>NW_024870824.1:22050000-22660000 GCF_019054845.1 Dipodomys spectabilis | reverse complement strand
TGTCTCAACCAGATAGAACTATTTTCAGTTGTCAGAACATATGATACTTTTACTCAGCATATCCCCCCTGCCTAGAAGGCCCTTTTACATTGTTTACTAAATTTCTCCGTGGATTGTAGGACTCAATTCTTTTCTTTTTGAATTCTTTCTGTATATTTTATCAAATGAAATTGAGCTCACTGACTTGTACCCACCTGCTGTTATCCTTTATTGTATACACTTTGTATCTGTCCCATCACCTGGAGTATTGGCTCTATGAATGCAAGGCAGGGATTTCTGCAGTGAGAGTGATTTCTCCTGTATCTTCTGGTCTATATCTATATAGATTACACTTCTGGCTTGGCATACTTACTATGGCATGTCTAGGGGAAGAGATGTGGTACTTAAGGACATGTCCTTGAACTTTGCCAACCTCAGTATCCTATACTTTTTACTTTCTCATAAGCAAACTGGAGATGGTAATAAAATGACTTTATTTCTTGGCACTCAGAAAACAATATGATGTCATTATTATCCTTTGTCTGTTCAATGTATTTTTAAAAATAAGATAATACATAGTCTCACTACATGAGCTATTTATTTTTAATAAAGGAATTAATGAAGATTATCAGAATAAACTAGTATAGCCAAGAGTAAATACATGAATAATATTTTTTAAAGTGATCAGAAAAAGGTGGGCATTGTGGTATATATCTGTAATTTCAGCACTTGAAAGGCAGAAGTGGGAATTCTGATAAAGAGTTCCAGGCCAACCTAAGCAACAGGGAGACCGTATCTCAAGAAAGAAAACAGTAATCACAAACCAAATGCCTATTGAAAGCATGGTAGTCTATTCCTATATGGCATCCTCTATAGAAATGGTTCTCAAGATACGATCCCCATTCCAGCATCACATATAGGCATTGTTAGTAAAACCAGTCCTTAAAACTTACCCTAGAGTAGCTAAAACAGAAGTTCTGAAAGTGGATCTAGAGATCTGCTTTACTAAACACTCCAGATTTTTTCTAAACATACGAAGTCTTGAAAACAGTGCTATGCAGTGTGAGTATAAAGAATCTACCAACAAATACACGAATATGGAAGGATCTCACAAATACAATGTTGAATGAAAGAAACCAAACACAGAAAAACACATAGTACATAAATCTATTTACATATATCTCAAAAACAGTCAAAATTAATCAGTATTGTTAGAATCCAAGTCATTATTGTTGGTCACTCTGGCTACATAATTTGAAGGGCCCAATAGAAAACTAAGAGGCAGATACTCTTGTTAAAATCTAGTCCTTTTAAGTATTTAGCATTCATCTCGGGTTCTAGGATTTCTACTCTGTCAGATCCACTTTAGAATGGGTTGATTTTTAACATCAGACTTAGTTCTTCTGCAATGTCAATGTCCGGCTGTCACTCAAGATTTTCTTCAAATATTTTTATTCTCATTAAAATAATTCATGTGACATGGTTAAACTCTCATTAGTACTTCAAATCATAACAAGAAAGCATTCCTCCACTCTACCTCTCCCACCATGTCCACTTCCTGTATGACAGTTACCTTCAACTCTAAACATCACTCCTAATATTTTCTACTATTATTTGTATAGGATAGTATTAAAAAACTACTACTTCATTTTCAATAAATATCTGTGCTATGTGTAGGACATTTGTTTTAGGTTGGTCGTGGGGCTAGAACTCTGGGCTTGGGCGCTGTCCCTCAGCTCTTCAGCTCAAGGCAAGTACTCTACCACTTGAGCCACAACTCCACTTCTGGTTTTCTAGTGGTTTATTGGAGATAAGATTCTCCTGGACTTTCCTGCCCGGACTGGCTTTGAACTGTGATCCTCAGATATCAGCCTCCTGAGTAGCTGGGATTACAGGTTTGAACCACTGGCACCTAGCTTTGCTATGTTTAGAATATTTTGGTCTTCTCAGAACTAACACTGAAACTTCATCATCCAAGGCTTATTAGAAAGAGGCATTGCCTTTAGGAGGTACTTGACAGGTAAGTAGATTACAAGTCCTGGTATGTGTTGGATGAAGAGAATTCTCCCCTCCTTGCCCTTAGATCTCCTATAGTGAAGATACAGCAGCCCCTCTTTGAAGAGTGCAGTGACAAGGTATCATCTTGAAAACAGAGAGCCTGGGTCCTAACCAAAAGAGACCTTGAGCTTGGATTTCCTAGCCTTCAGAAAAAATGCTATTATTTCATAAAAAGCAACAAAAAAGGCATTCACAAGTTCATAAATGATAGGATATTTTTATCAGTAGGGATTGTATTTTATTTGTGAGAACCAGTTCCTGCTGTGGTGTCATATCTAAACTCCTAGACTATGGTTCCAAGTCTGGAAACCTAGCACTATGTTTATTTTCAATGAGTCACTTGTTCCCTTCATTGCATTTATCAATGATAACAACAGGAAAACTCTGGAACATTCTGGGATAGATGGTGGAACTAGTTTTGTTGCATTTTTGAGGTAGGAGTCACATAAAAATGATTCAGAACAAGTCCACAAACAGTCATAAAGGCTTGAAAAATAACATTGTCTGCTTTTTTTCTTTTTTTTTTTTATACTGAGTTTGTTAAAGCTGACAACACTGCCGTGTACTTTTCAATTAACACTTACATGGAAGAAAATCTTGCAAGTGAAAATTTACAAAAAGCCTTTCCCCCAAATGGTTGAAATATTCTAATAGTAGCAGAGGAAGAACTCCGAATCCTAGAAGGCATCTGATCCTTGAGATAAGAAAAAAAATTGGCAGAAAATTGCTAAATAATATGACAAATCTTGTTTACCTGGAAACAGCAGAGAATCAAGTAATTTATCTAGAAATACATGAAGTACTTGCAGCCCCAGTTTACTACTCTTATTAGAGACCATAATGTAATATACTATCATAAAAAATCTAATAGACATAGTCTTCTTATTCTAGGGCTAGACGTCTAGGACAAACAGAAGTTCCAAGAATCTGAAGCCTATTTAAAATGCAGTCCAAATGACAGCCATGTTCTATAGAAAGTGGGTTCAAAGCCAAAGGAGGAAGAGCACTGTGACTGTGAGCATCACAGGCAGGTAATGGAAGAGAATGCCAAAAGAAAATACCAAAAAAAGCAGGAACCTGAATACGTTTCGTTCATGGCCTGTCTAATATGCAACAGGCTCAAACTTAATTTTGGAAGCCATAAACATCAATTCCTGGTTGCATTTGCAAGAATTCTGTCCCGGCAAACTGAGGATGACATTTTTTGTTGAAAGTGACATTCCTTCAGAAGAATAAACAGATGTTATAGACTATTAAGAATGCTAACAGATGTTATAGATGTTAAGGATTAAGAAGACAATGATCTCGTTTTCTTATTGTGAAAATACTGTACAGAGGGGTTACAATTACATGGGCAAGATAATGAGTACATTTCTTACTAAGCATTGTAGCCTGCTCCTTTGTTTCCCCTTCCTATCCCTTCACATCCTCCCCCCCTCCGCCACCTCCACCGAATTCACCGCTCCCTATACCCCCATCACCAAAGTTGTAAAGTTAATTTTTCGATATAATGACTTGTACAGCTCATTGTTGCAATAGGTCAAACTGTATCTCTATTTAAACGATTTGTTTGTTACCTTCACCTCCACAAATTATACCAACATCAAATACAGTGAAAGCAGGGGTTATAGCATGGGGGAGGGACATACAAAGCAACAAAGAAATCATCTTATAAATATGTTAGAAACAAACACATGAAAGAAAAAAAATGAATATATATCTTAGGGTTCATTTCCCTAACATCAACATAACTGACCTTTTATGCTTCACTCAGACATATACTAGTTTTTGCAAATAAGGGAAACTATGGGAACTATGTTTCTTTGTGCTTGGATTACTTCACTTAATGTAATTTTTTCTAAGTCTTTCCATTTCCTAACAAATGAGGCAATGTCATTCTTTCTGATGGAGGCAGAGAATTCAATTGTGTACATATACGACATTTTCTTGATCCATTCATCTACTGAGGGGCATCTGGGTTGGTTCCATATCTTAGCAATGGTAAATAATGCTGAAATAAACATATTTGTGCTGATAGCTTTAGTGTGGTCTTGGTGGTGATCATTTGAGTAAATGCCCAAAAGTGGGACTGCTGGGTCATAGGGGAGCTCTATGTGGAGTCTTTTGAGGAACCTCCATACTGCTTTCCAAAGTGGTTGAACAAGTTTACACTCCAACCAACAATGCAGTAAGGTTCCCATCTGTCCACATCCCCTCCAGCATCTGTTGTTATTAGAGTTCTTGGTTATAGCCATTCTAACTGGGGTGAGGTGATATCTCAATGTTGTTTTGATTTGCATTTCTTTTATGGCTAGAGAGGTTGAGCTTTTCTTCCTGTGTCTATTGGAAATCCTTCTTTCCTCTTCAGAGCAGTTTCTCTTTAAGTCTTTAGGCCACTTATTTATTGGGCAGTTGTTTCTTTGAAGATTTGTTGTTGGGGGATTTAATTTTTTGATTTCCAACTATATTTTAGATATGAGACCCTTGTCCATTGTGTGGCTAGTGAAGGACTTCTCCCAAACCGGGGGTTTCTATTGATCTTGCTAGCTATGTCCTTTGCCATACGGAAGCTCTGCAATTTCATGCAACCCCATTCGTCCAATCTTTCTTTTATTTGTTGAGTTTCTGGATCTCTATTAAGAAAATTTCTGCCTGTGCCAAGGAGACCTAGGGTTTGTCCTCTATTCCATCCAGTAATGTTTTCAGAGTGTCTGCTTTGACTCTGACGTCTTTGATCCATTTGGAATTGATTCTCGGGCCAGGTGATATATAAGTATCTACCTTTAGTTTTCTACAAGTAGTTAACAATTTTTTTTCCAGCACCATTTACTGAAGAGGCTGTCTTTCTTCCCTTCTATTGTTTTAGCTCCCTTATCGATGATTAGATGGCTATAGGTCTGTAGGTTCATTTCTGGGTTTTCAATTCTATTCCATTGGTCCTGAGGTCTGTTCTTGTGCCAATACCAAGCTGTTTTTACTACTATGGCTTTGTAGTAGAGTTTGAAAATTGGTATTGATATTCCTCCAGCAGTGTTCTTTCCGTTGAGGAGCGTTTTTGCTATTCGGGGTCTTTTATTGTTCCTTATGAATTTTTGGATTGCCTCTTCTATTTCCTTGAAGAGTGAGGTTGGAATTTTGATAGGTATCACATTGAATTTGTAGATAGCCTTGGGAAGTATTGCAATTTTCACGTTGATCTTTCCAATCCAGGAGCATGGGAGTTTTTACCACTTTCTAGGTTCTATTTTGTTTTCCTTTTTCAGGTTTTTAAAGTTCTCATCATAGAGGTCCTTCATTTCTTTGGTTAAGTTAATTCCTAGGTAATTTATTTTTTGTGGGGCTATTACTAATGGAGTTGCTTTCCTAATTTCAGCCACACTTTTCTCATTTTGGCATACAGAAAAGCCATTGATTTTTGGGGTTAATTTTTTACCCTGCTACTTTGCCAAACTTTTGATTCAGTTTGAGTAATTTGGGAGTGGAATCTGTGTGATTCTTTAAATACAAGATCATGTCATCTGCAAAAAGGGAGAGTTTAACTTATTCTTTCCCTATTTAGATCCCATTTATATTTGCATCTTGTCTTATTGCTGTATCTAGGCATTCTAATAGTAGTTTGAAGGGAAGTGCAGCGAGTGGAATTCCATGTTTTGTTCCAGAGTTAAGACGAAATGGCTTTTGTTTCTCACCATTAAGTATAATGCTGGCTGTAGGTTTGTCATATACAGCCTTTATTGTATTGAGGAATGTTCCATGGATTCCTAATTTTTCCAGAACCTTCATCATAAAGGGGTGTTGGCTCTTGTGAAATGGTTTTTCTGCATCAGTTGAGATAACGTTGTGGTTGTTATGCTTTCTCTTGTTTATGTGATGAATTATATTAATTGATTTGCCTATTTTGAACCAGCTTTGCATCCCTGAAATGAATCCTGTTTCATCGTATGATTTTTTTGGATGAATTGTTGAAGTCGATTGGCCAAAATATTGTTGATAAGTTTTGCATCAATGTTCATCAAAGAAAAGTGCCTATAGTTCTCTTTTTTTGATGAGTCTCTGCCTGGTATGAGGATGAGGGTATGATGGCATCATAGAATGAGTTTGGTAGTGAACTTTCTTTTTCAATTTCATTGAAGAGTTGGGGGAGTATTGGTGTGAACTCTGCTTTGAAGTCCTTTTAGAATTCTGGTCCTGGGCTTTTCTTAGATGGGAAGTTTCTTATTGCTGTTTCTATTTCAATGCTTGATATGGGCCTGTAAAGATGGTTTAACTCATCTTGGTTTACTTTTGGCATGTCAATATTCGCTAGAAAAAGGTCCATTTCTGCTAAGTTGTCACACTTATTAGCATAAAGTTTTGAGAAGTATTACCTTTTAATATTCTGAATCTTGGTTGTTTCTGTGGTGATGTTTCTGGGTGTGTTCTCTTCTTTTTCTGATAAGATTTGATAAGGATCTGTCAATTTTGTTAATTTTTTCGAAGAACCACCTCTTTGTTATTTTTATCCTGTATATGTTTTCTTCTAATTCTAGTTCATTTAATTCTGATTTAATTTTAATTATTTCTTTCCATCTACTGGATTGTGGTTTATCTTGCTGCTAATTTTCAAGGAGGTCCAGATGTGTCATTAAACTGTTAGTTTCAGATCTCTCCAATTTGTTGATGTAGGAACTCAGAGCTATAAACTTGCCTCTGAGTACTGCCTTTGCTGTGTCCCATAGGTGCTGTTAATTTTTGTGTTCATTTTTGTTGAATATCTTGAACATTTGAATTTCCTTTCTAATCTCTTCCATGACCCACTCGTGATTCAGCAGTGTGTTGTTCTGCGTCCATGTGTTACAGGACTTTGGTGGTTTTTGGTGTTGAGTTCTAATTTTATTCCCTTGTGGTCTGAGAGAATCCAAGGTATAACTTCAATGTTTCTGAATTTGGACAAGTTTTCTTTCTGACCCAAAAAGTGGTCTATTTTAGAAAATATTCCATGTGCTGCTGAGAGAAACGTGTATTTGGATGCTGCCTGAATGAAATATAAGGTAGATGTCTGTTAAATCTAGTTGATCTATGCAGTTGTTTAGATTTGTGGTTCTCTGTTGAGTTTTTGCCGAGTTAATCTATCTAGTGGGGAGAGTCGTGTGTTAAAATCCCCAATTAATGTCTTTTGATCTATGTGGGATTTGAGGCAAAGTACTGGCTAAATATTGGTGCTCCGTTGTTTGGCGAATAGAGATTTAGAATTGTAATATCCTCCTGAGGGAGTCATCCCTTAATTTGTATGTAGTGACATATTTTATGCCTTGTCAATAATTTTAATTTGAAGTCTATTTTATCTGATATTAGGATTACAACTCCTGCCTGTTTATGGGGGCCGTTTCCTTGGTAGATTTTGTTCCAGCCTTTCACCTTGAAAATGTGTTTGTTTTCATGGGCAAGGTGTGACTCCTGAAGGCAGCTGATAGAAGGATCTTGATTTTAATCCAAATAGACAGTGTAGGTCACTTAATTGGAGAGTTAAGTCCTTTAACATTGAGAGATAGGAATGAGAGATATTTGGGAGTTCCTGCCATGTTATCCACCTTCTTGTGTGCTGCAGCAACTGGGTTCTTCCTATGGTTCTTGGATTCTCTGTTTGGGGGCGATTTCTTGGCCTTTATTGTGGAGTTGCTGGTTTTCTATGTGTAGGACATCTTTAAGAATTTTTGTAGAACTGGTTTGGTGGAGAAATATTGTTTCAATTTTTATTTGCTATGGAAGGTTTTTATTTGACCTTTGGTTATGAAGGAGAGTTTAGCTGGATACAGTATTCTTGGTTGATAGTTGTTTGTCTTTAGGCCATGGCATACATCATTCCAGGCTCTTCTTGCTTTAATTGTGTCTGCTGAGAAATCTCAGGTGATTCTGACTGATTTCCCTTTATATATGATTAATGTTTTCTCCTTGACAGCTTTAAGGATTTTTTCCTTGGTCTGAATTGATCCTGTGTGGATTATACTGTGACGGTGGGATGTCCTATTCTCGTCTTTTCTATTTGGAGTTCTAAAAGCTTCTTGTACCTGAATAGGCCTATTTTTTGCATTTTTGGGAAGTTCTCTGCTAAGATCCTGTTAAAAAATTTCCTAGACCATTAACTTCCGTCTCTAACTGCTCCTCTACACCCATTATTCTCAGATTAGTCTTTCTGATGGTGTCTTCCAAGTGTTGGATAGATCTATCATATTTCATGGATTTGTCTTGTACGGTTGTATGTTCTTTCTCTATAATATCTAGGCTGTCTTCAATCCCCGAGATTCGATCTTCTGCATGGTCTAGCCTACTATCAAGACTTTCAACTTTGTTTTTATATTTCTTTTCCTTCTTGTTGGTCGGCTTTGATGGCTTCAAATTCTTTGTTGGGGCTTTGTTTTACATCTTGTATGAACTTTACTTCCTTAATTTGGTGTTCAGTGTTTATTCTCAAATCACTTAGATGATTGGTTATGGTTTCTTTGACTTCCATTCCTTCTGTTGTTTTCCATTCAGCATTCCCTTTGTGGACTCCCTGACTTCTTTCAGCTATCCATTCGTGGATTCCATGAATGCCTTTAGTGATCTTTGTGTATTCTCATCCTGCTCTCTCTATTCCTTTATTACTCTTTGATTAGCTTCCTCAGTTCATGCAATTCCTGTAGTTCTCTTTCAGTGTTCTGAGCATGCTCACAGCATTCCTGACTTTCTCTTTGTCTGTCCTCAGCCAGCTGATGCAATTCCTGTCTCTTTGACTGATCTCAGCCTGCTCACGCCATTCCTTTATTTCTCTTTGAGTGTTCTCAAGCTGCTCATTCAATTCCTGTATCAATCTTTGAGTAGCTTCCTCAAGCTCATGATATTCCAGTATTTACCTTTGGTTTGCCTCCTCTCTCCTTATCATGCTCACACTGAGTCTTTTGCAGGTTTTAATCTTTTCACTTACCATGTTTACCAGTAGTGTATGTAGAGCTTTATGGGAGCTCTCCTCTGGATTATTCATTGTCTGTTCTGTCCCCTGATTTTCATGAGTGGGAATTGAGATACCCGGACTTGCCATTTTTCTTTTGTTTTTTTCCGGCTTTTTCTGCCCATTTGGGATGAAAGTAACACCAATTTTGTGCTAGAATACTATCTTAATGCAAGCATCAACCAAAGTCTGTAGTTGAACAGTCAAAAGTCTGCAGATACAATCTAGTTCAACAGATATATTTATTCAACATCAAACAACTGTGTATTAATGGACTACGAACAGCAAAGAAGAATTTGGCAAACCAGAAATTATTAGGTTTAGGGTAAGATGTGGGTAAAAATAGGAATAGTGGGCTGTGGAAAGATAAAGGGAGTGTTGAATTAACTAAGTCCTACTCTGAAAGAGGGAAATAGATTGGGTAGAATGATAGTAGAGAGAGAGAAAAAAAGAAGAAAAAGAAAAAAGAGAGAAGAAAAAATAGAAAAACAAGAATTATAATTAAAAAGTGAAACACTTTAAAATTATGCAAAATTAGAAATGTAATATACCGAGAAGAACGGGGATAGGATGAGAAAGGAGAAGGGATAGGAAGAAGACCTGAAAACCTAAAAAATAAAAATACTTAAAATATTATATAGTTATAAAGAGGTAGTACTGCTATTAAGGAATTTAAGTCTAATAGACCACGGGTATATTTGGGGGTGAGCAGAACAGCAATTAAGTCATGCAAAAAAGAACAAAAGAGAAGAGAATGTGAAAAGAATGAGAAAGAAAGAAAATAAAGGATCAAAACGTCAGTAAACCTTTATGAACAAAAACACACACACACGTATACCCCTAAAATAAAAATTATGATGAAGAAAAAAAAAGTTTAATAGAAAACAATTTTTAAGTTAAAAATTAATAAAAGTTAAAAAAAGGTTTTTTAAAAAAAGGTACAAAAAAAGAGTTCTTTGATATTTTTGAGGGGCATGGGAAGATCCTGTATGTCCCTTTTGTCCATAAACAGTCTCTTGTTGGAGTTTCTGGTCTGATTATGGTGTTTGATTTTCCTGTGAGTTGATTGGTTTCTTATGTCAGTTTTTTTGGGCAAGCAGAAAATTGCTCTGCTTAATCCAGGATTTTGTATTCCTCCTCCTAGGGTAGTTCTCTGGGAGGAGATCTGCTTTGAGTATCACAAAAGAGGGAGATGGCTGTTTCCTCTATTTTGGAGATGCTTTGATGAGGTTAGGTTCTGGGTAGAGTTGAGGCCTTTCAGCAAACAGTAGCTTTTCCCTGAGGGGCTAGCTTCTGAGACACTCACAGAGCCCAGCCTGGAGCCATTCTCATGCTTTATGTTTACTGAATTTCCATTGATTGTCAAGGCTGCTATAGGAAGGGGCTGCCTCTGGTTCTGTTTACCCAGTGAACAAAACCACTCCTGTATGGGTGGAGCTTTTTCTGCCTGGGCTGGGTGACTTTTCCCTGGGTGTTGCTGAGCCTGCCAAGTCAGGTTAGGTTCCTGTGACCTGCTAAATCAATCTTTTGTTTTCTTCCAAGTCCTGAGTTGGAGCTAGCTGCTCAGCCAGCCCTTTGTCAGTATCAAAGATGGAGATCTCTGGTAGTGGGGATGGGGAGGCGTGGCCTTCCCTCCTCTGCTCCCTGAGAAGGAGTGAGGACATCGTGTTTCTACTCACGCAAGAGTCTTGGTTCCTGGGTTGTCTCTCTTCTGCGATCTGCAGGATGAAGATGTCTGCTCCTTGTCAGTTCTTGCTGGCGTTGAGTAAATCTGCATGCCCACTGCGTCTGGCACCTGTGTCCCACACTCGCTGTGTTGCAATTATGGTGGCTATGGATGCTGCCACCTCTGCCGTCACTGCAGCTGCGGCTTCTGGCATTTGCTCAGATCTGTTTCCTTCCTTGGATTTTCCCTCTCTGGCCAAAGTCTCTGTACTGTAGTGGCACACTTGGTGTGATTCCCTGGCTTAAGACTGTTCACTGGAACACTAAACCTGCTTTATATGTGAAAGCTTGTTTAGCCTCCAGCTTCTCCTCTGCCATCTGCCCGGAACCACTGAAGACAATGATCTCTTTCTGAACAGACATCTCTTGGTTGACATATTATTGGGAAAAATAAATGAAATCTTCAAATTCAATTTGTAGAATACCTGAAATGTCTAATGCACAGAACTTCAGACTGCAGTTATATAACAGAATTCTTTAAAAAAAAAAAAGTGACTAGCTATGTAAAAATAATTTTTAAATTAAAATTAATTAATTAAAATATGCACATTTAGTCCTGTAATCATTGTCTTTATTGTCTCAGGAGATACATTGCCCATTAGCATATCTCAGTGACGTCTGTCTTAAGTAGTGTCCTGATCAGATTTATTCACCAAGAGGTATGTATTGCAAATACAATTATTTCATTACGAAAATGATTATGTGAATGAACAGTACACAAACACAAAACCTCCTCTATTTTAAACAGCAAATAACCAAATCAACTTGTATCAGTCATGACAAATGTGAAGTGTCATGATTCCTTTTCAATATGCAAATGAAAGATGCTAGAATTCTAAAAAGTTCATAAAATCCTGAACAAAGAAAGCATCTTAAAATAAACATAGTGTGTTTCAATTTTCATAGGATGGATTTTTTTTCTCCTTTAGTAAAAAAAAAAAACAAGAAGCTTTAAATTTCTGAATACTAATTTTGACAGGATTTTTAAATGCCAAGTATGTGCTAAATAATTCAAAAATTCACTAAGGTCCCTTTGTGCATCTAATGAAAATCTTATGAATCTTTTGAAAGTTTGGAAACAAATATTTTTCTGAGCATCTAACCATTGATTACAGATTTGAGTATTTCTTTCTTTCTTTCTTTAATTTTTTAATTTTTATTTTTGTCGGTCATGGAGCTTGAATTCTGGGCTTGGGATGCTGTCCCTCAGCTCTTCAGCTCAAGGAGAGTGCTCTACCACTTGAGCCACAGCGCCACTTCCAGTTTTCTAGTGGTTAATTGGAGATGAGTCTCATAGACTTTCCTGCCCGGGCTGGCTTTGAACCGTGATCCTCAGATCTCAGCCAGCTCATTTGCTAGGATTACAGGAGTGAGCCACTGGCGCCCAGCATATTTGAGTATTTCTATACAACATTGCAATTATAATTTAACATAACTGATTCTTTTAATACATAAAATCTTTGCACAGCAAAGGTCCCACAGATTCAATGACTTACAAAATGTGTTACTAAGTATACAATTAAATTTATTAAAAAATATCAGCACCATGTGCTAACATTTTATGATTTTACACCAGACTAAGACCAGAGCTACTACTATAAGACTTACTCTCTTCATCATGTTTGGACTTATTTTGTCATCTTCCAAGGTTTGTGATAATCTCACCACATCAGTCAAGGATACCAGTTTGTGGCAGATTGTTTATTGTTTAAACCAAATGACTTAATTTCTTCCTTAAACTTGGATTCAACTCTAAACTTTAGCAATCCATATTTTAAAATGTTTTTCTTCTATGTAACGTGATGGAGCAACTTACCAAAAAGTGAAACTTTTAAGAATTATTATAACATTTTCCAGACAAAAGTATAGCGAAGTATAACATTTCTAACACCCATTCACTACCTCAAACCTCCATCAACATTTTTCCAAAATTATTTTATTTCTTCCTACTCTCTTTCTCCTTGAATATTTTAAAGCAATAGCAAAATCATGTTATTCCATGTTTTAACATTTCAAGATGTCTCTGACAATTAAAGGAGTATTATCACAGCTACCCAAATTAGTGAGTCTTTGTTATATTTCAATTAGGAGCCCATTTCCAAATTATCATTACCATTGTTTTATTTCATTTTGTTTTGGGAAATAAGCATAAAAATCAATCTGCTGATATTTATTGGTCTTACTTTTTTGTTTGTTTGCTTATACTGGGATTTGAGTCCAGGGTTTTATAGTTGCTCGGCAGGTGATCTCCTACTTGAGACATGTCCCAAGCCCTTCTTTTGCCTTCGTTATTTTTTGGAGAGAGTCACCCATTTCCATTTTCTCTCGAGGCCTGCCTTGGACCATCATTTTCCTATCTATGCTTCTTGTATATCTGAGTTTATCTTGTATTGCTCCTATTTGTTGGTCTATTAAGTTGTTTAAAATCTCATGCTCTTTCACTCTCTCCCTTTATGTTTTTAGCTTATTATAGAAATTAGTCAATTATTTTCTTGAATATCTGCAAATGTACGTGGTTATTTCTTCCTATGGCAATTGACTGGTACTAAAGTATTTCCCATTGATTGGAAATGAGCACTAAATACTGAAGTGAATCAGATTCATTATTTGAAGGAGAAAGTGCTCTTAAGGATAAATAATAGGAGGTGCTATTGCTTTAGTAATATATTATGCCAGAAGTTACTGGTGCTGAGACCATCAGTGAATTCAAGGATTTGCCAACTTGATTCCTTTCATTGTAAAGCTCTACATCAAGATTTTAGCTAAAAGTTCTGGCATATATTGATCATCATTACTTAGTGTTTAAATATGACTTCTTTTCCCCTTCACAATTAACTAACTAGAATCTTTCTGTATTCCTTTATAATTTATTTCTTTATAGTTATCTGAAATAACATTTGTAAGTAAATATAGGATAATTGCTTAACTTTTTTTTAAAGTTACTAATAGTTAAAATAATGAGTTGATGTTTTAACAATGACATACATATTTCAATGAGTTTGGTATGTGATTTTCATTTTTGTTCCTCTGCCTCCTTTTAAGTACCAACAGAAGCAACTTATGTTACATTGCAATTTTATTCTTGTTAGTTTTACTTTATTTTCCTTTTGTGCACTTTTATTATTATTAAAAAGTGATATATGGAGATGTTACAGTTACATAAGTCAGCTAAACATGTTTCCAACAATATCATTACCTTCTGGTTTTCTGGTGGTTGGCCAGAGATCAGAGTCCTGCCCTGGCAGACTTCAAACCTGAGATCTCAACCTCCTGCATAGCTAGGATTATAGGCATGAGCCACTGGCCCTAGATTTTTGCATCCTATTTTTGACATAACCCCATTAGCTTTTGTTTCTTGCTTTCTGATACAAAAATACATCAGATGTTCATACTGAAAGAATACTTCCTGTCCTACACAAAGAACCAACCATTTTCCCAAGGAGCTCTGGGTCCATTTAGGAGCACATTTTTATATGACAATTTGGAATTCTTCATGTTCATTGCATCTGATTTGTCATACTCCCATGCCTTAAAAACACCTGCATTTTTCCTTAGAGGGGAAAATAGCAATCATGAATTCTGCCTAATATTTCTAACTTAAGTTTAAAGACACAAGGTTTTTACTTCAACATCTTTGAATTTCTCTCCTCAGCTTTCTCCTCTTCTTTCATCTCTTTCTCTGAAAATATTTATTACTAATAATATTAAACCATTCATTTGCCTTTTATGTATCCAGAATAACATCACAAATATTACAAACATGACTACAAAAGTGACCACAATTCAAAATATCTTCGTGGTTCAGGGTCTACAACTAAAATGATGCATTCTACAGTCAGTTACACTAATCATTTTATCTGCATAGTTATGTTGTAAGTTTTACTTTTAAATTATGACAAGGTTAACCATAATCCATTGTGCATCTTAAGATATCGACCTGTATTGTTAATATTGTTACACTTCTATATGTTTATTATTATTTTTTAATATTATTAAGATCTTCTAGAGTTGTCTCCAAGGTGGTAGAGAAAAACTGAGTTATCATCATTAATCCCTTCTTGGGTCATTTGACTCCTTTTTCATCCTGAACACAACCTGTCATCCTTCGTTGTGATGTGCAATTGCTGATGCTCAATTCTCCTGAACTGTTGTGACCACCTGGTGTAAACACTAGGCTTTGGTGTAATTTTGGTTTAAGTGCTATTTTTACTGAGACCATCTTAGTATTTTCATATGTTTGGATAAAAATAAGTACCCATATATACTTCCTAAATGGGCAGCATTATACTGAAATCTATTAATATTTTACAACAATTTTTTTCCTTCTTTCTACTCTATCTTATTCTTCTATCCCCCTCCTTGGACATGAACTCCTTCTCAGTCCTAGTTCTGAAAGAGCAGAGAAAAGGATAGAAGATAAAGGATAGAAGATAAAGGATAGAGGTCAAAACAAGCAGAAATCCAGTTGCTACTATAGTGACAGAAATGAAAATATAATGTTTTTCACTGATTAATACTGATTTCATTTCCCAGGTTAAAATTTTTCATGGCAAGCCTTGCCTTTGTTATAAAACATCGTTACTTTGACAAGATTTTCTCCTACATTGACAAAAGTTCTTAATGAATACCTTATGGTGACAAGGTAACAATACTGACAGAGGCTATTTCTTTGATCAAAAGGACTGAATTTTTCTAAGAATACCTTTCCTCTCATCTAACAATTATTAGACACTTACATGTCAAGCACTGGGCTTAGAGCTAAGAGTACGAAAGTAAGAAAGCTGACGGTAAATAATTTAGATATTTTCCTGTCAGAAATTTGGACAATTAAAAAGGGCATATTCTGATATTTATAATTCTATAAAGGTCATATTTTCATAAAAGAAGGGATCTTGGGTATTGAAAATTGATTCTTATTCAGGACAGGGAAATGAATGTATCTTTACAATGGTTAGGAACATTCTTACTTTTCCTCATCTTTTTATAAACCTTATTAACTCTAGAAGAAATATAATGCTACCTGACAAACTAAATTCCCAATCAAAAAAGCAATATATGACTCCAATTAGCATTTTAAATATAAAATTCTTTCAAAAGTTTTCTCTCTACTTGAGAATTTTGTGAGTGGTTTTCAGAAATTGAAGAGAAATATGTTTGAGAGTGTGTGATTGCAGGACCACTGTACGCTCAACAGTTGGACGTTTTACAGTATATTTGTGTGGATTAATTTCACCTATTTCTCCTCACTTGTTTGTAATCAGTATGGAAATTTCCAGGAACTTAGAACTTCAAAAGCCATAAACATTCACTTTCCCACTCTAGATTTCTACTCGACATTGCTGATTTAATGTCTAGTAGAAATGATTACCACTGTCACCTGCTAAATGCAGACAAAGCTTTTGTGCTTTTAGGTCATGTTGGCTTACCAATAGCATGATCCTTTGGAGATAATATAAACAGATTACAGAATAATTTGCTCCTTTTTCCCTCCTGGTAATAGACATATCCAACCCAAAATTTCTTCATATTCCCTTGTTTTTCTTTTGTAGCAAAAACTCTTGCTATGAAATATAAACTTCTTTTTGGCATATGCAATATTGAATTGTTTACTACAAGCACCATATTGTAAACCAATCTCCAGAACATACTTATCCAACATAAAGTTTTTTTCTTACTGGGCACCAGTGGCTCATGCCTGTAATATTTGCTACTCAGGAGGCTGAGATCTACAGATCCTGGTACGAAGTGAGCCCTGGCAAGAAAGCCCATAAAACTCATCTCTAATTAAGTACTAAGAAATTTGTAATTGGAGATGTGGCTCAAATGGTAGAGCATTAGACTTGAGCAAAATAGCATCCAGGCCTTGAGTTAAAGTCCCAGGATAGTCACAAGAAAAAATAATCCCAATCATTATTCTCATCAAGCAACTTTCCACTTTCCCCTTCCCCTCAGTTGTTGGAAACCACCACTATGTTCCTTGTCTCTGTAGGTTTGATCATTATAGCTACCTCATAGAAGCCAAATCTGGTAGGCATTCTTCTGTGACTGGCCTATTTCACTTAACATAAAGTCCTCCAGTTCACACCTTTTGGGGAATGTAGCAGAACTTATTTTTTTTTATTGTAAAGATACTCTACAAACGGGCTATGGTTACATGAATAAGGTAATGAATACATTTCCTATCGAGCATTGTTACTTATTCCTTTGTTTTTCCCCTACTATTCCTTCCTTCCCCATCTCCCGAACTCCTTCCTCTCCCCGACACTGAAGTTGTACAGAGTTGTAAAGTTCATTTTCAACAAAGTGTCTTGTACATCTCATTGTTACAATGGGTGAAACTGTATCCTTGTTTCAGCACTTTGTTATTTCCCTTCCGCTCCTCACATTAGAAGATGCAGAGCACTGAAATCAAATAGAGTGACAACAGGGGTTATACCATGATGGAAAGAACATACAAAAAATTCACCTAGTAAATTAAAAACAACAGCGAGAAAGAAAAATCCTCTTTTGTCCCCATCTTGGGGTTAATTTCGCTTAGGGTCATCTTCTATGGCCACATGTGCACAGCTTTTGACCTTTTCTCTAGCAGAATTTTTTAAGGCTCACTTATATCCCTTTGTATGTACATGCTGTATCTTCTGCATTCATCTATTGGGGAATGCTTGGTTTGGTCCATTATATTGGCTATTGTGAATAATTTTGCAAAGAACATGAAATATTGATGTGTATTTGGGATCCTGATTTTGTTTTATTTATTTATTTATTTTTTATTTTTTATTGTGAAAATACTGTACAGAGGGTTACAATTACATGGGAAAGATAATGAGTACATTTCTTTTCTTTTCTTTTTTTTGAGAGGGAGTCCGGTCATGGAGCCTGAACTCTGGGCCTGGACACTGTCCCTCAGCTCTTCAGCTCAAGGCTAGCACCCTACGACTTGAACCACAGCGCCACTTCCGGTTTTTTCTTTTTGCTTATGTGGTGTTGAGGAATCGAACCCAGGGCCTCATGCTTGGAAGGTAAGCGCTCTACCACTGAGCCACCTTCCCAGCCCATGAGTACATTTCTTATCAAGCATTGTAGCCTCTTGTAGCCTACTCCTTTGTTTCCCCTTCCCATCCCTTCCCATCCTATCCCCTCCCTCCCACCCAATCCTCCCCCTCACTCCCCCCCCCCCGCACCAAGTTTGTAAAGTTTGTTTTAGACATAACGATTTGTACATCTCATTGTTGCAATGGGTCCACCTGTATCCCTATTTAAACAATTTGTTTTCCCCTTCCCCTACACAAATTATACCAACGTCAAGTACAGTGAAAGCAGGGGTTATACTGTAGCGGAGGGACATACATAGCAACAAAGAAATAATCTTATAAATGTGTTAGAAACAATCTCATGAAAGAAAAAAAAACATTTGAATACATATCTTAGGGTTCATTTCCCTAACATCACCTTATCTGAACTTTTCTGCTTGACTCAGACATATACTAGGTATTGCAAATAAGGGAAACCATGGGACCTATGTTTCTTTGGGCCTGCCTTAATTCTCTTAATATAATTTGTTCCAATCTTTCCATTTCCTAACAAATGGGGCAATGTCATTCTTTCTGATGGAGGCAGAGAATTCCATTGTGTATATATACCACATTTTCTTGAACCATTCATCTACTGAGGGGCATCTGGGTTGGTTCCATATCTTAGCTATAGTAAATAATGCTGCAGTAAACATTGTCGTACTGGTAGCTTTAGTGTGGTGTTGTTCATAAACATTTGGGTAAATGCCCAAAAGTGGGATTGCTGGGTCATAGGGGAGTTCTATGTGGAGTCTTTTGAGGAATCTCCATACTGCTTTCCAAAGTGGTTGAACAAATTTACACTCTCACTAACAATGAATTAAGGTTCCCTTCTGTCTACATCCCCTCCAGCATCTGTTATTATTAGACTTCTTGATTTTAGCCATTCTAACTCTAGTGTGGTGGTATCTCAATGTTGTTTTGATTTGCATTTCTTTTTTGGGGTGGTGGTCTGGTCGTGGGGCCTGAACTCTGGGCCTGGGCACTGTCCCTCAGTTCTTCAGCTCAAGGCTTGCGTTCTACCACTTGAGCCACAGTACCACCTCCGGCTTTTTTTTTCTTTTTGCTTATGTGGTGATGAGGAATCGAACTCAGAGCCTCATACATGTAAGGCAAGCGCTCTACCACTGAGCAACCTTCCCAGCTCCTGCATTTCTTTATGGCTAGGGAGGTTAAGCATTTCTTCATATGTCTATTGGCCATCCTTCTTTCCTCTTCAGAGAAGTTTCTCTTTAAGTCTTTAGCCCACTTGTTTCTTTGAAGATTTGTTGTTGGGGGATTTAATTTTTTTGAGTTCAAGGTATGTTTTAAATATGAGACTCTTGTCCGATGTATGGCTAGTGAAGATTTCTCCCAATCCGTCGGTATTCTATTGATCTTGCTAGCTATGTCCTTTGCCATGGAGAAGCTCTGCAATTTCATGCAATCCCATTTGTCCAACCTTTCTTTGATTTGTTGTGTTTCTGGGTCTCTATTAAAAAAATTTCGGCCTGTGCCACTGAGACCTAGGGTTTATTTCTACTACATCCTGTAATGTTTTCAGAGTGTCTGCTTTGACTCCAATGTCTTTGATGGGATCTTGATTTTAATCAATTAGATATATATCCAAATGTAGAATTACTAATCATATAGAAGTTTTATTTTTAGTTTTATGAGGCATCTTCATACTGGTTTCCATAGTTATTGCACCATTTTGAATTACCATCCAGAGAGCACAAAGGTTCTGAGATCTAGGTTCTGAATTCTCTATCTGATTGACAATAGTTGTTTTTACTCCTCTTATCTGTTTTCTTATCTTTTTTATAATAGCCATCTTAACAGCAATAATATCTTAAGATAATTTTACTTGCCTTTCCCTGATAATGATGGCCAACATACTCTCAAAGGCTAATGATGATGATTTGTATGACTTCTTTGGATAAACATCTGTTTAAACTGACATTAAAAACAGTTCACACATATAGATTGCTTCTTTTTATTTCTCATACAGGGAATATTTAAAGCAGAATAATTTGAGACTCAGGAGAGTCATAAAAGTTTACATTGCCTTCCTGGACTCTGAAATTGGGGAAACACTACCAATTTTGCGTAAAAATCCCTTGAGTTTTTCTTTGTCCCCAAAATAGTAAGTGAAAAGAATTTCAACAGCATGTTGGTAAGAGCTATGAGTCAATTATGAATGGTATACATAATGGATAATAGCTTTTCCTGAAAACCCATGTAATGGTCATGGACAATATTAGAACAAAGCAAGTGAAAACCTTTGGATACTGTAAATCATTCGGAGCAAAGCCTCAGTGATGTTCTCATTTATTTATTTTATTTTTCTTAGGTTTCTATGGGAAACTTTACCAAAAGAGAATATTTTGTTTTATTTTAAAATAAAATGTTAACCATTTGTTTATCTATGCAAACCAAAAATGTTTGATAGATTTCTGAACCCTGAATAAAATATAATTTTATCATTATTCATCTCCTTAAAAAGTCAAAATCACTAGAGACAACATTCCAAAAGCTTTTGCAAATGTGCATTTGAGAAGAAAATTATTTCTCATCTCTCAAATAAAAAGGCTTAAATTATTTATTTTAGAAGTGAAATTCCAGGCAATACCCATCTTAAGGCATTTAATATTTCAGAAAGTCTGGCTAAAATTTTAATTCAACTAAGTTTTATTTTCATATGTTTCATGGTTTTTCTTAAAACAGAATATTTAAAAACATACAAAACACAAAAACATGCATAGACTTGTCAGGTAGCTACTGACTCATGTCTCATGCCTGTAATTGTAACTATTCAAGAGGCTGAGATCTGAGGATCACAATTTGAAGACAGCCATTACAGAGAAGACTTTATCTCCAGCTAACTAGGAGATGTTATATTTGGAACTTCTAGAGCACCAGCCTTGAGCAATAAGCTTATGGGGTAGAACCCTGGGCTTGAGTTCAAGTCCCAGTGCCCAGTGACAACAGCGTGTGCACACACACACACACACACACACACACACACACACACACACACACACACACACAGATCATCTATGAATCAGCCATCTATAAAAAAAATTAATTTTCCAGAAAACAGCATTTATTTCTATTTCATTTATGCAAATCTTTGTTGCCCATTCCTATTCCTATGATAATTTGTTTTCCATATATCCCATATTCCTCTTCAGAGAACTACAATGAACTACAGTTACTCTTTATGGCTATATACACTTGTTTATTTCAACTTATTAAATATATATGCAACAATAGTGGCTGCCTTTAGTTAAATATTTTATCCTCACTGTTAACCCTACCATCTTGCTCCATGAGGCCCATCTGTCTTTCTTTCATCATTTTCTTTGATAAGAAATGGCTTTATGGAAACAGCCACTTTTTCACTCATTTGTTTTTATCATATCATGTCATTTTAGTTTGCTTTCTTGGCAGGCGCGTCTTGTCTGGACCAATTCTGTAGTCAGACTTCCAGCTACCATGGCAGTGCTTCATGAGCTGTACCTCTGAATAATGTAAATTGTCACCATCCTTTGTTACCTCACAGCATATAATAATAAAGAATCAAAATACAATATAACCTCCTCCTCTATGTTCTGCAATATATAGCCTCGAAATTGTTTCTAATTCTTTCTTTTCATAAAATTTAAAGACAACATGTCATCAGGCAGAGCTAACTATTGTTCCCATAGCTAAAAGTATGTTCTTCAAATTAGATTGAAAATTGAGAAAATGGATTTCCTTTTTCACTTGGATAGTTGATTTTCTAAGACATAACTAGTTCTAAAAGTTGTAGGCTTAAAACCTAAAATGGGAGATTGAAATTCTTTATACAATCATTTTATTATGAGCACCCAACAGCCCAATAGCTTACCTTGGAGTATATGAAAAAGCTGAACCTTCAAAATAAATTATTGTTTTGTAATACCACACTTTCATCATTTGAAATTCTTTACTTCAAAAAGGTTCTAGAAAACCAGTTGCCTGTAAATTTAAGATATTCCTGTATACACATCTGCCACTCTAACAAGGATGATAAAGGATGACAAATTTTAAGCTTATTTTATTTGGAAGCATTGTTAATTGAAGGCACTGAGAAACAATGACAATTACCAAGCAACAAATTAGCATAACTCTTTTAGATCTAGACGTTATTTTATAAAGCAAAGGTCAGACATTTGTTCAAAAGCTGAAAAGAATCAATCATTTTTTTCTCTTTTCTTCCTTTTCCTTTGCTTGAGACATTTAAAACTACAGGCCTATCAAATGAAAATCTAGCTTCTGGCTTCTCCTCAGGAAAACAAAACCAAACGAAACAAAGGAACAAAACGCAGAAGATCTATCAAGTCATATTTCCATGGGCAACAAGCAGCTTGGGATTGAGTAGTTGAGTCTTTCGGGTAAATTATGATTTGTGCCGTACTGCACAACAACCCAAACAAATGCAATCCCTGAAATTACTTTATCATTTGGTTTAGGGTCTGCTCTAAATTCACATGTTGTCTCACTAAGATCCTTTATTGACTACATTTCCAAAGAGCCTATGTTTAAATGAGATCATACTCCCAGGTATGCAAAGATAATAGAAGGGTCAGACTTTGTACCTATTTTTGAAGGTCACAATTTAAACCATTAAATATTTATTTATCTTTTTTACGGATGTAAGTAAATCTGTGTCCTATTTTTGTTTTAACTATTTAAGCTTATTTTCTAATTTAAAAGCAAGTACTGAATAAACTCGGGCTGTAACTGTGAAGTTTTACTTTGATTCTGAATCTAGGATCAGTGCTTGATTATCAACAGTTGAAGCCAATAAGCCACCTGTTAACCATAGAGTAAACTGCACTGAAGGAACTCTTACCATCTAAGCCACATATTTTAGTTCTGAAATGACAGAGTAACTGTTATTTTTCTATCTTGGCCAATGTTTTTGAAGAGGAGTTTCATAGTATAATAGTCAGCTGGAAGGCTAATGCATCTTTGACTTTACAAAAATCCGTGACAAAGTACTTAGAAATTTAAAATGGCTTAACTTTTGAATAGCTTAAAATAGCCCATTATGGGAGTACTTACAGCACAAAATTTGGCAAATGCTGCAAATCAAGGTCCTTCCTCCCCAGAGTCACTACTAACTTCAGGTTATCAAATAATCTGTTGGTAGTTTGGAAATTTCAGAGAAAAGGTAATTAAAAACTTAATTTTTCTCAGGTACATTTCATTAATGTAAAATGCAAGAGCAGTTATTTTAGTCCCCAAACTAGTACTTCCTATTATTATTCCTTAAGTGATGCTTAAGATCACTGAAGATAGGTACAAACTTAAAAAGATAAATTGATCTCAGAGAATAAATTTTTAAATCATTTGCCGGAGACTGGACTTGTTGCCACACTGTTATTGACTACAGAAATAATGACCCAATTTCAGAAATTATTCATGCTTTTCTGATGAACATGGCAATAGAAATATCACTATTCATCAGACATATAAACAATATTCCAGTGTAAAGTTTGAAATTTAATGTGCATAAGTTTATTTGCAAACAAAAATAAAACAAACAGAATTAGATTTCCAATGCCTGTAATTCTAGCTACTCAGGAGGATGAGATCTGAGGATCATGGTTTGAAGCCAGCCTGAACAAGAAAGTTGGTGTGATTGTTATTTCCAATTAGTCACCAAAACCCTGGAGTGGAGCTTTCAAGTGATATAGCAGTAGACTTGAGCACAAAAGTTCAGGGATAGTTCAGTCCCTGAGTTCAAGCCCAGAACCAATACACACACACACACACACACACACACACACACACACACACACACAACCCATAGACTGGGAATGTGGCTTAGTGGTAGAATGCTTGCATGAAGTTCTGGGTTCAATTCCTCATTGAAGGCCAGAAGTGTTGCTGTGGCTCAAGTGGTAGAGTGCTATCCTTGAGCAATAGAAGCTCAGGGACATTGCACAGGACTTGAGTTCAAGAGTTAGGACTTGCAAAAAATAATCCACAATTAGAAATATTTACTAAATAGATTGTTGAGCAAGAAATATAGAAACATCTATCCCTGAGAGTTCCGGGAAGATGGCGGAGGAGAAGCTGGAATTTGAACAAGCTCTCACATAGAAAGCAATTTTAGAGTTCCAGTGAACAGTCCTAAGCCAGAGAATCACACCAAGTGTGCCATCACAGGACAGAGAGTTAGGCAAGAAAGGGGAAGCCAAGGCAAGGAGACACATCTGAGCGCTTGCCAGCAGCAGGGTCACAGCGGCGACCGCAGGGCACCCATACCTGAGCCACAGAGAGTCCGGGACGGAGGAGCCAGACCCAGCGGGTGAGCGGATTCTACTCAACACCAGCAAGAAACGACAAGGAGTGGACATCTTCATCCTGCAGTATGCAGACCAGAGACGACCCAGGAACCAAGACTTGGCATGAGTAGAAGCCTGACGTCCTCACTCCTTCTCAGGGAGCAGAGGAGGGAAGGCCACCCCTCCCCCCCAGCACCGGTGATCTCCATCTTGGATACCGACAAAGCTCGGAGGAGCTGCTAGCTCCAGCTCAGGCCTTGGAATAAAATGAGTCATTTAGCAGGTCACAAGAACTTAACAGCGAAGTGACCTGCCAGACTCAGCTCCATCCAGGGAAGTCACCAGCTCAGGCGCCAGCCATAGGAGAGGCTTTCCTCACTGGGTAACCAGAGCCAGAGGCTGCCCCTCCCTCTAGCAACCTCCACAATCAATTGAAAAACAGAAACCCTGAGAATGACTCCATGCTGGGCTCTGTGAGTTTTTCACAAAATAGCCCCAGGGAAAAGCTACTGTTTGTTGGAAGGCCTCAACTCTACCCAGAAACTAGCCTCATCACTGCATCCCCCTCTTTTGTGATTCTCAAAGCAGATCACCGTCCCATTAAACTAACGTGGGAGGAGGAATCTCAAAATCTTGGGTAAAGCAGAGCATTTTTCTGCCTGTTCGAACAAACTGACTTAAGAAACCAATCAAGCCACAGGACCTCAAGCAGACCAGAGACTCCAACAAGAGGTTGGTTACAGACAGAAGGGAGATACAGGATTCTTCCGACCCCTCCCGAAAAAATAAGAAAAATTCAAAGAACTTTTTTTTTTCTTCTTCCTCTATTTTTTTTTTTTTTTGGTATCTTATATATATAATTTTTTTTTTTCTAAAACTTTTCAATTTTTAATTTTCGCCTTTTTTGAAAAAAAATTGTTTTCCAGTAACTTTTTTTTCCTCTTATAATTTCCACTTCATTCCCACCTAGTATTAGAATGCCTAGCTACAGCAATAAGACAAGATGAAGATATAAAGGGGATCCAAATAGGGAAATGAGAAATAAAACTCTCCCTCTTTGCAGAGGACATGATCTTTTATTTAAAGAATCTCAAGCTGATTCAAAACTGTGGCAAAGTATCAGGTTATAAAATTAACCCCCAAAAATCAATGGCTTTTCTGTATGCCAACAATGAAAAAAGTGTGGCTGAAATTAGCAAAGCAATTCCATTTTTAATAGCCCCACAAAAAATAAAATACATAGGACTTAACTTAAGCAAAGAAGTGAAGGACCTCTATGATGAAAACTTTATAATCTTGAAAAAGGAAATCAACACAGAACTTAAAAAATGACAAAACCTCCCATGCTCCTGGATTGGAAAGATTAACATCGTGAAAATGGCAATACTTCCCAAGGCTATCTACAAATTCAACGCAATTCCTATCAAAATTCCAACCTCATTCTTCAAGGAAATAGAAGGGGTAATCCAAAAATTCATATGTAACAATAAAAGACCCCGAATAGCAAAACGCTCCTCAACGGAAAGAACACTGCTGGAGGAATATCAATACCAAATTTCAAACTCTACTATAAAACCATAGTAATCAAAACAGCTTGGTATTGGCATAAGAACAGACCTCAGGACCAATGGAATAGAATTGAAAACCCAGAAATGAACCAACAGACCTATAGCCATCTAATCTTCGATAAGGGAGCTAAAACAGTAGAATGGAAGAAAGACAGCCTCTTCAGTAAATGGTGCTGGCAAAATTGGTTAACTACATGTCGAAAACTAAAGCTAGATCCTTATATATCACCCTGCACCAGAATCAACTCCAAATTGATCAAAGACCTTGAAGTCAAAGCAGACACTGAAAACATTACAGGATGGAATTTGAGAAACCTTAGGTCTCCTTGGCTCAGGCCGAAATTTTCTGAATAGAGACCCGGAAACACAACAAATCAAAGAAAGGTTGGACAAATGGGATTGCATGAAGTTGCAGAGCTTCTGCATGGCAAATGACATAGCTAGCAAGATCAATAGAAAGCCCACGGATTGGGAGATCTTTACTAGCCATACAATGGACAAGGGTCTCACATCTAAAATATACTTGGAACTCAAACAATTAAACCCCCCAGCAACAAATCCTCAAAGAAACTACTGGTCAATAAATAAGTGGGTGAAAGACTTAACGAGAAACTTCTCTGAAGAAGAAAGTAGGATGGCCAATAGGCACATGAAAAAATGTTCAACATCCCTAGCCATAAAAGAAATGCAAATCAAAACAACATTGAGATATCAACTCACTCCAGTTAGAACGGCAAAAATTGAGAACTCTAACAACAGATGCTGGAGGGGATGTGGACAGAAAGGAACCTTACTTCATTGTTGGTGGGAATGTAAACTTGTTCAACCACTTTGGAAAGCAGTATGGAGGTTCCTCAAAAGACTTCACATAGAACTCCCCTATGACCCAGCAATCCCACTTTTGGGCATTTACCCAAATGTTTACAAACAAGACCACACTAAAGCTACCAGCACAACTATGTTTATTGCAGCATTATTTATCATAGCTAAGATATGGAACCAACCCAGATGCCCCTCAGTAGAGGAATGGATCAAGAAAATGTGGTATATATACACAATGGAATTCTATGCCTCCATCAAAAAGAATGACATTGCCCCATTTTTTAGGAATTGGAAAAAATTATATTAAGTGAAGTAATCCAGGCCCAAAGAAACATAGGTCCCATGGTTTCCCTTATTTGCAATATCTAGTATATATGTGAGTCAAGCGGAAAAGGCCAGATAATGTGATGTCAGGAAAATGAACCCTTAGATATGTATTTTAATGTTTTTTTCTTTCATGCATGTGTTTCTAATGCATTTATAAGATTATCTCTTTGTTGCTTTGTATGTCCCTCCCCCACAGTATAACCCCTGCTTTCACTATATTGGATGTCAGTATAACTTGTGGAGGAGATGGGGAAAAACCAGTTGTTTAAGGATACAGGTGGACCTGTTGCAACAATGAGAAGTACAATTTGTCATGTCCAAAACGAGCTTTACAACGTCGGTGCGGGGGGAGAGGGGAAGGGGTGGGGAAAGGAGAAGGTTTGGGATTGCGGGGGGCGGGGGGGGGAGGAGGGAGGCTGGGAAGGGATGTGAAGGGTAAACAAAGGAGGAGGCTGCAATGCTTGGTAAGAAATTTACGCATTATTCTGCCCATGTAATTGTAACCCCTCTGTACAGTATGTTCACAAATAAAATAAAATTAAATTAAAAAAAAAGAAAAAGAAAAATCTATCCCTTTGTGTGGGTTTGCTCCAGAGAAGACCTAGCACCACAAAGCTCTTCCATTTTCAAAAAATACATAGCCACATTTCTGGCAAACCAACTACAGTTTAGCAGAATAAGTTCAAAATAATGATTCCATCATAAAATTGATTAAGTCAATCAATATAAGGATACAGGCCTGCCTGGTATCATTCCCCATTGCACCTTTCACAGGAAAAAAAATGTAGAGGTTTGATTGTCACTGAGATGCTTGTTAAATTTGCTACAAATTTAATAAGTACCATGCTCACAGGGAAACACAAAAATATCAATTATGTAATGATACTATTAAATGGACTTTATATTACAATCCCATGACAGAGCAATGGCTGTGGCATGCTCACAATGTGTGCTGGGATCAGGGTTGATGTGTGTGTGTATAGAAAGGTGTATCATTAGACATGTAGAGAAATCACAGCCAAAGGCCTTCTCTGTGGAAGTGCTGTAAATTATCATCCTGATTTTTTATCATAACTCAGTATTGAAGGAAATGATTGAGATAGAAAAGATGGTTTATATTTTATTATATCTGCCAGGTACTGGATTTAGGGAAGTAGGGATAGGTGACTGATGAAGCAGATAAAATGTCTTGTTCTAATGTTGGACCATGTGGAAGTAAACATAGAAACCAAACAAGAGCTTCTACCCTAAGGGAATCACAATTTCCTATAGTTAAGCTTGTTATTTTAGAAGACAGTAAGTAGTGTGGAAAAAATGAAGACAGTGTGAGCAGAGAGACAGAAATTGGGGTTATAGAATGGTCTAGGGACAAGGTAGTAGGAGGTAAGGGAAGATTTCTCTGGGACGATTGCTTAGGTGCTGTGGAGGAAAATTGGTATATAACAGAGTACTGCTACCTGTTCCAAGGGTAGGTGATCACAGAGGTTTTGAAAAGTTAAAAATATTTGTTATAGGAGGGTGCTAGCGGCTCAGACCTGTATTCTAAGCTGCTCAGGAAGCTGTGATCTGAGGATCACAGTTCAAAGTGAGCCTAGGTAGGCAAATCCAAGAGACTCTTATCTCCAATTAACCCACAAGAAGTCAGAAGTGGAGCTGTGGTTCAAGTGGGAGATCACCAGCCTTGAGAGAAGAATCCAAGCAAGAGTGCAAGGCTCTGAGTTCAAGTCTCAAAGCTAGCAAAAAAATTTGTCATAAATTCAAAATGCCAAAATACATGGCTTATGAATATAAGCATCAAAGATACGTCCATTAACTTTGATAGATGAAACCCATTGTTACACGGTCTAGGAATATACTCCTGGTTCCATAGGTCCAGTCTGAGCATATATTTTCTTCTTTTTTATGTTTTTTATTGTAAAAATAGAATACAGAGGGACAGTTACATGATTAAGGTAATGAATACATTTCCTTTCGAACATTGTTTCCTCCTCCTTTGTTTTTCCTCTACCATACCTTCCCTCCCCACCTCCCCAGCTCCTTCCTTCCCCCTCCCAAGTTGAGTACACATTTTCTTTAGCTTTATAGAGGAGGAAAAAGCAGTGGCAGGAGAGAAATGCATATTTTTTGTTTTTGTTGTTTTGTTTTTTGTTCTACTCTTAGGGCTTGAACTCAGGGCCTGGATGCTCTCCTTTAGCTTTTTTAGTCAAGCTAGCACTCTACCACTTGTGCCACAGCTCCACTTTGGGCTTTTCAGGGGTACCTAATTGGAGATAAATATCACTGACTTTCCTGCCTTGGCTGGCTTTGAATCAGGATCTTCAGATCTCAGCCTGCTGAGTAGCTAGGATTACAGGTGTGAGACACCAGCATCCAATAACAAATGTATAATTTTAAAGTACCAGTCACACACGTGTTCATGTGGTGAGAGGTGGAAGGCAGTACTCATAGAGAGCCAGGCAGTTCATCATCTCAGGTTCTCTCAGCTGGAACCTGGATACAGTAAGTCATTGGTCTGGTAGGTGGATATAAAGTGGAATCTGAGATGCCAAGCTTTTATACTGCTTTTGGTTAATCTCTGAGCCCAAATGATAGTGCCCCTCAGACAAAGGGCCTTCGGACCTGTTACATTATTATGCTCAAAATGGCACAAAATATTAAGATTGGAGAACTCCAGGTTTCTTTTTGGTAGACGAAGAAGTGAGACAAGTATTTGACTTGATAAGGTTTTGGATAATCGACAATGGTTATTAGAGAATCTCAGAAACTGGACTTTATTTTAAGCAAAATGCAAATCCTACAAACAGAATATGGGTTATGCTTTCAAAATTGATTATTACATAAAAATAGATTGGAAAGTAATTGGACATATCTCCCAATTGAAGCTTTCAGAGTTTGCAGTGTGTGCTAAATTATCTAGACCAGTGGAAAATTGCTTCATAATGCTGGGTCCATATACAGTCTAAAAGTCTGAAACAATAGGACAGAGTAAAAAAATAATCACTGCCCTTTATAAGACCTAAAATTACAGCAGAGGAAATAAAAACAAAGCTATGGAACCCATAGCAAATGCTATAGAATTCAAAGTGAAATAGAAATCCAGGTAGGGAATTATAAATGCCTCCTATCTCACAGAAGTGGCACAGAGAGGAGTACACTGCACTAAGGCACAAGCACAAAATTCTGGTTTGAACCCCCGGTCTGCCATTTAACCCGCCTCATAGAATTGAACAATTTACTTTGCATCCATTTCTTTCTGGAAAATTTGTAGTTATACCGACCCCAAAGCATAATGTAACTATCACACAGGTTAATAATACATGGAAAAATAACTAGAATAGCACCTAGTATAAAAAGGGATAAATAAGTAATAAGATTTCACAGTCTTTGTGATAACTTGATAGACTTGAAGTCATTAAAAATACATTAAGATGGACAGGTTCTGGTTCTCACACCTGTAATCCTAGCTATTCACTTTTTTTGAATTGATTCAGACTTATCCTGCTTGATTTTCTTCTTGTGTAAGTTTTGACAGATATTTTGGAAGAAATTGGTCTATTACATTTAGATTATCAAATTTGTGGCATAGGATTGTTCACAATATTCCTATATTCCTTTGTTATCTTTATTATCCTTTAACATCATTGAAATCATCAGAGATCTCTTTTATTTCTCATATTATTAATTTATCTTATCCTCATCTTAAGTAGTATCTTACTGATTTTCTTGATCTTTTCAAAGAATTACTTTTGAATTTATCGTTGCAGGTTTCGGTGTATGGATTTTCTACAAGTTTCATTTATTTTTTCTGGGTGGTGGTAGTGGTATTAGAGATTGAACTCAGGAATTTTTCTAGTTAACTAAAATAGAAACTTGGTTTAATAACTTGAGATCTACCTCCTACTGTATGCATTCAGTGCTAGAAGTTTCTTTCAAAGCACTGCTTCTGATGCATTTCACAGTTTGAGATATATTTGTTCGTTTCTTTGTTTAGGTGACACTGGAGTTTGACTCAGGCCCTCACATTTGCTAGTCAGGTGTCATACTGCTGATCCATATCTCCAGTCTTTTTAGCATTGGTTATATACTTCTGAGATGTGTCTCACCTCCTTCCCATATGGATTTTCATCATAGATGAGATGACTGGTGTATACCATCTTCATTCCATTAAATGAAGTTTTGAAGACTTTTGTTTTCCACCCCGGCTAGCCTGGAACATCAATCTGCCTAGTGTCAGCCTTTCACATAGCTAAGACAACAGATATGTACCCTGGACACCTAGCTGTGTTTAATCTTAAAGTATCTTTCTATTATTAATTTATATTAGGGATTTCAAGTTTAATTCTATTTGGTCCAAGAACAGGTATTATATTATTTCTATTGTTTTCATTTATCTTCTGACCTGGAATTTTCTCTGTCTCAATGAAAGCTCATGTGTGACCTTTTTTTTTTTCATGTGTGAAATTGAATACAATCCCTTCTAATGTAGATGTCAATTATATTTATCTGACTGATGAAGAATAATTTCATGGGCTCAGAATTCCAGGTTAGTGATTTTTGTTTTTAGTAGAGTTTAAGTATTTCACTTCATATTCTTACTTGTTTGGCTTCTAAAAAAGAAATTCTTGTCTTTGTTCGTCCATAGAAAAATATATTATAACCCCTCTGTACAGTATTTTCACAATAAAAAAAGTAAAAAAAAGGAAAAACATATTAGATAATCTATATCATGATTGGACTCTCTTACTTGTATAAATTGATTATATATTTTAAATTATAGCTGCACATGTTATATACGTATATAATATAAAATTATAAATCTTGAGCCCCTTCTAATAGTCAAAAACTTTCCTTTAGCAGTATTCTTTTTTATTTTTTATATTTTTATGCTCCCCTCCCCCCCATAGCAGTATTCTTTTAGTTTGTTTTTCTGTGTGCCGGAATTGAGACTTGAACTCGGGGCCGTGGATTCTCTCTCTATTTATTTGAGATTTGAGGCTAGTATGCTACAACTTGAGACATACCTCTGGCTATTTGCTGGTTAATTGGAGATAAGATTTTCTGGTATTTTTCTGCCCAGTCTGACTTCTTTGACCTGCCATCCTAGGATCTCAGCCTCTTGAGTAGCTATAATTACAGGTATGAACCACTAGCAGTGTTACAATGTAGAAAATAGTAGCAGGTCCAGGGCATGTATATGGTCAGTAGTCAGCTGACTAACTTTGAGAATTCCATTTTCAGAGTTTAGGAATGCTTCCCATTTTCTTATTCTTATATTGAGTTATCAGTTCTTTCTTTCATAAATGCACTTTAAGCAGATTTTGCAGGAGTAAGCTTCATTTTAAGATTCATATAGCTTATAAGTAGTGTAATGACTTTGTCATCAGGGAAAATAAGGTATTTCAGACTCATTGTCATAGAATCCTCGTAATCCTCTAGAAAGTTCTGCTATCATGGGGTCAAGGAAGGTTTCCCTCTGATTGTCATAGACATCAGGAAAGTGTCCAGGGACTTGTCATCACCTGTCATTGTACTACAGTTCTGCAAGATGCTTAGACCTTTTGGCTATTTTTAATTTATAACCATGAACTATTACAGCATACCACATATAACTGTTTGTGTGAGGATTTTTTCTTCTTTTGGGGGCCTTTATTGTTGTTTGCAGAATTCATTCTGGTAACTTGCTGTTTCCAGAGTTTCTCCTGAAAGTGTAGCTCACACCTGACATTAATTTGGGGAAAGTTCTGTCATTATTATTTCAAATACTTTTTCTATTTCTTTTCCTTTACTCCTTATGATATTCCCATCATCCATATGTAACGGCTTTTGCAGTTATCCCATATTCCTTTGGTATCTTTTTTTCATTCTTTGAAATAAAAGGTATTTTACTATTTTAGGTTATACTATAAATCCTTTGTAAAATGATAATTTTTTATTAATACATTTTATAAAAAATAATTCATACTTTCATACAATATAATTGACTATATTTTCATTCTTCCATATTTTCAGTTTTGAATTGTCTTGTTTGTGAAATCCTCTCTCAGAAGTTTTTTCTAGGTGAGTTCTATATTCTCAGATCCTTTTATTTTTTTCCTGTCCAGACACTAACCTTAAATCATTTTCAACTTACTTAGACACTCATTAACCTGTGTGTCTAACAATTATGTTGCTTTCATCAATTTTAAGTGTATATATATAAATCAGCAAGAGAACCAAAATATTCTGGCAATCTATGTGATGAATTCCTCTTCATTAACAAATGATTAAACAATTAAACAGCCATGAAAATTATTGCTACAGTACAATGACTATCAGTAAATAAATTATTCAATATGTGATCATAAGAGACTTCTGTAAAATCAATGAATTCCAACTCACATTCTCCTTAGTTAATCTCAAAATAGTCCTAACCACTCTAGAAAGTATGACAGACCTGAAGTGGAACAGACTAGAAGGCGAAGAAATGAATACAAGAACCCACAGCTATCTGATAAAATGTACGGTGGGAAAACACAGCCTCTTCAACAAATGGTGCTGGGAAAACCAAATGTCCATATATATGACCTCTCTCACACCTTAAATTAATATCAATTCAGAGTGGATCAAAAACCTCAATATAAGATTTGAAACTTTACTACAGGAAAGAGTAAACATTAGAATGTATTGACATAGGCAGAAACTCCCTAAATATAACTCCAGGAACTTAGAAAATAGAAAAGAAACTTGGCAAATAGGATTGTATCAAGCTAAAAAGCTTCTGCACAGCAAAGACATGGTTACTAACCTAAAAATACAACCTGTAGAAGACCTCTAGCCAAAAAAGAAATGCAAATCAAAACAGAATCAAGATTCCATCTCATTCTAGACATAATGGCCATCATCAAGAATACAAACAGTAACAAATGCTGGCAAGAATGGAGTAGGAGGGGAGAAGGAACCTTAATTGTTGGTGGGAATATAAATTAGTACAACTTTGAACAATGGTTTAACAAAAAGAATACTAAGGAGCTGAAACATGAGTGAGAGGGATGGGAAATAAGGAGAAGTGAGTAGACAAATAGAGGGATGAATGGTGGGCAAATATAGTCATAATAGTCAATGTGCAGATGTGGAAATGGAACTCAGACATATTAGAAAATAGGCAAGGAAATGGATAGGTGGAAGAGAGAACGATGGAAGCAGTAACTGATCAAAATGCACTGTACATGTAAAGGGACACATTTAGTTGAAACTCCTTTGTACAACTATCTAAAAATAATTAAAAAGGGAAGAAAGCATGCCAAATGACACAGGAGATATTGGGTTAGAAAGATATACTAGTTCTATCCATTTGAATTTATATGTCTCAAAATGTATCAAAATTTTTGACTGGGTGACCACAGCTTTTTCCTCTTCCAGGATCTTGAAGGGCTCCCAAGAGGATAAGCTTAACCTTCATTAGATTCGTACAAACCTATCTCTGCAGATTTAAGTCACTTGACCCTCAAAATTATCTCTTAGCTTAGTGTTTTCAGAAGCTGGGCAGCTCTGGAAAAATGTTTAGTGAGTTAATGAAAGTGGTCAAATTTTAATCAATACAATGAGCGGGAAGTCCATCAGAGGTGTGGTAAAAACAATGTACAGAAGGGGATTTTTAATACACTAAATCAAGCAGTATTATAGTGTAAATGGTGTGTTAAGTCCTGTGGGTTCTAAAACAGAATTCCTGGCTTCCTCTTCTAAAATATCATCTGACCTTTCCCATGACTCAGTTTCCTCATCTGGAAAATAAAATAGTATATATAATTCTAGTGACTTTTCGTGTGTTACTATAGGTATTAGTTAACACAATCATTTTTGTGAGAAGTAAAATTATTAATACCTGTAAAGCTTAAAATTTCATGCCAAGTGTTTTATTGTGTGTGTGTGTGTGTGTGTGTGTGTGTGTGTGTGTGTGTGTGTGTGTGTGTGGTAAAATGGGGCTTGTTCACATGCTTGCTTGGTTTTTACTCAAGGATGGTGCTCTGCCACTTGAGCCATATCTTGGCTTCCAAGAGCTTCAATACAGAGTAAATATTTTAAAGGGTAACTATCTTTATTTTTCAAACAGAACATTCCTTCCTTTTCACAAATATTTTAAGGAAAACAAAAATAAACTATAATTCTTAAAATTAAAATAAAATTGATACTTGGAGTGAATTAAGTGATTCATAAACTAAAGATAAAAAACTTGATAAGAGCTGGTGTATGGATGAAGTGGTAGAATGCCACCCTGAGTTCAAACCTCAGTCAAACAAAAAAATGAGTTAATTTTACATTGAACACGGTGGCATATTTATAATCCTAGCTATTCTGGAGGTGGAGATAGGGAAGATTGCATTTTTTAATTGTGAAAGTACCGTATAGAGAGGTTACAATTACATGAGCAAGGTAATGAGTACATTTCTTATCAAGCATTGTTGCCTCCTTCTTTGTTCCCATCCCTTACCCCACATGCGCCCTCCGTCCCCCACTAAAGTTGTAAAGTTCGTTTTTCGACATAACGTCTTGTACATCTCATTGTTGTAATGGATCCAAATGTATACCTATTTAAACAATTTGTTTATTCCCTTCCCTTCCACAAATTATACCAACATCAAATACAGTGAAAACAGTGGTTATACTGTGGGGGAGGGACATACAAAGCAAGAAAGAAATCATCTTATAAATATGTTAGAAATAATCACAAGAAAGGGGCTGGGAAAGTGGCTCAGTGGTAGATCACTTGCTTGCATGCATGAGGCCCTGGGTTCTATTCCCCAGCACCACATAAGCAAAAAGAAAAAAGCCAGAAACGGTGCTGTGGCTCAAGTGATAGAGCACCAACCTTGAGCTGAAGAGCTGAGGGACAGTGCCCAGGCCCAGAGTTCAGGCCCCACAACCGGACCCCCCCCCAAAAAAAAGAAAGAATCACAAGAAAGAAAAAAAAACATTTGAGTCCTTATCTTAGGGTTCATTTTGCCTAACATCAATTTATCTTACCGTTTTTGCTTGTCTCAGACATATACTGGTTATTGCAAATAAGGGAAACCATGGGACCTATGTTTCTTTGGGCCTGACTTACTTCACTTAATATAATTTGTACCAACCTTTCCATTTCTTAACAAATGGGGCAATGTCATTCGTTCTGATGGAAGCAGAGAATTTCATTGTGTATATATAGCACATTTTCTTGATCCATTCATCTATGAAGGGGCAGCTGAGTTGGTTCCATATCTTAGCTATGGTAAATAATGCTGCAATAAACGTAGTCGTGATGGTAGCTTTAGTGTGGCCTTGTTTGTGATCATTTGGGTAAATGCCCAAAAGTGGTATTGCTGGGTCATAGGGGAGCTCTATATGGAGTCTTCTGAGGAACCTCCATACTACTTTCCAAAGTAGCTGATATGGAATAATAAAATACCCCGAATAGCAAACACGATCCTAAGCAGAAAGAATAGTGCTGGAGGAATATCAATACCAAATTTCAAACTTCACTACCAAGCCATATTAATGATACCAGCTTGGTACTGGCACAAGAACAGACTTCAGGACTAATGGGATAGAATTGAGAACCCAGAAATGACCTATAGCCATCTAATCTTCGATAAGGGAGCTAAAAAAATAGAATGGAGGAAAGACAGCCTCTTCAGTAAATGGTGCTGGCAAAATTCGTTAATCACTTATAGAAAACTAAAGCTAGATCTTTATATATCACCCTGTACCAGAATCAACTCCAAATGGATCAAAAACCTGGGTGTCAAAGCAGACACCCTGAAAACATTACAAGATAAAAAAGGAGACACCCTAGGTCTCCTTGGCACAGGCAGAAATTTTTGTAAAAGAGATCCAGAAACACAACAAATCAAAGAAAGGTTGGACAAATGGGAGTGCATGAAATTGCAGAGTTTCTGCAAGACAAAGGTCATAGCTGGCAAGATCAATAGGAAGTCCACTGATTGGGAGAACATCTTCACTAGCCATACAATGGACAAATGTCTCATATCTACAATATACCTGGAACTCAATTAAATCCCCCAACAACAAATCCTCAAAGAAACAACTGCCCAATAAATAAGTGGGCTAAAGAATTAAAGAGAAATTTCTCAGAAGAGGAAAGAAGGATGGCCAATGAAGAAATAAATGCTGAACCTCCCTAGCCATAAAAGAAATGCAAATCAAAACAACATTGAGATTCCACCTCACCCCAGTTAGATTGGCTATAATTAAGAACTCTATTAACAACAGATGCTGAATGGGATGTGGACAGAAGGGAACCTTACTGCATTGTTGGTGGGAGTATAAACTTGTTCAACCACTTTGGAAAGTAGTATAGAATATTGCATTTTGAAGCCAGCTTGGGTAAAGTGTGAGTTTCCAGATCAACCAACAAGCAGGGATAATGGTCCACATTATAATTTGATCTATGAAGGATGAGTATGTAGATGATTGTGATCCGAGGCTGACCCCTGGCAACAACAGAAATGGATACCTAAACCTAACATGCTCAACGTTATCTTTTGCAAAATGTGGAAGAGAAGCCCTTTAAGGCATGTGTGTGTGTGTGGTCTATCTGAATGTTAAGGGTTGAAGTGTTGAAGTAGCATGGAAAATAAAAATATGGACCTCTTCTTGTAGAACTGAGCAGCATAACGTAACTTCTTCTATGAACTCAGGAATGCAGCTCAGCTGAATCCCAGCTTTGAGATATTGTAATAACAGACTTTCATCAATTTGTCCTGCTACTGGAAAAAAGATACTAAAAGAAATATTAGTGCTTAAGTCTCAAACACCTCTCTTTCTCATCCACTTCAGACTTTACATGATGGAGAATGATCAAGTTTTCCTAGGGGGACAATGCTCACCAATATGGGGCAGGATTTATCAGGCAAGTGCTGACTAATATCTGAGAAAGCAAGATTGGAATAAAGGGGATATTTGGGGGTTTTCTCTTGGGTGGTATTTTTTGTTTGGTTTCGTTGTGTTTTTGCTAATCCTGGGGCATGAACTCAGGGCTAGGGTCCTGTACTTGAACATTTCTGCTCAAGGCTAGTACTTTACCACGTAAGCCACAGCCCTATTTCTGGCTTTCTTTGGTGGTTAATTGGAGATAAATTTCTCAGGAAGTTTTCTTCCTGGCCTTTCAACTGCAATCCTCAGATCTCATCCTCAGCTAAGATAACCTGTGTGAGCCACCAGCAACCAGCTGGAATACTTGGATTTTCTTGCTCTTTTTTATCCTGTGGGGCAAGCCAGACAAAATGTAACATTTTCTTTTACCAAATAAGAAAGAGAAACTTTTAAATCCAACTGTATGTGATCAGTTAGAATGAAGAGTTTTAAATTTTATAAAAACTTCATATTTTCATTGTGCTAATGCACAGAATCTTCAAAATCCAGAAAATATTGGTTCTGATTATTATTATTATTTTATGGTCGCAAAAAGAAATTGCAGCATTCCTAAATGGTCATGTTATTCTTTCCCATACTCTCTTTTAAAAGGTCTTTGATGTGCCTCTAAATGTTACTGGTTTCTGCAAGATAAAAGAAATTCCCTAGTACCACTTGAAATGTAATGCTCTCCGTTAGAGTTTATGAGAAATTTCTAACTTCCACATAAATTATCACTTCAGTTAACTCTATTAGTGTAAATTTTGTCTCTCTTAGGAGCCACAGATTTGCTAAACATTAGTCAAAGAAATAACAGAAGCCATTCTTAATGGAAATGATCAGTTAAAACAATACTTTTGTTTATGAGTATGTGTGTTGTGATTTGGAGTTTTTTCATAGAAGTAGTGGGGATGGAGCACAGGGTCTTGTGCACACTTCACAAGAACACTACCACTGAGCTGCATCCCTAGCCCCTCGTGTGCTGTTTTGAAATCACGATGTCACAAGCCTGTAATAGAAATCAGTATAGCAATTCTGGGATTTGCCATGCATTTATGGAAACGCTGAGGAAAGATGAATTTTTAAATGTTCCTGGATGTGGTTTTCATATCCTAACATTAGGGAAACATTGATAAAGAACAAAAAATTAGTAGGTTTCTTGAGTGCTGAGAACAACCATTATCATTTGGGGTTTTTTTTGTTCTTTTGTGCTAGTACTGGGGCTTGAGCTCAAGTCCCTTAGCCCTTTTCACACAAGGCTGGCTCTCTACCATGTGAGTCACAGCTACAATTCTAGTTTTTTTTTGTATATAATTGGAGATAAAAGTCCTGACTGGATTAGCTGCAAATTGTAATCCTCAGGTCACAGCCTCCTGAGTAGCAAGGATTACAAGCATGAGCCACTCATGTTGAGCTGTCATTTTGGTTTTTATCAGCCCATGAAACACATCTTTAATACTAATTTTCATGTTTTGACATTTTAAATTGTGGTGAATTATAAATAACCAAATTTCCAATATATAAGTGTTTAAGTTACATTGCTCATATTCATAGTGTTGTGCAACCACAACCAGTATTTAAATTTTTTATTGCTTCAAACAGAAACTGTAGAGCACATGGGCAGCAAAGATGGTGCTGGGAGAGAGTACAGTGGGCAGAGCCCAATTGACCTTCCGATCAGTGCCTAACCAGTCCGTGAAGGCCTAGGTTCATGATAGGGTATGACCTTGACAGTGATTGGTTCTTCTTCCTCCCTTGCCATGCCACCCGCCCTTTTTGTCTTTAAAAAGGGCTGCTCTCTGTTAATAAATGAGTTTTCTACCTGCTGGATTTGGCTCCCCCCTGTGTCTGATTGTTTCCAGGGCTGAGGGAGGCTGGGGAACGGGTGAGCGCCGCACTTACCTTTCCTCAGACCCCGTCCGTCTTTCGTGGGACGGACGAAGACCCAAAAGAAACTATATCATCATTAATCAATAAATTGTCACTCATCTCTTCCTCCCTCTAACTATGGACAATCTCTAATCTGCTATCAGTTTCTGTTGTATATTCTAGATATTTCTTATAAGTACAATCCTACATGAGCTATGCTTTTGTGTCTGGTTTGAAATACTTAGTTTTATAATGTTTTTCAAGGTTGGTGCAGTCCATGTTACAGCATGTACAGAGTGTCATTTATTTCTTGTGGCACATTAATTTCCACACTATGAGATGCCATATTTTGTTTATTCATTCATCTATAAATGAACATTAGGAAGGTTTCTATCCAGTATTTATAAATAAGGCTATAATGAAAACTGGCATCCATGTAAGTTCTATTGTCCATTGTTCGTTTGTATCTTTACAAATAGAATTGTTGAGTCATATTGTAATTCTATGTTAGACTCTTTGAAGATTCACCAACCTGTTTTCTATGTGGTTGTAACATTCTACATTCTCATTAGCTTAGCTGTGCCAAAAGAGTTCAACTCCTCCTCTTTTCTCCTAGTCCTGGGGCTTGAACTCAGGGTCTGGACACTCTTCCTGAGCTTCTTTTGCTCTACCACTTTAGCAACAGCATCAGTTCCAGCTCTTTCAGTTTATGTGGTAATGAGGAATTGAACCCAGGGCTTCATGCATGCTAGGCAGCACTCTACAACTAAGCCACATTCCCAGCGCATTTTCTGTATTTTTTTAAAAGTCACAATCATTGTAGAAGGCATGAAGCAGTATCTTCCTGTGATTTTGATGGCATTTTCCTAGCAACATTGGGGTTGCTTAGTGGTGATTTATCTCTCTGCTTTGAAGAAATGTTTTTTCAAGTTCCACAACTATTTTAAAGTGAATTTCCTTTTGTGTTACTTGATTGAGTTCTTCATATATTCTCTGAGGTTAAAATCTATAATATATAGTTATTTTCTCACATTATTTAGGTTTTCTTTTAGCTTTCTTGGTAATGAAACTTGGTCTGTTTAAGAATAGTATCTAATTTTTTTCTTTGGATAAAAAGGGATACAAAAGTTCTTAAAATAATAATAACAGCCATAATTAAAAATGCCATGGTTTTTTCTCTCAGAGGATCATTGTGTGTAAATGAAAGCTGCTTTTAGTTAGGATCTCTAGAGTTTTTCAGAGGTTAAAAAATGATAAAATTTGAGAAAACTTAGTATTTATTTCACTTATAGAACAACTTTCTCTCCTCAACCTGAGTAATTATTTATACTATACTATTGGAGTTAGCTAATATTAATTAGAGGAAGGACTTTTGTACCAAAGGAAGGGATTGCATAAGTTGGGGGAATACAAGATGTATTGAGGAATACTTACAAGCTTCTGATATATTTTAGAAAAAAAATTAAATTTAAGAGTATCTTCATCAGGCTGGGAAGTTGGCTCAGGGGTAGAGTGCTTGCCTGGCATGCCTGAGGCCCTGGGTTCAATTCCTCAGCATCACATAAGCAAAAAGAAAAAAGCCGGAATTGGCGCTGTGGCTCAAGTGGTAGAATGCTAGCCTTGAGCTGAAGAGCTGAGGGACAGTGCCCAGGCCGAGTTCAGGCCCTACAACCAGACCCCCCCCCCCAAAAAGGAGTATCTTCATCATAGGATCTACAGAAGTTAAATGAGTCGTGAACAAAGTTGAAATTTGTCCAAACGCACAGAGTACAGAGATGAGACCAAAGTGGGTAAGTACTATCTGGATCTCCTCCCTGTGAAATATCCTCCACATATTAATGGGATAAATGGAACTTTTCCCAAGCACACACAATTCATACACTCAGGATAGAAGTGATTCCATTCAAGTATAGGCTTTGGAGGAATTTAACATTCAAAAATAATTTCAAGAGATTCTTGATTATAGTTGACAAAAAGGATTATATTGACCTTTCAGTCCCAAAGCTTTATCCCTATTAGAAAATCTTCAAAAAATGATTTTGTGACTTTGGAGAAATAATTAACTATAAAGCTTCATAAATTATATTAAGAAAATAAGTTCATAAAATGAAGAGTTGATGCAGAGTTATGAAAGACTTCATACTATTATTCAAAGTCTCTTGGAATCAAAATCTCTTCTCAGTAAGTTTTGAGAAAGTAGAAATGTATCTAGTGTTAGAATCATGGATACCTAAAACATTGAGTCATCCCAAAATTCATTGTATCCCTGAAAAGTACATAGAGTTCTAGTATCTTAATGGCACTCTCATGTGGAACCCAACTATTTGTCTTGGCATTTAAAACTGGGGAAGTGTTTTCCAGGGAATGAACCTTTAAAATATTCTTTTCTAAATAAAACAGAGGAAAAAATCCTTCTTAAATAATTCTTTAAAAGGATTCATCAGCTGCAGAGATCTGACCTTATGGGTATCCGGGATGTGCAGGTACAGCAATGCCCTTCTGGAAGGGCTCTGGGAAAGTGGGGCCACACTGAGCTCCTGGCTAGAATATGCTGCCAACTACAGGCAGAGCCCTGTGCAGTCAGGTGACCTATTGAAGTCCTCATTTATTTATTTGTCATTGAAGGCAACTTTGAGATAGTGGTGCAGGCCCTGAAATCAGCAGGTATGGCTGCTCTGCAGATGCACTGCCCCTCATTCAGGGAAGACAGCTTGAGCCCTGGGTAGCTCCTGCAGGTGTTAAGCCTAGCCAGGACAGGTTAGCTGTGCAAGCTGGAAGTGGCCCACAAGGTGCAGCTACATGCTGGCATGTGCAGCAGTTGTTAGCCCAGGTGGGATTCCCTCATCTGACTTCACTCATCCTCCCCATCAAGGCCTTTGACACACCCTTCACTTCTGTCCCAACTTCTAAGCGTGAAGACTGCCTCCTTGGCTCCATCTCCTGAGAGCTCAGTCACATGACTTACCTGATAGAGCTGAGTGTGGCCCTCTCCATGCTGACAGGGAAGATCCAGATTCGCCTAGGGTGAGTCTCAGAGACTGAAAGGAAGAGGGATGGGTCAAGCACAGGCTTCACAGGCTGTAGGGGCACTGAGTGATAGGTAGAAGAACAGCTTATTCACAAAGCTCCAAGCTCAATGCTCTCTGGAGCTGCACATAAGAGAGCACAAAAGAGAAATAAAGAAGTTAGAGGACCAGGAGTGATCCAGAATAGTGAGGGACCTCAGGGGACTGCTTCTAGTTAGAAAGAGACAATGTGTAAGGTAGACATCAAAACCAGGCTTGCAATCCCAACACTCAGAAGCCTGAGGAAGAAGGAAAGTGAGTTCAAGTCCAGCCTGGATAACATAGGGAGACTGCCTCAAAAAACAAGGTCTGGGGGTTGAAGGTGTAGCTCAAATATTAGAGTACCAACCAGTGAGCAAAAGCATCAGATACTGAGTTTGAATGGTGTCTTGGTCTTCAAAATAAGTTAAGAAAGAGAGAAAGAGACAGAGAGAGAGAGAGAGAGAGAGAGAGAGAGAGAGACAGAGAGACAGAGAGACAGAGAGACAGAGGAAGAAAGAAAGAAAGAAAGAAAGAAAGAAAGAAAGAAAGAAAGAAAGAAAGAAAGAAAGAAAGAAAGAAAGAAAGAAAGAAAGAAAGAAAGAAAGAAAGAAAGAAAGGAAGGAAGGAAGGAAGGAAGGAAGGAAGGAAGGAAGAAAGAAAGAAAAATAAGGGCTAAAATGTGCCTTGATGCTACAGTGTTTGACTAGCACATGAAAAACCCTGGCTGTAATTCCTAGCATAGATAGGAGGAAGAGTGGGGGAAAGCAAGAAGAGCAGGACAGAGAGGGAAAGCGGGAGGGGGAAGGGAGAGGGAGAGGTCTCTGTGAAAAGAATATGCTAACTAATGGATCTAGAATGTTGCTTTATAAGGCAGAGCTAACTATAGTGACTCCTGTAGTTGTCTATTGTGGTGCAAAAAAAGTTCCCAACACTGTGTGACTGGCATTATCTCAGGTCAGGTATAGAAATCTGGCTCAGCTGGGTGTCATGAGGTTGTTGTCAGCTGACTGTGGGACTGCAGTATCACCCTGGCCTTTCTGAGCAGATATTAACCCAAGATCATTCATGGGAATTGGGGGAATGCCTGGCCTCCTCCACAAGCAGGATTCTCATACGGCCTTAGCTAATTGTTTCACCCATTTGCAGCTATGATATCAAGAGGGGTATGCACAAACAGACAGTGAGGGACTCAGTCAGAGACAGGGTCCAGCTGCCCCTTTGCTGATGCTTGCTGCCAACACTATCTAAATCAGAATTATTGGATTGTGGATATGGTGCCTCAGTTGGGGATGTCTGGCTTTCCCTTCCTGGCTCTACAGTAATGGATTCTTCTATTGTCAGAATAATGGCTCTTTTTTCTTACTAATGCCTCATTTCCCCTGTAGCAAGCTCTCAGAGTGGATGTTCTCTCCAAGATCATGTACATAACTCCTTTCATATGAAAATGGTTGTTGATAAAATCTGCCATTTAGGTGAGATGAAGACAAAGGTTTCATTGGTTCAGGTTAATTCTGAACCACACAGCAAGCCCAGCAGCTGTAGACTGTGTGAAAGCAAGGGAGCCAGGCTGCATCCCAGTGAACCATATTTATGGACACAGACATTTGCATTTCATGTAGCACCATGTGTCGAAACTATTTTCACAGACTCCATGCAGTCAGGTAAGAACAAGACTTGCCCTGCAAGTCTTTGTTCTCTGTGACAGACAAGCAGATGGATTGCTCACATCCATTGTTGCTCACATGGAACTCCTCTGATTTGTGCTGATTACTCCATGTTCTACAGCCCCTTCAGGACATGATTGAGAATGCTGGACCTGGCCAATTGTGCTCTGAACCATGTGGACATGAACTTCTTGGCAGACTGTATCCATGCTACCCAGCTGGATGTGTTGCACCTCAGTAGACACAATCTGCTTCATTTATATCCCTCTACTTTCCTCAAGCTTCGGCAACAGGTTGCCCAGATAGTGCGGGTGTGGACCCCAGTGGAGTGTGCTATTACCCATAGCTATGTGGTCATGATGATCCTGGGCCTGTGTTCCTGCCACTATCTCTAGGAGCTCAAGTTCCTTGCTAACCTGCTGTCAGCCTGCACCCTCAAGTGCCTCTTCTCTGCACTGTGTAAACTCCCTGAACTTCATTACATGGAGTTCCTGGTGCCTAAGGAATGCTACCTGGAGAGTACCAGGATGAGCTGGCATGTCCACATATGATCAGTAGAAATATGCTTGATTGCAGAAGAGCTGCATGCCGTGCTACTATGGGCCAAGGAGGAAGACATCCCCACCTCCCACCACTCTTCAGGAGTTTTCACCCAATAGTTAATGAGACCAGCAATGAGCTTTGTGCTTTCTTTCTTCAAGTTTTCAAAACTGCTTTAGAAAACTTTCCCAGAACACTAAAACAAGTAGAGTAGGCCCTTGAATTGTGCTAAGGAAATGTCTTGCATTTCAACCAGCCCTGTTGCCCAGAGATCAATCCCTATATCAGATCCTAAGCATGAGATGTAAGCAACTGTAGTTTCAATGAAAAACCTTTGTTAGAGAAAGCTGTAGATACACATGACAGACAATGTAGGAAGAAAACATGCCTTCTAAATGTGACATCGGAGGCCCTGGGGTTCAAGTCTTTTTCCTTTTTTGTGCCAGTCCTGGGGTTTGAACTCAGGGCCTTTGCACTGCCCCTGAACTTATTTTACTCAAGGCTAGCACTATACCACTTGAGCCACAGCACCACTTCTGGTGTTTTCTGCTTATGTGTTGCTGAGGAATCGAACCCATGAATTCATGCATGCTAGGGAAGTATTCTATCACTGAGACATATTCCCAGCCTCCTGGGATTCAATTATAGGACTAGGTGAAGCTGTTACAGCAGAGGTCCAGGCATTGTGGTAGAGTGTTCAATTGGACCTAGGGCAGCATGTGTTGGAAGCAGTAACATGGAAAAATCAGATCACTTGTCACAGAATACAAATAAAAGGTAATGGGTACATTTCTTATCAAGCATTGTTGCCTCCCACTTTGTTTCCTCTTACCATCCCTAATAAGAAATGTACTCATTACCTTGCTCATGTACTCATGTAATTGTAACTTCTCTGTAAGGTATTTTCACAAATGTGTGTGTGTGTGTGTGTGTGTGTGTGTGTGTGTATGAATACAATAAAAGAGATCTCATAGAAAAACAAACAAGAGAAAAAGACTGAAAATGAAAAGTAAAATGGAAAGGGAACCCGACTTTTGGGCCTAGCAGAAACTCAGCAGATCTGGTAGGAATTGTTCTGCATGGTGTGGCAATATTTCCTGGAGAATGTTTGCAGGGAATAGAAGCAGGGCTGGTTTTTGGTTGTTACCAGTGGCTTTGTGCAGGTTTTGCTCTGCATCCAGCTCAGTGAAAGCCTGAATTGAGGGTGAGTGAAAGATTGACTCCTGTCTAATTCCTCCAGCTCAAGCAAGACACCAGGTATAAGAAAACAGGCGTGGCCACATGCCTGTCAGCAGGCAGGTTCCAATCAATGCCTGGCCAACTTGGTCCCCAGCGGACAATAGCCCTTCATCCAGAGTAGAACATTCAACTTGTGGGCCTGGTCAAGGACGTCTCCTTGTGGCCTAAGAGAGCATAAGCCACTTTTTATTTTCTGCTTCCTTGTGAAAACAAGCCCTATATAAGTCCAGCCAAAATATAGTCCCTCGAACAACCTCCAAACCTGAAAGGTCTGTGCACCTTGCTGGCAATAAACAGTCCTCACCTGTTGATCATCGAGTCTGGCCTATTCCTTTTCTGTTTTCCTCCATTTTCCTAACAGTGAGAATGCTGAAATAGGTATGTGGGTTCAGGAGACAATCATTCCCAGGTTGCCAATGGATGTTCATGGCTACTTCTAGATTTTAGGTCTGCTCCTACTCTATTCTTACTTTGAGGTTACCTGAGATATCCTTAAAACAAATTCCCCTCATTAGTGTCTAAGACAACTTAATCACTGTTATTTCAATTCTTACAGGGTCTGAGAATGAGTCCATCAAAGCGGGCCTAGAGATTAAAGAAGTTTGTTAGGTGCTACAGAAGTTGTCCTGCCAGGGACACAGTGTACACTTGGGAGCTAACACTATGACCCTAAACATGGACACAGCCTAGGATAATGAAGGCAAAAAACACAAGCTGGTACAAGCTGCAAAGTTCTATTAATATGATAACATCAACTTTTTTTTTCAAACAAGGGACTTTTACAATAGCAGTTTCCTGTTATTTCATTCCTCAGTTTCAAGCAAGAGATTATTGCATTCCTCAGTTCCCCATAAGAGGTTAATATCCTGACTCAGTGTCCTTGCTTGGTCTTGGAGTCTTTTATCCTAAGGGATCCTTACATTCCCCCTTCTTTTTGTAACTGAGTCAAATTCTTGACTATTCTTCCTGACTCAGGAGGCTGTACTGGGCCCGAAGGGCCATCAGCTTGACAGTCCCAATTATTTTTTCTATAAGTGATATCAAAGAGTTAACCACACAGGAACCAGTAATAACAAGTAGAAGAAATAGTATAATTGCTGGTGGCTAGGGATACTAGCCACCAGGCCAAAAGGCTTTGAACCCATACTAGATCTAGTTTAGCGGATGGGTGCTGGTGGAGTCCTTCACACAGTTTATCTAGAACCTTTATGTTTTCTTCTCCAGCCGTGATTCATTTACACAGTATCAGCACTCTTCCCTTAGAAAAATGTAGGTTCCCTCTTTGGAAGCTGTGAGAAGGTCTAGTGCCCTATAATTCTGCAAGCCCACCTCTGCTAGAGAGTTCAGTTGTCTTTGTATGCATGCCAGAGACACTGAAGAGGCATGAGTATCCTCATCGACCCTCTCCTCAAATTCCTGAGCTAGTTTTAAACTATGTCTTACAGCACCTCCAGAAAAAGCTGCTCCTCCAACAGAGGTAACCAGACTCACCCCTAACAGTATAGGAATAAAATCTGTCCTGTTGGTTAAGAGGTGGGATAACAATCTCTGAAAATTTTCACTTTTGGTATAAAGATTTAATTGGGGAACTGCTGTTATCAAAATCCAAGTGGCCAAGGTTGGATTAATGTATGACCATAGGCTTCCATTGCACCAGAACATAGTAGGAGAAGGGATGTGACATCAAGATGCCTGAAGCATTTTGTCATATTCCACAAGTTGAGTTGGTTGGTAAAATTAAATTGCTACAATCAGGGACATTACAATAGCAGAAGTAAAAAAACTGTCCCCTTGTCTCTTTGATTCTCAACTGCCAGTGGTATTTAACACCATTTAGAGCACAGAAGCATAAATCAAAAATTATGATGAGATAAGTCTTAGCTTGAGAGGCTTTTCAGGGTCCTTATACACCATCCATTTGCCTCTTCTGGTAGCCGGGCCACCTTAAGTTGTGAAGTGTGGATCCAGGACCAGATCCCATTCACCTTGACAGTGGTTGGAGCTGTTAGGATAGCAGTATAAGGTCCTTTCCACTGAGGAGAGATAGTTTGTTTTTGATGTCATATGACCCACACACTGTCTCATGGTCAGTAATTATGGCCAACTACAGGGGCTGCCTGCAGGAGTGCCTGAAATTGGGAATGGAGTTCCTGTTGAACAGTCTGCAGTGCCTGTAAAGACTGGAGCAGTCATCTATGTCAACATTGCAGTTTTTAAGCGAGGACACAAGAAGGATGGTCTGCCAAACATCATTTCACAGGGCTAAAACCCTTTGGAATAGAGAATGCAATGGGAGCGCAAAAGGGCAAAGGGAAGGAGTCATTCAGTCATGGTAAATTTAAGAGAATCCCCTCTCACAATGAGTCTACCTGGCTGCTCTAATTAGCTAAACCAGCATCTAGATTGAAGTGAGCATATCTTTCCTCCCTACCATACAGATAAACATAAAAAGTAGTTCCACATCAGTTCACCCATCCTGACTCTATGTATATGAAAGCTAGCTTAATTTCATACCAACTTACTCATAAGCTTCATTTTTAAGACATACTCCTACCATTTATTACATACTTAAACTTTCTGGGGTTTGTCTTCTTCCCCTTTTCACTGTGACAAACACTTTAAGACAATCCTTATTTTTATATCCTTTTTTTTTTAATCCAGAGGAGATTTTTTTTTCAATTCCTTTCTAAGGCTTTCTTTACTACACTCTTTCTTTCCCTGAGTTTCTTTGTGGCTTTTGGGCCCATTTTGTTTCTTTGGCTTAAGGAACCAGATTACCAGAACTGCCTCAAGGCATACCTTGGGTGGAGAATTTTGTTAGATTTTTATTTCCAATAGCTGGGGTGAGTTTCATTCCTCTTACTACCTCCATTGATAAAGATCTCTCCTTTATAGCCATTGTTGGAAGCAGCCTTTTACCACACCCGAACCAAGCAAGGCTTTGATTGTAGAGTGGATTTCTAGTTTCCTAATCCTTGAAGTGCCTGAGGCAAGCCAGTGATATCATCCTTGCCCTCAATATCTACTGTGGGAATAGAGGGAGTTACTGGATATCACTGAAATAATATGCCACAGACTCAGTTTCAGCAGATCCAAAGCAGCTTTCCACTGGGAAGCAGTCAGAGGTGATGGAGTCAGGCAGAAGTCCAGTCCACTGTCACTATGGTCAACATGGTCAGGATGACAACATAGATTTCCTTCCATATGACTATCAGGCCGTCCTTGAACTTTATCCAGAAGGGTGGGTAGAAGCAGCAGCAGGGTCCCTCACCGGCTCAAAAGGATTATCACACATTTTTCTGGGCTGCAAATTTCTACTAAGACTGGTTAAAGATATGTGGCATAGGCTTGATAGGCGGGTGTCCAGCTGGTTTTTAAGGCAACATTTGAGGCAGTGGCCCAGGACAATTGACCAGGGTGACAACTTTTATTAATTAGATAGTTCTTTTAATAAGGCTTGTAACCATTTCCAAAATGTGCAGTCTCCACGCTTACACACTGTTAGCACTATGTCCCATGCCTCTTCCTTTTCAGGTAAGGAAAAAATTATTTCTAACCCCTTTTTGTGGTTATCAGTACTTTAATACAAGAACACATACACAAAGACATTAGAGAGGGATATGATACAATTCAAATAACATCTGGAGCTTGATAATATTGTGCAAATGTGAATGTCTTAGAATCAGTAAATGAGAGTGGTTATATAAGATGTTAATAGTATGTTCATAGTAAAAAAGCAGTGAAGAAGTATGTGGGAACTCTCACTACTCTTTGCAACTCTTCTTTGAGTTTAAAATAATTTCAAAACAAGAAGGCTTTCAAGACAAGATATGGCTTAAGTATATCCATCCCATTTTTTTGGTTTTGTTTTTGAGAAAAGTGTTAAATCTTTGAAGAGGAAGCATTCACCCAAAGGGAGACAAAACATTCAAATCCAACTATGACTCCCTAACCTGTGGCATATATCTCTGAATTTTTTATTTCCCTATAACTCCTCAAAGTTCAAGATAGTTCTCAATTTGACACTTCGAGATTTGACTCATGGAGGTAGTTGGCACCAAAGGTGAGCATGTAAGAAGCAACATTAGCCAGGCACCAGTGGTTCACACCTGTAAACCTAGCTAATGAGGAGGCTGATCTGAGGATCACAATTCAAAACCAGCATGGGCAGGAAACTCACTGCGATTCTTTTTTATTTTGGGGTGGGGGTCGGGTCATGGGGCCTGAATTCTGGGCCTGGGTGCTATCCCTCAGCTCTTCAGCTCAAGGCTAGCACTCTACTACTTGAGCCACAGCGCCACTTCTGGATTTTTTTCTGCTTATGTGGTGCTGAAGAATCAAACCCAGGGCCTCAAGCATGCAAGGAGAGCTCTCTACCACTGAGCCACCTTCCCAGCCCTCCCTTCGATTCTTATCTCCAAATAATCACCAGAAAACCAAATAGAGTTCTCGCCCTCAGCTGAAGAGCACAGGGACAGTGCCAATCCCAAAGTTCAAGCCTTACTACCACCAAAAAAAGAGAGAAACAACATTAAAGCTGTTTGTTTTTTGGGCTTTGTGTATAAGCTACACATCCCTCAATTGTGAAATCAAACAGTTTGGCATAATCTCCACTTATTTATGATGCATTAGGCTTTGCAGCAATAAATAAGCCCCTTGATGAAAGTACCTCATTCTGTTCACAGCTTTGTACCCAGTATTCAGGACAACACTTGATATTCACTGAAAAGAAAAGAGGCCATTATAATAAGAGATAATGCCTCGATAAAAGACATAAGGTCTGGGGATATCAACTTCCCCCCCCCCCCACCTCGAGAGCCTTCAAACAAGCCCAGATGAGCTGGTTTCTAAGATGATGTCCAGGTCCAATAGGCACTTTGGGCAGGTGACCTCTCTCCTGGGGACAAAGCAGCCAAAGTTTTGCAAAACTATTGCTGGAAACTTATTTTGGAACTCTTGGGGCAAAAGAACACTGAGAATTGCTTTGATGTGCTGATGTTTTCATCATTTTCTTGGTACTTCAAAGACATAATAGTCGAGAAGCCAGCAGCAACAGCTAGCTCTGCTCAAAGCTTCAGGGTAGTCCGTTTGTATGACACTTCTAGCTCCACTAGGATTAAGGTGCACTCCCATCCATAGATGGTGAATTTGCCAACACAATGCTACAAATGACCAGACTTCGTTTCTTTAGACAGCCTAAGAAGTTTGTGTGTAAATAATAGGTAGCTACCTCTTACTGTCCCCTCCAATGTCCCTGGAAACATCAGCTTTTGATGTCACATTGGCAATATAGGAATTGTCTACATGACCAAGGGTGGAGCCACAAAGAGGGCACTCCAGCCCAGGAATGCTAGCTAGTGAATGGAGAGGCCTCATGGAGGGAAGACCATATTCCAAGCAATTTCCAATCTATGACTCTTTCTCTAAGCTCTTTAGGGAGGTCTTCCATTTCACTGTTGTCTTTTTCATTCATTCCATATTAGCTGCAGCTCTGAGTGCCCAGTCAAAATCCTGGCAGATGGGATTGGGCAGAAACCTGAGTTACTGCCCAAAGAGGTATTATGTCTCATTCTCCCTGGAGACAGAATGCATCTTCCAAGAAAGCTTGCTCAGCCTCTTGGAGAGGAGCACACATGAGCTGAATCCTGACAACAGGAGGAAGAAAACTTCAGAGGAGGTTTCAGGAGCCAGGGGGCAGAAAAGTCTTTTTTGTTTGTTTGTTTTATTATTAATAAGTTTTATTGTTAAAATATTGTACAGAGGGGTTACAATTACATGAGCAAGGTAATGAGTACATTTCTTATTAAGCATTGTTGCCTCCTTTTTTTCCCCTTACCATCCCTACCAGCCCAACCCCCCCCCCCCCCCCCGCTGAAAAGTCTTTACGTTACAAGGGACAGTCACTTCCATAGGAAGTGTCTAAAGACTAGAAGTACCCGTGGACAGTGTCAGCTGGCAAAGGCAGACTCAACCATCAGTTGATTTCATTTAGGCATAACATCCCAGTACTTGTAATATTCAGTTGTTGAAACTCTGGGGTTTGAGGACAACACAGGACTTACATCCAAGTTCACTGTAGAAAAAGCAACTGAAATGTGCTCTTTCCTAAGGTTGTAAACAAGTAGTCTTATTCAAACACCAAACAATAAAACCAGATTACACTAAGTCAGGAAGCAGGTGCAGGTAGTTCTCTTTTTTTATTTCTTTTCTTTTAAAATTTATGTGTTGTCATGCGTATTTGTGTACATGCACAACAGACCTGGGCCTGTACATGGTCCCTGAACTTTATTACTTAATGCTAGCGTGTTCTGTCACTTGAACCACAGCTCAACTTCTAGTAGTTAATTGAAGGTAAGGTTCTCGTGGGCTTCACTCTTACTAAGCTGACTTTGACCCACAATCCTCAGATCTCAGACTCCTTAGTTGCTAGGAATACAGGCTTGAGCTATTGGAATCCAGAGGTTCTTTAACTGCCAGGAATGGGATTGATAGATGACTAGTTCCAAGGTAATGATGAGATTATGCATGTCTGGGTAGAAGGTGAGAAAAGGGAGAAAGGATGTAAAAAGATTGGAGCTAGAACATGGCAGGGAGATGCCTCATGTGGTGAAGTCTTCGGTAGGGTCTAGTGGGATGAAATCACAGGCTTTGAGACTGTCAGTTTTGGCTGCCTCCATCTTGAAACCATGGACAAAATGGGTAAGCTTTCTATGGCTAGAAACCCTTTGCGTGATGACACAAACCATAGGAGATGTATGAAGATAAGAAGTCACCCAGGGGTGGCTCACACTTGTAATCCTAGTTACTTGGAAGGATGAGATCTGAGGATTGTGTTTCAAAGCCACGCTGGGCAGGAAAGTTCATAGCCTCTTATATTTAATTATCCAGCAAAAAATTGGAAGCAGAAGTGTGGCTAAAATGGGAGGCTGACAACCTTGAACAAAAACAGCTAAGGAAGAGCATGAGGCTTTCAGTTCAAACGCCAGTACTGGTACACAAAATAGAGCATAGATAGACAGACAGAGAGATTAGATAGATTAGATAGATAGATAGATAGATAGATAGATAGATAGATAGATAGATAGATAGATAGATAGATAGATAGATGGATAGATGGATGGATGGATGGATGGATGGATGGATGGATGGATGGATGGATGGATGGATGGATGGATGGATGGATGGATGGATAGATAGATAGATAGATAGATAGATAGATAGATAGATAGATAGATAGATAGATAGATAGATAGATAGATAGATAGATAGATGGATAGATAGATGGATGGATGGATGGATGGATGGATGGATGGATGGATGGATGGATGGATGGATGGATGGATGGATGGATGGATGGATGGATAGATAGATAGATAGATAGATAGATAGATAGATAGATAGATAGATAGATAGATAGATAGATAGATAGATAGATAGATAGATAGATAGATAATGGACTAATGGACTTCAAGTACTGTAAGGAATATCCTATCTCAAGTTGGGAGACATGGACTGGAGATTGGGGTGGTTAGTCTTCAGTGTGCAACCATAAAGCTTCCCTATCTGATAGAAACCTGGTGGGAAGACAAAGCCATGCCAGTGTGTCAGGGTGATGTCAGGGCCAGCTCTAAAGCAAGAAGGCAATCAGAATCTGTGTTCTGCATATGAAGAAGAGAACTCATTGTTCTAGAAAGTGAGGGAATTGATACCTAAATTACCCATCTTGAATAGAAATGGAAGTGGAGTTGTTTTTACGATAACTTAATATTCTGTCTAAGAGCTATTTCTGTACATACTACCTCCTAAATAAAAGCAGGTTTATTCACAAAAATACCAGTTATGTAGGATTATACATTTCCATAAAACAATTGTAGTACTTAATACTTTAGGGAATATATGTTCTGAATATAATGTTCTGAAAATGTTATTCCCTATTTTTACCTGATACATAGTGTACTATGTGCTACCACATGATGTTCAGATGCATGTATAACATGGCATATTTTTTAAATCAGAGTAATTCTAGTGTGAGTTAGTGCAAAGTAGTCAATCAGAACATGTAGTCTATAGAACTGGCAGATGGCATGATCAGCTGCTAAACCAAAGTTAGCTGACATGGATATGGGGGAATAGGGCTACATAAGAATAAAGAGTATGCTCAAAATGTTGAGTACATAAGGATGGGGCAATAAATCTTTGAAGTCATAACATTACAAGAACCAGAAAGGATAGCCACCAATCGGAAAGCCATCTTCAAGGACTACAATTCTCCCTATTTAACCCAAGACCAATCTCTGTAATGAGGAAGATGGCCAAAATGGGTGACCTGGGCCAAATTGCCCTTTTCTCTGTGGTGTGTCTATAATATGTTCTCTTTGTCATTTTTCTCGTCTACTAAACCCTTCGATCATCTTTACATATGTTTTCTTCTTACCTAATTCTCCTTATGCTGGATGCAAGGATCCAGGTTGGATAGCTGTCTTATAATTTGTGGTAACATGTAATGGATTCGATTAAGTATGTTTTATTCTGATTTAGGCTCAATGAATGGACACAATTCTATCTGTCTGTCTGATCTGTTCAAATACATCATTTATAGTGAACACAATAAAAATTCTGTCTTCAAGCCTTAAATATTTGTCATTACCTATCTGTCACCCTTGTATGTGAAGGTACACCTGAACCTCTTCTTCCTAAGTGTACTTTATACAAACATTTGGGACTACATAATTTCTTGAGCATGGTTCTGGTTGGATGAAGACAGCTATTTGTGTTTAGAAAGTGTTTCAATATGTTGCTTAGGTGAGTCCTGAACTAGAGTTCAAGTGAGCTTCTGGCTTTAGGTTCCAGAATAGCTAGAACTATAGACATATGAGACAAGCAGAAATGGTCAGATAAGTTGATGCTAGGCGAAATGAACCCCAAGATAACTCTATTATTTTTAACACTTTGTTTTTGTTTTGCTTCCTGTGTCAAGAATACCTTTTCCTTTCAATATGCATGCAGTATTTTAAGAATTGCTTTCCAGTTAGTTGAATACATTCAGTAATAATTTTATCACCTAGGTTATTTTTCCAGACCTTGCCTAGGAAGGACATATGGTGCTGAGGCATGCCTGCCCAGAATATATTCCTCTCTCTGTGACTTTCTTTGAGGAATATTCAGATGGGTCAAAGATGAGGCATATTTCATTACTTAATGTATTTTGTCAAGCTGTCCACAAAACATTTAATTAATTTGCTCTCCCAACAATAGATTCTAATTTCTTGCTTTCTCTGCAAATCTCACAGTATTAAAAAAAAAAAAGAAAAAATTTCTGCCAGGTGCTGGTGGCCCACGACTGTAATACTTGTTACTCAGGAGGCTGAAATCTGAGAATTGTGGTTCAAATCCAGCCCAGGCAGGAAAGTCTGTGAGACTCTTATCTCCAATTAACCACCAGAAAACTGGAAGTGGAAATTTGGCTCAATGTGGTAGAGCTCTAGTCTTGAGCAAAAAAGCCCAGGGACAGTGCCTGGACCCTAAGTTCAAACTCTATGATGAACAGCAACAACAATTCTAATAGACACAGAGAACTCTTCTGATATTTGCTAAAAGCATATTTCTTTGTCCCCTTGCTTATATGTTATACCTCAGAAAGTGAGACAACTGAGAATTAAGGAATTTAAAATTAAAAGAGAACTCAACCTCATAGGATTTCTATCTTGCCCCATTAGCAACACTGCTCCACCAGAGCCTTGCGTTACAAGAGAGATAGTATATACAAAGAAACTTGTGTGAAATAAGGAAGGCAGAAGGAGGCTGTCCTCTGCTGCCCTACCAGCATCCCAGGACTTGACTCCTGGTAAGCAGAGACACATCAGTGTGGAAGACAGATGACTTCGAGTATTTTTATTCTCTAGATAGAACTGGAGTATAGGGAAGTGGGCACTGAGCATGGAGCTAGTTAGCTGGCAGGCAGGAAAAGAGAATTTTCTTATTTCAAGGTCAGAAAAGACAAATGAAGTGTAGGTTCACAGCTGGAGTCATAGATCCAAGTGCCAGCATTGCTGCTTACCAAGGAACTCAGGCTCATATCTCTGAGCCTCAGTTTATTTATAGAGTGTTGAGTACAGTGTACTGTATCATCCTTGGCATTTGGGTGAACTGTAAAGGGAAACATGCAGGTAGGCAGAATCCAGGAGGCACATCAACTCAGTGAATTATTTTATTTCACAAATCAAGTGAGGCTTAAATTGAGGGCTTCCACATGTGTGCACCTCCTCTTCTAAGATCCCTAACAAGGGGCTAGGACATCTCTGTGTCTCTGTGGCCCTTTCGATCCCCTCTGTTTTTCCTTTCAGTGTCTTTTCCAAGACAAGCTCTAGTGCATTAAGCAGCCTTTAATGTAGGCAAAAGAAACACTGAGGAGAAGTTCTGAAATCCCACAAACCAGCTATTCCCAATGCGTAGACAAGAATCTCCCACTGGCATTACTGATGATCTTGTCTAATGTAAAATCTCACCTATCCCCTAGGGTCATTAAGGCCAGCGATGGACACAGCTAACACCATCACTTTGTTGCCTGTATTTTCCATGTCACATATTAGTGAGATACCCCTTCAATTGTTCAGCTATCTTGGGGAGGGCAGAGATACCTATGCCAGCAACAAAGAAAGGTACTTTCTGCTTTATTAAGCTGGCACAGGGAGGAGCTTCTCTGTGGAACAAGTGGCCAAGGATGCCGCTTGCTTCTAATGCAACCCAACCTGCAGCCAGCATTCAGGGTTAGCTCTGTCTACCACATTTCACAGAACTGAAAAATGTGGCAGAATTTCTGTTATTTCTGAAAGACCAGGTTACACTTTAATCACTGGTTGTAATAGCTAATCTGAGAGGGTGATCTATCCCACTGCCCAGGGACCTTGAAAAATTAGCTCAACTTCAAGGGTTACCCACAATGATTTCCATGGTGTCAAGTGAGTACAAAATCAGCAGAGTGGGAAACAAATAAAAATAGATGCATTTGGGGCTATTCGAGTTTCCCATCCAGGAAACACGAATTCAATCAATCTTGAAAATACATTCTTAAAATATGGCTGCAGAATTTTAGCTCAAAAACATGAAGGAGAGATGGGAATTCCATTGCTTATTTGTCAAGACTTTTGATTGGGGCTGGCAAAAGGTGAGCTGTTTTGTAAGACATCGGTTGGGGTGAAGCCCTGTCTCTGAGCAGGTTAGGAGAAGGGCTTTACCGCCCAGGATAGCAGAGGTTGGCAAAAAAATTTTCAGGGGACTGTAGTAAGGGCAGGGATCGTCTACATCCCAGTTCAGCTGCAGATATGTCTGAAATCTGGCCTGCTTCTTCCATTTTTAGTGTCTCAAAGCAATACTTGACATTCTTCCTCGATAAATTGCCATTGTCTTCTGAAGCTCTCCTATTCATTCTAATTGCCTATTATTCCCACCAGAATATAAATAAGATAAATAAGCCATGTTTGCTGCTATCGCAATTTGTTGAAATACTTATCTCTTTCTAAAAATTCCTGTATAGATTTGATGGCTAAATGGTTATCTAGAAATATCTGCCCAGTATCAACTTTGATAATTCAGGAATTTTTCTCTTCCTTTTCCCTTTTGTTTCCCCTGAAGATTGAACTAAAGTCTGTGTATGCTACGTAGGTGCTATAGTATTTGAGTTATGTCCACAACCCCTTTTGTTTATATTTGGGGGTTATATAGTTTTGCTAATCTACTAGGGCTGTACTTGAACAAGAAATCTTCCTACTTTGGCCTCCAAAGAAGACAGTATTATAGGTATATACCAGAACACATAGCAATTTTTTATTATTGTTTTTTATTGTGAAAATACCACACAGAGAGGTTACAATTACATGGGCAAGGAAATGAGTACATTTCTTATCAAGCATTGTTGCTCCTCCTTTGTTTCCCCTTCCCATACCTTCCCATTTCCTTCTCCCTTCCCCCCTCCCCACTAAAGTGGCAAAGTTTTTTTTTTGCCCCATGACTGACAAAAATAAAAAATAATGAAACACATAGAAAATTTTTCTAGCTAAAATCTCCACAGGATCTATTTGTATGTGAAAGAATTTTCCACAATTATTTGAAACTCATTAAAAAAAAGAGAATGTACCAAAAAAAACGAAAAAATCACATAGTACATTAAAACTGCAACAACAGGATGGGAAGGTGGCTCAGTCGTAGAGTACTTGCCTCTATTTATTGCAATCATGATGCCCTGGGTTCAATTCTTCAGCAACATCTAAACAGAAAAAGCCAGATGTGATGTTATGATTCAAGTAGAAGAACATTAGCCTTGAGCTGAAGAGCTGAGGGACAGGCCCCAGCCCAGAGTTCAGGCCTCATGACCACCCGCCCCCTGCCAAAAAAAAATAAAAACAAGAAAATTTTTTGTATTTTCTTCCCACTATGATATATCCCCTGTTGTCACTGTATTTGATTTTGGTACTATGGTATTTTATATACATTTATCTGAATAAGGAAAAGGAAGGGGAACAACAGAAAGGTGAGAAAAGATGACAGAGCAGCAATGTACACAGAATAATATGTCAGAAATGATTGTACAACTTGGGGGGAAGGTGTAAGTGGGGAGGGAAAGTATGAGAAAAATGAGGGAAGTGGTAACATGTTTGACAAGAAATGCACATTCTACCTTACTTAGGTAAATGTAACACCTCTGTACATCACCTTGAAAATAAAAAAAAAATGAGTAAACATATGAATGATTAAGTGTTTGCAGCTGCACTAGTTCAAAAGACAGTTACTTTGATGGAATGCCATATGCATTAAATAATTGATGGTGATGTAATTAGCAATGCAGATCTGTAGAAGGTGCATTTCTCCAATGTTTCAATTAGAGAAGATGGAAAAGGTTTCAAAGTAGATCACTGGACAACATCATTACTGTACTAAATTGCATGGAAATGCACATTTTAAAATATCTAAGTTGGTAATAGTAGATCTACTATGTGATCTTGTCCATATTTATTGCAATCATTAAGAAAGCTGTAGGTCCACCAATGATGAATGGGTAAAAGAATAACACAATCCCTATATATGTGTGTGTGTGTGTGTGTGTGTACACATTTTTGGTTATGGGGCTTGAACACTGGGCCTAGGCACTATCCCTTAGCTCTTCAGCTCAAGGCTAGCACTGTACTTGAATCACAATGCCAGTTCTGGTTTATCTTGTGGTTTATTGGAGATAAGAGTCTCATGGACATGGAGTTCCGGGAAGATGGCAGAGGAGAAGCTGGAGTCTAAACAAGCTCTCGCATAGAAAGCAGTTTTAGAGTTCCAGTGAACAGTCCTAAGCCAGAGAATCACACCAAGTGTGCCATCACAGAAAAGAGAGTCAGGTCAGAGAGAGAAAATCCAGGCTAGGAGACAGATCTGAGCTTTTACTAGCAGCCGCGGTGGCGCAGGCAGCGGTGGCGGCGACGACTTGCAGGGGCCATACCTGAACCACAGAGAGTCTGGGATGAAGGAGCCAGATGCAGCGGGCAAATGGATTCTACTCAACACCAGCAAGAACCGACAAGGAGCAGACACCTTCATCCTGCAGTTCGGAGAACCAGAGACCACCAAGGAACCAAGACTCGGCGGGAGTAGAAGCCTGATATCCTCACTCCTTCCCAGGGAGCAGAGGAGGGAAGGTCACCCCTCCCATCCCCCCAGTACTGGAGATCTCCATCTTGGATACCAACAAAGCTCGGCGGAGCTGATAGCTCCAAATCAAGCCTTGGAATAAAACGAGTAATTTAGCAGGGCAAAAGAACTTAACAGCAGCATCACCTGCCAGACTCAGCTCCATCCAGGGAAAAGTCACGCAGCTCAGGTGCCAGCCCTAGGAGTGGCTTTCTTCACTGAGTAATCAGAGCCAGAGGCTGCCCCTCCCATTAGCAGTCTCGACATCAGTAAACAGAAACATTGAAAGGGGCTCCAGGCTGGGCTCTGTGAGTTCCTCACAAAGTAGCCAGCGGGAAAAGCTACTGTTTATTGAAAGGCCTCAACTCTACCCAGAACCTAGCCTCATCACTGCAACTCCCTCTTTTGTGATACTCAAAGCAGATCTGCCTCCCATTGAACTAGCCTGGGAGGAGGATCGCCAAATCCTGGGTAAAGCAGAGCATGTTTCTGCCTGTTTGAACAAACTGACTTCAGAAACCAACCAAGCCACAGGATCACAAGCAGACCAGAGACTCCAACAAGAGGCTGGTTACAGACACAAGGGAGATACAGGATTTTTCCCACCCCTCCCAAAAAAAATCAAAGAACTTTTTGTTTTTTCTTCTTCTTCATCTTCTTCTTTTTTTTCTTTGGTAACTTATATAAAAAAATTTTCTTTTCTAAAACTTTTTTTAATCTTTAATTTTTGCCTTTTTTGAAAAAAAATTGTTTTCCACTAACTTTTTTTTCTTCTTATAATTTTTATTTTAGGGATATGTGAGTGTGCGTTTTTCTTTCTTTTTTGGTTTTCTTTCTCTTTTTTTCTTTTTAATTACCTTTTTGTTTTTTGTTTAGCTCTACTGGACTTCTGATCTTTTTTTCTTCCTTTCTTATTCTTTTCACCTTTTCCTCTCTTTCGTTCTTCTTTATGTGACTTAATTGTTGTCCTGCACATCCTGAGATAAACCCATAGTTAACTATTAGACCCTATCCCCCATTGTGTACACACTTAATCCACAAATTTATTACTCAATTCAAAACCTCTGAGACTAAAATTCCTTAATAGCAGTACTACCTCTTTATACCTATATAATATTTTAAGCATTTTTATTTTTAAGTTTTTCACATCGCCTTTACATCCCTCCCCTTCTCTCAATATATTCACGTTCTTCTCTAAATAGATTGTCTTCGTTCTGCATAATATTACTAATTTTTACTTTTATATTTTTTCTGGTCTCTTTTCTATTCCCTTTCCATTTCTCTCTCTCTACTTTCATCCTACACAACCTATTTCCTGCTTTGAGATTAGGACTTAGTTAACTCTCCCTGTGCCTTCCATATCAATCTATTACTTTTTTTAATCACATCTCTCCCTAACCCTAAAAATTTCTGGTTGTCCAAATTCTTCTTCACGGTTCGTAGCCCATTAACGTATAGTTGTTTGATGTTGAATAGACGTATCTGTTGAACTAGATTGTATCTGTAGACTATTGTCTGTGCAAATTCAGACTTTGGTTGATGCTTGCCTTAAGATAGTGTACTAGCACAACACTGGTGCTCTTTTCATCTCAAATGGGCAGAATAAGCCGGAAAAACACAAGAAAAATGGCAAGTCTGGGTATCTCAATTCCCACTCTTGATAATCAGGGGACAGAACAGATAATGAATAATCCAGAGGAGAGTTCCCAAATAGCTCTATAAACACTGCTGGCAAACATGATAAATGAAAAGATTGAAAACTTAAAAGGAATCTGTATGAGCGTGATAGGGAGAGAGAGGAGGCAATTCAAAAGTTTAAACAAAAATATCTTAAGCATGAGGAAGCTACTCAAAAATTGATACAGGATTTGTGTGATCAGCTTGAGAATACTCCAAGAGAAAGGCAGGAATGGCATGAGCAGGCTCAGATTACTCAAAGAGAACTGTAGGAATCCCACGAAAGGGAGGAAGCTAACAAAGAGTAATACAGGAATTGAGAGAGCAGGAAGCGAATACACAAAGATCACTAAAGGAATTCATGGAATCCATTAACAAAGAGCTGAAGGAAGTCAGGGAGATTGCAAAGGCAATGCTGAATGGAACCCAACAGAAGGAATGGGAGTCCAAGGAAAACATAACAAATCAACTAAGTGATTTGAGAATAAACACTGAACACCAAATTAAGGAAGTAAAGAAGTTCATACAAGATCTAAAAGAAAGCTTCAACAAAGAATTTGAAGCCATCAAAGCTGACCAATTAGAAGGAAAAGAGAAGAAAAACAAAGTAGAAAGTCTTGACAGCAGGTTAGACCATCTCAGGGATTGAAGACAGCCTAGATATTATAGAGAAAGAACATACAACCATCAAAGACAAGTCCAAGAAATATGATAGATCTATCCAACACTTGGAAGACACCATCAGAAGGTCTAATCTAAGGATAATGGGTGTAGAGGAGCACCTTGAAACAGAAGTTAATGGTCTAGGAAATTTGTTTAACAGGATCCTAGCAGACAACTTCCCAAACATGCAAAAAGATAGGCCTATTCAGATACAAGAAGCCTTTAGAACCCCATATAGACCAGACCAGAATAGGACATCCCACCGTCACATTATAATCCACACAGGATCAACTCAGATCAAGGAAAAAATCCTTATAGCTGTCAAGGAGAAAAGATTAATCACTTATAAAGGGAAACCAATTGGAATAACCTCAGATTTCTCAGCAGAGACAATCAAAGCAAGAAGAGCCTGGAATGATGTATGCCATGCCCTAAAAACAAACAACTATCAACCAAGAATACTGTACCCAGCTAAACTCTCATTCATAACTGAAGGCCAAATAAAAAACTTCCATAGCAAAGAAAAATTGAAACAATATATCTCCACCAAACCAGCCCTACAAAAGATTCTTAAAGATGTCCTACACATAGAAAACCAACAAGACCACAATAAAGGACAAGAAACTGCACCCAAACTGAGAATCCAAGAACCATAGGAAGAACTCAGTTTTTGCAGCCCCAAAGAAGGTGGATAACATGGCAGGAACTCCCAAATACCTCTCAGTCCTATCTCTTAACATTAACGGACTTAACTCTCCAATTAAGCGACATAGACTGTCTAGTTGGATTAAAAAACAAGATCCTTCGATCTGCTGCCTTCAGGAGTCACATCTTGCCCATAAAAACGAACACATTTTCAATGTTAAAGGCTGGTACAAAATCTACCAAGAAAACAGACCCCATAAACAGGCGGGAGTTGCACTCCTAATATGAGATAAAATAGACTTCAAATTAAAATTCATAAGAAAAGATAAAGAAGGTCGCTACATACTAATTAAGGGATCTCTCCTTCAGGAGGATATTACAATTCTAAATATCTATTCACCAAACAATTGAGCACCCAAATGTATCCAAGAAAGACTACTCTCCCTCAAAACCCACATATATCCAAAGACATTAATTGTTGGGGATTTTAACACACCACTCTCCCCACTAGATAGATCAACTCGGCAAAAACTCAACAGATAAACTGCCGATCTAAACAGCTGCATAGAACAACTAGATTTAACAAACATCTACCTAACATTTCACCCAGCAGAATCAGAATACACGTTTTTCTCAGCAGCCCATGGAACATTTTCTAAAATATACCACATTTTAGGCCACAAACAAACTCAGAAACATTGAAGTTATACCATGCATTGTCTCTGACCACAAGGGAATAAAATTAAAACTCAACATCAAATGCCACCAAAGAAAGTCTGGTAACACATGAGGCTGAACAACACACTGAAGAATCACGAGTGGGTCATGGAAGACATTAGAAAGGAAATTCAAATGTTCATACTATTCAACAAAAATGAACACAAAAATTAACAGCTCCTCTGGGACACAGCAAAGGCAGTACTCAGAGGCAAGTTTATAGCTCTGAGCTCCTACATTAACAAATTGGAGAGATCTGAAACTAACAATTTAATGACACATCTAAACCTCCTTGAAAAAGAGCAGCAAGATAAACCCCAATCCAGTAGAAGGAAAGAAATAATTAAAATTAAATCAGAGTTAAATGAATTAGAGTCAAAAAGAACTATGGAAAGAATCAAGAAAAGAAAGAGTTGGTTCTTCAAAAAAATTAACAAAATTAACAGACCCTTAGCAAATCTTATCAGAAAAAGAAGAGAACATACCCAAATTAATAAACTCAGCGATGAGAATGGAAGCATCACCACGGAAACAACCAAGATACAGAATATTATAAGGGAATACTTCTCAAAACTTTATGCTAATAAGTTTGAGAACTTGACAGAAATGGACCTTTTCCTAGCAAATATTGAGTTAAACTATCTTAACAGGCTCATATAAAGCATTGAAATAGAAACAGCAATAAGAGACTTCCTGCTAAGAAAAGTCCAGGACCAGATGGTTTTATAGCGGAATTTTACAAGGCCTTCAAAACACACCTCACACCAATACTCCTCCAACTCTTCAATGAAATTGAAAGGGAAAGTTCACTACCGAACACATTCTATGAAGCCATCATAACCCTCATCCTAAAACCAGGCAGGGACGCATCAAAGAAAGAGAACTATAGACCTATTACTTTGATGAACATTGATGCAAAACTGTTCAACAGCTGGGCGCTGGTGGCTAACGCCGGTAATCCTAGCTATTCAGGAGGCTGAGATCGGAGGATCACAGTTCAAAGCCAGCCCGGGCAAGAAAGACCGTGAGACTCCTATCTCCAATAAACCACCAGAAAACCGGCAGTGGCGCTGTAGCTCAAGTGGTAGAGCGCTCGCCTTCAGCTGAAGAGCTGAGGGAAAGCACCGAGGCCCAGATTTCAAGACCCACAACCGACAAAAAAAAACAAAACAAAACTATTCAACAAAATTTTGGACAATCGACCTCAACAATTCATCCAAAAATCATACACCACGATCAAACAGGATTCATTCCAGGGATGCAAAGCTGGTTCAATATATGCAAATCAATTAATATTATTCATCTCATCAACAGGAGCAAGAATAAGAACCACATGGTTATCTCAATAGATGTAGAAAAAGCATTCGAAAAGATCCATCACCCCCTTATGATGAAGGTTTTGGAAAAATTTGGAATCCATGGAACATTCCTCAATACAATAAAGGCTGAACATGACAAACTTAAAGCCAGCATTATATTTAATGGTGAAAAACTAAAGCCATTTCCTCTTAACTCAGGAACAAGACAAGGATGTCCACTCTCTTCTCTTCTCTTGAATCTAGTATTAGAATGCCTACCTACAGCAATAAGACAAGATGCAAACATAAAGGGGATCCAAATAGTGAAAGAAGATATAAAATTCTCCCTCTTTGCAGATGCCATGATCTTGTATTTAAAGATCCCATAGACTCCACTCCCAATTACTCAAACTGATTCAAAACTTTGGCAAGGTAGCAGGGTATAAAATTAACCCCCCCAAAATAAATGCCAGCAATGAGAAAAGTGTGGCTGAAATAAGAAAGCAACTCCATTTGTAATAGCCCTACAAAAAACAAAATACCTAGGAATTAACTTAACCAAAGAAGTGAAGGACCTCTATGATGAAAACTTTAAAATCTTGAAAAAGGAAATCAAAACAGAACTTCGAAAATGGCAAAAACTCCCATGCTCCTGGATTGGAAAGATTAACATCGTGAAAATGGCAATACTTCCCAAGGCTATCTACAAATTCAACGCGATACCTATCAAAATTTCAACCTCATTCTTCAAGGAAATAGAAGACGCAATCTAAAAATTGACATGGAACAATAAAAGACCCAAAATAGCAAAAACGCTCCTCAACGGAAAGAACACTGCTGGAGGAATATCAATACCAAGTTTCAAACTCTACTATAAAGCCATAGTAATCAAAACAGGTTGGTATTGGCATAAGAACAGACCTCAGGACCAATGGAATAGAATTGAAAACCCAGAAATGAACCCACAGACCTATAGCCATCTAATCTTTGATAAGGGAGCTAAAACAATAGAATGGAACAAAGACAGCCTCTTCTGTAAATGGTGCTGGAAAAATTGGTTAACTACATGTAGAAAACTAAAGCTAGATCGTTATCTATCACCCTGCACCAGAATCCACTCCAAATTGATCAAAGTCCTCGAAGTCAAAGTAGACACTCTGAAAACATTACAGGATCGAATAGGAGAAACCCTAGGTCTTCTTGGCTCAGGCCGAGATTCTCTTAATAGAGACTCTGAAACACAACAAATCAAAGAAAGGTTGGACAAATGGGATTGCATGAAGTTGCAGAGCTTCCGCATGGAAAAGGACATAGCTAGCAAGATCAATAGAAAGCCCACGGGTTGGGTGAAGATCTTCACTAGCCATACAACAGTCAAGGGACTCATATGTAAAATATACTTGGAACTCCAAAAATTAAATCCCCCAACAACAAATCCTCAAAGAAACAATTGCCCAATAAATAACTGGGCTAAAGACTTGAAGAGAAACTTCTCTGAAGAAGAAAGAAGGATGGCCAATAGACACATGAGGAAATGCTCAACATCCCTAGCCATAAAAGAAATGCAAATCAATACAACATTGTGATACCACCTCACTCCAGTTAGAATGGTAAAAATCAAGAACTCTAACAACAACAGATGCTGGAGGGGATGTGGACAGAAGGGAACCTTACTTCATTGTTGGTGGGAATGTAAACTTGTTCACCATTTTGGAAAGTAGTATGGAGGTTCCTCAAAAGACTTCACATTGAGCTCCCTGATGACCTAGCAATCCCACTTTTGAGTATTTACCCAAATGTTTACTAACAAGACCACACTAAAGTGACCAGCACAACTATGTTTATTGCAGCATTATTTACCATAGCTAAGATATGGCACCCACCCAGATGCCCCTCAGTAGATGAATGGATCAAGAAAATATGGTATATGTACACAATGGAATTCTATGCCTCCATCAGAGAGAATGACATTGCCCCTTTAGTTATGAAATGGAAAGACTTGGAAAAAATTTTATTAAGTGAAGTAAGCCAGGCCCAAAGAAACATAGGTCCCATGGTTTCCCTTACTTGCAATATCTAGTATATGTATGAGTCAACCGGAAAAGTTCAGATAATGTGATGTTAGGAAAATTAACCCTTAGATATATATTTTAATGATTTTTTCTTTCATTCATTTGTTTCTAATGCACTTATAAAATTATTTGTTTGTTGCTTTGTATGTCCTTCCCCCACAGTATAACCCCTTCTTCCACTATATTTGATGTCGGTATTACTTGTGGAGGAGATGGGGAAAAACAAGTCGTTTAAGCAAACAGGTGGACCTGTTGCAACCATGAGAAGTACAAGTTGTCATGTAGAAAACGAGCTTTACATCTTTGGTGCAGAGGGGGGGGAGAGAGGGTGGATTGGGTAGGGAGGTGGGGGGAGGGCTGGGAAGAGATGTGAAGGGTAAACAAAGGAGGAGGCTGCAATGCTTGATAAGAAATGTAGGCATTATCCTGCCAATGTAATTGTTACCTCTCTGTACAGTATGTTCACAAAAAAAAAATGAAATAAATAAAATGAAAAAAAAATTAAAAAAAAAAGAGTCTCATGGACTTTCCTGCCTGGACACCCTTTGATCCTCAGATATCAGCTTCCTTAGTAGCTAGAATTACAGGCATGAGCCACCAATGCCTAGCATACAAAAATATGTTTGTTAATATCTAAAAATTATAGTTCAAATATTTTATCATAAGTATGAACTTAACCATGGTTATTTTTTGATAATGAGGTTCCATTTAGTATTGTCACTACATGTGCAACATGGACTGATCAGGCAGAGGAGTCTGTGATATTCTTATCTCCAATTAAGCACAGACAAGTTGAAGTGGAACAGTGGTTCAAGGAGCAGAGTACTAGCCTTGTGCAATAAAAAGCTCAGGGACAGCACCCAGGCCCTGTCTAAGCCACAGAATTGGCACACACAGCAAAATCTCTCCCAATTTTTGTTTCAGCTGAGTTGAATAACTCGTGTTGTAATAGCCAGAATTCATCTTTGCCGTTTACATTTTGTCAGATGAACTTTTCCATTGACACTCTAATAAACTGAGTCATCTAAGGAGACCCACAAACACTCACTTGTTGCCTGCTAATTCATTTAAGTACCACTATTGTGAGTAATCAAATCTCTACAACTTTATACAACTTTGTATTAAAACTTAAAAACACAAACCTTCAGTGTTTCTCAGGCCTTTTGCCTCTGTGCATCTCCATTGTCTCCTTTTATGTCTGCTAATCCTGAGGCTTGAATTCTGAGTCCCTAAACTGCTTTGATGAAAGCCTAATGCCCTATAACTTGAGCCACAGCCCCACTTCTGCCATTTTTGGGCTGTTAATTGCAGATAAAAGTCTCATAGACTGTCCTGATAGGGCTGGTTTTTATCTATGATCCTCAGATTTCACTTTTCTGAGTATCAAGGATTACAGGTGCGAACCACCAGTACCAAGCTTATATGTCACTTTGATATACAAAATTTAAGTCAATTAAATCCCCGAAGTTGTAGGGGTTTTTAATGACAGCAACAAAATTAATGCACATACTATAATTAGAATATGCAACCAAAACTTTTAAGGAGAATAATGATTTGTTCTATTTCTGCATATAAATGAACGTGTTAAGATCTCTATAATAAAAGCTTTCAGGATACTGATGATATATTCATAAATCCCAGCTACTCAGGAGACTAAGATCTGAGGATCATATGTATAGCCAGTCTGGGTAGGAAAGTCTGTAATACTCTTAACTCAAATGAACCATCAACAAACCAGAGGTGGAGCCATGTCTGAAGCAGTAGGGCACAAATCTTGAGCAAAAATGTATGAGGACATTGTCTAGGCCCTGAATTCAAGCCCAGGAAAGGCACAAAATTTAAAGTTAATTAATTAAAACTTGAACCCAGATATTTTGTGGACTTTTTTATTGTGAAAATACTATACAGAGGGGTTACAATTAGATGGGCAAGATAATGAGTGCATTTCTTATCAAGCATTGTAGCCTCCCCCTTTGTTTCCCCTTCCCATCCTCTCCACGCCCCGCCACCTAATCCACCTCCCCCATCACAGTTGTAAAGTTCGTTTTCGACATAACGACTTGTACATCTCATTGTTGCAATGAGTCCAATTGTATCCTTATTTAAATGATTTAAGACACACAAATGCTTGAAATATATGGGCCTACATTGCTGACTGTCTTTCTAATAAAGACTGAAATAATAGTTTATTATTCCACTATTATTCAATTATGCATGTTAACTTAATAATGGATATCTGCTGCCTGCTGGCTGTGTGTGGAAAGGATGTTATCTATGTTTGGCAATATGGACATAGTTTTGCCAGCTTTGGATGTCACATGTTTGTGAAGGGACAGATAACAAATTAAAGAGTGATAAACATGTTTTTCCATCACTCATATCTCTTCAAAAATCAGCCTTTATCATCCTTAGAATATTTTTTTTAATTTCTACTAAAGCAGTCCTCTACACAGTTCCTGCAAATCCAATCTACATTTAATCTACATTTCCCCAAAATCACTTGAAGAGGCTCACCCTTACCCTTCTTCTCTAATTAGCTTATCTGGGGCAATTGAAAAGGACAGCCAACAATTTGGGTTTGCATTAGCCAATAATCTCAGCTACTTAGGAAGCAAGGCAAACTCAGAAAAAATATTATCAAGATCCTATCTCAGGATCAAACCCACTTGTAAATCCAACAACTCAGAAAGATAGATAATACGATAATGCTTTGAGGCTTGCCTTGGGGTTGTAAACATGGAACCTTATAGGAAAAATAACTAAAGTTTAAAAGGCATGGCTCAAATTGCTAGAGTGACTAACTACAAGGTGTAAAACCCTTCATTCAAACCTCAGAACTATGAAAAAATAATAAAAGACAAAAAACCGGACAGTTCTGACAATTCTTCAGTGCTGATGATGTAGGTTTGAGCCATACTCTGAGAATCACTGTTCTAATTAAAAGCAATTAACTTCCAAAAATGACAGATTTACCTATTTTTATCGTTGTGGTAAACACAGTCAAGGGCAGGTTGTCCTTTGATGAATCTGGGAAGATTCCAGAGAGTCTGCCACATTGTGGTGGAAGCATGTGTTAAGAAAAAGCTACTCAGCTCATGGACCAAATAGGAAGCAAACAGAGCACGAGGATAAATGAGAGGAACAGGCCAGGAAAGGATATCACTTTTAAAACCCCAGGTCTTTCAACTAGGTCTTTTAACCTTCAAAGATTCCATTGCTTTAAAAGTCTACCAAATTAGGAACTTAACAATGGGTTGACTTACTGATGAGGACAGAGCACTCAAATGCAATTACTTCACTGAAGCTGCATCTCTGAACATTAATCGCTACAATGGATGACTATCCTTTTTCGAGGCATTCCAGGTCCGAACCATAATGAATATGATTTTAATGAGTAGCATTAAAAATTGGAAAAATTATGTAAGTATATCCTAATTTCTATTTAAACAATATTAACTAATACACCTTAGAATCCTAACGACCACCTCTCTACTCCTATCCTCACCAAGTTTTTAATCTCCTGTTACCTGGGGAAAAAATTTCAAGCCCCAATTTTTTCCATGTATGTCTATCAAACGATGAGATTTGTCCCACCATCAGAGATCTGGTTACTGATATCACTGAATGCCAAAGGAAATCAGTCAGAAGACCACAGAGACTGCCATTGAAAAGAAGAGGGGGGACCATGAATGCATAAAAAATAGAAATTTAAGGCTTAAAAATAGTTTAGAGGTCATGCACTCATTCTCACACCTGTAACCCTAGGTACTAAGTCTGAGATCTAAAGATAAGAGATTGAAAACCAGTCTTAGGAAGAAAGTTTATGAGACTCTTATTTCCAAGTAAGCACTGAAAAGGTGAATAAGCTACATCACAGTAAAAGGTCCTGAGTTCAAGACCACATAACAGCAAACACAAAATAAAGTGATTTAATTGGAGGACAGAGGGCTGTGCATATGTGGGACTTGCCAGGGGAAGAGAGGATCTTCTCAGCGAGCCTGTCCTTTGCTCAGGGTTGGGAGAGATCTCCCGGGAAGTAGTTCCTAGCATACCTACAAGTTAGTCTCTGGCATACAGTGCTAGCATCCTGCTTACCTGTGTGTGTGTGTGTGTGTGTGTGTGTGTGTGTGTGTGTGTGTGTGTGTGTGTGTGTGTGTGTGTTGTGTGTCCCACTATTAGGTCTTGAAAAATGGATCTCTCATTCTTACTGGGGTTCTTTGTTTTATTTTGTTTTGGCTTGTGGCTGGTGCTATGCCATATAGTTATGCCTCTAGTATCATTATTTTTGCTAGTTAATTGGAGATAACAGTCTTGAAAACTTGTCAGCCTAGGCTGACTTTGAACGTTGGTCCTCAGATGTCAGCTTCCTGAGTAGCTAGAATTGTATCCATGAGACAATAGTGCCTTGCATAAAATGTATGTTTAATTATGTGCTCATTGTCTTCTGAGGCTGAGTAATATAAAAATGAATATGACATCATCTTTTCCTTCACTAACCTAAGAAACTATTCTTGTTTGACAGTGCTTTCGTAAACGTGATTTTTCACTCCCAGTCTGCTATGCAGAAATTTTCCTTTTATTTATACATTTTTATTTATTTATTTTTATTGTCAAGATGATGTACAGACAGTTTAATGTTACGTAAGATAATAAGTACATTCCTTGACAAACTTGTTACTCCATCCCTCAATTTTCTCCTGCTTTCTCTATCCCCATCACCCAGCCCCAAGTTGTACAGATCATTTCCAACATATTGTTTTGTTTATATTGTTGTTGTATTGGTTCCCCCCTTAACCTTTGTCTCTTCATTGTGTTACCAAACGTTTCTTTTAAAATTGCTATTTAGAGAAAAAGGTCACTAAGCATGGAATTTTCTGCACTTCATCTGGTCATGTGATTGTTCATTACTCATTCCTGTTGGCAGCGAGGGCTGGTGGTGAGGGTGCCTGGGTACACAGGGTCAGAGAAGCTTCAGAAATTCCTGCCTGGATTTGACCAGAGCTAGCGCCACCGGTAGCCACTGTCAAAAGGCAGAGGCCACATTCTCAATCAGAACTCATGAGGGAAGGAGATCATTAAAAACACTGGCATAGCTGGGTGCCAGTGGCTCATGGCTGCAATCTTAGCTACTCAAGAGGCTGAATCTGAGGATCACGGTTCAAAACCAGCCTAGGCAGAAAAGTCCATGAGACTGTTTTTTGTTGTTGTTGTTCCGTCATGGGGCTTGAACTCTGGGCCAGGGCGCTATCCCTCAGCTCTTCAGCTCAAGGTGAGCACTCTTCCGCTTAAGCCACAGCACCACTTCTGGTTTTCTAGTGGTTTATTGGAGATAAGAGTCTCACTGACTTTCCTGCCTGGGCTGGCTTTGAACCACGTTCCACAGATCTCAGCATCCTGAGTAGCTAGGATTACAGGCATGAGCCACCAGTGCCCGGTCCGTGAGACTCTTTTTTTTTTTAAATTTATTTTTTTATTTTATTTTATTTGTGAACATACTATACAGAGGGGTTACAATTACATGGGCAGGATAATGCATACATTTCTTACCAAGCATTGCAGCCTCCTCCTTTGTTTACCTTTCACATCCCTTCCCAGCCTTTCCCCTCCCCCCCCACTCAATCCTTCCCCCCCACCGACGTTGTAAAGCTCGTTTTTGACATGACAACTTGCACTTCTCATTGTTGCAACAGGTCCACCTGCAATGACTTGTTTTTCCCAATCTCCTCCACAAGATATACTGACATCAAATATAGTGAAATCAGGGTTATGCTGTGGGGGAGGGACATACAAAGCAACAAAAAATAATCTTATAAATGCGTTAGAAACACATGCATGAAAGAAAAAAATCATTAAAAAATACATATCTAAGGGTTCATTTTCCTAACATCACATTATCTGACCTTTTCCGCTTGACTCATACATATACTAGATATTGCAAATAAGGGAAACCATGGGATTACAGGCATGAGCCACCGGTGCCCGATCCGTGAGACTCTTATCTCCAATAAACCACCAGAAAACCAGAAGTGGCGCTATGACTCAAGTGGTAGAGCATTTGCCTTGAGCTGAAGACCTGAGGGACAGTGCCTAGGGTCAGACTTCAAGCCCCATGACCAACAAAAGCAAACAAACAAAACAAAAAACCACTGGCAGAATCCCAATTGTTCATTTAGTCCACGGAGCTTCTCCCACTCTGTGAGTGTGTGAGTGTGTGTGTGTGTGTGTGTGCGTGTACATGTGTGTGATGGCACTAGGGCTTGAATTTTTGGCCTTATACTCTCTCTTCACATTTGTGCTCAAGGCTAGGGCTCTATCACTTGAGATACACTTGAGGGTTTTTGTTGGTTAACTGGAGACAAAAGTGTCAAAAAGAGTTTTTGGCTATGGCTGGCTTCAAACCTCAAACCTCAGATCTTGTCCTCCTGAGTAGCACAGATTTCAGACGAGCCACCCTTGCCAATATCTTTTTATTTTATTTTATTTTATTTTTTTACTTTTTTTTATTATGAGAATTCCATACAGAGGAGTTACAATTACATGGGCAAGATAACGAGTACATTTCTTATCAAGCATTGTTGACTCCTCGTTGTTTCCCCTTCCCATCCCTTCCCATACTACTCCCCTTCCCCCAACCGATCCTCCCCCAAGTTGTTAAGTTCGTTTTTCGCCATAACAACTTGTACATCTTATTGGTGCAATGGGTCCACCTGTATCCCTAGTTAAACGATTTGTTTTTTCCCTTCTCCTCCACAAATTATCCCAACATCAAAAACAGTGAAAGTATGGGTTATACTGTGGGGGAGGGACATACAAAGCAACATAGAAATAATCTTATCAATATGATAGAAACAATTGCATGAAAGGAAAAAAAACCAAAACAAAACCTCTGAATACGTACCTTTGGGTTCATTCCCCTAACATAAACTCATCTCACTTTTTCTGGCTGACTCAGACATATACTAGTTATTGCAAATAAGGGAAACCATGGGACCTATGATTCTTTGGGCCTGGCTTACTTCACTTAATATAATTTTTTCCAAGTCTGTCCAATTCCTAACAAATGGGGCAATGCCATTCTTTCTGATGGAGGCATAGTATTCTATTGCGTATATATACCACATTTTCTTGAACCATTCATCTACCAAGGGGCATCTGTGTTGGTTCCATATCTTAGCAATGGTAAATAATGCTGCAGTAAACATAGTTGTGCTGGGAGCTTTAGTGTGTTGTTGATTGTGAACATTTGGGTAAATGCCCAAAAGTGGGATTGCCGGGTCATAGGGGAGCTCTATGTGGAGTATTTTGAGCAACCTCCATACTGCTTTCCAAAGTGGTTGAACAAGTTTACACTCCCACCAACAATGCAGTAAGGTTCCCTTCTGTCCACATCCCCTCCAGCATCTGTTGTAATTAGACTTCTTGATTATAGACATTCTAACTGGTGTGAGGTAGTATATCAATATTGTTTTGATTTGCATTACTTTTATGGCTAGAGAGGTTGAGCATGTGTCTATTGGCCATTCTTCTTTTCTATTCAGAGAAGTTTCTCTTTACTTCTTTAGCCCACTTATTTATTGGGCAGTTGTTTCTTTGAAGATTTGTTGTTGGGGGATTTAATTTTTTGAGTTCCAGGTATATTTTAGATATAAGACCCTTGTCTGTTGTAAGGATAGTGAACATCTTCTCTCAATCCGTGGGCTTTCTATTAATCTTGTGAGTTATGTCCTTTGCCATACAGAAGCTATGCACTTTCATGCAATCCCATTTGTCCAACTTTTCTTTGATTTCTTGTGTTTCTGGGTCTCTATTAAGAAAATTTTGGCCTGTGCCAAGGAGACCTAGGGTTTCTCCTACTCCATCCTGTAAAGTTTTCACATTGTCTGCTTTGACTCTGAGATCTTTGATCCATTTGGAGTTGATTCCGGTGCAAGGTGATATATAAGGATCTAGCTTTAGTTTCCTACAGGTAGTTAACCAATTTTGCCAACACCATTTACTGAAGAGGCTGTCTTTCTTCCATTCTATTTTTTTTAGCTCCCTTATCAAAGATTAGATGGCTATAGGTCTGTAGGTTCATTTCTGTGTTTTCAATTCTATTCCATTGTTCCTGAGGTCTGTTCTTGTGCCAATACCAAGCTGTTTTGATTACTGTGGCTTTATAGTAGAGTTTGAAAATTGGTATTGCTATTCCTCCAGCAGCGTTCTTTCTGTTAAGGATCGTTTTTGCTATTCGGGGTCTTTTATTGTTCCATATGAATTTTTAGATTGTGTCTTCTATTTCCTTGAAGAATGAGTTTGGAATTTTGATAGGTCTCGCATTGAATTTGTAGATAGCCTTGGGAAGTATTGCCATTTTCACGATGTTGATCTTTCCAATCCAGGAGTTATTTGTCACTTTCTAAGTTCTGTTTTGATTTCCATTTTCAGGTTTTTAAAGTTTTCATCATAGAGGTCCTTCACTTCTTTGCTTAAGTTAAGTCCTACGTATTTTATTTTTTGTGGGGCTATTCTGAATGGAGTTTTTTTTTCTGATTTTAGCCACACTTTTCTCATTGTTGGCATATAGAAAAGCCATTGATTTTGGAGGGTTAATTTTATACCCTCCTACTTTGCCAAAGTTTTGAATCACAATGAGTAATTTTGGAGTGGAGTCCATGGGATTCTTAAAATACAAGATCACCTCATCTGCAAGAGGCAGAGTTTTACTTCATTTTTCCCTATTTGGATCCACTTTATGTTTGCGTCTTGTCTTATTGCTGCAACTAAGCATTCTAATAGTAGATTGAAGAGTAGAGGAGAGAGTGAGTATCCTTGTCTCTTTCCTGAGTTTAGAGTAAATGGCTTCAGTTTTTCACAATTGAGTATAATACTGGCTGTAGGTTTGTCTTATACAGCCTTTATTGTATTGAGGAAAGTTCCATGGATTCCTAATTTTTCCAGAACCTTCATCATAAAGGGTGGTGGATCTTGTCAAATGTTTTTTCTGCATCTATTGAGATAAACATGTGGTTCTTATCCTTACCTTTGTTGATGTGGTGAATTATGTTTATTGATTTGTGTATATTGAACCAGCACTGCATCCCTGAAATGAATCCTGTTTGATTGTGCTGTATGATGTTTTTGGATGAATTGTTGAAGCTGATTTGCCAAAATTTTGTTGAGAAGTTTGGCATCAATGTTCATCAAAGATATGGGTCTATAGTTCTTTGTTTGATTAGTTCCTGCCGGGATTTGGAATGAGGGTTATTATAGCTTCATAGAATGAATTCGGTAGTTAACTTTCTCTTTAATTTCATTGAAGTGTTGAATGAGTATTCGTGTGAGTTCTGCTTTGAAGGCCTTGTAGAATTCCGCTGTAAAACAGCAGAAGGGAGTTCTCTGATTGCTGTTACTATTTCAATTCTTGATATGGGCCTGTTAAGATGGTTTAACTCGTCTTGGTTTAGTCTCTGCATGTCGATATTTGCTAGGAAAATGTCCATTTTTGGCAAGTTCTCAAACTTATAAGCATAAAGTTTTGAGAAATATTCCCTTACAATATTCTGAATCTTGGTTGTTTCGGTGGTGATGTTACCATTCTCATCTCTGAGTTTATTTATTTAGGTGTGTTCTCTTCTTTTTCTGATAAGATTTGCTAAGGGTCTGTCAATTTTGTTAATGTTTTTGAAGAACCAACTCTTTGTTTTGTTGATTCTTTCTATGATTTTTTTTGGATTCTAATTCATTTATTTCTGATTTAACTTTCTTTATTTCTTTCCATCTACTGGATTGGGTTTATCTTCCTGCTCTTTTTCAAGGAGGCTCAGCTGTCTCATTAAATTGTTGGTTTCAGCTCTCTCCAATTTGTTGATGTAGGAACTCAGAGCTATAAACTTGCCTCTGAGTACTGTCTTTGCTGTGTCCCAGAGAAGCTGGTAGTTTGTGTGCTCATTTTTGTTGAATATCATGAACAATTGAATTTTGTTTCTAATCCCTTCCATGACCCACTGGTGGTTCAACAGTGTGTTGTTCAGCCTCCATATGTTACAGGACTTTCTTTGGTGGATTTTGGTGTTGAGTTCTAATTATATTCCCTTGTGGTCTCAGAGAATGTCAGGTATAATTTCAATGTTTCTGAATTTGGACAAATTTGCTTTGTGACCTAAAATGTGCTCTATTTTGGAAAATGTTCCATGTGCTGCTGAGAAAAACGTGTATTCTGATGCTGCTAGGTGAAATATTCCGTAGATGTCTGTTAAATCTAGTTGATCTATGCAGCTGTTTAGGTCTGCGGTTTCTATGTTGAGTTTTGCTGAGTTGATCTATCTAGTGGCGATAATGGAGTGTTACAGTCCCCAACAATTAATGTCTTTAGATCTATATGAGATTTGAGAGAAAGGAGTGTTTCTCGGATAAATTTGGGTGTTCCGTTGTTTGGCGAATAACTATTTACAATTGTACTATCCTCCTGAAGGAGAGATCCCTTCATTAGTATGTAGCGACCTTCTTTATCTCTTCTAACTAATTTTAATTTGAAGTCTATTTTATCTGATATTAGTATCGCAACTCCTGCCTGTTTATGGGGACCGTTTGCTTTGTAGATTTTGTTCCAGCCTTTCAAAGTCAAAATGTGTTTGTTTTTATGGTCCTTGCCCAATTTCTATACAAGACTGCCCAACACCTTGCTACCTTGTTATCATCTCCACTGGGTGAGAAGCACATGTGAAGGCTACTCTGATCTAATTCACTTAGTAAAGAAAGGCATATGCAACGTGAGTAATTTTCTACATTCTGGAGTTGGAAAGTTAAGTTATAAATGATTCTTGATTTCTAGATCCGTTGCTGTTGGTGAGAAGACAAACATACTCATGAAATATTTTTATTTATTATTAGTATGATCAATGAATTAATTCAGATCAGGCATGAAGAAGCACCAAGCTCTTCTCCATGAGTGGTACAGGGCTGACGCTGGATGTGATGGAAAAAGATGGGGTCAGCTGAAACAAAGAGGCTACCCCTCTTGATCTTTGCACTGTGTAGTCAGTATGTCTGAAAGAAGACCCCTGTCTCTGCCAGGTGCTTGTGGCTCATGCTTATAATCCACGTTATTCATAAGGCAAACATCTGAGGAATGAGGTTCAAAGCCAGCCTGTGTAGGGAAGTTCATGAGACTCATCACTAATTAGGAGCCCAAATATCTGGAAGTGAAACTGTGGCCTAAGTTCTGCTCTTGACTAAAAATCAAACAAACAAGAAAAAATAAACAAACAGAAAAACTGACTGAGCCAGTCCCTGAGATCAAGCCCAAGACCAGCACAAAAGATGGAGAAGGAAGAGCAGCCCTCTTCCATACTAGAATCCGCACTCGGCACCCCCATAGAGAGTTCTCAGAGGGCTGGAGCTGACTCCTCTAGCTAAGTGTCAAAGAGCAGAAATGGAGAAAATGAGCATTTCTGGTGAAAGGAGCACTGGTGCAACAGCAAGCTGGGGCAAAAGGGAAAGGCTCCAGCTTGGCATTGTCAATTGCACAGCAGTTATCCCAGGCGTTTTTATGTCTGAGGCCTCTGGACATCTCTAAGGCAGAATATCTCTATTTTAGATGATAAAAAATACTGTGATACTTCATCAGCTGAAACCTTTAAAATGGAGATATTTGATAACTATTTTCCTATACACAAAGATGGTATCTACTGCTCATTTAAAAACAAATCCAAGGAAAGAAATATAATTGCAATGGGAGAGTGCTTGCCTTACATGCATGATGTCCTGGGTTCCATCTAAAGCACTGGAGAAAAAAATGAGAAAACATGGAAAAACCGCTCAGAGTTATCAGTGCATAAAAAGAGCATGTCTGTGCAATGGAGGCAAAGTCTCTCTCCCAGAGAAGTTGTCTTTTACTTTGGCCTTGAGCCGTCCTCTGTGCAGGCTCCTTGACATCATATCATGGCCCATCGCCCCTGGAACAATAAACACTGTGATGAGGTGACTATACCCCAGAGGTAGGTACCAAAATTATAACCTACTCAGAAGGACTAAAGAATGCATAAAGATCTTGGGTTGGCTTTGTGGAGCTTCGGACTAGGCCTGGGGAGTGATATGACCTGCAGACTGTCCAATGGTCTTGAGAGACATATAGTTCATTCCTAAAGACACCTCATTAATACTTACATAACCCACATCAACTAGTGCCTTCCCTCCCATGGGCCTGTCCTGTCTAGCAAGGGTTCTGATGGTCTTTTCCTTCAATAAAGTTATGCTGTCTTACCTCTTCCTTTTTGCTGTAGACTCTTTCCTCAAACAAAGGAGACAAAGGACCTGATCCAGGTGTTACATTTTATTTTTCTTGTCAGTCGAAAGGCTTGAACTCAGGACCTAGATACTGTCCCTCGTGGCTAGTGCTTTTCCACTTTGAGCCACAGGACCACTTCCGGTTTTCTGGTGGTTAATTGGAGATAAGTCTCAAACTTTTGTACCTGGGCTGGATTGAAACTCTGAAGTTCAGACCTCAGCTCCTAAATAGCTAGGATTACAGGTGTGTGAGCCACCAGTGCTGGACAAATGGTTGTGTGTGTGTGTGTGTGTGTGTGTGTGTGTGTGTGTGTGTGTGTGTGTGTGTGTTGGTCCTAAGGCTTAAATTAATGCCTAAACCTTGACTTGGATTTTTTTTTTTTTTTTTTTTTGCTGAAGATTAGTGCTCTACCACTTCAGTCATAGCTCTACTTCGGGATTTTTGGTGGTTAATTAGGGATAAGAATCTCACTGAATTTTCTTGCCTGGACTGGCCTTGAACTTAGATCCTCAGATCTTAGTCTGCTGAGTATCAAGAAATACCAGCTAGAGCCACCACCACCACAGCTGAGTATTGTATTTTATTCCATTCTCTGCTAACTCATGATAAAGAGGCTCTTTCCTAAATTCCCATAGATTTTAGAGTGCTGTGTGGAACACCAGCTATGCACAAGTAATGAAAGCTGAAAATCTCAATGGGAAAATGGTGCCCTTCTATGGATATTCTGCATCATTCACTATAGTACTGAGCAGTCCCATATGCAGACACTATACATCCCATCACCATGGCACTGAGCAGTCTTGTGAACAGAGCCATAGACATTGGATCAATATGGCCCTGAGCAGTCCTGTGTGTAGACCCCAAAGATATCAAATAACCATGACCTTGATAGTTAAGCATGTGATCCCTACATTAGGATAAAAACCCAACAGTAAAGACTTTCATAGGGGAGGCTGGATGTGAGGGAAGTGTTTATTAGAGGAAAGTGGCTGCTAACAGATCTGAAGTGGGTGGGTGACATGGTGGAGTAGGGTCTTGGAAAGCCTCTACTGGGAGGTATGTGTCCATGGTGTCTTCAAGGAACAGATGTGTCAGTGTTAGGGAAGAAATGACTAAAAGAAGGATTCAGCTTGTTTCCCCTGTGGTCTATGGAATTCATTTGCTAGGAACAATCAGGATATAATCTGTGTATGAGAAACAAAGGTTTCACCTATCATCTACTCAATGCATGGGGATCAGACTCTGGTCCAGGGAAACCTTGTTCTGAGTGGCTGACATCACTAAGTCACACATCTGTGAGTACCCATCATGTTTGCAGACTCAACACCTAGGTATACCATATGTGATTGAAACAAACGCATTCCCAGTGTGTCGCTTGGGCACTGATGATACTCTAGCACAGGTTTGGTGGCAACACAAAAAAGGCTCAAGATAAAAGCATTCAGGATCCACCAGCTTTGGTGCCCAGGAAGTAGAAAAAAAGGTCTGTTTTGAAGCAGGCCATCATGTTGATACTGAAAACCTAATAACTGAATCACATCTTTTGTCTCTATGATCTCAAAGAATGAGTTCATGGATACAGAGGGAAGAATAAAACAGCAATGATTTATTGAAGAAGAGAATATCAAATGTCTTGCTAGACAGGAGGGTTCCTAAGGGAAGGTACTTACTGGGATGCTTTGTACAGGGTTTTATTGTCTGTAGGAGAGAGCTATGTGACTCTCAAGGTCATAGGACAGTCTGTGGCCATATCCCTCCCAGACCCAATCAGAGATGTCACACAGCCTGTATGAGATATCTGCATCCTTTAGCCCTTTTAATAGATGTCTGGTCCAGCAGACACCTGTGAGGCTCAATCAGGTCACTGTTCACATGGAAGTCTACTAGTGGCTCAATTTATAGAGCTTCTCTTTGAGCTTTGTGTTGTGTGTTGTGTGTGTGTGTGTGTGTGTGTGTGTGTGTGTGTGTGTGTGTGTGTGTGTGTGTGTGTGTGTGTGTGTATGTGTGTGTGTGTGGTTAATTGGAAATAAGAGTTCCAAGAACTTTCCTTCCCTTCTGGGCTAACACTGAACCATGATCCTCAGATCTCAGCCTCATGATTAGCTAGGATTACAGATGTGATCCATAAACAAAGGGCTGAAAAAGTAGTCTTTTAATAAATTCATTTAAAGGAAGTATGAAAACAGCACCATTACTTAAAATTCAATCACCCCTCAGTATCCTCATGGAATGGGCTCGAGGACCCCCACCAATAACAACATCTTCACACACTCAAGTTCTTTATATAAAATAGTATTTGTATAGAACCTACAAATAATCTGCCACACACATTCAAGTGTCTCTACATGACATCATGCTTATTAACAGGTACATGCTATGTAGCCAGTGGTTTTACTATAGAGTACAGTACAAGTATATGAGAAGAAAATAGTGTATAATTATTTCCCTTGAGAAGCCACATTTGGCGGAATGTACAGTGTTGGCATGTGCAGAGACAATAGCAGGTGAATTAAAGGTGAACCTGAAGATGAAAACTGGCAGGAATGGAGACGAGAAATATGCGAGGAGGTGGAGAAGGAATGGGTTAAGGCCTGAGGCATTTGGAACTTGCGGACTGGAGAAGAGGAGCCAGTGGCCCAATTAACAGTACTGGGGAAGGAAAAGGGATGAAGAGGAAGGATTAGTTCACATATATTTGTTCTTATCCTGTCAAGATTTATTTAGCTTCCTTCAGAATTGAAGTTCTAAGAGAATTATCAGAATTCTCAAGTCCATTCCTTACTAAGTCAGAATGGATTTCATCTCACAAGATGGTAATCACAAAAATATTCAACATCTCCATGGAAGTTTTAAAGGGTAATATCAATCAATGACTTGAATTACCTTGACAAGGAAGACACCTGTAAGGGTTTATGGGAGAGTAACTTTAAAAACTCCAACAATGACAACTGGCTCTTAACAGCCCAACACTCATCATGAAGCAAGGAGCTCTTCCTTCAATGTTGTCTTTTCCATTTTTTGTGAAGCAAGATTACCATATTGTTCCTCTGTAATTTAAGAGACAGTGTCGAGAAAGAGAATGGATAAGTTTGAATCGCCTCTTGATGACAAGAAAGCTGAAGCAATTTGATTGTCTCATGACTGTCTCATTGACCAAGGGGCAAAAAGGGTAGTCACAGTTGAGTGGCATTTTCCATCCACACTCCAAATGCATTTCTACTTTCTTCTGCCTGTTCTGAATCCACATAAGCTAGCTTATATTGACAGCATCAGTAAAGACTGACTAGCCCAGGAGGATTGGCAAGGATGGGATGGTGTGCAAAAGGCGGAAGTGACCAGGAGGCCTGAAAAGAAGGGAGGGCTGAAGTGAGAGAACCACTGCTAATCCCTCTTCAAAAAATCCTTCAATGGCTGAACCAATCTTTTCTGTTTCTATGTCTCAAATGCTATAATTTCTGTAATAAATGCTGAGAGTCACTTAAAATCATAAGCTCTGCCCCTAAGTTTCTTGTCAATTATAAGCCTACGTCAACTCTTGTCCCCACAGGCAAAAAATATGTTCCTCGGGCCATCATGGTGGACCTAGAGCCTGGAACCTTAGACTCAGTGAGATCAGGACCATTTGGCCAGAGCTTCAGGCCAGACAACTTCATATTTGGTATGTCATCATGGTCTATGGGTCCTAACATCCAGGCACTCCAGTGCTGGGCTGAGCCTTTATACACCTAGATATTGTCCTCAGCTAACCCACCTATTCCAGTCCACTGGAGTCATGCACCTGGCCACTCAGACTGCTCAGATCAGTGCCACTCTGCAAGCACTCTATGACAAAGTAGCCTCTAAAGAGTCCTATTGTCTTCACAATACAAATGTCACAGTAAATATTCTTGGAGTGTGTGTCTCATCATGTCTGGTAGGCCAGAGCGGGGCAGCCAATAACTGGGCCAAGGGCTACTACACAGAGGAAGCCGAGCTGGTGGAGCCGGTACTGGATGTGGTGAGGCGGAAGTCAGAAAGGTGTGAATGTCTACAGGGTTTCTAGCTGGCCCACTCCTTGGGAGCTGGCACCAGGTCAAGTATGGGCACCCTGATTCTCAACAATATTCAAGAAGGGTACCCAAACTGCATCATGAACACCTTCAGTGTCATGCCCTCCCTGAAGGTGTCAAACACAGTGCTGGAGCCCTACAACACGATCTTCTCTGTCCACCAGCTGGTGGAAAATGCAGATGAAACTTTCTGCATCGACAACGAGGTCCTGTACAACATCTGCTTCTGTAACTTGAAGCTGCCCATGCTCAACTATGGCGACCTGAACCACCTGGTGTCAGCCACCAACAGCTGGGTTACCACCTGCCTGTGCTTCCCTGGCCAGCTGAATGCAGACCTGCACAAGCTGGCCTTGAATCTGATGCTCTTTCCTGCCTGCACTTCTTCATGCCTGGCTTTGTGCCCCTGACCAGCCGTGCCAGCCAGCAGTACCATGCTCTCAGTGGCAGAGCTTCACCCAGCAGATATTTGACGCTAAGAACTTGATGGTCACCTGTGATCTCCGCCATGGCTGCTACCTGACAGCGGCTGCCATCTTCCGAGGCTGCATGTCCATGAAGAGGTGGATGAGCAGATGCTCAACGTGCAGAACAAGAACAGCAGCTACATTGGAGACTGTATCCCCAACAATGTGAAGACGGCGGTGTATGACATCGCCCCTTCCCTCCGCCCCTCCACATGGACTCACGATGTCGGCCACCTTCATCGGCAACAACATGGCCATCTAGGATCCCTTCAAGTGAATCTCAGAGCAGTTCAGTGCCATGTTCCAGTGCAATGCATTCTTGCACTGGTACATAGGTAAGGGCATAGATGAAATGGAGTTCACTGAAGCTGAGAGCAATATCAATGACCTGGTGTCCGAGTACCAGCAGTGCCAAGATGCTACTGCTGATGAACAGGGGGAATTTGAAGAAGACTTGGTGGAGAAACTAGTTTAAGACTTCCCATTGCTAGCAGTGCAACAGGAGTGTCAGAGCCTGCCTACTTCTCAAATTAATGGTGCTTTCCTGAGCTCCTGTTGTCCTGCAGTGGGATTCTTGCTGTATATCATTATGCACAGCCTTTCCTGTCAGGAACTCACTGGTGGTGAATGTAAAAATACAGATTACTTTTAAATATGATTGTATGAAAGCCTTATTTATATAAATAAAGAAGTATACATTTTATACTCTTAGTCCTTATTCTTCTTAAGAATCCCTTTTATTCTTTCAATGTATTTGAAATATAAAGTTGGCCAGCAGGATTTAATCTTAGCAATATAGGACTGGTGCTCAAGAGGAGTTTCAAATTCATGGTGTTCCTGCTATTTTGAAGAGGAGGATGACAAACGCCAATATTTTTTTATTTTCCCTGGCCCAGTTTTAAAGTTAGCAATCTCTCAATAGCATGCCAGTAGCAAAAAAGCAGGTTGAAGAGAAAGAAAACCAAATCTAGATGTTACAATTTTCCTAGTACCAATTTGATGTTTGGAGTACTGAAAGGATTGACGTTCAAGGCTTGTCTGGGCACTGAGGTAGCAGGGCCTCTTCCTCCTTTATTCTGACACAGGACTGGCTATACCTGCCACCCATTACACATTCCTCTTTGGGAATGGAACCACAAAAGGCAGTTATGAATACTGGCCATTACAGATCAACTTCTCCTTCACACAATGGTAGGTTCTTGTCTCATGCCCCATCAGAGGGATTGCAGTCACATTCCCCAGAAACAGTAGCAGGAACCCCGATCCCTGTGCTTACAGTTCAGTTTACAGTGAAGCAGAACTCACAGGATGAGTGCAAGATCTTGGTTGCCAGGGTAGTTTCTCAAGGCATCTGGCAACATTAAAGACAGAAGTGAGTCTAGCTGTTTGAGGGAGTGAAAAGCTGACCAGCCCCACAGTGTATGAAGAACTGCTTGATTCTCTCCTTCCAAGTGAAGGAGAGAAGGGGAGACATGGCCCAATGACCCATTCTCATACTCACTTTTCCGTCATTCAAAGCTATCTGAGGCCCACGGGGAGTTGTAAGGACAAAAGGGATGCATGGAGCTAGCCTGTTGGGTATGGTTACTTTACATGAGTAAGATAGAAATCTCAATAGCTTAGAACCTACAATGGCCAGGAAGAGGTCGAACACTTCTGTTTTCACTGGAGGCCAAATCAGTCAAGGGTTCTTTTTGCCAGAATCTTTCACTCCTCTTGCAGTGAGGCTTCAGGTAGGTTGTCTGTGCCAGGCATTCCTCCATGGCCACCAATAACCGGTAATCCCCTTTTTATTCAGAAACAGGACCTATGGGCATCCAGCAACTTTTAGAAAGCTCTAAGAAAAAGATACTACTGGGTGAGGTGCAAGTTCCTTGCTGCTAGTAAAGTTGGGAAATAGTAAGTTCCCTAATCTTTCCTCTACCAGGCCTGAGGTTGGAGTAGGGTGGAGATGAGTGGGGTATAGATCTTTAAGCCAAGCTGATCTCACTCATTAGAAAGTAAACTTCCCCAGGGGGTGATCTGTGACTAGAAGCAGGATGTTTTCTGTCCTTGCCCCAAGGCATATCAAAGTGCAAATAGCTTCCAATGTGGGAGTCCTAGGGAGTAGGTGTTGGCCAGCAAATTGACATTCCTGGGTCTCTAGTCCTGGAACTGATCAGGTTGGATGATCCCCAAATCCAATAAGGCTGCTGGGTCAGAACTGAAGGCAGGTCTGGCCAAGGCACTCTCACTCCTCAGTGGGTTAAGGACTGAGGCCAAGCTGTGATGGAGGCCCCACCTAGCATATCTACCAGTATTTGACTAAGAATATTTTTGTTTTCTCTTAAATACTTATTTATGAGCCTTTTCTGGTGGCTTTGGATTATTACTTTACACTCTTGATGAAGTAGTTCTTGTTTCACAATTAATGACTCTTGCCTCACCCCTCAGAAAACTCTTGTTGATAATTTTATCAGTAGATACCATATATTTCTCAGGCATGGTTTTGTTTCCTCCTAGCCAGAGCTATGCACTAATTGCCACACAAGCCAACATTGAGGTGACTCCTATAGACAGGGTGATTATTTTGTCCAAATGCTAAGTGCAGCATCTCACTTATTCTCATGTACCTTGGTAACTGTATCAAATACTTAATAGAGTCCTTGACTAGTATGATAACCAAAGCTCTGGGTGAAGATGCAACTCAATGGTAGAGTACATCCCTGGCATGCACAAGACTCTCTGTACAGTCCCCAGCACCAAAAGGAGGAAAGGTAACAAATGTTAGAAAAGTGGGGTTGAAATTAGGAAAGCAACTCCATTTGTAATAGCCCCACAAAAAATAAAATACCTAGGAATTAACTTAACCAAAGAAGTGAAGGACCTCTATGATGAAAACTTTAAAAACGAAAAATGAAATGAAAACAGAACTTAGAAAATGGGAAAAACTCCCATGCTCCTGGATTGGAAAGATTAACATCGTGAAAAGGGCAATACTTCCCAAGGCTATTTACAAATTCAATGTGATACTTATCAACATTCCAACCTCATTCTTCAGGGAATTAGAAGAGGCAATCCAAAAATTCATATGAAACAATAAAAGACCCCGAATAGCAAAAACGCTCCTCAATGGAAAGAACACTGCTGAAGGAATATCAAACCAAATTTCAAACTCTACTATAAAGCCATAGTAATCAAAACAGCTTGGTATTGGCACAAGAACAGACCTCAGGACCAATGGAATTGAATTGAAAACCCAGAAATGAACCTACAGACCTATAGCCATCGAATCTTCGATAAGGGATCTAAAAAAATAGAATAGAAGAAAGACAGCCTCTTCAGTAAATGGTGCTGGCAAAACTGGTTAACTACTTGTAGAAAACTAAAGCTAGATCGTTATCTATCACCCTGCACCAGAATCCACTCCAAACTGATCAAAGACCTCGGAGTCAAAGCAGACACTCTGAAAACATTACAGGATGGAATAGGAGAAACCCTAGGTCTCCTTGGCTCAGGCCGAAATTTTCTGAATAGAGACCCAGAAACACAAGAATTCAAAGAAATGTTGGACAAATGGGATTGCATTAAGTTGCAGAGCTTCTGCCTGGCAAAGGACATAGCTAGCAAGATCAATAGAAAGCCCACGGATTGGGAGAAGATCTTCAGTAGTCATACAAAGGACAAGGGTCTCATATCTAAAATATACTTGGAACTCAAAAAATTAAATCCCCCAACAACAAATCCTCAAAGAAACAATTGCCCGATAAATAAGTGGACTAAAGACTTAAAGACAAACTTCTTTGAAGAAGAAAGAAGGATGGCCAATAGACACATGAAGAAATGCTCAACCTCCCTAGCCATAAAAGAAATGCAAATAAAAACAACATTGAGATACCACCTCACACCAGTTAGAATGGCAAAAATCAAGAACTCTAATAACAACAGTTGCTGGAGGGGATGTGGACAGAAGGGAACCTTACTGAATTGTTGGTGGGAGTGTAAACTTGTTCAACCACTTTGGAAAGTAGTATGGAGGTTCCTGAAAAGACTCCATATAGAGCTCCCCTCTGACTCAGCAATCCCACTTTTGGGCATTTACCCAAATGTTTACAAACAAGACCACACTATAGCTACCAGCACAACTATGTTTATTGCAGCATTATTTACCATAGCTAAGATATGGAACCAACCCAGATGCCCCTCAGTAGATGAATGGATCAAGAAAATGTGGTATATACACAATGGAATTCTATGACTCCATCAGAAAGAATGACATTGCCCCATCTGTTAGGAAATGGAAAGACTCAGAAAAATTATATTAAGTGAAGTATGCCAAGCCCAAAGAAACATAGGTCCCATGATTTCCCTTATTTGCAATATCTAGTATATGTATGAGTCAAGCAAAAAAGGTCAGATAAGGTGATGTTAGGAAAATGAACCCTAAGATATGTATTTTATATGTTTTTTTCTTTCATGCATTTGTTTCTAACGCAATTAAAAGATTATTTCTTTGTTGCTTTGTATGTCCCTCCCCCACAGTATAACCCCTGCTTTCACTATATTTGATGTCGGTATAATTTGTGGAGGGGAAGGGGATAAACAAGTAGTTCAAATAAGGATACAGGTGGACCTGTTGTAACAATGGGAAGTACAAGTTGTCATGTCAAAAACGAACTTTACAACTTGTGGGGGGGGGGGATTGGGTGGGTGGGAGCAGGGAGGATGGGAAAGGATGAGAAGGGTAAACAAAGGAGGAGGCTACAATTCTTGATAAGAAATGTACTCACTGAGAGTTCCGGGAAGATGGCGGAGGAGAAGCTGGAATCTGAACAAGCTCTTGCATAGAAAACAGTTTCAGAGTTCCAGTGAACAGTCCCAAGCCAGATAATCACACCATGTGTGCCATCACAGGACAGAGAGTTAGTCAAGAGAGGGGAAGCCAAGCAGACACATCTGAACAGCTGCAGCTGCGGCGGAAGGGTCACAGCGGCGACCACCGCCGCGGAGGCATACCTGAGACGCAGTCCGGGACGAAGGAGCCAGACGCAGAGGACGAGCGGATTCTACTCAACACCAGCAAGAACCGACAAGGAACGGACAACTTCATCCTGCACTTTGCAGACCAGAGACGACCCGGGATCCAAGACTCCGTGTGAGTAGAAGCCCCGCTTCCTCACTCCTTCTCTGGGAGCAGAGGAGGGAAGGCCACCCCTCCCCCCCCCAGCACCGGTGATCTCCATCTTGGATACCGACAAAGCTCGGAGGAGCGGCTAGCTCCAGCTCAGGCCTTGGAATAAAACGAGTCATTTAGCAGGTCACAAGAACTTAACAGCGAAGTGACCTCACAGACTCAGTTCCATCCAGGGAAAAGTCACCCATCTCAGGCGTCAGCCATCGGAGTGGCTCTCCTCACTGGGTAACCAGAGCCAGAGGCTGCCCCTCCCTCTAGCAGCCACCACAATCAATTGAAAAACAGAAACCCTGAGAATGGCTCCAGGCTGGGTGCTGTGAGTTTTTTTTTCACAAAATAGCCCCAGGGAAAAGCTACTGTTCGTTGAAAGGCCTCAACTCTACCCAGAACCTAGCCTCATCACGGCATCCCCCTCTTTTGTGATTCTCAAAGCAGACCACCCTCCCAGTAAACTAACCTGGGAGGGGGATCTCAAAAACTTGGGTAAAGCAGAGCATTTTTCTGCCTGTTCCAACAAACTGACTTAAGAAACCAATCAAGCCACAGGACCTCAAGCTGACCAGAGACTCCAACCAGACTCTGGTTACAGACAAAAGGGAGATACAGGACTCTTCCCACCCCTCCCAAAAAAAAAAAAAAAATCAAAGAACTTTTTTTTTCTTCTTCTTTTCTTCTTTTTTTCTTTTTCTTGTTTTGTTTTTTTTTCGATTTTTGTTACCTTATATATATATATATATAAATTTTTTTTTTGCTTTTCTAAAACTTTTATTAATCTTTAATTTTTGCCTCTTCTGAAAAAATAATTGTTTTCCATTAACTTTTTTTTTTCTCCTCTTATAATTTTTATTTTAGGAATACGTGAATGTTTGTTTTCTTTTCTTTTCTTGTCTTCTTTCTCTTTTTCTTTCATTCTTAATTATCTTTTTGTTTTTTTTTTCTAGCTCTACTGAACTTCTGATCTTTTCTTCTCACTTTCCTATCCTTTCCATCTTTTCCTCTTTGTTCATCTTTATGTGACTTAACTCTTGTCCTGCACATCCTCAGATAAACCCGTAGTTAACCAGTAGACCCTACCCCCCATTGTGTACACACTTAATCCACAAACTTATTACTCAATTCAAAACCTCTGAGACTTAAATTCATTAATAGCAGTACTACCTCTTTATACCTATATAATATTTTAAGCATTTTTTTAAAGTTTTTCTCATCTCCTCTATGTCCCTCCCTTTCTCTCAACATATTCATATTCCTCTATAAATAGATGGTCTTTTAATCTCTAAAATAACATTAATTTTTACGTTTCTATTTTTTTTCTGGTCTCTTTTCATTCCCCTTTCCCTTTCTTCTTTTTCTCTCTCTCTCTCTACTTACATCCTACCCAACCTATTTCCTGCATTGTGATTAGGACATAGTTAACCCTCCCTGTGCCTCCCCACACCAATCTATTCCTATTTTTTACCCACATCTCTCCCTAACCCTAATAATTTCTGGTTTTCCAAATTCTTCTCTGCAGTTCGAAGTCCTTTAACATATAGTTGTTTGATGTCGAATAGATGTATCTGTTGAACTAGATTGTATCTGTAGACTATTGTCTGTACAAATGCAAACTTTGGTTGATGGTTGCCTTAAGATAGTGTTCTAGCACAAAACTGGTGCTATGTTCATCTCAAATGGGCAGAGTAAGCCGGAAAAACACAAGAAAAATGGCAAATTCAGGTATCTCAATTCCCAATCCTGATAATCAGGGGTTAGAACAGATAATGAATAATCCAGAGGAGAGTTCCCAAACAGCTCTACAAACACTGCTGGCAAACATGATAAATGAAAAGTTTGACAACGTACAAAGGACTCTGTATGAGCGTGATAGGGAGAGAGAGGAGGCATCCCAGAAGTTTATACAGGAATATCATAAGCGTGAGGAAGCTACTCAAAAACTGATACAGGATTTGCGTGAACAACTTGAGAATACTCAAAGAGAAAGAGAGGAATGGCGTGAGCAGGCTGAGAACACTCAAAGAGATCTGCAGGAATCCCACGAACGGGAGGAAGCTAATCAAAGAGTAATACAGGAATTGAGAGACCAGGTAGAGAACACACAAAGATCACTAAAGGCATTCATGGAATCCATTAACAAAGAGCTGAAGGAAGTCAGGGAGACCACAAAGGGAATGCTGAATGGAACCCAACAGAAGGAATGGGAGCCCAAAGAAACCATAACCAATCAACTAAGTGATTTGAGGACAAACACTGAACACCAAATTAAGGAAGTAAAGAAATTCATACAAAACCTAAAACAGAGCTTCAACAAAGAACTTGAAGCCATCAAAGCTGACCAACTAGAAGGAAAAGAGATAAAAAACAAAGTAGAGAGTCTTGACAGCAGGTTAGACCATGCAGAAGATCGAATCTCAGGGATTGAAGACAGCCTAGATATTATAGAGAAAGAACATACAACCATCCAAGACAAGTCCAAGAAATATGATAGATCTATCCAACACCTGGAAGACACCATCAGAAGGCCTAATCTAAGGATAATGGGTGTAGAGGAACACCTAGAAACAGAAGTTAATGGTCTAGGAAATCTGTTTAACAGGATCCTAGCAGAGAACTTCCCAAACATGCAAAAAGATAGGCCTGTCCAGATACAAGAAGCCTTTAGAACCCCAAATAGACCAGACCAGAATAGGACATCCCACCGTCACATTATAATCCACACAGGATCAACTCAGAACAAGGAAAAGATCCTTAAAGCTGTCAGAGAGAAAAGGGTAATCACTTATAAAGGGAAACCAATTAGAATCACCTCAGATTTCTCAGCAGAGACAATCAAAGCAAGAAGAGCCTGGAATGATGTATGCCATGCCCTAAAAACAAACAACTATCAACCAAGAATACTGTACCCAGCTAAACTCTCCTTCATAACTGAAGGCCAAATAAAAACCTTCCATAGCAAAGAAAAATTGAAACAATACATCTCCACCAAACCAGCCCTACAAAAGATTCTTAAAGATGTCCTACACATAGAAAACCAACAAGACCGCAATAAAGGCCAAGAAACTGCACCCAAACTGAGAATCCAAGAACCATAGGAAGAACCCAGTTTTCGCATCCCCCAAGAAGGTAGATAACATGGCAGGAACTCCCAAATACCTCTCAGTCCTATCTCTTAATGTTAACGGACTGAACTCTCCAATTAAGCGACATAGACTGTCTAGTTGGATTAAAAAACAAGACCCTTCTATCTGCTGCCTGCAGGAGTCACATCTTGCCCGTAAAAACAAATACATTTTCAATGTTAAAGGCTGGAACAAAATCTACCAAGCAAACGGACCGCATAAACTGGCGGGAGTTGCAATCCTAATATCAGATTAAATAGACTTCAAATTAAAATTCGTGAGAAGAGATAAAGAAGGTCGCTACATACTAATTAAAGCATCTCTCCTTCAGGAGGATATTACAATTCTAAATATCTATTCGCCAAACAATGGAGCACCCAAATTTATCAAAGAAACACTACTTTCCCTCAAATCCCATATAGATCCAAAGACATTAATCGTTGGGGATTTTAACACACCACTCTCCCCACTAGATAGATCAACTTGGCAAAAACTCAACAGAGAAACCGCAGATCTAAACAGCTGCATAGATCAACTAGACTTGACAGACATTTACCGAACATTTCACCCAGCAGCATCAGAATACACGTTTTTCTCAGCAGCACATGGAACGTTTTCTAAAATAGACCACATTGTAGGCCACAAAGCAAACTTGTCTAAATTCAGAAACATTGAAGTTATACCTTGCATTCTCTCTGACCACAAGGGAATAAAGTTAAAACTCAACACCAAAAGCCACCAAAGAAAGTCCGGTATCACATGGAGGCTGAACAACACACTGATGAATCAAGAGTGGGTCATGGAAGAGATTAGAAAGGAAATTCAAATGTTCATGCTATTCAACAAAAATGAACACACAAAATACCAGCTCCTCTGGGACACAGCAAAGGCAGTACTCAGAGGCAAGTTTATAGCTCTGAGCTCCTACATCAACAAATTGGAGAGATCTGAAACTAACAATTTAATGACACATCTAAACCTCCTTGAAAAAGAGCAGCAAGATAAACCCCAATCCAGTAAACGGAAAGAAATAATCAAAATTAAATCAGAATTAAATGAATTAGAATCCAAAAAAACTATAGAAAGAGTCAACAAAACAAAGAGTTGGTTCTTCGAAAAACTTAACAAAATTGACAGACCCTTAGCAAATCTTATCAGAAAAAGAAGAGAACACACCCAAATTAATAAACTCAGAGATGAGAATGGAAACATCACCACGGAAACAAGCAAGATTCAGAACATTATAAGGGAATACTTCTCAAAACTTTATGCTAATAAGTTTGAGAACTTGACAGAAATGGACCTCTTCCTAGCAAATATTGACATGCCAAAACTAAACCAAGATGAGTTAAACTATCTTAACAGGCCCATATCAAGCATTGAAATAGAAACAGTAATAAGAGACCTCCCAGCTAAGAAAAGTCCAGGACCAGATGGTTTCACAGCGGAATTTTACAAGGCCTTCAAAGCAGAGCTCACACCAATTCTCCTCCAACTCTTCAATGAAATTGAAAGAGAAAGCTCACTACTGAACACATTCTATGAAGCCATCATAACCCTCATCCCAAAACCAGGCAGGGACTCATCAAAGAAAGAGAACTATAGACCCATTTCTTTGATGAACATTGATGCAAAACTTCTCAACAAAATTTTGGCCAACCGACTTCAACAATTCATCCAAAAAATCATACACCACGATCAAACAGGATTCATTTCAGGGATGCAAAGCTGGTTCAATATATGCAAATCAATTAATATTATTCATCACATCAACAGGAGCAAGAATAAGAACCACATGGTTATCTCAATAGATGCATAAAAAGCATTCGACAAGATCCAACACCCCTTTATGATGAAGGTTTTGGAAAAATTAGGAATCCATGGAACATTCCTCAATACAATAAAGGCTGTATATGACAAACCTACAGCCAGCATTATACTCAATGGTGAAAAACTAAAGCCATTTCCTCTTAACTCAGGAACAAGACAAGGATGCCCACTCTCTCCACTTCTCTTCAATCTAGTATTAGAATGCCTAGCTACAGCAATAAGACAAGATGCAGACATAAAGGGGATCCAAATAGGGAAAGAAGAAATAAAACTCTCCCTCTTTGCAGATGACATGATCTTGTATTTAAAGAATCCCATAGACTCCACTCCCAAATTACTCAAGCTGATTCAAAACTTTGGCAAAGTAGCAGGTTATAAAATTAACCCCCAAAATCAATGGCTTTTCTGTATGCCAACAATGAGAAAAGTGTGGCTGAAGTTAAGAAAGCAACTCCATTTGTAATAGCCCCACAAAAAATAAAATACATAGGAATTAACTTAACTAAAGAAGTGAAGCACCTCTATGATGAAAACTTTAAAATCTTGAAAAAGGAAATCAACACAGAACTTAAAAAATGGCAAAACCTCCCATGCTCCTGGATTGGAAAGATTAACATCGTGAAAATGGCAATACTTCCCAAGGCTATCTACAAATTCAACGCAATACCTATCAAAATTCCATCCTCATTCTTCAAGGAAATAGAAGAGGCAATCCAAAAATTCATATGGAACAATAAAAGTCCCCGAATAGCAAAAACACTCCTCAACGGAAAGAACACTGCTGGAGGAATATCAATACCAAATTTCAAACTCTACTATAAAGCCATAGTAATCAAAACAGCTTGGTATTGGCATAAGAACAGACCTCAGGACCAATGGAATAGAATTGAAAACCCAGAAATGAACCTACAGACCTATAGCCATCTAATCTTCGATAAGGGAGCTAAAACAATAGAATGGAAGACAGACAGCCTCTTCAGTAAATGGTGCTGGCAAAATTGGTTAACTACATGTAGAAAACTAAAGCTAGATCCTTATATATCACCCTGCACCAGAATCAACTCCAAATGGATCAAAGACCTTGAACTCAAAGCAGACACTCTGAAAACATTAAAGGATGGAATAGGAGAAACCCTGGGTCTCCTTGGCTCAGGCCGAAATTTTCTGAATAGAGACCTGGAAACACAACAAATCAAAGAAAGGCTGGACAAATGGGATTGTATAAGGTTGCAGAGCTTCTGCAGGGCAAATGACATAGCTAGCAAGATCAATAGAAAGCCCACGGACTGGGAGAAGATCTTTACTAGCCATACAACGGACAAGGGTCTCATATCTAAAATATACTTGGAACTCAGAAAATTAAACCACCCAACAACAAATCCTCAAAGAAACAACTGCCCAATAAGTAAGTGGGCGAAAGACTTAAAGAGAAGCTTCTCTGAAGAAGAAAGAAGGATGGCCAATAGACACATGAAGAAATGTTCAACATCCCTAGCCATAAAAGAAATGCAAATCAAAACAACATTGAGATATCACCTCACTCCAGTTAGAACAGCAAAAATCAAGAACTCTAACAACAACAGATGCTGGAGGGGATGTGGACAGAAAGGAACCTTACTTCATTGTTGGTGGGAATGTAAACTTGTTCAACCACTTTGGAAAGCAGTATGGAGGTTCCTCAAAAGACTCCACATAGAGCTCCCCAATGACCCAGCAATCCCACTTTTGGGCATTTACCCAAATGATCACAAACAAGGCCACACTAAAGCTACCAGCACAACTATGTTTATTGCAGCATTATTTACCATAGCTAAGACATGGAACCAACCCAGATGCCCCTCAGTAAATGAATGGATCAAGAAGATGTGGTATATATACACAATGGAATTCTATGCCTCCATCAGAAAGAATGACATTTCCCCATTTGTTAGGAAATGGAAAGGCTTGGAAAAAATTATATTAAGTGAAGTAAGCCAGGCCCAAAGAAACATAGGTCCCATGGTTTCCCTTATTTGCAATATCTAGTATAGGTATGAGTCAAGCGGAAAAAGTCAGATAATGTGATGTTAGGAAAACGAAACCTCAAATATGTATTTTAATGTTTTTGTTTCTTTCATGCATGTGTTTCTAACGCATTTATAAGATTATTTCTTTGTTGCTTTGTATGTCCCTCTCCCACAGTGTAACCCCCGCTTTCACTATATTTGATGTCAGTATAACATGTGGAGGAGATGGGGACAAACAAGTCGTTTAAGGATTCAGGTGGACCTGTTGCAACAATGAGAAGTACAAAAAGTCATGTCAAAACCAGCTTTACAATGTCGGTGGGGGGGGGAGGGGGGGAATGATTGTGTGGGAGGGAGGGGGGAGGCTGGGAAGGGAGGTGAAGGGTAAACAAAGGAGGAGGCTGCAATGCTTGGTAAGAAATGTATGCATTATCCTGCCCATGTAATTGTAACCCCTCTGTACAGTATGTTCTCAAATAAAATAAAATAAAATTAAAAAAAAAAAAAAAGAAAAAAAAAAAAGAAATGTACTCACTATCTTGCCCATGTAATTGTAATCACTCTGTATAGTATTTTCACATTAAATAAAATTAATCTTTGCAACAAGAAAAAACATAAAATAAAAATAAATTGTAAAAAAATAAAAAGTCAACAACAACAAAAAAAACAAATGTTAGGCTCAGAAGACAAAACCTTAGGACTCATGGAAAAACACACAGATTGGCACTGAAGAGTTGTGTCATGAGGGAACACTGGTAGAATGTTTGTAGGGGGAAAGAAGAGAGCCCCTTGATGTATGTACCCTTTTAGAAAGCAGAGGTAGGAACAGGGAATGAACCTCTCGTAGTCATCCTAGGCCATGGAAGGAAGAAGCCCTGACATGTATGTTGCTCTAATGGGACCAGAGTCTAAAGTGGCACCACCATACCAGGCCACGGCCCAACAAGAACAGGTTTGTAAGAAGGACCTTCTTGCACTGGAGAGATTTCTTTTGACCACTTTGACCTTGTTAATCATATTTCCTTACGCTGTTTCCTTTTTCCTTCCACCTTGTCATACCTATAGCAGATCCTGTCCAGGAGACCCATTCTCTCTAATCTCATTCTCTAAAAGTCTCCCAGTTTAGAGCTCTACATATCCTAGACCAAAAAAGTAGGGGGTGGTTATTCTGTCAGACATAGAATGAAACTAAAAGGTATCTTTGAAGTAGACTTTGACAAGGTTCTCATATGGACAGTGTTTTGTTGATAAGTCCTGGAATTGCGACCTGCTTTGGATCTAATTCTGAGATGATAGTGGAAGACAACTGGTGATAGGACTTCATGGACCACTGTGATTTCAAAACCTTAGCAGGTACATCCCCATTCATGGATGTGCTATCAGTCAACATACATATGTCTGTTACAGGAGTGATGACTGTGAAAAGGAATTTATTGGTGACAGAGGAGACCAGCCTTTAGACAAGTTGTTGCCTTTCAGTGTGAGGCAGGCAAAGAGTGCCTATGGATACAGAGTAATTTCAGGAAGCTTCCTCCAAGTCTTGTTATCACAAAATCATCTGAGTATAACTGTAAACCCAGAGGTGAGAGACATGTGCTTTGTGCTTTTGCACCACTGCTTTGCTGCGTGGCTCTTTATGCTCTTCTGAAACCCCCTTCTGAGCTGGTCCCCAATGTTCCCAGGAGGTGGGAAGCAGAGGGGACTTGGCAGCTAGGCTGCTAATCACTCTGGCCACACTGACTTGGGCTGGGCATGTGCTGGGCATCTGCTGCATTCTAGTGGTATGTGCCCAGTGGGAAATTTTGCTCTTTCTAAGAGCAATTCCTCTGTCCTTGGGCCATCTTCCAGGTCAGGATGTCTTTATCTGCAGAGGCTGAAGCTTTGCTATAGCTCTCATCTTGACAGGTGTCTTTCTGTTTTTCAATTTTCTCTTCCTTCCTTCCTTGCTTCCTTCCTTCCTTGCTTCCTTGCTTCCTTCCTTCCTTCCTTCCTTCCTTCCTTCCTTCCTTCCTTCCTTCCTTCCTTCCTTCCTTCCTTCTTTCTTTCTTTCTTTCTTTCTTTCTTTCTTTCTTTCTTTCTTTCTTTCTTTCTTTCTTTCTTTCTTTCTTTCTTTCTTTCTTTCCTCTCTCTTTCTCTTTCTTTGTTTATTCTTTGTTTGTTTGTTTCTTTTTTTGTTTTGTTTTGTTGGTCATTGGTCTTGAACTCTAGGCCTAGAAACTGTCTCTTAGCTCTTCGGCTCAAGGCTAGCTCTCTATCACTTGAGCCATAATGCCACTGCTAGTTTTCTGGTGGTTTATTGGAGATAAATATCTTAAGGGCTTTCCTGTCCAGGCTGGTTTTTAACTGTCATACTTAGATCTCTGCCTCCTGAGTAGCTATTTTCACAGTCATGGGCCACTGGTGCCCAACTTGACAGCTTTCTTATTTGTGCAAGATAACAATGGCTATGTTGTGTTCTGTGAGGAGTTTCCCTATCACCCTACAACACTGATGGTCTTAGTGATGCGGCAGAGCACACAGCAATGGAGCTTTCTATGCATGCACATTGACTAGTATCTGAAAAGCCAGCTTGCAAAGGCCAGGAAAGCTCTACAATTGCATACATCTCAATTTGCACTGGGCATAACCAAATATTAAGTTCTAGTGTTGGTGGTTTTCCTTTGTATACAGTTTAACAGGTTGTTTCCAGATGTCTATCATTTAACTCAATTGACTCAATTAACTTATCTGCTCTTTCTATGGGTCTGACATAAATGTCTGCTTATCAGAGGCCAATAACTGATTTTAAGTCTAAGTGAAATCCAGCAAGTGCTCAGGCATGGTTACTAAGAGTGCTATATAGATAATGTACAGCTGCATAGTACTTGTGCTGCACACTTCTCATAACTTCACCTAATTCTAAATATTTCTTATAGAGAGGAAAGAAGCCATACTCTTATGGCTTCTTTGCATAGGTATTTGAATCCATCTAATGAGCACATTTTATATTTGTTTGCTTTTTTTTACAGTATTGTTGTTTGATTGGACTCAAAGCCTTATACATGCTAGGCATGCACTCTACCACACCTCCAGCCCCCTTCTTGCTTTCAGTATTTAAAGTAATTTTTGGGCATTGACCCCATACACTTCCCTCAGAGCTGGAATTGCAGGCATGAACCACCTAGACAGAAGTATTTCCTGAGATAAGGTCTTCTTGTTAACACTTTGCCTAGACTAGCCTGGGACCTCAGTCTTGCTCATCTCTATTATTCCCCAGAATAACATGCCTATGGTTTGAAATGCTATAATCCCATTATTATTCTGGGTTCTCTAATTGGAGTTTTGTGATGTAATACTAGAAGGCACTGCCTTATTACTTGACTTGAAATTATAAACCTTAATCAGTGGATATAATTCTGCTCTAGACTTTCAAAACCTCATATCAATGTGTGGACACTGCTTATTGTTAAACCATAGTTCAGGATATGTTGCATGACTTTAAGCCTCACTTTTTACACACACACGCACACACACACACACACACACACACAAAGACACACACACCATTGTCTTCTGTGGTGACTTTGTACATCTTATGTGAGACCACCTCTCCTGTGCAGCTTGGCGTTTCTCTCACTAATCTTGCTGCTCTCCATCCTATTCCCTCCTCCACTGTCAAGTCTCTGACCTTGACAGTGGCTAAAGCTTGTAGAACTGGGGTTAGAAAAAGAAAAATGATAGATACAGATAGTTAAGCAGAAACCGCATCTCTTGCACTTTTAGGTGATTTTCGATGCATGTTTTCATCAGATCCTCACTCCTACTTTTTCTACCAGCGTCCCACTGCCATGTTCTTCTCCTGGCTCCCACAGAAGGTTCAGCTGATATTATAGGAAACAGAAACATTGTGCTTCTGCAAAACCTGCATTATTGCTGCTTTGAGTGAATCTTTTTTTGTCACGAGAATTTTTCTTAATGGAATATGGGAGAATCAGAAAAAATAATTATTTAAACAATTTCACTTAAACTTTTTCTTTCTTACTCAGTTTATTTAAATAAACTTTATTTGTCTAAATGGGACATTACACAAAACAATCTTTCTGTATATTTTTTTTGCTTATTTCTCTGGGGTCATGTCTCAATTTCTTAAACTTTTTGATGCTAAGATCCACATTGTGGCAAATATCCAAAATGGAAAGGAAGGGAAGTGAGAATGCAGATCAAATAACATCTTACATCATCCACTGTCTAGGGCTGCTATTTCAACTATTGGATTGATGATGGTCAGTTTGCAGATTCATTGTCATGAAATGGCCCTTACATCATTTATAAAACTGAGTAGCTTGGGTTCCATTTGTAGCATTGGTCTTTTGATGTCTGCAGACTATGTGTCTGAAGGATGCAAAAGCAAGCTCCTCTCCACAGAAGTGAGATCTCCTCTCATGATAGAGTGAGATAACGTGGGGAGTTTTCAAAGGAAGAGGCTATTACTCAGCAGTCCGATACTAGAGGATTTAGAGAGAGAGAGCAAAATAAACCCCAAAACTGCCCCTAGAACTTGACCTCTTCCCACTCAATCCTTCCTTCTTCAGATAATAAAGCTGAGTAAGCTGAGGAAGGCAGCACACTACTTCCTAATTCAGATCTTGTTGCCTGGTTTTCTGAGACAATTCCTACTCCCTTCTATGAGGGTCTGACTTATTATCTGACATTGTCAAGTGTCTTCGCAGAAGGAATTCTGTCTTCATAAACTAATTTTGTGGCAAATCTTTAACTCAGTTCACCGATGATCCAGTGGGAACAAATAAAAATTGAGTATGCTGCATTGTGCACCTTTTAATCTTTGTGGGCTTTAATTGTAAGTTTTTAAAGTTATATATAAAAATCAGGAGCCTGTTAGTTCATGCCTGTAATCCTAGCTACTCAGGGAGCTGAAATCTGATGATTGCAGTTTGAAGCTAGCCCAGAAAATAAAGTCTATAAGACTCTTATCTCCAATAAACTACTCAGAAAAAGCTGGAAGTGTTGTTGGAACTCGGTAGAAGACTAACCTTGGAATTCTATTTCTCCATCAGAAAGAATGACATTGTCCCATGTGTTAGGAAATGGAAAGACTTGGAAAGACTTCACTTTTTTCCAAGTGAAGTAAGGCAAGCCCAAAGAAATATAGGTCCCAAAGTTTCCCTTATTTGCAATAACTAGTATATGTCTAAGACAAACAGAAACTGTCAGACAAGTTGATGTTAGTTCAAATGAACTCCAAGATAAGGATTCAAATGTCTTTTTTTTTCTTTCTTGTGATTGTTTCCAACATATTTAAAAGATGATTTCTTTGTTGCTTTGTATGTACCTCCACCATGGTATAAGCCCTGCTTTCACTGTATTTGATGTTGATATAATTTGTGGAGGGGAAGGGAAAAAACAAATCGTTTAAATTGGGTTAGAGTTGGACCCATTGCAACAATGAGATGTACAAGACGTTATGTTGAAAAACAAACTTTACAACTTTGGTCGGGTGAGGGACTGGGGTGGGTGGGGTGGTGGTGGTAGGAAGGTGTGGGGGTAGAGAGGGGAAGGGATGGTATGGGGAAACAAAGGAGGAGGCAACAATGCTTGATAAGAAATGTACTCATTATCTTGCCCATGTAATTGTAACCCCTCTGTATGGTAGTTTCACAATAAAAAAGAAGCTCAGAGACAGTGGCCAGGCCCTATGTTCAAGACCCATGGATAGCAAAGAAAACCCTATATATACTTAACAAAGTTGTACACATTTTTCTTTTTAGGTCCATCATGATCTCTTACAGCTACATATACTGCAGCTGGATTTTTGTAATTCATGAAACTACAGCTTTGTGGCCTGGGGAGGTCTCTCCTGACAAGTCATTTCTACAAAGCTTTGATGGGTCGCTGTTTTTTAACAAATTGAGTTTCTGTTCAACTCATATTTACAAATGAATTCACACATCATCATGGCACTCTTCCTCTGAGGAGGGCTGATGGTAAATTTAGCATGGATCTCTAAAACAGAGACATAACTTCATTTGACATTATTATCACACCAGGCAAAAATAGAAATTGCAGTTATAAAACAATGTATCAATCCTGTATCAATCCTGGTATTGATTTTCATCATAGACTTTGAGACCAGAATTTTTTATATATGTACAAATATATCATGGGAGAAGTATGGAATAGTGGACAGTTTTTGATTCTTATGTGTTTATGCACCACAGCTTTATCATTAAACCCCAGTGTGAACTTTTTAACAAGGCCTGTGCCATCTCATTTAGAATACTCAGATATTAGTGTAGCTTGCTCATTTAAAAGAATTAATTCTTGCAGTGTAAAAACATTACTAACCTTGGGGGCAAATGGCAAAGTTGAGATGAGTTCGGCCTAACCTAATGGACTATACCTCACACCAGTTGCTGGAATCTTCTTCTGCAAGCCCTGTACTCCTGTGTTCTTTATAAACTTCCCAACCTCCCTCCTTACAATATAATCTAGAGGGATACAGGTGGTTCACATCTGTAATCCTAGCTACTCAAATGTCTGAAATCCATCCAGACGATCTTGGCAAGCTCAATTAGAAAAGTCTGTTAAAGGCTGGGATGGTGGCTCCGTGGTAGAGCGCTTGACTTGCATGCCTGAGGCCCTCGGTTTGATTCCTTAGAACCACATAAGCAAAAAGAAAAAAAGCCAGAAATGGCGCTGTGGCCCAAGTGGTAGAACGCTAGCCTTGCGCTGAAGAGCTAGGGACAGTGCCCAGGCCCAGAGTTCAAGCCCTACGACCAGACCCTCTCCCCCAAAAAAGAAAAGTCTGTTAAAATTGAGCCTCCAAGTGCTTAGTGAAGATAGGACTGGAAGTGTGATTCAAATAGTCAAATGCCAGCCAACTAAACAGAAGATCTTGAGTTCAACCCTCAGGACTTGTGGTGGGGAGTTACATGGTGGGCAAGGGGAGATGCAGGACTATATTCCATCTTGATAGTGTTCAGAGGATGGGGAATTAGTAGGAAGTGTCTCAATGGCTGTTTTCAGTAAAGCCCTGGCTTAGAACTCTGTATATGAAAACTTGTAGTGTTCTTCAATGGTCAGACTCAAACTACATAAAAAGAATCACTTTGTATGTATGTAGGTATAAGTTCATGCTTTCCTCTACTGTGTGAAATCAGAACAAGAAACCACCTCTGAAAACAGAATCAGCTGTATGGCAGGGGAGGAAGAAGCAGATTCCCTATATAGTATAGCATCAACCTCCCTGGAACTACAAAGCTTGTAAAAACAAACTCCAGCAAAGCATTGGCTGTGCTTTATGGCAATTTCTTGTCCCCTGCAAAGGCCACCTTCCCCCATGCCTGCTTTGCTCTCCAATCTCCTGTGGCAGTAGCATCCACCAACACATAATGGGATACAGGCATTGGGATGTTTGATGATGTTTCTTTCCAACCTCATGTCTTAAATTAGCCTAGCTCCATATCCCTAAGTTAATTTAGTCCAGTTTATAAGACCTTAGAAAATACCCGTTGTTTCCAGATTCAATGTGTAAAGTCTCCTAGCAGGGGCAGGTTATAACCCTTAATCAATAACAATTCAGTTACTACCAGACAATCTTGATGCCAAGTTCACTCTGAATTTTCTCTTTCTTCAACACAAGAACGCCCTAATGTCAATATGATCCTTGGGTATTCAAAGAGAAAGTTGGAAATGCTACATATAATGGTCAGAGTAGCCAAGAGCCACTGTAAATACCCAAAGCACTTCTGGCTATGTCATTACAACCGGTGGCAGCAGCCACCTCTGCGTGATATCCAGGCTGGAGGTAAGCTTTTACAACATGCAGCCAGTAGATCCACAGTCTACCTTTTCTGGGAGAAGGCTTTTTAACAAATCTTAGCTTTTATGATTTGCACGTTTTCTGTTTGGCAACTTGCAATCTAGAATAGATTTTTGTCATCTGCTCACACATGCAATGTTATTTCTTGTTCCCCATTTATATTTTTTAATTTAGAAATTTAGTGAATACTTTCATTAAGAAGCCTAATATTGTAGCGGTAAAGGGCCCAGCCATTGGAGTAGGAGCATCCATATTGCCTCTTTGTGATGTGGTTTGGGCCAAGGAAATCGCTTGGTTCCAAACACCCTATAACCACTTCGGACAAGATCCAAATGGCTGCTCTACTGTTATCTTTCCCAAGATTATGGGAGGCGCATCTGTGAGTACCTTGGTTAAAAAATTATTTTAGACAATTTCTTTTTTTTTTTTTTGGGTCCGGTCGTGGGGCCTGAACTCTGGGCCTGGGCGCTGTCCCTCAGCTCTTCAGCTCAAGGCTAGTGCTCTACCACTTGTGCCACAGCGCCACTTCTGGCTTTTTTCTTTTTGCTTATGTGGTGCTGAGGAATCGAACCCAGGGCCTTGAGCATGCAAGGCAAGCGCTCTACCACTGAGCCACCTTCCCAGCCGTATTTTAGACAATTTCTTAAGAATCTATGGTTTGGGTGTTGTTCTACTCAGAGTACCCGGTGTGTTCCCTGAGGACATTTCATCAAATCTATTTGGTTCAGGTAGTGCTGTGAATCCTTCCCAGGAGGCCATTCCTCCTATGAGGAGCCTCCAGATCTGTATAAATCACACTGATACACAGTTTTCTATCAAGAATTGTTCTTTATCTTCACAAGCTAAAGGCTGCCCTTTTAAAGTGGCAGTGGGAGGCGATGCACCAGTTGCTCACACACACACCTGTAATACTAGCCTTTTGGGAGGCTGATGCCAGAATTGCAGTTTGAAGCCAGTGTAGGCAGAGAAACCCAAGAGATTCTTATTTCATTTAGCCTGGAAAAAGCCACAAGTGGACCAGTGGCTGGAATGGTAAGAGTGCCAGCCTTGTACAAAGGTTAAGAGCCAAAGGACCTGACTTCAAGTCCTAGTATTCACAACCCCAACCCCGCACCTGTACCCATATACTTCCCAAAACAGACACACAAATGCAATTAGGGAGCAAACTTACATAAATAAAAGAAGTGGGGAGAGGGGTTCAGTATAAATTTGTGGGTTTTTTTCACTATTTAAGTTAGCCCATTCATGATGAGAGATTGTGTTTGCTTTTTCTCAATTACATATACCTGTTCCTTACTTCTAGAGAGAGACTGAGTTTGTAGAGAGGAGCATCCACAGAGATTGAACCCTGTTGAAGGGAGGGACTGGATGTCAGGTTGGATAGGGGGACAAGTGCAACTCCTCCAGCTCCATCACTGGGTGCCCAGAGTTTGACCTGGCCAATTGGCATGATGCTGTCTTCATACCCATCAGTGTGGGGAGTGCATGGAGGATGACTGTAGCTGAGAGAGTTGCAGAAGGAACTGACAGCCCACAGCTGGAGTAGCAGGACTTCCCTTTGGGGTTCATAACTAAGGTTACCTCTGTGTCACTGGGACCTACATCCTCATGCATAAACATCCAGGATCTGGGGGTATCATTTCCTTATGGAACCTACAATGAAGGGAGATAGACAGTACAATTTCAAGCAATCTTGGGAGCAATTAGAGTACAATGAAGAAGAAAATGTATGTCTCCTCTCTGAAATTCCAGAGGGTAAGAGTAACTGAGGAGAGAAAACTGTCAGTCACTGCTGAATGGGTAGTGTTGAGAAGGAAGGCACATTGGAGCTGGGAGTCGCCTGTGTAATCCTAACTATTTAGGATGCTGAGATGTGGATGATCATTATTCAGGGCCAACCCAGGCCAAAAAGTGGGTGACATCTCCTCTTAAGCTAGGGATGCATATCAGCTTCATTAAAATAGGAAGCCTAAAATAGGTGAGTCCAGGCCCTGGTATCTACCTGGATAGGAAGCAAGATCACAACTAAAAAATGACCAGCACAAAATTGGAGTATAGGTCACCTACCTACTAAGTACAAGACTCTGACTTCTAACACGAGTACCATGAACAAGTGTAAGCTTGGTGACCTCGTGTCCCAGTGAGATTCGCTGAGATGACTGTAGCATCTGTTGCTCTGTGGACTGCTGGCAAAGAGGAAGAGTCTGTTGACATTCAACACTCTATGCCTACAAAGACAGCAAATGCTGAGTGGAACCCTTCACGATGTCTAACCATGGAGGTATGGTGGGCACTTTTGTTCCTCAAAGGGAAAGAGAGCAGGAATCTGCAGGGCCAGATAGACTCATGAGTGAGAGAAGGGTGGGCAGAAGTAGGCAATGGTGAGGTTGGCATAGGGTTTGTGTTAAGTGACTAATATGACTTCAATGGAAATGTTCTGGCTTTGATTAATACGTTTTATGACATGTGCATTGAGGGAGAGCTGGGACAGCCCAGAGAAACACTAATGTAAATTTTCCATAGGTTGAAACTTACTCTAAAGTCTAAGATTTTTTTTAAAAGTGAAATGTGGAGAAGTTGATAAAAGAGCACAGCCCCCCAGTACTGGCACTGTTCTTTGTAGATGTACCTGCCCTAGCCACCCTTCTACTGGTGGGTGCTTGTCCCCAAGGTGTCTCATGGCCCATTCCTTTGTACTGCTCAAGCCAGAATAGCTGCTGTTGGGCAAGGAGGATCAGGAAACCCTGTTGCATTCATGTACCAATAGTGCCTCCTTCCCTTGGAGGTACAACACATTACAGAGCTCTGCAGCACCCTGTCACTGCTATGAATTGGAATTCCCAACACTTGGGCTTTGCCTGCATTAGGGTCCCACACTTTTAGACCAGCCTTTGGGGGACTTTTGAGACCTGGAGCGCAAGACAGGGAGGCCTGCAGGCAGCACCTGTTCCCTTCGGAGAAGTGAGTTTGCCACAAGGAGCTAACAGGCTGAGAACCTTGGGAATGAGCAGTGCAGGGTGGCCAAGACTTGGTACTCTCCACTAACATGCCAGGTATTCACTGATATTTATATGCTAGCCCTCTGTGTCCACCAAACCATTGCCACTTGGCATGTTGTTTGATAAGCCAGGAAGTGATTGGCCAACAACCAAGAATGAGCAGTGCTAATGGGTTCATATGGTTGAGTGCACTGTCCCTTTATGACTGATCCCCGGTAGATGTGAGAGTACTGTTGCTTTTGACAATTATTATCATCAACCCATCCCTCCATTTATAACTCAATTCACATCCTATGTCCTATGCCCAGCAGTCCAGGTTCACACTCAGTACTGGTCAGACACAATACTTTGATATCAGATAGATGACTAGTGAAGCCCCATTTGGGGTTATTTTCTTTTTGTCACTATTGTATGACACTGTATTGAAGTTGCCAGTCCCCTCATTGGCTTGCATGCCCACACTGTCTGACCACAACTAATCCTGAGCCATTTCTAAAAGCCATAAGTTCTTAGTAAGTATAAAGGTGTCTTCTCAGAAATTCCATGCCAAATTTTCAGCTCCTGTCTTTTCTTCACCTGTAGCTTGGCATACCTTCCTTGGGCAGATTATTGAGTTTTTCTGAAACTTGGCCAGCAATCTGAGAAGTGTAAGGGTTGGGCTCAGTCTCAGCTTCCTGCTTCCCTGAAATTCAGGAGTCCCACAAGGACAAGAAGGTATTCTGCCCTCACCTGTGAGGGCCATGTTTAGCACAAATTGGTATGAAGTCAGGTCCCATAGTGCTCTACCTGACATTGAAATGATGTTTTGTCCATTTTACTATGCTGTGTCCACCTAACCCGACCAAATTAAGGGTAGAACTTTAAGCTCATTGTGAGTTATTACTGAAGAAGGTGACTTGCTAACAATTAAATGCTAATTCTTTCACTAAAGAATCCTTATTTCAGGAACATGGTATGATCATTGTAAGCAATAATCTGGGGAATGTATGGATGTGCAATGGTATGGGAGGATGAGGGTCAAGTAGCGGAAAGACTAAGTAAATTTGGATAGATAAACACCATCTAGCAAAATGGCATTTTGGAAATGGAAACTTTGTACTGAATAATGACAGTGGTAGAATTCTTGATGGTTCATTGTATTTGGAAAGATTCAAATTTGTTTGAAGTCTCTGCAACATAAGCACCTGCACCTTAATTAATACTCAGTGTACACAAAAAGTGCATGAGTGTGTGAAGTTGTGCACATACACAAACATACACAAAGTTGGAATTGAAGAGTTGCTATTAGTACAAACCTGGGACTAAAGAGCCTGTGCTACAAGAAGGACAAAGTGACCTATACTATGACAGCTATTGTTCAGATTGTAGGGTCACTTTAAGCTATACATACAGCCCTTCTTTTGTGATTATTTTGAAGGTGGGATCTCAAGACTTTTCTGCTTAGGCTGGACTTGGAACCACCATCCTCCAGATTTAAGTATCTAAGATTACAGGTGTGAGCCACCAATCCTGGCCTACTACTTGTGTGTTTAAGTGGGAAACTGTTCACAGCTTTGAATTAGTCATTTACACTCTTGGGAAAATTCAGGAATTCCTTTCAATGTCCTGCACAATCAGGCATTTGGAAAAGAGAAAAGCACAAGTCAGGAAGGACTCCCTAGTAACAAACAGATGTGTATGGAGCTAGCTTGAAAGAAGCAAGATGGGCCACCATAACAGTATGATGGCTAGAGACAGATGGCTCCAGTTAGACCAGATGAAGAGAACCATGTAAGGGCATGAATAGAAGACAAATGGGAGAGAGCCATGTTAGCGCTATTGACTGACCTTCAAAAGGCAGAAAACATAAAAAGTAGTAACGAAGCTAGGCATGCTGGTACATGCCTCTGATCCACATACACATGTAGCTTAGCCCAAAGGCCTACTTAGACCCGATCTCAAAAAAGAGAAAAGTGACTGTGGAGAACATAATTGAACCCCTATCACTGGGTTCTCTGAACCTGAACATGTTGGCATATACTGTGTTGAGAATATAGTTCCTGCTTGACTGGGGGATTAAGCTGTGGTTTCTCTACTGTATGTTGAGAAAGAAAATGATGCTCTAAGATGGGAAAATTCAGTGGTCCTAGGACCCTTCTCCTTTATCCATTCTCACTTCTCTGCCTTGAAGAACTGACTTAATATAAAAAACAAGGTTTAGTGAGATTTCTAATAAGTGTTTACTTATAGACCATCCTTTTACCCCAAGGAGAGGCTGCTAGTCAACCTTTGGCTTAGCAGAACATTCCACACTCTTCAGATGCTCATGACCTGTCCAAGACTGTGCTCAAATAGCCAGCCTCACATAGGTTCATGTTCAGAATCTTGCAAGGCTTTCTGCTGAGGAACAGGTTTCCTGCCACTGTGTTCATCCCTTCTGCCCCTCTTAAAGGAGAATCAGCCACATCTGTGCCCTCCAGCATTCGCTCGTGTGCTCTGTGCACTTGTGGAAGTAAAACAGTACTGGAAACTATAGTGTCCTCTGAGCACTATTCATGACTATTGCATCTCTTGAGAAGGGAGTCTCTATCAACAATTTGTTTACCTGAAGACCAGCACTGCCAGGGAAACACAGAAGGAAGTCATCATTTCAACCCATTCTCACCTCCTCACCCAGAGGCAGACTGTTTCTGGAATGGTGAAATCCAAACACTTTCCTCTGAAACCAAAATGAAAACTTTGGACAAAGTTAAAGTCAGTGTAATGTGTATAAGCATGTATATATGTATATACTACATGTTTTAAAAACAAAAGAATGTTCACTTGCTCCATACAGTCATGGGATGTCATGTGTCAGACTCACTCAGTATGGCAATAATTTTGGGAACATGAAAGTCTTGGTCGCTTTTTCTCTTATAATTATATCCACGTGTTGAAATGTGATCTCTAAGGTGATATCCAGCAGCAATACCTTCAGCCATTAGATCATGGTCTCTGTATCTCAGGAATAAGTCAATTTTCATAACTCATATAGGAAAAGAAACCCCAGACAGCCATTCTATGCCTCGCTCACTTCCATAAGATTACCAATTATTTGGCCTTATTTATGGCTTATTTTATTGCATATGAAGAGTTCACACATGAGAGCTGGCTTTAGAAGACAGAGTACAGAAAAAGGAAGTTAGAACAATAACCTCAAACCAAAGAGATGTTTTTTAGTTCACAGTTTTGGAGTCCATGTGATTCTCAATAAGGTTATATCTCTTAATCGCCTAGCCTATCTTCCCATTGGATTATGACCCCACACAATTTATACTTGGTGTCCACTAGCACAACCCCTATCTGAGGGTCTGGAATTAGTGAATACCCATCCTCATTGTTGACATTGAGGAATGAGGCCCCCTCTGTCTGCTTGCATCATGTTTCATAACACATCACTCCGCTTCCTTTCAGGCCAATGAAATGTTGATCAGTGGATAAAAGCTCACTGCATAGGAGATATATGGCAAAGACCTGGTGTCCCAGGTTTCTAGCCAGGGATGTCATGGTTCTAGTCAAGGAGTTTGCCTGCTGTAATATAGTTGTTCATGTAGTTTGTTCTATTACATGTTAGTTTTTAAAAAATAAAATCTTGGACAGGGAAGCTGGCCCAGTGATAAAGTGCTTGCCTAGCATGCATGAAGCCCTGGTTTCGATTCCTCAGTAACAACATATCCAGAAAAAGCAGAAGTGTTGCTGTGGCTCAAGTGTTTGTGTGTTAGACTTAAGCAAAAAAGCTTAGGGACAGTGCACGGGCACTGAGTTCAGGTCCCAGAATTTACAAAAATGAACAAATTAATAGTTGATCAGCTGTTGCCACTTCAGACCATAAAAAAGAGTAACAAGGGTCAGGACTGTTGCTCCAAGAGCTCATGTCTCTGCCCACAAACCGGTGATAAGGTTCATGTCTCTTACTTTCCAATAACTAGAAAAACCTTAAATCATGCATGAATGGATCAATAAAATGTGGCATATATGTATGAGATTACATATATATATATATACATATATACATATATATATATATGTATGTATGTATACACACACACACACACACACACACAAAAACCCCACTCATCCATCAGAGAGAATGATTGAATACCATTTGTAACAATGTGGAAAGACTGGGAAAACATTATATTGTGGGAAGTAATCCAGACTCAGAGAACACAGGCTGCATGGTTTCCCTTATTTTTGGCAGCTAGACTGCTCCAATAAATCAAAAGCAAATGCACTGGATTTTGGCTGAGGGTTACAGATGAATTATCTGAAGCATAGTGGACTCTATGAAGAGAAGAAAGTCTGATTTTTATGTTCTCTGAGGAAATGTTTAATGGTTTGCCAAGAAAATAAAACAAAACCTCCAAAAGTTTGTCATTTGGATGGACCAGACTGAATAGTAGTCACACACAGTTTAGACTAAAAATCCAAAGCCTACTGACGTCACAAATCAATATGTCTTGTTAAAAGTTTTAATCTATTTCTATTTCCTGACTTTCCAGACCAACAATTATTGTCTTACAAGGGAATATGAAAAACAAAACATCCATTTGTGGAAATGAACATGAGGCTAGTTGTTCTTTCTCAGAAGTTTGTCTCAATGAAAACAAATAACTAAACTTAAATGCTGAGGAAAATAAATGTATTACTCCATCATACCATAAAAAGAATGTAATCTGTGAGCAAGGTAAACATGACAAACAAAAATAAGGCAAATAACAGAAGTTTCAGTGAAGTAAATTTCTTCTTTCTCATTGCCATATTAAACCCTCCACCTCTGTGTTCTTCCGGTAAGCAGATGAGAATCTGGCAGACCTCTTAATGACCAGAGCAGAAGGGACATCTCCACAAAGGCCAGATGAGCAGAGTGAGTTGACAGGTACCCAAGGTAGGTGTTTCAGTATGGGAAGCTTTTGGAACGATCCTTTCCTCATAATTCAGACACATGTTCATGGCAAGGTCCAGAAATGTCGAAGTAAGGCTTATAAAGTTCAAAGGTGAAAAAGCAATAATCTAGCATAAGAGTTAAATGTTTCAAACAGGAATGTGGTAGTGCATGACTGTAATCCCAGAACTCATGAACTTGAGGCAGGAGAATCTTCAGTTTTAGTCCAGCTAAGCAATAAAGCCAGGTCTTGCCTTAGGAAGCTCAGGTTTCCTATCATCACTTGCTAAAGAATAACTACTTGCACGAGAATCAACATCTGAGATTTCCATGGCACCCTTTCCATCTTCACATTAATTGCCTTTAATGGTTTCTTTTCTGTCACTGTCCATTTCCCAGTTAATCAACTGCAATTCATCTCTCTTGTCCATATCTTCTGCACACAAATTATCCCTGCCTATTCTAGTGGCATTCCCATTGTTTCTCTGTATTTTAAACAGTGTCTTATCTTCATCTAAGTGATCATTTTCACTGGAACTCCATGGTATATTTTTGAGATCAATGTACAAGATATGGTTGTTTCTTTGGTCTTGGAGATAATTCAGTATTTCAATAATTCTATACTTCAGGTGTCCTGAAATCCTTTTCCAAACTTGAGCCATGATTCAGGGAGGGAGGCAGAAACTGTGCCCACTGTCCTAAGAATTGCTCTTCTGGCTTGTGGTGGACTCTTTTGGAAAGGATGGGTACTCCATGTCCCACTTCCTTTTCCTCTTGGGTCTGTTGGTGTCATCACCAGAGACATGGTATCAGCGCGCACTAGAATAATTCTTTGGAAAGAGTAAGACAAAACCCAATAAAGGAAGCACAAGGAAAGTATATGGTGTTAAGTGTGAAAATAGAAAATTCATAGTGAAGCAAAATTTATGGGGGTCAAACCTCCATTTCTAGAGACCTTGAAGGTCAAGCCATCATACTAGTTTTCATGTGTGTGTAACATTTATCTTCAGGCTCTCCTAGGGTTCATATAAGTCCTACGGACCACCAGGGGTCACTGGGAGTCCAGGGTACATTTGGTGCATGTGTGGAGGGGTTCTCCTGGAGGTCCTTTTTGGCTCTAACAGGCCAGGGATGAGGGCAAAGAGCCAAAAAGGCAAAAGGGCAAAAGCCAAAAAGAGGCAGCAGTAATGTAGGGGAATCTGGAGCAGTGGCTACAGTCATATCCTGAAACCCGAGGGGCTGCAGCATGGACACTGCAACCTTTGGAACTCATGCACTCATGGGGAGCTCAATTAGAATGCACAGAGCTGGGGAAAGTGGGGTATCCTGAAGCCAACCTCCAGACAGCTGTGGCCGTGCAAACCGAGGATTGATAGCTGAGAGTGGTCAGTCCAGAGGCTGAGTGCCTGGATGTAGGTCCACATAGTGCTTACTTAAGCCCTGTGATCATTTGATAGGGAAAATTTTTGTTTCTTTTCCCCCTGTCTAAGCTGCCTTCCTACCATCACCCACACACCTCACTTCCTTTATAGCAAGAGCATAGGCAAGAGGCATCCCACTCAGTTTAGAAGAGATTTTGCAGTGGGACCCTAATTACCCCTACCTCTTCAAGAGGCTGCAGCTGGAGATGTCCTTGGAGTGTCATGTGCAAACCCAGTGGGCAATCAAAAGAATGCATGTGCTGCTGAACAGAAGCATGAGAAGCTGAGACGATTTGCACATGGTGATGGAGGTGTGGCCCAGTTGGTAGACTAATAGCCAATGAACCAGAGTCAGGTCCTGAGATTGAGTCCCCATCTAGCACCAAAGAAGAAAGAGAAAAAATCCCTTTGTGGCATTTTTACATTTGACATTCCTTCTGTACTCTCACTAAATATATCTCTATATACCCATGAGTAATAAATTTACTCCTTTCGTGTTTGGATTGGGCTACATGTTTACATTACTGTATTTAGTAACCCAGGACCTCATCAATCATACTTCCACTCCATTCTTCTGTTTTTCCTTTTTTCATTTTCGTTTTTAATCTATTCCAGACCAGTGCTCTGTCCATCATCTCTTTTTGCCCACATCCCTACTTTTTGCCTTTGTATCTTTATTGGATTTTCAAACCTCATGCAATTTCCTGCCAGAAGTGATCTCCAATGGTGGTTCTCAGATCCCAACCTCCAGACTTGTGTATTCATGAGCCAGCAGCATGTGACTTCTACTTCATTTGTGCTGGTGATTTTCCAAATCAGTTCTCGAAAACTAGGCTGTTCTGTGGTTCGTAACCCATATCCTTCAGCTCTCACCCTCCTCAGAATCAGGGGTTTCAGGTTCAAACCACCAGCCTATAGCTTAAGACATGTTTCATCTTCTTTTTCCCTTTTTAATCTTGCTGATTTTTTGGAAATTGAGAGTTTCAATAAAACCATGGATTCAGGGCCTAGGAATGTGGTTTATTTGTAGAGTGCTTGCTTACCATGCATGAAGCCCTGGGTTCAATTCCTCTTTATCACATATACAGAAAAAGCCAGAAGTGGCACTTTGACCCAAGTGGTAGAGCACCAGCCTTGAGTAAAAGAAGCTCAGAGACAGATCCCACACCCTGAGTTCAAGCCCCAAGACTGGGAAAACTAAAAACAAAAAGAAAAAATGAAAACAAATAAACAAACAAAACATGGATTGCTGGTGCAGGTGATTCAACCTGTACCCCTAGCTACTCATGACACTGAGATCTGAATGTTCCAATCTGAATCCAGCCTGGGCAGGAAAGTCTGTGACTCTTATCTCAAATTAATGAAAATAGAGAGATAGAAGTGCAGCTGAGGTTCAAGTGCCAGAGTTCTACCCTTTAATGCAAGAAGCTCAGGGACAGCACCCAACCAAGAGTTCAAGTTCTAGGCCTGCCCCACAATATGTAAATAAATTTAAAAGTAAATTCATTTTAAAAATGAAATATCTCTAATTGTTGGACATATGGCTCAGGCGGTTGAGCACTAGTCAGTGAGTGAAAGTGGCAAATACTGAGTTCACATCCTAGTTTGAGATCAGAAATAAACAGAAAGGAAAACCAAAGAAATAGACTAATATTAACTGAGGGGTGGTATCAGGGCATAGGCAGGCCCTGCCTCCACTCCTCCCTCTTCCAGCCTTCTCTGTCTCATCAGATGGGCAGCCTGGCCTGAACTGCAGGCAGGTGGAGGAGCTGCTCGTTTGGGGAATAGTACCAATGCCCCCAGTTCCCAGCTCAAGTAGTCAATGAGGAAGGAGAGGATTGTGTGGGAAAGGCCAGTGCTGCTGCTACCTTAGGCTTGATCTCATGGCTGACTCTCTGCCAACTTGGTCACACCTTCCAATTCCCTTAATGTCTATTTTTTTCCAACACATATTTTCTTTTTATTTTACAGTTTCTTCTTTTATTTTTAATGAATTTATTTATTTATTTTGTTCTTGGTTCTAGGTAGCACTTGAATTCAGGGCCTGCCCATGTCCAGGACCATTTTTTTTTGTTGGCCATGGAACTTGAACTCTGTGACTAGGCACTGTCCCTCAGCTCTTCAGCTCAAGGCAAGCACTCTGCCCCTTGAGCCACAATGCCACTTCCATTCTTCTGGTGATTTTTTTTGTAGTTGAGTTTCACAGACGTTCCTGCCCAGGCTGGCCTTGAACCACGATGCTCAGACCCTGGTGCCCATCCAAGACCAATTTTGTTCAAGGCAACTGCACCATAACATTTCAACCACAGCTCAACTTCTGGATTATTTTCCTTGTTGGGTTGTTGAAAATAAGAGTGTCTTAAAAATCTGGTTTGCCTGGGTCCTGGTGGATCATGCCTGTAATCTTACTTAAACAGGAGCTAAGGATCACAGTTCAAAGCCAATCTTGGTAGAAATGTCTGTGTGACTCTTATCTCCAATTAATCACCATAAAATTGAAAGTGAAGCTGTGGATTAAAATTGTAGAGTGTTAGCCATGAGCAAAAATAACACTGAAACACCACCCATGCCCTGAGTTCAAGTCCCAAGCCCCAAATAAATAAATAAACAAACAAATAAAAGCTTTCCAGTGTAGGTGCCTCACACCTATAAACTTGGTAGTCAGGAGGCTAAATTCTGAGGATCACAGTTTGAAGCCAGCCTGGGCAGGAAAGTTTGTGATACTCTTATCAGAAATAAGTAGAAAAGCCAAACATGGAGCTGTGGCTCAAGTAGTAGAGTGCTAGCCTTGAGCAAAAGAAGCACAGGGATCATGAGTTCTATCTCAGGGACTTCTCTTCCCAATTAAATAAATAAATTAAAATGCTTAGGGCTTTGAGGAGTGATAAGATTGTTGAGCATTAGCCAATGAGCATCAGCACTAGGTACCAAGCTGGAGTCCTGCTCTGACTCGGGCATATGTGGGTCCTGCCACACCCACACCCTCACCATCTGGCTTATGGCAGAGACAGGACAAGCTAGATGGGGAGGAGGAAGAAACTGCTGGCTTTAGGGAACTTTCAAGATGTCTCCAGCCCCCAAATTCATTAAGAAAGTGAGTCAGGAGTGGATTTTTTGCAGGGGCTTCTAGTGCTCCAGGGAGGCAGGTGATGTGGGAGCTAAGAATAGGGTTTAGTCTCTGCCCCTGTAGGGCAAGATGGGAGCCTGGCCTGGGCCCCTAGACCTAGGGAGCCAGCAAGTTAAGGTAGAGTTTTGATGTAAGTGTCTGCCTCACATGTTGCCATGGAGCAGTGAAACCATGGGGTACCTGGAGCACAGAAAGTGCTTCTGGGCTATGAATCTACTTGGGGAAGGCTTGGATTTTGTCATGGGGTCGAGATTGTTTGGGGGAGGTTTTCTGCAGCTAGGCAGGGTCCAGCTGTGCTGCAGGCATAGGGCTGATGCTGCCTCACTGCTAGTTGAAGGCAGGCAGGAGGATTTTCTTCCTGGGCAGACTGTGAATCCAGATGTTCAGCTTGCTAATTTTAAGTACCTAGGACTGCATATTTGAGCCACCACTGCCTGACTCAGTTTTGAAGCTTTAATCGCTTTCCTTTTTTTCCATATTTTTACCTCCAGGAGCAGGACTCCCACAGGCCACCTGATGCTTTCACTTATTGGCTCTACTAACATAGCCAGGCCTCCCCACCCCTCTTTTCTTCCAACTTTCCTTTTATTTTTTGTTTGACATTGTTAAATTTTAATTAATGAATTTATTTATTTTTCTATTGCTTGTAGCACTTGAACTTAGGGCCTGGCCATTGTCCTAGGGTGATTTTGCCTCAGGTTAACACTATAACACTTGAGCAATAACTCAAGTTTTTGCATTTGTGTGCGTGTGTGTGTGTGTGTGTGTGTGTGTGTGTGTGTGTATGTGTGTGTTAGAGACTTTTATTGGAAATAGGAGTCTCATTGAAATGACTGGCTTTTGGTGGGTGTGGGTCACACCTGGAACCCTACTTATTGAGATGAGATTTGAGGGTCCCAGTTTGAAGCAAGCCTGGGCAGGAAAGTTTTTGAGACTCTTAGCTTGAATTAACTACCAAAAGTCAGAAGTGGAATTGTGGCTTAAGTACTAAAATGCTTGAAAAAAAGCTCAAGGACAGAGCCCAGGCTTTGGCTTTAAATTCCAGGAATGCTCCTCACTGATGAATTATTTCAGGGTTTGGAAATGTGGCCCAGTGGGTAGAGTGCTTGATAATGAGCAAGAATTTGCATACTGATTTCAAGTGCAGGCCTGTGAAAGATAACTGGCCTCAAGAGGAGTCTAAAGTTCCTTTTCTTTTTCCTTTCATCTGTCTCTTACCATAACTACCTTAGGCTTCTCTGCAACTCTCACTCCACCTTTCAAATTCAGACAAGTGACTTCAAACTCTTCCCACTGAGCAACAGTTTAACTCTTAATGGAAGCATTTAATTTAATTTATGAGCTAATATTAACTGTATAATTATTTATGTTCTTACAATCCAAGAGAGTAACCATGTTGGGAGCAAAATCAATATTCTACATGAAAAACTGTCTTAAAATATTTTCCAACCAGGAATTAAAATAGTGAACAGGGAGTCATTTATTGAAATTAGGGAAGGTGATTATGAAGCTTTCAAAAGTATCCAAACATATAGGATAGAAACAGATATGCTATAAGGAAAACATATCTGTACTTTCTCTAGCTGGGAAATTTTGTGTGTGTGTGTGTGTTTGCATCAACCACAGGTCTTCAACTCAGGCCTGGGTCCTGTCATCTGCTTACTCTGTGCAAGGATGGCAGTACACCACAGAGCCATAGGTCTTCTTCTGGCTTTTTAGTAGTTAATTGGAGATATATATCTCATATTTTCCTGTCTGGACTTAATCTTCTGATCCTCAGCAATCCTCGGATTAGCGTTACTGTGGTGCTACCACAAAGTGACAGTTCATTAAACTGGGAGCAATATGGAAGTACTTGTGCAAGATGCAAAGTAACCAGTTCATTAATTTTGGAGTAACACAGGATCATTGTTTCTGATGAGTTTATCAGAAGCCCAAAGCATAATCAAAACCTATTAGCCACACTGTATGAAGTATCACATATTTATGGTGTAGAATATATACAATGAATTAAATCCTTAATCAAAAGTCTTTGCTCGGTTTGCTACTTAAAAACAAATCACAAATAGAGTGTCATTGAAATGAAGTCCAGACTGGAGTCCTGCAGCAAGCAGCAGAACATCTGCTCAGTGAGCACAGGCCCTGAGTCCAAGACCAAGGAGCATGAAGAAGTAGAAGAAATTGAAAAAGAGGAGGAAGTGAGGAACAGAATAGGAGGAGGAAGGGATGAGAGGAGGGAAAAGAAAAGAGAGGAGGAAGGGAAGATGAGGCGAAAGAGGAGGAGGGGAAAAAAGGAAGGAAGGAGAGGAGAGGAAGGAAGGAAGAGGGAAAAAAGACTGGGGGAGGAGGAGGAGAGGACACACGAGGAGGAAGAGAAATGCAATATAACAAGAATTGTTGGCAAACATCTTGTATAAGTGATATGCATCTGCGTGGCAGGATTATTTTCTCATCAGAGAGACAGCTTACACAGTGAAAATGTGGATGATTACCTGTGGCTCCGTCATTTTGTCCTCAAAGCATTACATTGAGTTTTTACACTGCATACTCACTGAATTTAAAGTTATCACAGATGCGTTCAAATGAGGCAGGATGAGTGTGAGGACTTCCATGTGCAGTGTGGGTTGAAGATCTCTCAGGAATATGTTGGCTATGTTGGAAGGCAATCAGTGATAAGCCCATTGCTCCTGACCCTTTCCCGGGTCTATGTAACTGAGACTTCTTTTCAGGAGCAGGAAATAGAATGCACACTGATAAAATAAATTAAGCTCAAACAAGACAAACTGGAGACACACAATTTCTTCAAGGCTGAGAAAGTGGTGAAGAAAGACAGGAGGCAGTGGCCGAGGCCTGCCATCTGCAACATTGGCCAGCTATGCTGTCTCCTGCACAACAAACCAAATCAGGAAAACATTGGGGAGGCACAGACACTGTGTGTTCAGAAAAGAGAAACTGTGATACCACCACTTCCAAGTGCTTAAAATATATTACTATCTTATCAGACGTTAAGGTTTTTATATTCTTCAATAATCCTTTTTGGCAGCAATACTCTTTCATTCTCTCTCTTTCTCTCTCTCTCTCTCTCTCTCCCTCCCTCTCTCTCTCTCACACACACACACACACACACACAAACACACACACACACACACACACATAAACAAAATAAAAAAAAAACTAATTTGTTACCAAAAAAAAAGTAACAGTTAGCCAGGCGCCAGTGGCTCACGCCTATAATCCTAGCTACTCAGGAGGCTGAGATCTGAGGATCGTGGTTCAAAGCCAGCCTGGGCAGGAAAGTCTGTGTTCCTATAAGAACTCTGGGTTATTTTTCCAACTTTGCTTTTATCTAAAGCTATTCTTTTAAGAAAATATAGTTTAAAAAGCAATAATAACAACCAGCTGGTCAACATTTATGAATAACCAGAAGAGGAATTTGAAGAATTTAAAGGTTCTTAATACAAAGTAATAAGATAATCAGTACATGTTGTACACAAGCAATGAAATATAAGACCATATGCCATAAATATGTACCATATGGACTAATCAAACTTAAAAAATGAATAATCTATAGCTAAGATATGGAACCATCTGAGATGCCCCTCAGTAAATGAATGGATCAAGACAATATGGGATATATACAAAATGGAATTCTATGTTCCCATCAGAAAGAATGACATCTCCCCATTTGTAAAGAAATGAAAGAGTAGGAAAAAATAATATTAAATAAGTAAGCCAGACCCAAAGAAACAGACTCCATGGTTTCCCTCATTGGTAATAACTAGTGTATGTCTAGATTAGTCCTAGAAGAGTATCACAACAGCTCAATAGCTATGTACATATGGGTCATACAAAGTGATGCTAAGCAAAATGAACTCCAAGATGTGGAAACAAGAGGGTTTTCTTTGTTGGTGTTGTTTTTTAAGGTGCTATGTTTTTTCCTTTATCTTTTCCCTATGGATTATCCCTTGTTGTCACTATTTGATTTGGGCCACTGTGTATTGTATATACATTTATCTGAATAGGGAAGAGGAATGATAAAATGGTGAGACAAAAGACAGAGCAAACCAATGCAACAGTGAAAATATGTTGGAAATGAACATCACAAGTTGTGGGGAGTGGTGAGAGGTGGGGAAGTGGGAGATAAAGGAGGGAGGGGATAACAATGTTCAACAAGAAATGTACTCACTATCTTACTTATGTAAATGTAACTCCTATGGACATCACCTTGACAATATAAATAATTTTTCAAGGGAAATAACATCTGAAGGGGAATAACCATGTCTTGCTTTTGAGGTTTTTATTTTATTTTTACCCAACAAATTACACATTAGTATCCAAAAAATATTAATGATATAGAAATAGGAACTGTATTGATTAGATCATTACAACCATGTATATATGCTGAAGTGTCCTTCCATGCCCCATAAATTTGTCTAATTAAAAAAATAATACAACTAGAAGCATACAATGGGACATGGAATTGAAGATATATATGATTTAATTCAAACACTTGATATTTTGCCAACTGACTAAAAGCTATAACTGTCCTATTAAATATTGTTCCATAAACAGGAGCAATATATACATTAAACGTGTTCTTTCTTTGGGATTCTGGAAGTTTTGGGTTGCATCGTTGAAAAACTATTTAACAAAAGATCCAAAATGTCTTTTTCATTTGTAAATCAGTCCTCTTAAGATTTTGTTAAATTTTGTTCAGAGTCACTTGGAAAAGCTTATATCACTCAGCAAAGTGAGTTATCAATGTTACCTTCAGCACTTGAAGCTGAAGTAGATTAAAATCGTAAGCAACACTAGGAAACAGAAAGACACAAGGAACTGCAAGAACTAATGATAGGAACTCAGTATACAATGTTAACCATAGAACTCCAGCTGTGACCAGGAACATCTCAACTAACAAGCCTTTCTTGATGGATGCCCTATCTTGTGCTAATGAATACTGTATTTTATAATAGAATGAAATGTTCTATAATTTTGAAGCATCTAAATGTAGGGAACTTTCCCAAGAATTGTCAGACATATTTTGTTTACCAAGTCTCATCTATATGAAGCTGAGAAATGTGTCAAAGTATTTGACAAAAAAATGACTTTGAAATAAGTTATTTGCAATATTTAGTATATGTGGGAGTCAACCAGAAAAGGTCAGATAAGGTGATGTTAGGGAAATGAATCCTAAGATATGTATTCAAATATTTTTTCTTTCATGCAATTGTTTTTAACGCATTTATAAGATTATTTCTTTGTTGCTTTGTATGTCCCTCCCAATCATTATAAACCCTGTTTTCACTGTATTTGATGTCGGTATAATTTGTGGAGGGGAAGGGGAAAAACAAATCGTTTAAGTAGGGATACAGGTGGACCCATTGCAACAATGAGATGTACAAGTCATTATGTCGAAAACGATCTTTACAACTTTGGTGCAGGGGGTGAGCGGGGAGGATTGGTGGGGGGGGGGGGCAGGGGGAGGATGGGAAGGGATGGGAAGGGGAAACAAAGGAGGAGGCTACAATGCTTGATAAGAAATGTACTCACTATCTTGCCCATGTAATTGTAACCCCTGTGTACAGTATTTTCAAAATAAAAAAAATCTAGAAAAAAAATAAAATAAAATACCATGCTGAATTGAAGTGTGAACCATAAAAAAATAAAGTAGCAAGGCAGAAATACTGTGGGATGGACTGGGAAGAGGCTAATCCAATTGTTAAGAGTTATGGTCCAAATCTTGAAAAGCAGTATCATAAAAAATTTTAAAAAAAGCAGTTCAAAGTCCGGAACAATCCAGATGCACCTTGGTAGATGAGTGGATCAAGAAAACGTGGGATATATATATGTATAAATTCTATGCTTCCATCAGAAAGAATGACACCACCCCATTTGTTAGGAAATGGAAAGACTTGGGGGAAAAAATCATATTAAGTGAAGTAAGCCAGACCCAAAGAAATTTAGGTCTCATGGTTTCCCTTATTTGCAATAATTAGTATACATATAGGATAATCTTATCATATGAGCTGAAAAGATCAAAAGCTGTGTACATATGACCATATAAGATGATGTTAAATGAAATGAGCCACAAGATATGGACACAAGAGGTCTTTCTTTGTTGCTGCTGTTTTAAATGTACTATGTGATTTTTTTGGTTCCCTTTGTATATTCTTCCCCCTACGGTACATCCCCTGTTGTCACTGTACTTGATTTTGGTACCCTGCATCTGGTATATACATTTGTCTAATCTGAGGAGGAGAAGGGGAATAACAAAACCATGAAATAAGGACAGAGGATGACCATTTCAACAATGTTATCCACAGGACAATATATTGGTGGGGAGGAGTGTGGGAGGTGGAAGAGGGAAAGGATAGTGATAGAGCAACAACAATAAGGGAAGGGATAACAAAGATCGACAAGTAATATACTCATTGCCTTACTCATCTAACTGTAACCCCTCTGTACAGCATTTTTACAATAAAATAAAATTAAAAATAAAAAATGAAAGAATAATAACACAGAACTAATATCATTGTGGGTTAAAACATTAGCCAGGCACCAGTGGTTCATATGTGTAAAACCTAGCTACTGAAGAGGTTGAGATGTGAGGATCTTGATTCAAAGCTAGCCTGGGCAGGAAAACCTAAGACTCTTATCTGCAATTAATCACCAAAAAAAAAAAACCTGGATGAGAGGCTGTAGCTCATGTGGTAGAATGCTGGCCTTAAGTAAAAGAACTCACATACAGCACCCAAGCCCTGAGATCAGACCTCAGGACTGGTACATAAACCAAAACAAACAAAAACATTATATATGCCACCATTTATACATTGTAAAACCAAACACAAGAATTGAGAGTATCCCTCATTTTTTTTCTCTTTTTTTATTGTGAAAATACTGTACAGAGGGGTTACAATTACATGGGCAAGAGAGTGAGTACATTTCTTATCAAGCATTGTAGCCTCCTCCTTTGTTTACCCTTCCCATCCCTTCCCATCCTCCCTCCCCCCACCCAATCCTCCCCTCCCAAGTTGTAAAGTTCGTTTTTGACATGACAACTTGTACTTCTCATTGTTGCAACAGGTCCACCTGTATCCTTATTTTCCCTCATTTTTCAGACTTCATTTTTGCTTATACATTTTAGCACTAGAGTGTTGTTCTTAGTAAAAAACATTATCATCTACACAGAATTATCAATTGCTAATGTCTATAATATCCAATTAAATAATCATGAGACATAACTCAAGGTTATAAACAAAGGATAATATAGCCACTTAGAACCAAGTCTCATTATATTTTTGGACCCTCCAAAATCCAAATAGGTCAAAGTTGGAAATCAGTGAAGTTTGTCGTGTCGTGTATGTGTGTGTGTGTGTGTATGTGTGTGTGTGTGTGCGTGTGTGTGTGCGTGTGTATGTGCGTGTGTGTGTGTGTGTGTCCTCTTCAATCAAGGCCTCGGACACTAACTTGGGTTCTTCGTTCAAGGTTGGTGCCCAACCACTTGGCTCACAGCTCTACTTCCATAAAGTTCATCTTTTCTTCCTTTATTCAACTCTCTTCTCTTCCTGGGTCTTTTATACCTTTTTCAGCAATTCCAGGTGCTATGTCTGTATCTCAAGATCTCCTTAGGAGAGCTCAACATGAGACACACAGGGACCTTGTTCAGATGCCAACTCTTCAGCAAGTAGTCGGTGGACGGGGTCTGCAATTTGAGGAAGCTCCTGGGGGAACCAAGGCTGCAGGTCTCAGTTCCTTGTTCAGCAAAGCCTAAGAAAAGATGTGATTTAAAACCAGTACCTGCTGAGCTCCTGGCAAATGAATAAGCAATCTCCCTCTCTTGTGGCTGTGTTTTAGGACCTATATTTGGTAATACACTTTTGAGACTCTATGCACTCAAGTTATATCACTCAAAATACCTACCAACTCAGACACCAAAAATAGTAGGTGGAGACAGTAGAATAAGAACTCATTTTTGTTTTGTAGAGTTTCTTATGTTCCTCATCAAAACGCCAGCCTTGACTTATTGGTACAGTGTGTTTATTTCACAGAAATAACAAAAGAAGGAAGAAGATGAAGAAAGGAAGCAAGACAGCAAGTAGTTAGTTTGCCTGGGAACATACAGTCATGGGAAGGTTAGAAGAACTTGCCAAATGGTCCGAGCTACCCATATCCAAAGGGCCTTCTCTGAGGTATGCTTGCTTAGTTTGGAGTCATGGATATTTTGATGAAGACTGAGCTTACTGGGTAATGATGCCTAGATAGTGTTATGCCAAGGTGGCAGGAATCCCCAACAAGAAGACCACCAAGAGTCAGACTCTACAGCTGTTTTATTTAAACAGGCTGCAGCTTGGGCCTCATCCTACACTCCGACACAGCAGAGCCCAGGAAGAGAGCCTGGAGCTAAGGATTGGCAGGTCTTATAAAGGCACACAACCAGGTGGTTTAGCACCACGTGTTGCTCTGCTCTGAAACAAGCAACAAATGGTCACTGCCTCAAGTACTTTAACCTTTCATTCCCCCCCCCCCTTGACTTATGGTCCTGAGACACAATCTTGTGGCTCTGGCCCAAAACTAAACTCCAACAGCTTTTGATCTTGAGCAGGTATACCAATAACAATCAGTCCATTTTTTTTTCTTGAGGCATATGCGGATTGGTTGGGTAGGATGATTGGAGACTTCCCATGTTTCCCCATGGTCCAGGGCAAAGGGGTCCGCCGGCCTGGCATGGGAGCAGTGGATTCAAGCAGCAATGCCATCCACCTTAAGGGCAGGAGGAGTAGCCAGTAGCACCATGTAAGGTCCCTTCCACCGTGGTTCCAGAGATCTCAAGTTGTGCCTTCGAACAAACACCCAGTCCCCTGGTTTAAACAAATGGAGGGTAGGAATAGAAGCAGAATCATATAATGCTGTAATCTGGGGCCACATACTCTTATGTACCAGCTGTAAATAGTCAAGCTTACACAGAAATTCAGTATCATCCAAATCAGCAAGCAATTCAGTCTGAAGGCTAGGGATAATGGGTGGAGGGTATCCATACATTATTTCAAAAGGAGTAAAGCCAAGTTGATAATGTGAATGTCTTATTCTAAACAGGGCGAAAGGAAGGAGCGATACCCAGTCTGCGCCAGTCTCCATGACCAATTTAGTTAAGGTCTCTTTTAGAGTCCGATTTATTCTTTCTACCTGCCCTGAACTCTGGGGTCTATAAGCACAGTGCAATTTCCAATCCATCCCCAGTGCCGTGGCTATTCCCTGACTTACTTTTGAGATGAAGGCCCGTCCATTGTCCGACCCGACGGTGGATGGGAAGCCATACCTGGGTAGGATATCTTCCAGGAACTTCATAGCCACAACCTTTGCAGTCTCATGCTTTGTTGGGTAGGCTTCAACCCATCCTGAAAAGTGTCTACAAAAACTAGCAAATATTTATATCCAGATTTTCCAGTTTTAATTTCTGTGAAGTATACTTCCCAATACACACCTGGCCTATATCCACAGAGGCGAGCTCCTTTTGTAACAGGTTGATTGGGGGCATTGGTGAGCTGACAGGCTTTACAATTTTTAACCATGTCCTCAATGAGTTGATTTCCTTGCCTAAATTTTACTTCTGAGTGTCGGAGCAAGTCCTGCATTCTTCGGGTTCCCCTGTGAGAGACCTGATGGATTCTCTTAAGAATCCCCTTGCCCAATCTTTGTGGCAAGATAAGTTTCCCCTCACCAGTTTTCCACCAGTCTTTGTTTCCTTCTGTCCGGGGGTTTATAGGCCATGGGAATTTTCTTTATCCACTCCAAGTCTTCTTGGGAGTACTAAGGCTCAGGAGGCAAAGCTCATGGCTTTGGGTCTACTAGAATCAGTATTTCCACTCTTGGCTGGAGGGCTGCCTCCTTAGCTGCCTGATTGGCCAAGGTATTTCCTTTGGTTATAGAATCAGTTCCCTTTTGATGGCCAGGGCAGTGCATAATGGCAATATTTGCTGGTTCCCTTAAGGCCCAGATGAGGCTTAAAATTTCTTGTTTGTTTTTAATAGTCTTTCCCTCAGGTGTCAGTAGCCCCCCTCTCTTGGTAAATGGCTCCATGGACATGGACGGGGGCAAAAGCATACTGACTGTCCGTGTACATGTTTAGTCTCTTTCCTTTTCCCATTTTTAGGGCTTTTGTTAGTGCCACTACTTTTGGTTTTTGTGCAGACGTTCTCTGGGGGAGTGCTTCTGCCCACACTATTTCAGTGTCCATGGTGACTGCTGCACCCACGTACCTTTTTCCATCTCAAATGAAACTGTTGAGGTATGAGAACCAGGTATGTTCGACATGTGATAGTGGCATGTCCGACAAGTCTGGTCTCTTTTCCTTGGCTCAGTCTCTCTTTTCATGCTCAATTACATGTTCTCTGTCCTTCCTTTCCTGTCTTTGCTCCTCTTTCTCTCTCTTATTGTAAACCTTTTCCGCCATGGCTACTAGATCCCTAATAGACTTGTCACCAAGTCTGTCTAGAACCTGCAACTTTTGCTTTATGTCTGGTGCAGCTTGATTTATATAGGCAAACATAATCATCTGAGCCAACTTTTGGGTCTCAAGATCATATGGAGTATATTGACTAAAAGTTTCCATGAGCCACTCAAGATATGCTGTCGGACTTTCACTTCTTCTCTGTCTAACATCATAAACTTTGGCCAAATTAGTTGGTCGGCGAATCACCGCCTTGAGATCTGTCAACAGAGCCTGGTGATAGACAAGGAGTCACTCCCTAACTTCAACCGCATTGTAGTCCCATGTTGGTCGGATCTCAGGAAAATGGGCAGCGATCAGGGCAGGATCCGTGATGGGTGCTCCTGTGGGGCCACCTCTTGGATACGGTCTCTCTCTTCGGTGGTAAAAAAGGACCTGTTAAAGCTGACTACAATCATCGCAAGTGGGCTGATGAGTAAAGAGAATAGTTTTAAGCAAACAAATTAAATCTGGGGTTTCTCAGAAAAGGGGGCATTTTGGGTGCACCAATTGTATAGCTCACTGGTAGAAAATGGCCAATATTGGAGTTTCTGTTGACCATCCACATCCACAGGTCCTATGGCGAGTATGGAAACAACAGCTGCACTAGAAGAGGGGTTGATCCCATGGTGTCATCGAGAGACTGGCCCCTCAGAAACTTTAAGGGCAGGTACCAAGTGTTCTATAGCTCCCTCCTCCTCTTTATGATTCTCAGGTTCTGCAAAAGGAACCTGGGAAGGGGAATATGGAGGAGGAAACATTTCTTCTTCCAAGTTATCTCCCTGAAAAACCAGGTGGTACCTTTTCTTTTCCTCTTTCTGTTTCTTTTTGTATGTCTAGGGGGATAGATGGAGTGGTGCCCATGGTTTTCAGTCCCATCAGTCATTCAGTCCAAAAACAATAAACAGTACAAACAAGACACACGCAGGCTGACAGTTACCAAAAAAAAAAAAAAAAGCTTACTAAGTGGAGATTCCCGGAATTGGTCTGCTGACTCCTGTCATGGAGGGGTTCCATACCCATGCCCGACAGCAGGAGGAGCAGACCCACAGTGGGCCAGTTGGGCCTCAGTTAGGAGGCCCTCTTGGTCAGTTCTGGCCCAACACCGAATGGACCCCTACCCCACAATTCACACAGCGGGGTTCCAAGGACCCCCACCCCACACGGCGGGGTTCCAAGGACCCCTGCTCCACACGGTAGGGTTACCCTCGCCCCACAAGAGGATCTGGGACGTCTCCCAGTTCCTCCAGGGATGTTGTGCAAGCACGTCCATTTTGACAACCCTTTAGGAATCGGAGCGGCCATCCTCACAAGGGAAATGAAAGTAAAACAGACAAATGACAGGACAAGACAAATTAACAAGGACAGCGCTGTTTTACCTTTGGAGTCTGACGTCTTGGGGGTCTTTGCGGGGATCCCGGAAAAGCCCCCACTAATATGTTAAGCCAAGGTCACAGGACCCCACACCAAGAAGATCACCGAGACTCAAACTCTACAGCTGTTTTGTTTAAATGGGCTGCAGCTCGGGCCTCGTCCTACACTCTGACACAGGGGAGCCCAGGAGCAGAGCCTGGAGCTAAAGATTGGCATGTCTTATAAAGGCACACAACCAGGTGGTTTAGCACCACGTGTTGCTCTGCTCTGAAACAAGCAACAAATGGTCACTGCCTCAAGTACTTTAACCCTTCAGTAGGAACCAGGAATAAATAATAAGCTCTCTTCTTCTAGGTGGGCCTTCAGAGCCATACACAGAGGTAAGCCAGCCTTTTCTTGACAGGGTGAAAAATGTTCCAAATTTTAAAGCAACTACAGAAATTAGGTACAGTGTTTTTGAGTGTTTAGTCATTTGAAGGAACATGGTGCTGGGGAAGGATGGGAAAAGATACAATGTATAAGGATTTTTTCACATATAAATAATTTGAAAATGTTCTGCTAAAATTCTCTCTGAATTTTGTGAAACTGACCCCCACAACAGAGTGTTCTCAAATTCCAGGCTATCTGATAAAGTTTCTTAGTTAACTTGTTACTTTTATATATAGTCCGTTCTTAGGGATGTTAGTGAGAAGCATTAGCCTTTAAATCCAGAGACTCTGAGTACAGCAGATGACCTTCTGTACGTGGGCAGGGCTCATTTAAGAGTGAATGCCCAAACAGAACAGACTGACCTCTGACATCCCTGAGAAAGCCCGCAGATGATTTTAATGGTGGATTTTTGTGGTCATTTGTGATTTTTATTGTAATTGCTTTTTTTTTTTTTTTAGCAGTAATGAGATTTGAACTTAAGGATTTTTGCTAACTTGGCAGACACTCTACTCTTTCTTGAGACATGCCCCCAGATTTTGGCATTTTTAAAGAATACATCTTTGCTTTTTCCCACAGACCCAGTCTAGACTTTAGCCCTCCTATTTATATTTCCCACATAGGTGGAGTAGCAGTGATATACCACCTTGCCAGATGTTGAGTTTGGGCTTTGTACATTTTGTTTGGGCTGACTACTAACCATAATCCCCCAGTCACTGCCTCCCAATGCTGAGATTATAGAGATGAGCACAAACAGCCTTTTTTCTCCCTATCAGCATTTCTCTGGGTCTCCAACCTGTCATCCTCCCCTGTAGCTCCACAATAATGTGTCAATCCCTTAACATCAACCCTACTCTATTTAATATGTTGTGTATATGTATTATGTGTGTGTACACACACACATGCATATGCATGCACACATCAATTATTGGTCATGTTTCTCGGAGGATTTCTAGTGCAAATTGTTGAAGACATTTCACCCGTTAATCACATGTAAACTAATGTACCAGCCTGACAGTAGAGATGGTATTGCCAACATTCTAAAAACACAAGAGAACTCTAGTTATTTCTGAATTTACAACATTGAGTACTATTCAGTAGAGCAGGCCACTTTCTAAAGCCTCAGATGCACAGCCAGACTGTCATATTTTAACTCAAGGTAGTGGTTATTAGAGTAAACACATATGAAAATGTTTCCAGATACATTTGAAAATTAAACAATCTGCCTAATATATCAGTGAATTTTATTACTGAAATGAGAATGTACTCCCCATATTCTCTCAGGAGACAGCTAATACATTATTCTTTAGACCAACACACACACACACACACACACATCCGTATACACATTCATACATACACAAATCCATGTACACAGAACCAAATGTCGTCCGCCTGTGCCTTCCTGTAACTCCCTACAAAGGCAGGGCCGCTCTACCCTAATGCAGGCTCATGGGACATTAATCAGCTCCTTCCCCAGGTCAGCAGGTGAGAGACACAAATGCAGAAACAACACTCTCCTGTGTTTTGTCAGGCATGTTACTGTGTCTCTCCATGTCATAGCCCCACAATGCAGGGATATGAATACCACCAACTGCGCTGTTGTTGGGAGCCTACAGTAAAGTTTAAAGGTAATCTTGACCCCAGTGCTCCATGTGGGGCATGTATAAGAAACTGGCTTACTTAAAAAACACCACGTGCCTGGGATTGCTTTGCTATGTCTGCAGAGTTTGTTTTACTTTCTACCAGTTGACCTTATCTTGTTTTTACTACACTCTTTTTACTGAAATTTTCCTTGTTTTCTGGACTATTGTAACCTTATATTACCTCTTGACTTCTAATAGTATATATTAGGGAAAGTTAAAAATAAACGGTGCTGCAGTCTTGAGCTGCAGACATCCTGACCCCATTCTTTGTTTTATATCTTTATTTTTCCATATCCTCGCCCCTTAATTCAGGATTGCCTTTCGTTGCTGACAGGCTTGGGCAAGTGGCACCAGAACGGGGACCTAAAAACCTGGGATCATGGCAGAAGACACCTCTAAGTTAAGAGGACGTCCAAAAATAGAGAGCAGAGGAGACTATAGTCAGGAGCAAGAAATTATGGGGCAAGGTAACAGCTGCACACTATATGTGCAGGCTCTCAAGGGTATGCTTCATGCTCAAGGAGTGAAAGTTAGACAGAGTCAGAATGTTTCTTTCACTTTGTTGAGGAAGTATACCCCTGGTTCCCAGAGAAAGGAACCATTAGTTTAGAAACTTAGCAAAAAAAAAAAAAAATGGAAAAAAAGGATTCAGGGACGCTATAATGCAAATGGCCTGTAAGTTAAAACATTGCTGCTTTGTAATTGTCTGGTATCTGTGTAGCCTGCAGGTTCTGTATTGGGGTTGGCAAGAGGTCTTGGCAGATGCACTATAAGACAGCCAACTGGGCCGATGGGAGCTATCCCCCGGGTCCCCATCAGGGTAAACTATACACTAGTGCGGACATTTGGGCCCGTCTGTAGTCCGGTACTCTCTGTCTGACAGTCTTCAACGTGCATGCTGTAAATGTGTTTTGTCTCAATTTTTGTGTTTATGTATTCTGGAATTCTTGGAATGTTTCTTCTCTGAGATTCATCCTGATGCGAGAGCCCGGAGGAGACTGGATAACACCCTCTTAATATCTGTTTCAACACCCTCTTAATATCTGTTTCTCTCTAGCTCCTTCTTTTATACTTACACTTTAAACTGACCCCCGTTTCTACCCTTCACTGCCACTTCCTCCACCCTCTCTGGATCCAGAAGTGGGGGCGTGGGGGATGAGAAACCTGCAGGATCTAACAATAACTTAAAAGGGCCATCAGGGAGAACTCGCAGCCTGAGGAAACTGCTACTGACCACCTGCAAGTCACACCAGCAAGACCTTAGCCTCGGGCCTTGGCTCAGGGGGTCTGAGTATGGTGGAGAACTTGTCAGTCTGAGGGGACAGCCGCTAGGTACTTCTTTCCCTTGCCCCAAGATGACTGGGAGTTCTCCTCCACCTTAGAAGACCCTGGGTCAATGTTTGCAGGAATCTAAAAGAAAAATTCTCCAGAGGTGAGTAGAGGGGGTTCAAGTCCCATGGTAAGTGGATTTGAGTTCCAATTGTGAATGGGGGTGAGATGTCACCCCATTCACTGAGACCTGATTTTGTCTTTGTGGCCACTTGTTTGTCTTGTTTACTTCAGTGTGTTTTCTGTTCTATGTTTTCTAAGGTAGGGATATATTGGGGGCCCATTAGCCCCAAACTCAGCCTTTGGTGTTGTCTTGTCTAGTCCTGTTTTAGAATTGGCATCAGTTTTAAATGTATGTACAACTGATTTTGATTTTTTTTTTAAATTTTTATTTTTTGTGAACATACTGTACAGAGGGGTTACAATTACATGGGCAAGATAATGAGTACATTTCTTATCAAGCATTGCAGCCTCCTCCTTTGTGTACCCTTCACATCCCTTCCCAGCCTCCCCCCCACTCAACCCTCCCCCCCACACCAAAGTTGTAAAGTTCGTTTTCGACATGATAACTTGTACTTTTCATCGTTGCAACAGGTCCACCTGTATCATTAAACGACTTGTTTTTCCCCATCTGCTCCACAAATTATACCGACATCAAATATAGTGAAAGCAGGGGTTATACTGTGTGGGAGGGACATACAAAGCAATGAAGAAATAATCTTATAAATGAGTTAGACACAAATGCATGAAAGAAAAAAACATTTAAATACATGTCTAAGGGTTCATTTTCCTAACATCATATTATCTGATCTTTTCTGCTTGACTCATACATATACTCGATATTGCAAATAAGGGAAACCATGGGACCTATGTTTGTTTGGGCTTGGCTTACTTCACTTAACATATTTTTTTCCAAGTCTTTCCATTTCCTAACAAATGGGGCAATGTTATTCTTTGTGATGGAGGCATAGAATTCCATTGTGTATATATACCACATTTTCTTGATCCATTCCTCTACTGAGGGGCATCTGGGTTGGTTCCATATCTTAGCTATGGTAAATAATGCTGCAATAAACATAGTTGTGCTGGTAGCTTTAGTGTGGTCTTGTTTGTAAACATTTGGGTAAATGCCCAAAAGTGGGATTGCTGAGTCATAGGGGAGCTCTATGTGAAGATATTTGAGGAACCTCCATACCGCTTTCCAAAGTGGTTGAACAAGTTTACACTCCCACCAACAATGAAGTAAGGTTCCCTTCTGTCCACATGCCCTCCAGCATCTGTTGTTGTTAAAGTTCTTGATTTTTGCCATTCTAACTGGGGTGAGGTGTTATCTCAATGTTGTTTTGATTTGTATTTCTTTTATGGCTAGAGAGGTTGAGCATTTCTTCATGTGTTTATTGGCCATCCTTATATCTTCTTCAGAGAAGTTTCTATTTAAGTCTTTAGCCCACTTATTTATTGGGTAGTTGTTTCTTTGAGGATTTGTTGTAGGGGGATTTAATTTTTTGAGTTCCAAGTATATTTTAAATATGAGACCCTTGTCTGTTGTATGGCTAGTGAAGATCTTCTCCCAGTCCTTGGGCTTTCTATTGATCTCGCTAGCTATGTCCTTTGCTATGCAGAAGCTCTGCAACTTCATGCAATCCTATTTGTCCAACCTTTCTTGGAGTTGTTGTGTTTCCTCGTCTCTATTAAGAAAATTTCGGCCAGCGCCAAGGAGACCTATGGTTTCTCCTATTCCATCCTGTAATGTTTTCAGAGTGTCTGCTTTGACTCCAAGGTCTTTAATCCATTTGGAATCGATTCTGGTGCAGGGTCATATATAAGGATCTAGCTTTAATTTTCTACAACTAGTTAACCAATTTTGCCAGCACCATTTACTGTCTTTCTTCCATTCTATTATTTTTAGCTCCCTTATTGAAGATTAGATGGCTATAAATCTGTAGGTTCATTTCTGGGTTTCCAATTCTATTCCATTGGTCCTGAGATCTGTTCTTATGCCAGTACCAAGCTGTTTTGATCTGATTTTGATTTTTGCATGCTTTAAGATCTGTGTGTGTTTTGTATGTGTTTGTGAATATGTTCAAGATAAAAATTATCAGCATGCTGTAACAATTGGGTGAGTTTAAGTTTAAAATTCAAAGGGTTGTGAGGTTTGGACATTATCAAAAATTTTAAATATTTTCATATAGTTTTAAATGACTTTTCAAGATTCTTTAACTTAAAACTTAAAAAATCTGGTATTTTAAAATGCATAATCTGTTTACACTGTAATCAAGTTATCTGGCTTAACAAAATTCAATGGATGATTGGAATTTAGTTCCCTTTGCTAAAATTTGGGGATAAATATTAGAACTTTAAATATAAAAGTTTGTTTAACACTGTCAAAGACATTACCTGTTCTGTCTGTCTAAAACTGTGTATTTTCATTCAAAAACCAAGAGATAAGAAAAGGAAAAAACTTAAATGCCAACAAAAGACTAATGTTTAGGAGTAAGAGATAAACATTCAAAAGTGCAGTTGAACTGGTCACACATGGTGGGACGGGCCATGGGAGGAGTCCACACATCGTAAAAGAGGACAAGCTGGCACAAACGCAGTTCATCTTACCCTAAAGATTGAGATTAGGTGCATTCCCATTCCACAGAGGGGCCAAGTGGCCCATCTTTATTCTGTACTTTTTCTCTACAGATAAATACCAGAAACATGATGGTAAAAATTAGTGATGTGATGATCTGATTAGTATTGCTAAAACTGCCTCTTGGACTTAAAAAGTGGGTTAAAAATGTATTTGTATAATGTGACTTGCTTTCAATGATGTTCTACAATTAGGGTATGTTTTTAAATGTCATAAAGGTGTTAAGTTTATCTTCTTTGTACAGTGATGGTGATTGTAATTCTTGCATTAATAAAAAATTGTCATTTGAGTTTAAAAGTTTTTATGTGTATCTGTTTTAAAACAAGCAGCCAAGAGACAATGAGTGACACTTGGCCTAGAGATTTTAAGGGATTTTTTTTAATGTAACTAAAAACTGAAATATAAAATAATAAAAGAAATTAGTAGGTGGCTTAAATATTAGAAATGGATTTCTGGATATGAAGTTTAAAAGTAAATTGTTCTTAACATTTGTCTCAAAGTGGAAAAATTAGTATTACCAAAATAATTGCTATTCCAGTTCGCTCTTATATGTTTTTTAAGTTTCCAGCAAGCCCAGAGCAAAGCACAGAGGATTCTTACAAGTTTGTCAGATATAACTTTGGCTCTTAATAAGTTTCAGGTAAGAGCATGCTTAAAAGCTACTTCTATGTTGACCACCTTGTTGCTTTTAATTGGAGTAAAGTGGCCTTTTATAAGACTCATTGATCTACAAACCAGTTCAAAGCCAGCCTGGGCAAAAAAAGGTCCTTGTGAGACTTTAACCTCTACTCAGCCAGCAGAGTGCTGAAAGAGCTAGCAGAGTTGCTTTGGGACTCAAAGTGACAGAGTAATAGCCTTGAGCTGTAGAGCTGAGAGACAGCACTCAGGCCCCGAATTCAAGTCCAGCGACCAGCTAAGGGAAATGTAGATGAGGCATTTATTCCAATGTAGAGATGACATTCCTGGGACAAGAGCAATGGAGGAACATCCAGAGGCAGTAAGCCATTGCTTGGATGGCAAAAATGTCAGATCTTAGAGTCATTTGTGCATGGCCCTTCAAAAATTGGTCAAAGCCAGGAGGTCATGGGAAGATAGTTTGTAAGCATGCCTAATGTCCATGACTATCTACCTTGTAGGGACAGAAACTTGTTAGTAATCCGTGATAGTACTAAAAAGCTAAAGTTATAAAATGTGGGGAATGGTTTAAATCCCAACTCCTATATGTTCCAAAAGCCCTAATTGGCAGTAACTTTTGAACTAATTCCAGCTACATGAAATCTATCTGTTCAAGAAAAAAATTTGTAAACATGAGAGTGTATTTCTATTACCATCAGTCTAAAGACCTGGACAGGTGACTTAGGCATTGTTAGGGTCACTAAAGGAATGTAAATTCCTATAGATGCTTTTGCAAACCAGAGTGTAAACAAGCTACACTGCTGTAGTTGGAAAAAAAAGTCTGTACATTTGTCAAAAGTTAAAATATTGTTCTTAATGACATCTAACACTGGTAATCTCTTCGTAAAATAGACTAAAGTTATAGGTTCCTGGTTAGGTAGGATCAACACCCCTGAGTCAGCGTGAAGAAGTTACAAAAGATGAATCTTTGCCCATCATCCCCTTTTAGAACAAGGGACCAGAGTCATAAAAAAATGTGGCAAAATAGACAGAAGGAAAAGGCATGGAAAATAGTAGTACAGGCCTGAGCCCTCTATATCTGCCTAGAAAATCAGCCCTATTAAAAGAACTATCTAGTTAAAAAAGCTGTCATTTTGGTAAATTGTCCTGGGCTATTGTCTAAATAGTCTTATAAACTAGTGGGGCCATAGCCTGCCAAGCCTATGTATTACTTGTATCCTTAACCAGTCTGTGTAGAAATTTACAGCCCAGCACGAGGTGTGCTGGTGTCCCTTGGAGCCACTGAGAGGCCCTGCTTCTGTGGCTGCTGCTGCTACAGCCTGACAGTCACCTGGAGGAAATCTACATCATTGCCCTGACCACCTCCACCATGGAAAAAGTAGACTAAATTCCTGCCTGATTCAATCTTTTGGATGGCTTCGCTTTGTCCATGTTACCATATACCTACACTAATTTTATTATGGCTACTCCTCTTGCTGGGGAGACTAACAAACATTGTATTGCTCATTCCCTACACTGCTTTGCCACTATGGGACTTCTTTACATATTAAAACTGATAATGGTCCAGGATATGTCAGACAAGCTTTTCAAAATGTTTGTAAATCTTATCAGATTATTCACACTACAGGTATTCCCTATAATCCTCAAGGTCAAGGAATTGTTGAACGAGCTAATGGTTTGCTCAAACACCAAATTTTTAAATTAAAAGGTGGGGAATTACACCCCTTCTCTCCTGTTAATATTCTTCTCATGTTTTATTTGTACTAAATTTTTAAAGTTTAGATTATAATGAACTTTCCACAGCACAGTGGTTTTGGGGAAAAAAGAGCAAAGAGCTTTTGCCCCAGTTAAGTGGAAGGATCCTTTAGCAGGTGATTGGCATGGGCCCGATCCGGTTTTAACATGGGGTCGAGGACATGTTTGGTTTTTTCGCAGGAAGAAAATAAATCCCGCTAGTTGCCTGAGCATTGCGTTAGGATTATGGAGGCTCATTCAGATGACACAAAAGCTGACACATTGGGCTTACATGCCGGATCCCCCGATTGTGCACTCTACAACTTGGGAGGGAGTTGAAGTACTCATCACGTCAATAGATCAGCATACATTACAGCCCCCGATCACTTCATCCAGCACACGAAGATTTGAGATATCTCAGCTTCACACAGTGGAACTCCTTTTTGCTTTATCACCAGCTCTAAAGGCTCCATTCCAGGCTGTATTATAATGCTATCCGTGACTCACAAAATTTAGATCCCAGACAAAAATCAAATGTGCAATATACAGATGGCATCTTTACCAACTGGGGACCCAGTTCACGCAAATTCTACTCCATCCTATATGATACCCCCATTGCATTAATTCTTCACATATAGTAGTATCTACAGGAGAGCCTCATCCAATAAGGTACAGGCATGTACAGCCATTTGTTACCAATATTTCTGGAACTAACTCTCAACTCATGGACTGGTCTGGAGCTAATCTTACTAATAAATACAATCTTGGACTGTGGTGGATGAATGGGCATCCTCAACACCATGTTTGGATGCTGATGGCTGCACTCAATAACATAACCTGGCCCAATTAATCCTTTAAAAAATAATTATGAGTTGTGTATCACCACCCTATGACATTATGTATGGACCGTTTAATATTTCTGTAGGAGCTAATTATTTTAATGTTACCTACTCTAATTTTTCTCTTACTATTTGCTCATATAGCAGCATAACTTAATCCATACTTATTGTTAGAAAACGATCTTTTGTTATGCTTCCCGTAAATATTTCTGAAACTTGGTATGAAGATTCTGGAATTCAGGTGTTAAGACAATTGAAAGACCTAATGTGCCCTTGTCGATTTGTTGGGCTACTTGTAGCTGATGTTTGGCCTTTATTTCTATAGCTGCCTCCACAGCAGCAGCTGCTGTGGTGCTAACAAAAAAAGTACAAACTGCCCATTATCTTAATCAGCTTGCTCATAGTACTACACAGGCTCTACACGTTCAAGGCCGGGTTTATGACAAGGTAGAACAAAAACTAGAAGCGTTGTATGAGTTAGTATTATCTTTAGAAGAACAAGTCTGTGCTCTGCAAACTTTACAGTGAGTGTGCTGTCATGCCAAGTTTGATTTTATTTGTGTGACCCCTCACATATATAATGAATCAAATTACTCATGGGAAAAAGTTGTATCACATCTCAATGGTATTTGGCACCATAATAACTTATCTTTAGATCTTTTTCAACTCCACAGACAAATAGCCAGATTAAAACAAGCCCTACCTCTGGACTCTAACGTGGCAAAAACTGCTAAAAAAAACTGTTTAAATAATTTCAATGCTATATCTGTTCCCTGACTTACGTTAAAGGATTGCTAATGTCATTGCTTGGCCTGGGAGTGCTTTTGCTGGTGGTTTTTCTATGCCTTCCTTGTATTATACGGACACTGCAAAATTCTTTTCTGAGTTTAGCCAGCCAGCTACATAAGATCAAGCTCCATATAAATGGATTCTCCCTGAAAGGAACTGCAGCCAGAGAAGGGTAAGAGGGGGTGCCAGTCTGACAACCTAAGACAGGGCCTTCAGTTTTCTCTGAAGTTCCCGATGATGGGCAAGGCAGACAAGGTGATCCACACAACCTAAGACAGGCTAGTTCACTTCTTTAAACAAAGATCTGGGAGACGTTGGGAGCTGACAGTAAAGTTTAAAGTACTCAACGTCGGGCACGTACAAGAAACTGGCTTACTTAAAAAACACCACGTGCCTGGGATTGCTTTGCTATGTCTGCAGAGTTTGTTTTACTTTCTACCAGTTGACCTTGTCTTGTTTTTACTGCACTCTGTTTTTACTGAAATTTTCCTTGTTTTTCTGGACTATTGTAACCTTATGTTACCTCTTGACTTCTAATAGTATATATTAGGGAAAGTTAAAAATAAACGGTGCTGGTGCTGCAGTCTTGAGCTGCAGACCACCCAACCCCATCTTTTGTCTTATGTCTTTATTTTTCCATATCCTCGCCCCCTAATTCAGGATTCCCTTTCATTGTGAGCAGGCTCAGGCACTCTGTAAGTAAGAAGCGGAATTAGTGCCATGCTTTCCCTCCAGGCACAGACTGTCCACTTGTTTTCTCTGTGTTCTCTCCTATCTTTGTATATGTTGTCCTTGTCACCCTAACTAAGCAGCCATAAACCACACACCACTTTCTCTCAAGCTCGCTTCACCTCAGGAAAACAAATCTATTTATTATCACTTAGTCAATCATCTACAGATATTTCAGACTGTTATTTTTTTCTATGTGAAGAATCTTACATGACTTCCTTATGGTGTTGTATTTCATCTGGATTATCTCTGTTTGAGTCTTATGGTTAGAGAATTATACATACACTGAGAGGTCTGTACTTTTTTCCTCTGCTGTGTGTTTGCAGAATATTAGTTTTCCCTGAATGCATCTATTATATTAGAAGAGAGCTTCCAGCACTGTGATTTCTTCCATCCTTCCTTCCTTCCTTCCTTCCTTCCTTCCTTCCTTCCTTCCTTCCTTCCTTCCTTCCTTCCTTCCTTCCTTCCTTCCTTCCTTCTTCCTTCCTTCCTTCATTTGCATCTCCATCTAACCAAGCCACAGTGGGAAGCAGGTACTAGGCCACCAGATCTCTGAGGAATATAAGAAAAGTATTCTGCATCCCAAGGATTCATGCTAGCAAATGATGTCTCTGTCAAAGAATATGACACAGGAAGATCCTAAAACATTCATTTCCTAAACAAACATGAGCTGGTGGTTCTGGAATTATTCCACCTCAATCCAGAGGAGATTGCAACTCTTGGGTACAGAAGTTATGAATTACAGATTAACGTATCATGTATGAAAAAACCGTCTGCCATTGCTGCCCAGGTCAGCCTTAATGAAGACTGCCCCAGCCTCCCAGGAGCCTTCTGCCCTGGAAACAGAGCTTTTGCCTGGAGATCCTGGCAACGAACCACATAACTCTTCTTTTGCCAGTGTGTTCATATTTCAGGATGGAGAGCTCCCTGCTTAGATCTAGTGTGCTATCACTTGCTAACCCCTGATCCTTTCCCTTTTTATTTTAGTTTATTCTCCAGAAAGAGTCATGCACTTTTCCTCAGGCTGGCTTCCCAAAGATGGACCTATTAAGTAAGGCAGCAAAACCTAGAGCAGAAAATATTGGACAACATTTTTTGAGCTTGGTCAAAGTAATTCTGCAAAGTCAGAAAATACGCCAGAAAAAAATAATAGCGAAGATGCAGAAAGTCGTTGAGTAAAAAGTCTTAACCCCACCCCTGTAAGAGGAAAGCAACCCCACTCAAGTTCTAAGTCAGGCTGAAACTAGAAGCTCAGATCAATAGAGATCTTGAAAAAGGGACCATCCCTGACATGTGACTCCACAGCACATACTCACAGGTAGGAATTGGTGGTGGCAAAAATGCCCTTTCCTAGCCACTTCACTGGACTTTCACTGCATATATAAACTTAGATATGCCCTCTCCCTTAAAAATCAGACATCGTTGACAGCAGTGCTTTTATCTCCTGCAGGGCAGCAGGCTCTCCTGAGCCGAGAAGTAATTGAAGATTCTTCCTCACACAGGTAAAGGACAATTATCCCTAGCCTCCAGGTCCATAAGCCCCATCCAGCTCCACTTCACCAAATGCAGCCCACACGTGGTGAAATCCTCTCAAGGGAACTATTCTGCCACCACAAGAAGATAGGGAATGGTGGCTGGGTCACAGAAGAGAGAAGATGTCACTTCTCTTTCATAGGAAGAAACATACTCTAAAATCAGCATCTGGCCTGATTCTTCATCACAAGTAAGTTCTGGGCCAAGCCATGCCCTCCACTTGACAACATTGCTCGTGTTTTCACCTGCTGGATAGAAAGAATATTTCCAGGCAATTTTTCTTTTTTTCTTTTTCTTGTTTTTCCTCCACCTTTCCTAGGCATTGAACTCTGGGCCTGGGCACTGTCCTTAAGCTTTTTGCATTCTACCACTTGAGCTACAGCACCACTCTGGCTTTTCTGTGATTAATTGGAGATAAGAGTCTCATGGACTTTTCTGCCCAGGTTGGCTTCAAACCACAATAATCAGATCTCAACCTCCTGAGTAACTAGGATTACAGGCATAAGCCACCAGCACCCCACTCAATTTTTGACCTTTCACAGGATATTGTTTTAAAGGACTCAGTGTGTGGTACAATACCAGGTTCATAGTAGATACACACATACACACAGGCACACACACACACACACAGATTTAAGTAAGGAAATGAATGGATGAATGAATGAATGATTAAAAACCAGCAAATGAAACAAGAGTTTCTTTCTTGGGGGAAGAGAAGCGATACTTTCTTTGTTTATCATTTAGTAGCTGAATATGAACATCTTCCACAATTTAATTTATGGAGATGATCCAGATGGACAAAAAATAGATCAATATTAAATCTATACAGTTCTTGAAGACTTCAAATCCCTTTAGGAAAATATCTCATATCCCTGACTAACATGTAGAACTTATGAAAGGAAGTATTTCCTAAAGTTCCAGAGTTGTCTTATTTTTCTATCACATTTCTTCTCAATGAACAAATAACCAATACAAAATCTTTATGCCGTATAGCCAATATTTAAAAAATCAGTGCAGTCAGAATTAAGTGTCCAGCTAACCTGACAGAAGATACAATTTTACTCAAATGAAATTAACGGGGGCAATGTCAAGATGGTACTGGGAATTTGCAGGTGGCTTTCTCAAGCACACTGCCACAGACAAAACCCATTCCTCTCATCACTTTCCTATGGATACCACAAAAATTTCAACTTTTTGTGCTCTTCTAAGGATGTGCTTTTACTAATTTGTCTTAGATTGTTATCAAAACAAAAACCCTCCAACACAAAAGTAAGCACCCTGAAGTGTCTTTGACGACTCGTTTGAGAATAGACTGAGATGTGTCCAAGAGTATCCAAGCTCTGTTATGCAAGGAGAACATCACTGTTCTGGTTGTTACTCTGCATCCTAGGTCTTTCAGGTACCAGGGACTACTGGATATTTAAAAAGGTTGAGGTCAAGGTCAGGTCTACGTTGAGTTCTATGTCAAAGACAATGTCAATAGTGAATCAGGCTGGGCGCCGATGGCTCACGCCTACAATCCTAGCTACTCAGGAGGCTGACATCTGAAGGTCAGGGTTCATGAGGATCATAGTTCAAAGGCAGCCCCGGCAGGAACAGTCCATGAGACTCTTATCTCCATTAAACCACCAGAAAACTGGAAGTGGCACCGTGCTTCAAGTTGTGAAGCACTCACCTTGAGCTGAAGAGTGCAGGGACAGCACCCAGGCCCAGAGTTCAAGCCCCACAGCAGACCAGAAAAAGAATTAGAGAACTCTGTTGGTAGTATGAATTCAGCTATCTTGTTTTTATAAGGGCAAAGGGACAAGGGTTAAAATTAGCTTTTCTCCTTTTATAATTGAGAGATTATAAGAAATTTTCACTTAGAAGATCCTTAATGCTTATAAGATGAAGCAATGAACTTGTTCAAGAAAATGATTCAAAGGAAATGTTAAACATAATAGAGAAATTTCACCAGCAGCATTTTCCTTTGGGAGTTCATGTTTACTTTCCATTTTGTTACCTGATGCAAAGTTAGTACAGTGGAAAGAAGCAGTCTGAACCCAGGATAAGTTATCTCATACCATTTCTTCATTCCAACTACATCCTGCATTCAAGTGCCACCTATATTTTACAGTTATGTGTGATGCAGTGATGACGATCCTCTAATGCTAGAAAGAGGAAATATATCTCCAGTCTTTCCAGCCAGGCACTGGAGGTTCACATATGTAATCCTAGCTACTCAAGAGGCTGAGATCTGAGCATCACAGTTACAAGCTAGCATGAGCAGGAAAGTCTATGAGACTCTTATCTTAAACTAGCCACCAGAAAGCCAGAAAGGGAGTTGTGGCTCATAGTGGTAGAGTACTAGCCTTGGGCAAAAATTGCTGGAGGACAGCACCCAGGTCATGAGTTCAAGCCCTACAACTGATGGGAAAAAATTGCACCTTTCATCCATCCACCTGTCTATTCAAAGCAGGACAGCAGGATGGAGGTGATGGAAAAGATGAAGTAATCCAGGCTAAAAGGATGATAATAGTAAAGATGTTAAATGCTTAAAATGAGAAGACTAGTAGGACCATGAATTTGAGGTATAATTTTGGAGAAAAGTTCATGTTAAAACAAAACCTAGATAAGTGTCTGTAGTTCTTATAGTATCAAAGACACTTAGTTTAAAGCTCAATTCCTTTTTTGTTGTTCTTTTTCATGGGGCTTGAACTCTGGGCCCGGGCACTGTTCCTGTACTCTTCAGCTCAAGGTGAGCACTCTACCACTTGACCCATAGCACCACTTCTGGTTCTCTAGTGGTTCTCATGGACTTCCTTGCCCTGGCTGGCTTTGAACCGTCATCCTCAGGTCTCATCCTCCTGAGTAGTTAGGATTACAGGCGTGAGCCACCTGTGCCCGGGAGCTTATTTCCTTTTTGACTAAACTGTAAGAGCAAAATAAATCATCTCTTTTCAAATTCTGAGAATAAACCTCTGGACAGTGAGATCTGAGGGTAAGAGTAGGCCACCTTCCATATACAGCCAGAACAGATTGTATTCAAATATTAGAATCCAATATGACTACTACCAGCAAGTACACACAATAAAATCTAAGCTATGCACATAGTGAAAAGGCACCAGGAAGTCAAAAGGTTAAAAGTGGAGCTGTGGTTTTTAACACACTGCTTCTCTCATTCAGCTGGGCAATTATATACATGATTATAGTGGAATATATATTAAATGGAGTAAGAACAGCAATAGTTTAAAAGATCAAAGAAATATATATATATATATATATATATATATATATATATTTCTGCCTTTGTCTATATCTATCTACCTATCTATGTCTATATCTACCTATGTCTATATCTGTATATACCTACATATAGTTATCTTTGGATAGGTATGTAGCTGAAGATACAGATACAGATACAGATATCTATAGACAGATATAGACATCGGCAGAAATGTAAAGGTGAGGGTAGAACACTGGTTCATGGTTAAGATCCAGAAAAGACACAGATACCTCCAGAAAACTGATGTTAAACCCATTATCAAAACTACCCTTAAACCTCACCCAGGACTGTAGTGCAACACACCCTTGGGGTTCAAGGCTGGAATAAATATCTCCTTGGGAGAGAATCAAGTATTATAGCACATGTGCATTAAAATATACATTTGTCTTTTAACTCTACAACCACACTCTGAATGCTGAAATACTCACCTGTGGAAGAGAAGAGCTGAGACCAAAGAGAGAAAAGTAGATTTGTTTCTATCATCTCAAGATGGGTCAAAGCCAAAAGCTCACTAGGTGGAAGATGGGGGAAACTGAGACAAGATGGAATCAATGAGCCTGTCTCTCTTTCCTTCCAACTCTCTGCTGATCAGTCTTTGGCTCCCTCTCACCACACAGCCCCTCCTTCTTTTATTCCTTGTTGGGTTCATGTCTTCTTTGGCCTCCACCTCTCTTTTCCGTTACCATTTTGCAAAATCATGTAAATTAAGACAGCCAAAGAAGAGAAGAGAAGAGACTACAAAGAACGTGATTACCAAAGAGGTGCTCTTTCAGTCTTTTCCACATTGGAAAAGCCTAACAAGGAAACCAAGAAGAAGAAATACTAAGAAACCCTGACCACTAAGGAAACTTAGCTTCTGCCACTTTGTTTTTTCAAGCCATCACAACTGAGTGGAACTGATTTACAATTGTTAAGCCTTTCCCTTTGAGTTTAGAGATCACTTCTATTGGCAGAGTTAGACTGAGATACATTCATTTCCAATATGTACAATTTGCACATGCATAGTATTGGTTTTTCTCAATGAAATTTATTTGTTGGTTGATTGGTTGGCTGACCTGTTGACTGGCTGGCTGGTTGACTGGCTGATTAGTTGATTAGGTGTATTTTCTCCAGTGCTTAGGATGTAGTTCAGGGCTAGTGGAAATTAGGCGAGTTAGAAGACATAAAGAGGCTTTCTAAATCTAACTTCTTTGAAGTCTTTACAACAAACAGAAAGAATTAAAAGCATGTCCAGAAAAATGGTGTCCTGACGGTTACCTGCATTTTGAATAGACATGACACATTTAACCAATCTAGAAGCATTTTCTAAAGATTAGAAGTTGCTAAAGATATTTTTCCAGCTCAGAAAGTATAAAGATCATTATCAAGGGCCAATATCTTCAAGGCCTTCTTTTGTCTACTTCTCCTTATTCATTCTGTCATTGAAAAATAAATTCTTCATAAAACTCCTTGTTTTTTATGCACAAATCTCAAGGATATTTGGTTTTTCATATAAACTGGGAAGTGAATCCAAGAATATAGACTATTTGATTCACTCAGCAAACATCTGCAGAATACTTACTATATACAAAACTCCCTTTCACCAAGACAAAGACCCAGGAGCCAGACATGAGCTAAGCTGCACTGTAAATTTTCCCTCTTGTCTCCCCACATCACCCTGAACACAACTCCTATTTCCAGATCTTCTCTTGAACTGGTATCTCCTTCCATCCTGCATTCTGTCTCATCTGACAGACAGAATAAGGAAAATCTGATTTTTTCTCAACAGGAAGTAGTAAACCCAAACTGAGCTTGTAGACCATCTACACCTGCCAAACGGAAGATGACAGGTCGCATGCCTTCTAGGCCACTTCTCTCACCAACCTGAGGAAAGCAGTCCCTGACTTCCTAAGAGATCCAAACAGAAGAATGTATTGACACACATCACAAATGCTACTTTCAACCTCTTACCACATAATTTTATTTCTTCTATAATCTCACAGTTATTGGAGATTGGAGAATTTAATCCAAAGTCATTCAATATTATGATTCAATATGGAAGAGGAAATCCGTTCAAAATGACCATTCTTTACCTCTTACCTCTTTACAATCTTAAATCTACCAACCACTCTTCTCAAACTGGACAGGCATGGGGAAGAGAGCTATCTGATAAGACAGTGTCAGGTGGGGAACAAAGACACAAAGCTCACTCTCCTAGACAGACACTTTTCCCCTCAGAAGAAGACACAATGTTTTATATTAAAATAAGCCCTGCCAGTCATTAAAATTATGCTTATCATCCTTTGTGCTCAGGAGAATGAGATCTGGAGGATTTTATTTGAATCCACCTGGGGCAGGATTAAGTCCATGAGATTCATTTCCAATTACAGAGCAATAAGCCAGAAATGGAGCTGCAGCTCTAGTGGTCGAGTGCCAGCCTTGAGTAAAAAAGCTAAGGAATAACACCCAGGCCTTGAGTTTAAGCCCCAGTTTTAGCACATATGTGTGCATGCATGCACATGCATGAGCTTGCTCACGCATACACGAATGCATACACGCACACATACACTCCCCTTAATGATTAATAAAATGAACAAGTAGTTAAAGGTTAAAACTACAAGGACCAGTGAAGTGGCTCACATCTGGTATCCCAGCTGCATGTAGGTAGAGATAGGGACAATCAAGATTTCCATCAGTCTGATCAAAAAACTCTCAAGATCCCATCTGAACAACAACAACAAAAATTCCTGAGACCTCTTCTCAACCAATAAAAAGCTAGGCTTAATGACATGGGCTTGTCACCCAAGCTGAAGTAGGTAGATTAAAGAATATTATAGACCAGAACCACCAGGGCATAAATGCCAAGACGGTATTTGAAGAAAAAAGAAAAACGAAAAAAACACTAAAGAAGAAGGGGCTAATGCTTGATAAGAAATGTACTCATTATCTTGCCCATGTAATTGTAACCCCTTTGTACATTATTTTCACAATAAAATAAAAAAAAGAAGAAGGGGCTGAAAGCATGATAGAGCACCTGCCTAGTTAGCACAGGCTTCTAAAATCAGGTCCCAGTTTTGTATACAGAAAAAACTTCTACTAAAGGGATCCACAATATCGCAACTTCCTGCAAATAACCCTCTTACCTTTAAATATTCTTTAGTGAAACTTTTGAGAAATGTTTCACCCATACTCTGAATTTTATCTTATCTTTGTCCCCTAGAACATACAAGAATAGCTAAGACAGTATCTGGTATAAATAGGTCACTCAGTAAAGTTTGCAGAACTAATGACAACATTATCAATAACAAAAGACTTTTTTTAGTAACTTTTGGTTGAAAGGATAGGTGGACCAACAGCTACATCAAGAAATTGGGTAAAAGCAATCCAATTTACCAAAACAGCCAATGGTTGCCATGGTAAGTTTAGGTGAACCAACTCAAGTGGAGTTCTTTTCTACTATGACAAGTTCAGTAAAGCAAATATTGTACTCGTTAATCTCACATTGAAAGGTGGGGCTTAGGAGACAAATCTACCAGGTGAGTCTCGTGCTAATTAAATATAATAACCTATGAACGTTTGGAAAGGCATATGATAGTAATAATTCTACCAATGATATGAAGTCCTGATTGGTGGAATGATCTTTGAAAACAAAAAAAGTTCAATAATCATTTAAAGGTTAACCTTCTGTTCCTGTACTGGATAACTTTGGAAAGATCTTATGTACACAAATATGGACAGTATGAATACTTGATTCCTAAAACTGCTTTATGATTTTGTTGTTGTTGTTTTTGGGTGCCAGCACTGCCCCTTGCTTATTTTGGGCAAAGCCACATCTCTTCTTCCACCTTTTCGTGGATTTAATTAAAGATGAGAATTTCCTGGACTTTTGTTTTCAGACTAGCTTAAAATAAGATTCTCAGGTTTTAGTCTCCTGAGTAGTTAGGATTATAGGAGTGAACCCTCAAGAACAGGCTTTCATTCCTGAAAGTATTATTATTCTTAGTTAGCTGGACCAAGTTACACTGAAAGATGATTCAAAGAAAGAGCAGAATATGCAGCCATGTTTACATTTTCCTCCCACCCTGAAGGAGACACTGGTTTCACCTCATTTGTAAATAGAAAAGATCAACTGCCACACTCACTTTCTCTACACAAGCTTTCTGATGGCAGGATGAGTCACTTGCTCCTTCTCTAGAAGCAGTTCCAGAGCCCTGTACTCCCCAGACTGGAGGTTGGGAGGGAGGAGGAACTCCTCTCTTCCCTGTCCTACCTCAAGTCTGCCTTACAAATGTGTGGAGTGCAAAGCCAGTAAGTAGTAAGCACCCTGATACACATAGGAACAAAATATCCTTTTCTGAGACTCAGGCAAACCATCAGCCAATGTACTATCTTTTCAATTTTAGTAATAACAAAAAGAGCTCAATACAATTTTAACTAAACATCCAAACAGAAAGCAGAAGAACCTTCTCAGCATTAACTGAATGGAGGAGATGGGGAATAAATAGTAGAACTAACAACTGGAGACCTGGCTCCAAGGCAGGGATTGATGCAGATGAAGATGAAACTTTTCTTTGTCTTTCCTCCCTAGATGTCCTATAGTCTGGCCTGCTTGCATTCCTTCCCTCCTGGGAACTAAATGAGAAATTTGGTATTCAATTATTTCTCTCATAGACAGAAATTTGTTATTTTATTCTATTGTGTAATAAGCCAGTTCTTCTGTTCCTAAGAACAGAGTGTGGTGGTCACTCGTGAACACCTGTGTACAAGGCCCGGTGAGTGCTGGGCAATTGTGAACACCTGTGTACAATGCCTGGTGTGTAGTGGGCACTTGTGAACAATCTGGGCCTAAGCACAACCAAGTTTCCTTGCCTACCTGGAGGATGCTGAATGGGCTCGCTGCCTGGGCAGGAGCCTGGTCTACGGATCCCTGCATCCCGACAGCCCTACCAGGGGTCAGCCTTCTAGCTGGCTCCTTGGAGAGCCCTCAGGCCTCTCCTGAGAAAAGCCAAGTGAGCAGGAGAAAGGGGCCCAGGAAGGGACCAAGACTGAACACCCCAAAAGTCACCACCACCACCACCATCACCACCTGCACACCTGGAAATGAGCCTGGCTTTGCCCCCAGTCCTTCCTGGAAGTCCCACCTAGAGCGGCCTTCGGGCCTTGCCTGGCTCCCCAGGACATCCGGGCCACCTTCCCAGTCCTCATCCTCGTTGTCCTCATCCTCGTCCTTGTGGTGCTGGTGGTCGTGGTGCTGGTGGTCGTGGTTGAGGCTGTGGTGGTTTTGGTTGTGGTTCTGGACCTCGACCCCTGTTCTGGGCCCTTGGCACTCTGCTGCCCTTGGGAAGCAGCTCACAACCTCCTGGAAGGTGATGGTTCCATTGGAGTTGGAGTTCAGGCATTGGGCCATGGCCTAGTGTCTATGGGCCGCAGACTCAGCTCACAGCACAGTGCCCTGAACTCCTCCTACTTCAGGCTGCCTGAGCAGTTCACATGGCAGCCGGTGAAGTCTGAGCGCAGCCATGCCAGGGTCCACTCTTCCAGGGCCCTAAGCACATCTGTGCTGCCAGTGCTGGCCGGGGAGCTCTTTGCTGTGAGCTGCACTTGGTCCTGGACCACTCCGGGACCCACACCAGGGGCCAGGCCAGGAGCTGGTCCATGCAAGGAGTGGCCAGTCCCTGAGTCTGAGGGAGGGGGGCTAACCACTGGTGGAAGTGTCCGAGAGGGATGAGGCGTCCAGGCTGGTCACCGTAGCTGGGCGAGCGGGGCTTCCACCTGGTCCCTGGGACTCAGGGCGATGCACCCTTGACCTCCCTGGAGCACCCAGTATGCAGCACTGGCTGCTCATTTCACAGGACCTGACTTTGCCCTCCAAGGCAGGGATGAAGGCTCGGTCTCTAGCCTCCACCTCCAGCTGTGAGCTTCTGCTTTCCTGGACATGGTGGGACAGGCCTGGGTGGGGCGGAGCCAGGCAGGGGGGCAGAGCCAGGATAGGGTGAGGCAGGGGTGGGGCTGGGGCCCGGCCTGCAGAGCTTTGCGGGGCAGAAGGATGACCAGCAGGAGCAGAATGCCTAGGCAAAAATGAGAGCTTGGAGGCCTTTCTGTCCGGGAACCAGACAGGCAGCTCGGGCAGTCCAGCCTCTGCATGTTGCATTCAGCTGTGGTGCACTATGGCTGCTGCACAGCGGGGGTCCACGGCTCTCTGGCCTGCTGGCAGGGTCTGAGGGCTCCCTGGCCTCAGGATGGGCCCTGCACCCAGGCTGCCCCAGCCATCACCGTGGAGGCCTGACTTGGAGGGAGTGTCTGAGGACATGGGGCGGCTCATGCGGTGAAATTGGTCTCCTCTTGGAAGCAGGTTTAGTCCATGTCTTCCTGCAGCTCCGCAGCCGGTCTCTCCACACACTATAAGCCGCTTTTCAGTGCACCTGTTAACCCTAGGGCTTTCCAGCTGCTTCAGACCATTACTAAATATCTTCCCCATCCGACATGCACAGTGGAGTCTTTCCAAACAAGTTCATGTTTTAAACCACATCGTGGGCATGGTTCAGAGTTGGCCTGGCAGCCTCCAGTCGGAGTCTCCACTTCAGCTTCCACTCTGGTTTCTGAATTTTTACACCCCTTCCCTGGAGCCCTTTCTTGGAAGTCATCGAGAACACAGGCTTGCAAATACGGTGAGTTATCTCCACCTCTCTACCAGTGTCTGTCTTCTCCACCCCTTTGGCCATGGCCAATGCAAGCCATCACATACAGTGTGGACACAGTAACTGTGTAATGTCCTCATAACCCTCACCATTAACCGGGCAAGACTCAGGTAGGAGGTTAGCCACAGCTTAGAGTCTGGCAGTGGCCGGCAGAGGCTGGCAGTGGCTGGCAGTGGATGGCAGAAGCTGGCAGTGGCCGGCAGAGGTCGGCAGTGACTGGAAGAAGCCAGCAGTGGCTGGCAGTGGCTGGCAGTGGCCGGCAGTGTCTGGTGGAGACTGGCAGTGAGGTGGTCCTAAAGTAACAGTATTCCTGGAGTGGGCAGGTGGAGTACTTTTCAGCTCTCAGCTTGTACTTGCTGATACTTCATCGGCCATGGCAAGTCACCTGACAAGCTCTGAGCACATGTAAGAGGGAACTACACAGCCATTTATACAGAAAGATATGCCTCATTGGAGGTTCTTGTTACAGCAGTAAACTACACCCGGGTAACTGGACATTCTACTACATCTTCTTGGGGTCTTAATCTACCATTCTCCTATTCATCCTATACCACCTGGGCTTGAACACAGGGCCTTACACTAGCTCAGCTTTTCTGTTCACAACTGGCACTCTACCACTTGAGCCACACCTCCAATTCAACTTTTTTGCTGGGTAATCTAAGGTAAAAATGTGGAGGCTTTATGTGTCTAAACTAGCTTCAAACCATGATCCTCAGATTTCAGCTTCCTAAGAAGCTAGGGTTAGAGGCATGAAACACAAGCACTTGCTGGACAGTCCTTTTTAAACACTAATTATTCCATTATTTACCAGTTCAATGAGTCCCAGTCAGATGACAGTTTTGTTCCATAGGACACACACAATATTTGAAGACATTTTTGCTTTCCTCATTTGAGGTGTTTCCTACTGGTATTTATTAGATAGATGCTAGTAATAGTAGTTCATATCATGTAAAAGCCCCTATCCCCTCATCCCATTAAAGCAAATTACCTGATCAAAAATGCTAGTAGTGATAAAGCTGAGAAAGCTAAAAAGAAACAAAAGGCCTTCTCTCTTCCATCTAAGCCATTTCTCAGCTTCAGTAGGATTCTGCTTTTCTGACTATGGTTCCACAATTTCATTGTGATTTGACACTTAACAAATGTGACACTCAGAGTGTTCTTATGTCAGTTCAAGTAAGAGCTTCAGAAAATTTTTGAAGATCTCCATGAGTGCTCTTAGGGAAAAGCCAAGGTTTTGTGATGTAATATAATGTTGTTTTCAAGCAACAGAGGAAAGAATGAAACAGGAAAACTTCCTTTTCTATTCTTGCATCCAGGAACAACCAGACAGGAATTGGAGCTAAAAGTAGAGTCTTTGAGCCAGTGAATTGGATGGAATAAGGATCCATCACGACTTTTAGAAACAACAGTTTGCTCTCTGGCTGCTCAAGAAGTTTAAATATTAGAGATAATCTTGTTAGAGCATGTTTTTAAAATAGTGAAAAGATATCCTTGCAAAAGGTTTGTGATCAAATACTTTCATAAAAAAATTGAAAAACAATCCTATCATTTCCTTCTGGGATGAAATACAGATATGTATTTCTTAGTTGAATTTTATTATGAAAGCTTTTAGTTCAAGGTTTTGGTTGGAATTCCTATGAATTTTCCAGAGTAACGGCTGTTGAGAACATACTTTGGAAAACTTCATGGTAGACAATGACTAGGGTGGGCTACTGTAAGAAATGATTCCTTGTTTGCATCATAAATCAACCCAACATCCCAAAGCAGTATTGAGAATCAGCACTGCAACCTGCTTTTCACCTGCTGAAATAAGCTTTTACTGGAAGCCTGTTGCAATGAACCATGTATAATTTCCTTATTGCATAAGAGCATCCTCAGTAACTGTTTTACTCCTGAAGTTACTCTGCCTTAGAAAGATCTGATATTCAATTTAATATAGACCTAGATAGCCAAGTAATGGAATACCACTAAAGGAAGTGATGGGTAGGTTTGAGAGTTCTCTGTAACTTATGCACCACTGAAAGAGCTGGGGTGCTGGAGTCTTTTCTCATAAGCAACTAACTACATACACATAGCTTACTATTTCAAAGAAAGTGAAAAGAAAAATATTAAAGAATTTCCTAGCACAGATGAGTCAGCATACATATTTACTTACTTATGTAATGCATATAAAAGGAAGAAAATAAAATAATACTCATATACTCTTACAGAGTAGCATACAATGGGAATACTATAGCATATTTAACTCTGATCTGTTTTATTTTTCAAATAAAGCATTAGAGATTGAGTTGAACTTTTCACTTCATTGTATTTTTCTGGAACTCATCTACAACATTATCTATGTGCTGTATTAGCAGATATTAGGCTTGGATGAACTTTTTATCATTAAACACCAGACATCATTATTGTGCTCCAAAGTGAATCAAACACTATTTTACAAGTCAAACCAGATTGTTGCTGACATTCGTTCCTGGAACTGAGGGAGGAATGCTGCGTTCAAAACTTTTGATCTCTTCTGTAATGACGGAACAAGACGCCTGTGTCATTTTCCCACATTTTCCCACATGTGCACAATATGGTTCTTGAACATCTTGCTCCTCTCAGTTGAAACAAAACTTTATCATTTATAGTATGTGGAGCAAAAACAAAAATGTCTCTCAGTTTAATTTTGGTTATCCAAAACAGCTAACTGTTTAAAATATGATTCTACAAGAGCTCCCAAATTCCCTCCCTTTAGTGTTCAAGCTCTGAACACTACAGGGAACAGGACCCAAGAACATGATGAGAAATCAAGGCTGTGATAACTTTAGATGAAATGAAACTCTCTTCCCCTACTGGCTGTGAAGAGAGGAGCTATCATATCATGAGAAGGCTGGGCAGCTAGGTCCTGAGCAACCGTTTAAGAAGCTTAGAAGATATCTGAGGAAGGCCTCTAGGAGCTGAGGATGACCATACTCACAGCCAGCAAGGAAGGATGCCTTTGTCCTAAAACCGAGAAGGATTGAATATGGCCAACCACCAGAATGAGCTTGGAAGAGGACTCTGGGTATCAAATGAGAACACAGCCCCAGCTAGAAATAAGGCCTTGATTCTAACCTTCTGAGACCCTGATCCAAGGACCCAGTTAACCTGTTCCTTGACTTAGAGGACTGTGAGACAATAAATGTGACTTGTTTTGAGCTGTGACTCTTGGGGTGATCTGTTTTCAGTGACATAATACTGATATCCAAATGTAAATTTGCTTTCTTGAAGAAGAGGAAAAAGGAGACAGGATAAAGTTTAAAAATGCTGAGGAAAGCTGATAGCAAACTATGACATGTAGTACCTATGAAAACTAATTATCATATAATCTTAAGTTAAAAACTGGACACACAGCTCGTACAGAGCACATAGGGAACTGATTAAAAGAAATCTTCCCTTGTATTTCCTCCACGGATCCTTTGAACTACATCAGCTTTGAAGTTGCCTTAGTCATAAATTGCTGCTTCTTCAAACCATTTCTTGAAAATTTGTGCTCCAGTGCACATTGGAACATAACCTTAGTCACATACTAAATTCATCTGTGACATAATGATTTAAAAATCTACTGCTAAGCCAGTAATCCTAGTTTATGCTTGTAATTCTAGCTACTCAGAAGGCTGAGTTCGGTGGGTTGTGGTTCAAAGCTAGTTTCAGCCCGAAAATCTATGAAACACTTTTGTCTTCAATTAACCACCAAAAAGCTGTAGAGACCTGTGGCTCAAATGGCAGTGAAAAAGTTGAGGGATAGCCCCAGACCCTAAGTTCAAGCCCTAGTATCAGTATAGAAAAGAAAGAGTAGAGAAATCTGATGGCAGGAAATCATCTTCAAAGATGTCACACAAACTTAAAAACCTTTAAAAGATTGCACAAACAAATAGTTAAAAGCTAATCTACACTGGACAAAAAGTAATTGAAATGGCCAGTCCTGTTGAGGTGGAGGCATGGGTCAGTGGGTAGAACGCTTGTCAGTGAGTGAAAGTATCCTGTACTGAGTTCAAGTCCCAGTCTCAAAAAATTAAACTTCAAGCAGAAAAATTGAAAACTTCTGTAAAATAGTGAAATGAAGTACTATAGCTTGAACTCAGGGCCAAGTACTCTTAGTCTGCTTTTCCACTCAAAGATGACACACTACCACCTAAGCCACAGCTCCACTTCTTTTGCAGGTTTGCTGGAGGTAAAAGTCTCATGAATGTGTTTGCCTGTCCTGGCTTTATACTGGGATCCTCACTTCTCTGCTGAGGGTACAAGTACCTTGAAGCCTAACCTCTCAATGTCCAGAAATATTCTAAAAATATAAAACTCATTTTGTGCTTCCCTCTAATTATACATTAATAATATGGAATTTATAGGGGAGCTATACATTTCACAGTACTCTCCATTTGGCCCCATAAATACCGAAATCTGGTATGCCATTGTGTTAACTTCAAACTGAGATCCTCAGACCTCAGCCTTCTCAGTAGCTAGGATTTTAGGCATAAGCTACTGGCACTCAGCTTGGTATAACATTGGGTTGCAATGATTATTCAAATGAATCAATTTTGAAAATGTCTTCTTTCCTAACAATTTCACAATTATGGAAATTCTGAAATCTTCAAAATAGATTTAAATTCAGTAATCCTGATATTTCTTCTCTCAAAATATTATTGAACAGAGACGCATTTTTTCTTAAATCAGTAACAGGAGTTTGTTTGTAATAACTAAGTCTTGGATTAAAGAAAAATTTAATAGTAATATGAGCAAATAAGTAGCCTGAGCAGTGTGCTTCAATCTGCTCACCTCCTAAATCCTTTCCTATATTACCCCAGTTCATCCCCTTTCTGGCCCTGGTGTTGGTGTTTTCCTTTTGTTATTGATGAGGAAACAGAAACACAGAGGAGTTTAGATAACTTAACCAAGGTCACACAGCTAATAAAAGAGCTGTAGTTTGGACCTGAGAATTGTACTCCATAGTCCACCTCAATTCTTCCTCTCAAATTAAATGAAAGCGATTCCTATGCATGTATGTAAACATAAAATGTTTCCCCCCACCACCCTGAGTGCTTTATTAGTTAGAAGTCTTATTGCTTCACACAGAGAATGTCTTGTGATTCTCATTAGTAGCAGTCTGTTAGCAAATGAGTAAACAGGACTCCGATTTTGTCTCACTGTACCTATTCAGTTCTGGCTCACTCTAAATCTTGACAAAAATGCTTGTGGTTGCACCACAAAACGCTGACACTTATTTCTATTGGGTGGTTTTGGAAGCACAAGGATTACTTTAAGGAAACATATCCATTCATGTGGGGAAGATCACATGAGGGCAGGTTTCAGGTTTATTTAATGCGTTTCTCTCAGAATAAGTTAGCCAGCAGTGGAACTTCCCATCATTATTAGAATAGAAACTTCTTTCCTGTCGTAATAGAGTAGGTCTTGCTAACTAGGCAACCCTACTCAGGGACACCTGTAATTTCAAGAGTTGTAGTAAAACAATGAAACACATGATTGTCTATCAAATATTTACCTATTAATCAACTCTCCATAAACTGAACTACTGAAGTACTGGCTTGGGTGCCTTAAAAACTGTCCTGTAACTGAATTAATTTACATTTGAGTCAACTGAATGTTTTATTCAAGGCAGGGAAGTAAAATATAAATGGAAGCGTCCACTAGATAATCCTGTGAGAGTGCCAAGAGGATCAATGAAATGGGAATGTTGCCATGGTTACCAGGAAACAGAGCTGGGACTGTCATTATCAGGAAGATATTGAAAATGTGACCCAATAAACTCATAACACTGGAGGCATTCTGTCCTCTGTACCTTAATTATTGTGATCTTGGCTTTAGGAAGGAAGCCTGAATGGAGAAAAGTATCTTCTTCCTAACAGTTGGCAGTGTTTAATTCTTAGAAAGTTTTGCCAGTTATGTAGCACAGCCCATCTTGAAAATGAAGGTAATTTCCTAAGTGGAAAATGGAACAAACTTATCAATCATTCACAGAAGCCCACTGCCATGGCTACCCAGAGAAAACTCTGGTTCCAAATGAGTAACACATTTCTGTAGTTCCATGTCAGTATGGGGAGTTCGCTGCTCTTGTCTCAAAGGACACAATTTGAAGTTCGCATTTCACAGGGCCTTATAGCCTGTCACAGCACACTCTGTATTCACTCTCCATTACAGTTCAGCTAGGCTTAAAGGGGAAGCTCAAATATATATAGTAAGCACATCAAAGGGATCATAATGCTCATCTTTATATAGATTATTAGCAGATGAACAGCAGGTGTACCTCAGCAACTCTGGCACTCAAGAGTCAGACACAAGATGCTCTCAAGTTTGAGGCCAAGCTGAGCTACAAAGAAAGACCCTGTCTAAAATTTAAAACTAGAGAACAGTAAAGCCAGTAGCAACAAGCAAAACAGGCAATCACTAAGACAGACAAAAACAGAAGGCAATTGCCATCTGTAATAGGATCTAGACACAAGTTAGATCCAAATTAAAATTAGACTCAGGTAGCAATGAAGTAAACTTACTGCATCTTCCTTGGAACTTGTTTTGACTATCTTTCTTATATAAAAATCTATTGGACTGAGGATGATATTCCCCAAAGATAGGAAATGTACTCATTGGTTAACTTATGAAATGATAGGCCCTTTCTTCATAACAATTGTTTAACAAATCTATTGTACTCTGACAAATGTACCTTCTATCAACTGCAAATTTACCCGCTATAAACAGCTGCATAAATCATAAAAGGAATAATGGATAGCATCATAATTAGAAAGAAGGATGAGCTGGGAGCCAGTGGCTTACATTTATAATTCTAGCTATTCAGGAGGCTGAGATTCAGGGATCCTACTTTGAAGCCATCCCAAGTAGAAAGGGATATGAGACTCCATTCCCAAAAATGTTTAGCAAAATAATTATTCTGGAAGGCTGACAGAAGTGGTAGAATACTAGCTGAGTGCTAGGCTCTGATTTCAAATCCTGACACTTGGAAAAAAGCAAAAAGAAAAGGAAGAGTGACATCGTAGTGTAGAAAATGGAAATGGAAATATGTCTGATTTACAAATTAAATAGAAATTTGCAGGACCAGTGATCTACAAATATCAAGGTATATATCTGTAGTAAATGAGTGAAAATGCTCAGGTAGTTTAATTGATCTGCAGGGAATTCATATCTATAATATAAACAAAATAAAAAATTAAACAGCAAAAAATCCCATCAATAAATGGCCAAATGAATGAGACAGTTCTCAAAAGTACCAATGGGGGGCTGGGAATGTGGCTTAGTGTTAGAGTGCTTGCCTACCATGCATGAAGTCCTGGGTTCGATTCCTTAGTACCACAAACACAGAAAAATCCGGAAGTGTTGCTGTGGCTCAAGTGGTAGAGTGCTAGCCTTGAGCAAAAGAAGCTCACGGACAGTGCTCAGGCTCTGAGTTCAAGTCCTAGGATTGGTAAATAAAAAAGTACAAATAGCCAACAAATACATTTTAAAGTCCAGCATCTTTAGTCATCAAATCTACATTGAGATTCCATGTCATCTCAGTCAAAACAACTGTTATCAGAAGGGAAAAAATATCCACAAATAGCAGCAGATACTCGATGCAAAAAAAAAAAAAATACCCTCTTAATGTGGGTGGGGGATGTACAGGAAATGTTTGTATGTATGTGCTGTGTGTATGTGTTTATGTGTGTGTGTATGTCTCCTTGTGTATTTATGTTAAACACAAGGAGATTTATTCACAATAATAAAGAACAGAAAATGTTATTCGCAGGAAAGTAGGTGGACCTGAATATAATTATGGTGATAAAAAATAAGTCAGACGTGGAAAAAAGCATATTTTTCTCTCATAGGAAAAAACTAGATTTTAAGAGAAAAATTGGAAGTAGAAAGAGTATGGTTTTGGAAGAGAAAGAGGATCTGTGTGAGAAGGCCAAGAAATGATGATGGTGGTGAATATGGTCAAAGTATACTATGCACATGCATGATATGTCATGTAACCCATTCTTGTGTACATTAATATATGCTGGCATGAGAAAAATAAAACATCAAGAGCTAAAAATAAAGTATATAATACATTGATATTTACAAATTTGTGAAACTGTCATGACTAATTCCAGAGTATTTTGAAAATTCTGCCCTGCACACATTAGCTATTTACTTTCCATTCCATCTTCCCCCTCAGCTCCTGAACAAAATTAATTCCTTCATTTCTCTGTCTTCTATGCATGTTGTATGACTGGAGTCCTACAATAGTGTGATCTTTTCTTAGCACAATGTTAATTTACCATAATTATTTTCAAGATTCATCCATGTGTAGCATAGACCTGCACTTCATTCCTTTTTATGGTTAAATATATTATTGTATGGATATGCTCCATTTTGTTTATTCATTAGTTGAAGGGCTAGTTACTAATGCTTACCACGCTGGGAACACATACAGGGAGCACAAAGTTTGGTCAGGAGGTAGTAAGAGACTAGGGAAAACACAGGCAAGACCCAACAGAGTGAATTTTATGGAAGGAACCACTGAGGCACAAAAGAAGATTTAGAATGTGTTAATTTGAATAAATCTAACAGCCTCTACAGCATAGGCCCCGACTAGCTGTGGTAAGTCTTTTATCTAGTCCTCACATTTCAGACCATTCCCCAGCAGATGGGTAGTGGCATAAAGTCTGGTAATCCCTGGAAAGGATATTCTCTCCAGATCAACAAGGTCCCAAGTACCAAAACGTCAGAATAAAAAGTTGTCTTTGAGCCAGGCACCAGTGGCTCTCACCTGTCATGCTAGTTTCTCAGGAAGCTGAGATCTGAGGATCACAGTTCAAAGCCAGCCCAGGAAGGAATGTCTGTGAGACTCTTATCTCAATAAACCACCAGATAGCCAGAAGTGGCGCTGTGGCTCAAGTGGTAGAGTGCTTGCCTTGAGCTGAAGAGCTGAGGAACAGCACCTAGGCCCAGAGTTCAAGCCCCATGAAAAGTGATCACTATACATCTATAGTGACCACTTCCTTCTGGCCACCTTCAACTTCTTTTAATTGGACTACAGAGAGGACAAAACTAAAGAAGAGAGCTTCTGCTAGTAACTAAAGTATAGTACCCAAGGACATAGATTTTCACTTGATATGGTCATACATATAGCATAATGAAGTTGTAGAAATCACTTGCCACTATGGAGTAGTCATTGAAACACAACTTTTTCTTTAAAAAAAACTGCTCAATCGTGAGCAGATAATTAACAAACTTTTATGATAACCTAATAAAATATTATACATTAGTACTTCAATGTGTTAGTACTTACTTTAGTTCTTTTCATTTCTTAAGATTAACTGAAGTGTTTATAGGTGAGTTTTGCTTTAAATTATCCCAAAAAACAAACAAAAAAGCTAAAGGCACTGATGACACAAAATAGAATTAGTAATAATAACTAAGACTTGAAGATGAATCCATTAAAACTACAGCTGGGAACCGGTGGCTCACACCTGTAATCCTCCATACCCAAGAGGCTGAGCTCTGAGGATCAGAGTTCCAAGCCAGCCAGGGCAGGAGACTCTGTAATACTCTTATCTCCAATAAACGACTCAAAAAGGAGGAGGAGGAGGAAGAGGAGGACAAGGAAGAGGAGGAGGTGGAGGAGGAGGAGTTGGAGGAGGAGGTGGAGGAGGAGGAGGTGGAGGAGGAGAAGGAGGAGGTGGGGCAAAGAGGAAGAAAAGGAGGAGGAGGAGGAGGAGGAGGAGGAGGAGGGGGAGGAGGAGGAAGAAGAAGCCACCACAAGCAGTGCTACGGCTCAAATGTTAGAGCAATAGCCTTGAGCAAAAAGAAGCTTAGGACAGTGGCCAGGTCCAGAATTCAAGCCCCAGGACCGGCAAAATCAATCAATCAAACAAACAAACAAAAAACACTTTGCAATACTTTTGTCTGTGCATGAATACAGTATTCACATACTAAACCCTTTAAAACCAAGGTGAGATGCACAGGAAAAAGAAGTATTAAAATTTGCAATCAGTGTAGGAGAGTAACTATATAGAAACCCAAATTCATATACGATATGTATTTATACTATTATGAATGAAAACTCCATCCCTTTTCCTTAAATTCCGGGATTGCTTAAGTGACTTGATCTTTTCTCTAGTTCCAAATATCTGCAGGCTAATATTGACACAGGTTGATCGAATTCTTGTTGAAGTAGTTTTATGCTAAACAATGGGATCCTAAGGGTGAGGTAAAGCATGTTGTGATACTTTCTGATGAGAGTCTGATCCAATTAGGAAATTTCACTAATCAAAGACCCTTCACTCTCAAGAGAGCTTTACTGAACAGCAGTAAAGGTTGCTTAATTAATAAGATTAAAACACCCTTCAGAAACAAGATCAGTATGACATATCTATCTGTGTCACGAAACCATCCTCCAAATACAGCACTGTGAAATCTTGGTGGGAATATTTGGTCAGAATGATCAGAAGGAAGGGAAAGAGGGAAGGGAAGCAAAGGGGAGACTATTGATCTTTTGGTTCATATACATCTATTGGTTATTGGTTTTAAATAGTATTTCCTTAGAGTTTCCATAAAATAACCAATTATTTTTTTGCTTAAGAAAATTATTTCTGCTGTAACAATTAAAAACCTATTTTTAAAAATCCCCAAATGATACATGCAAACCAAGCAATAGAGGAAATTGGTAAAAGAAACCATTCTCTGAGAGTCATTTCCTCATGATGCCTGTAAAGTGAGGGAAAGAAATTGCAAGAAATATGCAATATATCTGTGTAAGTAAACTTAAGAAACTTAAATTACTATATGCAACTACAATGGGGAAAAGACAGATAAACTTTGATGAGGTACCTTGAATAAGAGCCACGAAGCCCACATCTGTGGCCCCATAGCAACTTATCTACTACTATCAACTAGTCTGCCTGGACCAGGACCTTGTCTCCTGAAATTCAGGATACACATTTAGCTTCTGGGAGATGAAAACAGGGAGCATTCATTAGAAATGCTTCAGAACAAGAAGTGATTAGAAGGAGATTTAGTTACTAAGACAGCAGGTGAAGCAAATACCCTGACACCATCACTGTAGAAACCAACTCCCACAGTGTAAACAGATGGGCCAAAGAAGGAGGAATAAAATGACCGTATAATTAAAACCAGCGTGTTCTGTGTAGACACAGGCTGCCATTCTTCTTACAGGATGGTTTAATGGTGCCAACTTCCTTTCTCAGGTCATAGATTCCATCAGGGGAAATAAGTCATTCAAGTCCCATAGGTGTTTGTCCAAACAGCCAAGATGGCAATTAAAATTATACTTATAAAGCACTTTTAATTAACTGAGAAAATGATAATTAAATAAAAATGATATCTGTAGAAATGGTTTATATACTTTATAATTTCCAAATTTAATCTCCAAATATTTTGTAACCTTTTCAGAGACCAACAATATTGTACAGAAAAAAAGAGGAGAATTTAGAGGTATGTTTCTTCTTCCTTGATCTAAGCTTGCCAGAACTGAATTCCCCTTTTCTTTTCTGGATATAACAGGCCCATGAGAACAATCGTTGCTAGGCACAGAATACCAGAAAATGACGATCAGAGGAGAGGCTTACAGACAGGACTGAGAAGCCTCTCAAAGTCCCAGCTCTGCCAACATGAAGGATCTGGGTGGGTGCTGGAGTGGGTGCTGCTGGCCAGGTAAGATCTGGAGAAAGGACTAGAAGATGCTTTGAGTCACAATACCTGTGTCCTGACATTGTGCAAAGTGCTTTCTCCGTCTTCATGTCTGAGGGGTCCAGTCACTTCTGTGCTTCACATGGGAGTTTGATATTGTATTGTACTGTACAGGTTGACATGCAGATGCTGTGAAAATGACGCCACATAAACAAATGAATAATCTTAACATTACTTTTGCACTTTTGACTTTGTCTATTAATTCTTGGAGCTTTAGACCTTTATTTAAAGCAGAGCCTTATACTAAGAGGTGCTCTCCTGTAACATCTCTGTGTTCTGACTTTTATCACGTATAACTACATCCTGATTTTACAAGACGAAGACCTCTGAGTAAAGAAGCTGAGGAGGAACAGAAGCTGCTTTCTGTGGTGTCAAGGTGACTGGTCACTATTATTCTTTGCATACATGGGATTCAGTACAGCTAGCCTGAGTCATGAGAGGGATAAAGTAATGGCTACCGTTATGAGGACAGGATAGGGAGTAGATGTAGAAAATTATGAAGACTGTAGCTAGATTCAAAAGACCCTTCTCTGGAAGTGGCATTATAGCTCAATTGGTAGAGTGCTAGCCTTGAATTGAAGAGCTGAGGGACAGTGCTCATGCCCAGAGTTCAAGGTCCACGACCAACAAAAACAGAGTCCTTTCTTTCCACCCTTCTCCCTGCCCCATCCTACTACAGACTAGCAGACCCTCTATTCACAGGACTGGTCCTAGTTACAAGTTTGTACATTTTATTATCTGTAGCCTATTGAACAAGCATCCCAACACTACTCACTTTTGGAAACTGCTATGTCCAGACCCCCTCTGTCAGGTGTGTAGCAAGACAGTGGTGGAGGCCAGTCACTTGCTATCTCAAGCATCTGGGAAAGTCGCTGACTCTTCAGGGTCTCCATTAGTTTCCAAAACTCTTGTGAAAAAGTCATCTGCATCACTGAACACTCCTCTCTCAGAAAACCTATCAGAAAATGTAATTCCAGCTACAACACCCGAGCCTTCTCTAACTCTACCCTCCACAGACTCTCCCAAGCAGGTGATCTTACCACCAGATCATGCTCTGTCACTAGAGACTATGTTTCCTTTGGAAACTAAGTTTCAAGCAGCTCCATTACCATCCCAACAACTCGCCTCAAATCTTCCTCCCATAGAACATCATACTTGGGGAATAGGAGATGTTCTCCAACATGCTTCCACTTGTGGAATGACTGGCAAACCTTCTGACTTGCCCACTCATTACCCACTAACCAGAGAATTGTCCTACAGAGAGCTGGGTGTGAAAAGCCCGCCCCCTTGTGAGTTAGTATAATGCGAAGCCAAGCGGGAATCACTTGCCCTCCATTCTTCCAAGGACTCTTCTGAAGGTATTGCTGCATCCTACCACATCGAGCCTGATAACCATGCAATTGTCAGACTTGGCATTCTAGCATTCTTGGAGATCCAAATCAAGAAGAGAGGTGGCTTCTTGATGTGGAAAGAAAGGGAAAGAAAAACTGATTCTTATTCCCAACAAGATAAGCTACGATGCCAATTGAATTCTGTAGGGAAAGTGTTAGCGTCAGTTGCTGAGAAGCAGGAATTGGCAATTTCCCTTCCATTTGGGAGCTCCAACATCAAGCAAGGGGAGCTGCACAAGTACATGCAGGTCTCATGTCCAAATCCCTATGAAGGCCATTCTCAGCAAAAGTCTATCCAACTCTTTTGGGATCTTCCATCTTTGTACAGTGAGTGTTAAGCTCCACTATCCATGGCTTAGGTGACTATTCTTTGAAATTTGTCTCCTTCAATATAATCTCCAACGTCTTCACAGACCACAAATCGCCAGTAATCTCTGACCCTAAATTTCTGCCATTGCCTGAGATCCAATCTCAAGTCTTGCCTGAGGCTTTGCATCAACATCTTCTAGGAACCCACGCACAGGCCCAGCTTCACTTTCTGCTCCATGGCCTGCCATCTCCTGAACCTCCGGTTAGGGCCTGTGGAGTCTGTTTTCATGGACTGCAGAGTGAGGCACATCTCCTTACACCATCTGAAATTTATCACCCAGAACATAATATATTGCAGAAAAAGCAAGAGAATGTGTGGGATTTACCCTCTGTGGTCCAGAGATTTCAGGAATACTTTTGTTCTCCAGCTCCAAAACTTCCATTGGTCAGACAGTATTCTAAAGCTAAAGTTATGGTCTCCATCCTTCCTAGTAATTTCCCCCTCACCAGTGACCTGCAGCAAGAACTAGAGCATCAGAAAGAGGCTCATCCAGCAAAACTGGGGCCTGCCCCACAAGATCCAGGAGTCTCTGTTACTGGTAAGTCGTAGGATAGAAATTCCGCAAAGCTCTGAGTCTAACAGCAGTCAGAGTCTCTCATGGATTTCCTCCTTTAAACATCAGAAGTGCAAACATCCAAACTTTGAATCTAGCTAACTTGAAAGCTTTAATGAGAAGAGCATAGAGATACCTCTGGTAGATGAGGAAGTAGGGAAGAAACAAGGACACAGTGCAGAGACTGGCCCCAAAGACCATCTGTCCAATGCCTCAGTGGGGGCTCCACATAATAGTTCACAGTCTCAGTCTGAGTCAAATTCTGAATGTTTCACAGGGATTGTGTCAGGTAATGATTTTAGTACCTGACTGGTAATTCTGCATCAGAAACAATTCCAGGATGCCTGGAAGTACATTGGAACAAGTAATTTACAGAAATCAAAGAGTATCAGGTTCCTGGGACTGTCATTCCAACAGCATGCACTTGTCCTTGTGTGAAAAATCCCCTAGCCAAAAGAAACAGAGAGATTTGGCACCACTCGTAGGGAAGGATAGAAGTCTGGCCACACCCCATGATATTTCTTTCCCTGATTCCAGCAAGTCAAATATCGTGGCAGACAGAATTACATTTTTTTTCAAATGAAGACAATGCAATGTCTTCCCCAGAAGGCCCAGGAATCAATAGAAACCACTTATGTGAAAGAAGGTCCATCTTGGTTTGCTCCAACTCTAAACTTTCCTCCCCATCCACCTCTATTTCTGGAGTATATTCTAAACTTGGGGTTTCCCAGCCCCTTGGACAAAAGTCTTTTGCTAATAGCCAAAGAAGATGGGAACAACAAATTCAGCCTCACCTGTGAGCAAGAAAGAACAGTGGTTTCAGAGACAATTACTCTCTGATACCAACAACGAGTACATTGAGAACCTACATAGAATAAAGGAGGGCAGATGGCCTTTTCTGCACCCAACACGTGGTGTCCTAGAAAAAGCCAGTGTGACACAATCCATAGCAGACAATATATGCAGTCCAAATGTGTTCCCGAGGACAGCAGTGGCTGCACCTGATACAGACGATAAGAAACAAATTTTTAGACAAAGCATTCAAAGGACTGATGAAAAGGGGATACGTTCAAAGAAAATTTCCCTATATAATATCTCTAAAGAGACATTCAAGACAAAGGAATTCTGTAATCTTCCATTAGAAGCTAAAAGCAACATCACCAACGAGAGCAAAGCTTCCGTAGTGATACCTATCAATCAAAGCAAAGCACAGGGTATCCTGACCACTAAAAAGATCCCAATGGATACATTGGTTTCCCAAGGTCTGAGTTATCAGACTTTAAAAAATGGACTTTTCAATGAATTAAAACTGAAACTGGAGAGCACAGGAAAGGCCCAGAGTCTTCAGGATGACCAGCCTCTGGAATCAGATAACTTGAAAAATGTGACTTTACTTACTTTAAAATCTAGTGTCACCAGTGTGGACATGGCAGCTTCCCATGAACTGCATGAACAACTGGACAAGACAACGATCAGCAGAGGGCAAGGCCAGAAGCGTTGCACCATAGTGACCTCCACAAGGGCCAAGGTAAAAATTTTCCACAAAGTAACAATGACACGAGTCCTCCAACACTAAATCAGACGAGTCTGGTGGAGGAGATACATGGCTTGGGACATCACAACTCAGAAGAGGAGCTGCCATCCTCAAAATAAAACATTAAAGGAGACACCTGCGGGGACATCCTATATTATGTTACAGAAGGGACAGCCTCCTCCTGAAAACCATTTCAGAAACCACATGAAACAGTTTTCTCAGTGGCTTAGTACAGGTAAAAATGGCAAATGACAAGAAAGCTATCTGGGAAAGGGCAGTTCTCCATGATCATCCACTCAAGCCAGTAGCCTAGGTAAAGGGAAAGCTTCTTTTTCTGGGAACACTAAAAATCAGAAAGTCACCAGAGACACTAGTATAGTCCCAGTGGCAAAATAAGGGCAAAGGCATGGAGTAGGTGTCACATGCCCCCAGGAATCCCTTGTATCTCCCATGAAGTCTGGGAAATCTCAACCAAAGCAGAACTTCAGACACAGACAGAATGTAGCCAGGGCAAGCACCCCACAAAGCTTCCTGCTCTAAAGTGACATGTGTCAAGTCCTACACACAAGAAGCTGCTAGTCTTAGACAGAGAGTTACCTTGAGAAGAACAGGCAGGGCACAGGCTGGCAGAAAGAGCCAACAAAGAGTGTGCTAACTCCTGAGCGAAGGCATCTCACAGCCATGTAATACAGGGAACCAGGGCTCCACAGCAGACCCACCTGCAGACAGCAAGTGCCTCAAGTGCCTCTGGCTACCCCTACCATTCCTAACGGCAGTGTGTTGGGAGTGGTTCCCTTTTGAAAGGGAAACTTTTCCTCCATCATTAGCAGGGACAACAGTTTCCTCCCTCAAAATAATTCATAATTTCCCCCCTAATAAACCTCCAATACATTACCTTGTTCTCATCTCCAATAAATGCCCTTATAGCAGTTCCGTCTTTTACATACTGTTTTGTTGGTATGGGATTAGGGTTATCTATGGCTAGTGTTTAGGAGAAAATAAAATGAGGTTAGCTTTTCCTGACTGCCCCTATTGTCTCTATAAGGTATAGATGGCCCTACACTTGAATCCTCTTTCTCTACCAGTAAAGGTGGAGAAGATGGATCCAACCTTAGCATATTGCCAACTGCATGACAGGCTATGCTGTAATTCTTCCATCTATTAATTGTTCCTGTCCTATAAGTGGTAGAGAAATCTTTCTCTGTACTGAGGACCAAAGGTTGATAAGTTTTGTGAACCCACTGGTTTACTCCTTTCTTTTTTGTTCTGTTTCCCTTTCAATATATTTTAATGTGAAAATACCATACATAGGGGTTACACTTACATGATCAAGGTAATAAGTAAACTTCTTAACAAGCATTGTTGCCTCCTCCTTTGTTTCCCCTTACCATCCCTTCCCTTATCCCCGCCCCCCCACACCACCCAGTGCCAAAGTTGTAAAGTTCGATTTTCGACATAACGTCTTGTACAATGGGTCCATCTGTATCTCTATTTAAACAATTTGTTTTTTTCCTTTCCCTACCCAAATTATACCAACATCAAATACAATGAAAACAGGGGTTATGCCATGGGCAAGGGACATACAAAGCAACAAAGAAATCATCTTATAAATATGTTAGAAACAATAGCAAGAAAGAAAAACCATTTCTTAACACAACTGGGCAGTAACAGGTAATGACTCTGTCGGGGAGTGTTTGATGGCGTTGCTCCAGGTGGTAGGTAGAGTCAAAAAGAGGAGGTGGTACTCCTAAGGGATCATTTGTTTTAGGAGCATTCTTTGATCTTGCCGTAGATATCTCCCTACTGCTAGCAACCCAAGAGATGTGTCCCCCCCCCCCTGGATATTTCTTCACTATGCTTAGACCAAATAACATTGTTTAGAAAATGAAAAGAAAATTCAGGCTGTTCAGTGTCAGAATGCCACACAGGGTAAGATAAAGGTGACTGTGTGAAAGATGTCTCAGAGTGACAATCATGAAGTAAGGAAAACAACCTTGTAACAAAAATCTGAGTACCATGGGCACATTCTTCTCAGATCAGTATGATCCTCCAGCCTTTCTTAAAGGTTGATGAGAGTGCTAGAGGGCTTAATGATCTCATAGTGACTGAACTGTACTATATATGAGACTCTCTGAGCATTGAACAACTACAGGGAAGTCATCAGGCACGAAATTCCTGTCTTTAGGGAAAGTCTTCCATCCATACTTGAGGACGATGTATCTAGTGTGTACATGTTCACCTGTCAGGATGAAGTTGTCATCCTTGATCTAAGCTTGGTAGAGCTAGAGTGGATCACTTTTAGGTCATCCGCATGATCCAAAAATGAGTCCTCATATACACATCCCAATAAAGTTACAGATTTTAGAGAACTTACTAGGGTCTTGTACAGAATATTTTCACTGTTCAAATCTGTGCATATACACATGACAAAAGAAGTTGGGTACATAGAATGTAACCTCTTATACTGGGATAGTCTGTAAACTAAGTGTTTCCTACAGTGCACTTATACATTTTCTAGAAAAAAAAAAAAAAAACATTGTGCCTTCTTAGCATCAAAATGAATCTGAACATGGGGCCGAGAAGGTGGCTTAGTGGTAGAGTGCTTTCCTAGCATGCATGAAGCCCTTGGGTTCCATTTCTCAGCATTAAATAAACAGAAAATACCAGAAGTGGCTCTGTGGCTCAAGTGGACAGTACTCAGGTCTTGAGTTCATGCCCCAGGACTGGAAAAAACAAATAAATCTGGCCCTGCACTGGTGGCTCACACCTGTAATCCTAGCTACTCAGGAGGCTGAGATCTGAGGATCCCAGTTCAAAGCCAGCCCGGGCAGGAAAGGCCATGAAACTTTTAACTCCAATAAACCACCAGAAAACCGGAAGTGGTGCTGTGGCTCAAGTGGTAGAGAGCTACCCTTGAGCTGAAGAGGTGAGGGACAGCACTCAGGCCTAGGTTCAAGCCATATGACCAACCAAAAAGTAAATAAAAATAAATATATTCATAAGCAAATAAATCTGAACAGAAGACAGTTATGATGACCTTTACTACATGTTTCCATCTCTTTGTCCAAGTTTATGCCTTAGAGACTATGGTGTTTCCATATTAGAGATGCAGAAAGAATGCAGACTGTGGGGAGCTTCTGGGGAAGAACAGTGGAAATTCAGTGTACAATTCTGATTATGCATGGATGTATGACGAACATTTTCATCTCTTCATACTATGTTAGGATCCTTTACCATTAATCCTGTTTACTTGCCATTCTCTAGTACTTATCAGCAGAAATGTTCATCCAAATGACATAAAGCAAAGTTACATTTACTCTATCGTTCCAGCACATGCCCAAATTGCCAATTTTTCATGTTGACATTGATCAAAGTCCCATTTTTTTACCTTTGTGTGATTTGGCATTTTTCCATTCCCTAGTCTAGCCACTAACCTATGTCCTTCACCTTCAAAATGCAGTACCCATCATTTTAAAACTTAAAAATAATTTGAACACTTAAAAGTCTCCATTCAGCCATGCTGATGCATATCTATAACCCCAGCTTATCAGGAGACAGAGATTGCAAATACAGAAATTTGATGACAGCCATGAAAAAGTGACACTCCATCGTAAACAAGTTAAGCCTGCTGATCCATACTTGTAAACCCAGTGGCATGGAAGGTGTAGGTAAAAATACTATAAGACAAAGCTAAACCTAGGCAAAAATGAAAAACCCTATCTGAAAAATCAAAAAAGTGAAAAAAAGCTGGAGACATGTTAGAGAAAATGCCTAACATGTGTGAGGCCTGGGTTTTATATCGAGAAATAAACATTAAAAACACTAATGTTCTACAACTAAACACTGATGATTGTAGGGGAGAGCAGTTTAAAGCCAAGGTTTTTGTTTTGTTTTGCCTTGTTTTTGTTTGTGTGTTTTGCTGTTGGTTTCAGGGCTTTTGTTGGATGTTGGAGCCAACATTTTCATAACCAGCTAAGAAAGCATACCTATTCATAAACAGATGAAAAATCATATCTAGATCTGCATTTTGGAAAAATGATTGATTGACCAAGAGAAGCTGATGACCATTCATAAGGGTAGCATACAACTAAACCGCAGCACCACACACTTGATTCACCTCAATTCACAGCTCAATTCTGTGTTTATGGGCCTAGGTTTTTCCACAAAACACAGGAAATGAAGCTTCTTAGTCATGGTCTCTAGATTTTCTTTTCCTCATGTTATCTCATTTCCTCATAAGGTCTCTTCTAGTCTAAGACAGAAGCCGGTGGGATTGGGGAGGCATTCCCCCCTAGAATTCCTAACAATCACATGCCTAAGACCAGATAAGCCACATGAACATCCCTGAAACATAATCCATAATCCAGAAATTGCCCCACATTCATCTAGAACAAGGTAAATTCCTTCAGCGTCTACAAGGGTGTAACATTCTTAATAATATCAAAATCAAATGATATTCACAGTCATTTACTTAAAACAGCCTATTTTCCTATAGCCTATATACATTCTCTTATGTGCTTTAAATGATCTGTAGGTTACTTGTACCTAATATAATGTAAGCATTATGTTAAATGCCTTATACAGTATTATTTAAAGGGATCATGCAAGAAAAAAGGTTTGAAAATGCCAGCAAAGTTGCAAGTATCTTTTCTGAATAATTTTGAACTACATTTTTTGAACCCAGTGATATGGAAGCCACTAAGACAAAAGAAAAATTGTATGAAAATGAAAGTAATTTGAAGGGATAATTTGGTCTAATAATAAATTTAAGTTAGGGCTGGGGAAGTAGTTCAATGATAGTCCACTAGCTAGCATATATGAGGTCCTGGGTTTGAGATTGAACATAAGAAAGAAAAAGGCAAGACAAAGGCAAGGGAAGGGGAAAGGAAAAGGTGGGAGCAGTGCCAAGAATAAAAGCAAACTCAAAAGGAAATTCAAGGCATAGGCAAGGCAAAGGACAGAAAGGCTAGGACTAGGAAAGGGAGAAGGAAAAGGAAAAGAAAAGGAAAAGAAGGGAAGAGAAGGGAAAAGGGGGAGGTGGAAGGGGAAGGGGAAAAGAAACAGGGGAAAGAGGAAAGGGAAAGGGGAAGTGGAAGGGAAAGAGAAAAGGAGGTGTCATAATATTGATAAGATGAAAGCTTCCGAGCTAATAAAAAGATCCACCATGCATCCATGTTCTGACAGATAATGATACGAGTAAATGCAATTGAACCATAGGGTGCCCTTTACTTGGTTGAGCATTATATTTGGCTGCATCTGGCCAGATGATAACAAATGAGATGATCATCAAAATGAGTGGACTCAATTAAGAAGTTGGCCATTCCTAATGTGAATGAATATCATCTAGTTCCTACACAACAGAATTTTTTAAAGAAGATTGAGGAAAGGAGAAATTCCTTTTATTCTGCCTGTGTACTGGAGCTCTGACATCAATTTACTTCTGCTCTCACATCAAAACTTGCACAACATGCATCTCACTTTTCAGATCAGCTTTCTTGAAACTTGATTTCTCAAGGCTTTTCTGCCATCATGCTACATAATTTGTGGTTCTCAATCTTCTGCTTGTCTTTAACAATTCAGAATAGTATCTCTTTTGTAACCTGACTCTTCTGATTATCAGAGTCAACAGGATGGACTTTTCCAATCAGTCTTTAAGCTTTCTTTTAATTCCAACTGGATTTCTGTAAAAGCCCACATTGAGAACTTAGGTTGACTCCCATTTTCAGATTGTCTTAAATGCCTACACGTTACAATTAATTTTTCATGGGAACATGAAGATTAACCATTTATCTCTCCAAACACTGCAGTCTGTATTGATTGTGTGCCTGTGTATCCACTGTATAAAAAGCTTCTGGTTCCAAATACAAAATCTTTCTTATCACATCCTACCTAAGGTTTAACTGTAGTTGCTGTTTTAAAACATTTGTAGGTGTCAATCTCTTTCTCTATGAAATGAAGATAGCTGATATCCCTATCAGAGACTAATGGTAAAGATTACTTAAAGAAACAGTACCAATGATCTAAAACTAGATTGGGGTAATCTTGTCTTGTCAAAAAAAATCACTCCAATCCCTCCCAAGAAGACAGCACAAATCTAATTTACAACATTCAAAATTACAAGTGTCCAAAAACACCTATCACCTTACCTTACCAAATCTTCTGGAGTGCTGACTGGTACTCCAGGTTTGTGGTTTTCCATAGCATGGTCTGCTCAAAGGTGGTAATGCAAGAGGACTGTTAGAAAAAAGATTTTATCAAAATAAATGAGAAAAATGCACATGATAACTTTAATCTAATACATACATTAATATGCAAGATTCTAAACAAGTCTCAATAGACAGGTGCATGAAACAAGTATTATGCGCACTTATTTGAAAGTGTGTCACCTTCTTGTGCAAAACTTTTATACTCTCAAGACACATACACTGGTAACTTCATTTGGTCCTAATCATCTCAGCCCCCTCCCCTCTCTTTCATAATAGTCCATAATTTGGGAATTTGATTGAGAAGTGCATTCAAGGCTATCAAAGATTAGACTGACCTTGCTTATGATATGCCACACAGGCTAAACAGAGAAGTCAGCTCTATGAACAGGTTATCAGAAGAAGGCTTGGTTAATGCACTAAATTATTGAAGATCATATATCCTGCCTTTCCAGTGAACACAGCTTCTCCTAATCTAAGGATCCTGGGAAAAAGGACAGGACCGGATTTCAGGGTCAGGGAGAAAGTCCATGAGTAGAGAAGGATCCTACATAAACCTCGCGTTGCCTCAAAATTGGGCAGGTAAGACTCATGATTGTCTGCCAGAGTACACACCTGTACACTGAAGGGTGAAGGTGGGAGAAGAGTCTGATTACTCCTGTTCTTTACAACTCTGCAGACTCATGGTGAAGGTAACAGGAAGATATTGTTTTAATTGGCTTTATCATTGTTTGAAAATCCCAAAAATAGCTAAGTGTAGTAGCGTAAGCTGTAATCTCAGCTACTTGGCAGGCAGAGATCAGGAGCATTACACTTCAAGGCCAGCCAGAGTAAAATGTTCGTGAGTCTTCATTTCTCACAGTAAAAGCTTAGAAGGGAGGTCCATGTCTGTCATGCAGATATGTGGGGATCATAAAGAAGACTGTAGGCCAGGCCAGCCTCCACAAAAACACAAGATCCTATCTCAAAACAAACTGAAGCAACATTAGACCCAAGACTAAAGTACCTGACTCAGAAAATGCCTACCAACACAGTGCTCTGAATTCAAATCACAGAGCAACAAAGCAACGACACAACAAACCAAACCTAAAAATTGAAAAACAAAAACCAGAAATACGTTAAAGATCTTCATATATTCTGACTTGCTCCTAGATGGACGATAGCTTTGCCCCAGCCTTGATTCAGTCATTAAACCTCAGTGGACACAGGGGCAGTAGACCACACCTGGAATCCTTCCTATTCAGAAGGTGGAGATCAAAAGGACAGTAATTCAAGGCCAGTCAAAAATTCACAAGCCCTAACCTCAAGAAAAACTGGTGTGGTGGCACATGCCTGTTGTTCCAGTTATGGAGGATGTATAAACAAGAGTACAGAGGTCCAAGAATAACCCTACAACCCTATTCAGAAAATAAAGCAAAAGGGTTGGGAGGCCCTACCTCCATAAGTAAGGCACCTAATTACCTACCTAGTGCAAGACACTAGGTTCAACCCCCCAGGATTGCCCCTGCCTGCAAAATAAGAAAAGAAAACAGCTTAAAATGGACTTACTCTGCTTCATGGAAACCAATCTCAAAAAGTAGGGAGGATTAAACCTTCTAAGGATGCCTATAGAACTTAGTGCACTTTGTGGGTCTGGTCTACAGTGGAGGAAATAAACTTAGCACCGTTTTACTAGTCACACCTAAAACTGCTACTACTGAAGCAAGCAGTTGGTATCATATGCATAACTTCCTAGGTTTGATTCCTAGCACAAAGGGAAGAAAAGGACACAGAGGGCAGAAATTGAGACAAGAGGGCAGAAATTGAGACAAGAGGGCAGAGAAGTGTAGAAGAGGGGAAGGAAGAAGGGAGGCAAACATTTATGTAGTATTTGAAAATATGAAATCTACAATATAAAATAGAAAAACAGACTGCAAATAAAGTGATTTTGACTTGTATAAAACAGGAAAGTGCTGGAATGTGGTTTAGTGGTATAGGCTTGCCAAGCATGAATGAAGCCTTAGGTTCTATTCCTTAGTACCATATAAAAGGCCAGAAGTGGCACTGTGGCTCAAGTGATAGAGCACCAGCCTTGAGAAAAAAGGCTCAGGGATAGTGCCCAGGCCCTGATATCAAGCCCCAGGACTGGCAAACAAAACAAAATAACACACATACAACACACACACACACACACACACACACACACACACACACACACACACACACTATAGAAAAGGGAAAAACAGAGACTTTAGCTCAAGACAGTGGCTCCAGGACCAAATATTCGTAGTAGCAATAAGGCAGGAGTAAAGGCTTTCCTGATCTCTGAGGTTTACCCCTGAAGACAAAATATAAAAAGGAGCTCACATCAAAAGCCTTCAGAAGTTGCAAAATAGATGAGTGAACAGCAGTGACATGGCAAGTTAGATCCCTGAACAGGAATGAACAACTCAAGAAGCTGTTCTAACACAAAGTCTGGGAAATGAGGCAACCTCTATGATGTACAGGATGTGGTATCAGCCTGGATCAATTATTCAACAGCTGTCCAGTGGCATTGAACAGGCAGAACATAGAGGTCTGATGATACCTTTCTTGGGAGCAAACTCTGATTTTATTGTTCAGGTAATCTAATTCATTTCAGTTTATTTTTAGTAGGGAAAGCATGAGTACTCCACAAAAGACATCCTCCTTCCCTTCCAGAGAACAACACCTGCAACAGAACCTTCCCTCTAACCAAGAAGAATGCATGGTTGAAAGCAGTTAAATACAAAATGCAAGCAGATATGACCAAGTAAACAGGTCTCAAGAAACAAAGGATCTTCGCTCAATTCGTCGTATCATTTCTAAATGACTCCATGTTCTTGACCATATATATACATACATATATATATATATGTATATATATATATGCAAATCTGAGGGTAGCTAGGAGGAAGACACAAAATCAGAGTGAAACAGGAAAATATACAGCAGAGGGGCCCATCAGCTGCAATGGACATTGATGAAAATAAACTAAGCAACTTAAGGGCAGCCATGGGAGGGAGCGAAGGAGAAAGAAAGAGGGAACAGCTTACACTAAGCAAAAAGAAAGAAATGTACATATCACTCAATGTGGAAGAAATAGTTGTATTGTCAAAACTCATAGAATTCAATCATTATAGACCATGATAACGACCATTTGCCTTGTGAAGTTTAAAATGTGTTTGTGACTTTAATTATCACTATTTCACAATACTGTGAAATTTGTGAAATATATGAAATCACTTAATCTCAATAAAGGCATTTCCAACATCTAATGAGTATCACTGCTGAATTAGTTCACCCTTTCTCTCATCGTTTCTGTAGTTCCCCTTCCCCTCCACCAATCAGAAAAACTTTCATACAAGACAAAATGTACAGATATCAAAAACAGAGGCAAAGGTGTGGGGGGAACCAGAAAAACACAAGAATTGCAAAAAGTAAAATAAAGAGCTTCTTGTTTCTACTTCTTCGAGTTCACTTCTATAAGCTGTTTATTTCATCTCAAGTAAAATGTCTGATATGACTTAAAAATAAGAATAAAAAAGCCAGGAGTGGTGGCACAAACCTATAACCTCAGCAAATAGGAGCACTATGAATTAAAAGCAAACCTGGGCAATACAGTGGATGGTAATGCCTTATCTCAAAAATTCAAGAACAAGCTTGAAAACTCCATGCCAAGTGAAAGAGCCATACTGCTATATGTTTATACCCATTTAAGATGGAGGAGCAAGTCACAGAGACAGAAAGCAGAGCAGTGGCTACAAGGGGCTGAGGGGAAAAGGAATGATGAATGCCTTTCATGGTTAACCTGCCTAACCTGGTTAACAGTCCCTGTGTACAATCTTCCGGATACACTGAATGCTGCTAAAGCATACATATTGAAACTATTCATTTCATAGAAGATAAATTACATTTCAATAGTAACACTCAAGAAAATGAAAAGGCAAACCACAGACTGGCTGGCATTGTTGCCATTAGAAATTTCTTAATGAAAGACTTGTCTCTGAAAGGAAGATAGTGGAAAAATCAACACCAATAAAGATAACAACTCAATAAAAGTATGCAGAGCACCGAGAACCGACAATTCATTTAAGAAATGAGACAAATAAAATGCCTTTTGCAGGAGAAACATACACCCTGTCCAGGAAGCATGCCCTCCAATGACAATCCAGCTGTGCTAGTCCCCTAGTAAGTCTACCTGCAGAAGGGCTTCTCTGGATGTCCCAGTGGGACAGACGCCTTAGAGGCAGAGTTGCATCTCTGTCCACTTCAGGTGAACCTTAGCAAAATGGAGTGTGGAAACAGTGTAGATGATCCTAGTACCTAGACAAGTCCAGGCAAGGGACCAAGGTCCTGAAAGATCCTCAGAGAAGCACAAAGCCAGAAGCTGTGAGCCAGAACAGGTCTACTTATGATGTCCTGAGAGCAAGACAATCCATAGAGGCACAGTGAAAGTTGAACAAAAGAAGTTAGTTTACACTATTTACACCAGAAAGGGGTCCTGAGTCTACCTTGTCCTCGGCTAGATACCCAGAACCAAGAGCCGCCTCAACCACCAAACCTCCAAGCCTCCAGTGGGCAGCCCCAACCCTCCGACCTTTATTAGTTGCTCTGCAAAACACCAATTAGTAAGTCTGCAAACCTCCAAACCTCAGACCTCCAAAGCTCCAAACCTCTGAACCTCCAAAGGGGAAGGCTTTTCCCTTCCTCCTCCACTGCAGGCCTCTCCATTCTCCATAGGCCTGCCCTGCTCTGCTCTAGAAGGTGCCTTTCCACAAGCCTCTCTAGAGTGAGGTCCCAAATGGCCTCCAGAAAAGGCCCTAAATGACCTTCAGAGGAGGCCCCGAATGACCTCCAGAGGAGGTCCCAAATGGCCCCTCAAGGAGGCCCCAAATGACCTCCAGAGGAGGCCCCAAATGGCCTCCACAGGCCCGCCTTGCTGTGTTGCAACAAGCTTTTCCCTACTCCCTCCTCTACTCCCTTCAAAACTCAGTGTTTTCCCTTACACTCCTCCCCTCAGGACTCCAGGTCTGCTCCAGACTCCTCCCCTTGGGACTCCCAATCTGCTCTGGACTGCTCTCCTCAGTACTCCTGGTATCGTCAAGTCTCTGTCTGCACTGGACTCCCCTCCCCCAGAACTCCTGGTCTCCTCCCTGTGGACTGTTTACCCCCTAAGTTCCCATGACCTCAGAGCACTCAGCCTATATATACCCAAATAGGCTGCTGCCTTCCCCCACTAATGGTTTCAAGCCACCATTCATGCTGGTCCCCCAAGCTGCCTCCTGTCCAATCCCAATAGGCAGCTCGCCATGTGAGCTTCCACACCCTCTTTAGGTGGCCTGACATGCGCCTTTCAGATGCATGTCCCTCCTGCAGCACCAGGTGGGGCAGTGACGTCAGAGTCTCCATGTCCAGCTCTGTCCAGTGGCCAGGTGTGCCAAGCGCGGGTGTGCAAAGATCAGTCTGTGAGGCCCCAGTCTGTAGAGCACTGATGCTTGCCTCTTGATGCCTGCCCCCTCCAGCAGGCTTGACCAGGGGTTGCGCTGACTATCAGGCCCCTGCTGACTATCAGGGCCCATGGGTTATAACAGTCTCGGGGTCCACCAGGCAGAGGGGCCGGGCCAACTGGGGCCGGGTCCCAGGGCAGCGCAGGACCAGGGTCTGTGGCCTGAATGGCCAGTGTAACGACCTAGACAAGCCTTAGATGAGGCCTCGGGACCTGACCCCTTTCTGAATGGCCTTGGGGCCCAGGGTGAAGGCATCCAGGACAGACTAGCTCTGTGCTGAGGCCAGGCTACATCCAGGATTCAGGGGCACAGAGGCCAGCGGGCTTCCAAGTTCTGAGGGTGTGGAGGCCAAAAGAGGCAGCAGCAACGGTGCCCATCCCTGCAGGGCAGTCCCAGTCCTCCCCGAAATACTCCAGGGGTCCCCAGGATGCTCCAGGGGTGCTCCAGGGATCCCAAGATGCTCCAGGGCTCCAGCCCATTGGCCCGGCTGTTGGGGGGTGGGACCAGGCTCAGACCGCTCCCCTCCAACCTCTGCTGCTGCCACGCAGTAGCCATGACATCTCCCGCCTCTCATGAAGCTCCAGAAAATCTCCAGTGGCGCTGTGGATCAAAAGGTAGAGTGCTCACCTGGAGCAGAAAAGCTCAGGGACAGTTCCCAGGCCCTGGGTTTAAGCTCCACAGCCAGCAGGAAACAAAGCAGGTGGGGGGTGAGTGGTAAAAACAGGCAGTGTGACTATTGTAAAACATAAAAATGGACACTTGAAGGCACGTGCCAGGATGGAGTATGATACACTCATCTGTGTCATCTCATTTGGCAGGCATTTTCCTGATCATTTGTAGTGTATGGCAACAACAAAACAGGAAAAGGGTCTGGATACAGTATAAAGAACTTCAAAGCATTTTTCGTCCATTCTCATGCATAATCAGAAAGTGCACCGAATGTCCACCGCTCTCCCCAGGACCTTCCCACAGTGACCCTTCTGTCTGCAGCCCTAAGACTGAAGCACTACACAGCCAAAGGCACGGCTCTTGACAAAGAGCTGAAACACGGAATGAGAGAGCCCAAGAGTTGTCTGTTCAGGTTTTATTTTGATATTGAGAAGGTACAAATTTTTCTACAGAAAGGACCACAAGCTCCGAGTAGGAATCACTTCTTTCTAGTTGTGAGTCTCTGTGTAAGAGTTACATTCCATGCAGCCAAATTCTTTCAGGATGAGTATGTACACAGATTTGAACAATGACATCATTCTGTATAAGTCCATAGTGAGCTGCCCCCCCAATCTGTGATCCTAGGTCATCAGTTACAGATGACCTGAAAGAGATCTCCCCTAGTTCCAACAAACCCATGCAGATCAAGGATGGCAACTTCATTCTGATAGATTGTCTTCAAGTGTGGGTGGAATCCATCAATGTCACCTTCCCTAAAGACAGAATTTTATGCCTGATGACTTCCCTGTTGATATTCAGTATTACAAGTGTGTCATATAGTCCAGTTTAGCCACTATGAGATCAGTAAGCCCTCTTGTGCCCTCACCAACTTCGAAGAAGGATTGACAGGATCACACTGGTCTAGGAAACAATGGGGTGATAAGATAAGAACTTTTGTTACACTTTTTTCTCCTCTTCAGGATTTTGTCACTCTAAGACACCTTTCATACACTCACCCTTTATTTTACCCTGTGTGGCATTCTGACACCTAACAGCTTGTATTTTCTTTTTCTCTAAGCAATGGTATGAGTCCAAGCATACTGAAGAAAACCACATCTCTTGCATGTTTGGAAATAGATCTTCATGCAAGATCAAATAATGCTCCTAAGAGTCAACACCACTCAGAGACACAGTTGTCACCCCTGGAAAAGCAGCTCATTAATAGCATGGGTGCCTTGACGCCACTGTTTGTCCTCTCATTGAGCAGGCAGAAAATGATATCCTGGAGAGGTAAGTCCAGCCACTTCTTTCAAAAATCCAGTATTGAAGGCTCATTCCAGAAACCAGTGAAAGGCACCAAGGCTATGAAAGCTGGTTAATGGGTTGGAGCAGGAGATGAGTCAGTCAGAAATCATGTTTTCAGCATGGCAAAGGACATAGCTAGCAAGATCAATAGAAAGCCCAAGGATTGGGAGAAGATCTTCACTAGCCATACAACAGACAAGGGTCTCATATCTAAAATATACGTGGAACTCAAAAAATTAAATCCGCCAACAACAAATCTTCAAAGAAACAACTGCCCAATAAATAAGTGGGCTAAAGACTTAAAGAGAAACTTCTCTGAAGAGGAAAGAAGGATGGCCAATAGACACACGAAGAAATGCTCAATCTCTCTAGCCATAAAAGTCACGCAAATCAAAACAACATTGAGATACCACCTCAACCTAGTTAGAACGGCTATAATCAAGAACTCTAATAACAACAGATGCTGGAGGGGATGTGGACAGAAGTGGTTGGTGGGAGTGTGAACTTGTTCAACCACTTTGGAAAGCAGTAAGGAGGTTCCTCAAAAGACTTCACATGTAGCTCCCCTATGACCCAGCAATCCCACTTTTGGGCATTTACCCAAATGTTCACAAACATGACCACACTAAAGCTACCAGCACGACTTGGTTTATTGCAGCCTTATTTACCATATAGCTAAGATATGAAACCAACCCAGATGCCCCTCAGTAGATGAATGGATCAAGAAAATATGGTATATATACACAATGGAATTCTATGCCTCCATCAGAAAGAATGACATTGCCCCATTTGTTAGGAAATGGAAAGACTTGGAAAAATTATATTAAGTGAAGTAAGCCAGGACCAAAGAAACATAGGTCCCATGGTTTCCCTTATTTGCAGGAACTAGTATATGTCTGAGTCAAATAGAAAAGTTCAGATAAGTTGATGTTAGGGAAATGAACCCTAAGATATGTATTCAAATGTTTTTACTTTCATGCGATTGTTTCTAACACATTTATAAGATTATTTCTTTGTTGCTTTGTATGTTCCTCTCAAACGGTATAACCCATGCTTTCACTGTACTTGATGATGTTATAATTTGTGGAGGGGAATGGATAAAACAAATCGTTTAAATGGGGATACAGGTGGACTTATTGCAACAATGAGACATACAAGTCGTTTTGTCGAAAACGAACTTTACAACTTTGCTGGGGCATGAGGGTTGGTTGTGGGGAGAGGATGGGATGGGAAGGGGAAACAAAGGAGGAGGCTACAATGCTTGATAAGAAATGTAGTCATTATCTTGTCCATGTAATTGTAACCCCTCTGTACAATATTTTCACAAAAGAAGAAAAAAAAGAAATCATCTTTTCAATAAATAAGCTGTTTGCATCTTGAAAGCTGTGATATATTGGTAGTTCTATCATTTCTCTATCAAGAGTGTTTATTAACAAAATATTTTTAGAATTGCAGTTGGCAAAAGCAATGGTGTTATAACTACAGTTTACAATGTGTAAACTACTAGTTCTGGGTAGCTATTTTTTTTTTAATTTAATTTTATTTTATTTGAGAACATAGTGTACAGAGGGGTTACAATTACATGGGCAGGATAATGCATACATTTCTTACCAAGCATTGCAGCCTCCTCCTTTGTTTACCCTTCACCTCCCTTCCCAGCCTCCCAGCTATTTAAAATAAGTTGACATCCCTCAAGATTAAAATCCACTTGCTTAGTCACACTAGCCAGATTTTCTGTGCCCAGTAGGCCAAGTGTGGCTGAGGATGGCCATACTGGAATCTGAACCTGAAAACACTTCCATCATTGCAGGAAGTCCTAATGGAAGGCAATCGATTCAAAATATGATCACACAAGCACATCAGTGTCTCTACATTGCTCACTCCTTTTTTGGCCTCCATGTTTACTCAGCCTCTTTGCTTTTTCATAGGTATTTTCCTGTGATTCTATCACAAATACACAGTGTGCCCTTTAACTAAAACCCTCTTAATTTTCTAAGAGGGCTGTTTGTTTGCCTTTGAGTTCTTACTATACATCTCAGGCTAGCCTTAAACTTTCATTTCTCCTACCTTAATTGCTATATTGCTGGGTAATACAGATATATGCCACTACATCAGGTATCATACTTTATTTTATTTTTTTTAATTTTAATTGTTATTTTTTGTGAACATACTGTACAGAGGGGTTACAATTACATGGGCAAGATAATGAGTACATTTCTTATCAAGCATTGCAGCCTCCTCCTTTGTTTACCCTTCACATCCCTTCCGAGCCTCCCCCCGCCCCCCCACCCAATCCCTCCCCCCACACACACACACCAAAATTGTAAAGTTTGTTTTTGACATGACAACTTGTACTTCTGATAGTTACATCAGGTCCACCCCATATCCTTCACAAATTATACCGACATCAAATATAGTGAAAGCAGGGTTATACTGTGGGGGAGGGATATGCAAAGCTACAAAGAAATAATCTTATAAATGAGTTAGACACAAATGCATGAAAGAAAAAAAACATTTAAATACATATCTAAGGGTTCATTTTCCTAACATTAAATTATCTGACCTTTCCTGCTTGACTCATACATATACTAGATATTGCAAATAAGGGAAACCATGGGACCTTTGTTTCTTTGGGCTTGGCTTACTTCACTTAATATAATTTTTTCCAAGCCTTTCCATTTCCTAACAAATGGGGAAATGTCATTCTTTCTGATGGAGGCATAGAATTCCATTGTGTATATATACCACATTTTCTTGATCCATTCATCTACTGAGGGGCATCTGGGTTGGTTCAAGATCTTAGCTATGGTAAATAATGCTGCAATAAAAATAGTTGTGCTGGTAGCTTTAGTGTGGTTTTCTTTGTAAACATTTGGGTAAATGCCCAAAAGTGGGATTGCTGGGTCATAGGGGAGTTCTATGTGAAGTCTTTTGAGGAACCTCCATACTGCTTTCCAAAGTGGTTGAACAAGTTTACATTCCCACCAACAGTGAAGTAAGGTTCCCTTCTGTCCACATCCCCTCCAGCATCTGTTGCTGTTAGAATTCTTAATTATAGCCATTCTAACAGGGGTGAGGTGGTATCTCAATGTTGTTTTGATTTGCATTTCTTTTATGGCTAGGGAGGTTGAGCATTTCTTCATGTGTCTATTGGACATCCTTATTTCTTCTTCAGAGAAGTTTCTCTTCAAGACTTTAGTCCACTTATTTATTGGGCAGTTCTTTCTTTGAGGATTTACTGTTGGGGGATTTAATTTTTTGAGTTCCATGTACATTTTAGATATGAGACCCTTGTCCAGTGTATGGCTAGTAAAGATCTTCTCCCATTCTGTGGGCTTTCTATTGATCTTGCTAGCTATGTCATTTACCCTGCAGAACCTCTGCAACCTTATGCAATCCCATTTGTCCAACCTTTCTTTTATTTGTTGTGTTTCCTGGTCTCTATTAAGAAAATTTCGGCCTGAGCCAAGGAGGCCTAGGGTTTCTCCTATTCCATCCTGTAATGTGTTCAGAGTGTCTGCTTTGACTCTGAGGTCTTTGATCTATTTGGAGTTGATTCTGGTGCAGGGTGATATATAAGGATCTAGTTTTTGTTTTCTAAAAGTAGTTAACCAATTTTGCCAGCACCATTTACTGAAGAGGCTGTCTTTCTTCCATTCTATTTTTTTAGCTCCCTTATTGAAGATTAGTTGGCTATAGGTCTGTAGGTTCGTTTCTGGGTTTTCAATTCTATTCCATTGTTCCTGAGGTCTGTTCTTGTGCCAATACCAAGCTGTTTTGATTACTATGGCTTTATAGTAGAGTTTGAAATTTGGTATTGATATTCCTCCAGCAGTGTTCTTTCCGTTGAGGAGTGTTTTTGCTATTCGGGGTCTTTTATTGTTCCATATGAATTTTTGGATTGCCTCTTCTATTTCCTTGAAGAATGAGGTTGGAATGTTGATAAGTATAACATTGCATTTGTAGATAGCCTTGGGAAGTATTGCCATTTTCACGATGTTAATCTTTCCAATCCATGAGCATGGGAGTTTTGCCATTTTCGAAGTTCTGTTTTGATTTCCTTTTTCAAGATTTTAAAGTTTTCATCATAGAGGTCCTTCACTTCTTTAGTTAAGTTAATTCCGAGGTATTTTATTTTTTGTGGGGCTATTACAAATGGAGTTACTTTCCAATTTCAGCCATACTTTTCTCATTGTTGGCATACAGAAAAGCCATTGATTTTGGGGGGTTAATTTTATAACCTGCTACTTTGCCAAAGTTTTGAATCAGCTTGAGTAATTTGGGAGTGGAGTCTATGGGATTGTTTAAATACAAGATCATGTCATCTGCAAAGAGGGAGAGTTTTATTTCTTCTTTCCCTATTTGGATCCCCTTTATGTTTGCATCTTGTCTTATTTCTGTAGCTATGCATTCTAATACTAGATTGAAGAGAAGTGGCGAGAGTGGACACCCTTGTCTTGTTCCTGAGTTAAGAGGAAATGGCTTTAGTTTTTCACAATTAAGTATAATGCTGGCTGTAGGTTTGTCATATTCAGCCTTTATTGTATTGAGGAATGTTCCATGGATTCCTAATTTTTCCAAAACCTTCATCATGAAGGGGTGTTGGATCTTGTCGAATGCTTTTTGTGCATTGAGATAACCATGTGGTTCTTATCCTTGCTCCTGTTGATGTGATGAATAATATTAATTGATTTACGTATATTGAACCAGCTTTGCATCCCTGAAATGAATCCTGTTTGATCGTGGTGTATGATTTTTTGGATGAATTGTTGAAGTCTATTGGCAAAAATTTTGTTGAAAGTTTTGCATCAATGTTCATCAAAGAAATGGGTCTATAGTTCTCTTTCTTTGATGAGTCCCTGCCTGGTTTTGGGATGAGGGTTATGATGGCTTCATAGAATGTGTTCGGTAATGAACTTTCCCTTGTGATTTCATTGAAGAGTTGGAGGAGTATTGGTGTGAGCTCTGCTTTGAAGGCCTTGTAGAATCCCTCTGTAAAACCATCTGGTCCTCGACTTTTCTTAGCTTAGAGGTCTCTTCTTGCTATTTCTATTTCAAAGCTTGATATGGGCCTGTTAAGCTGGTTTAACTCATCTTGGTTTAGTTTTGGCATGTCAATATTTGCTAGGAAAAGATCCATTTCTGTCAAGTTCTCAAACTTATTCTCATAAAGTTTTGAGAAGTATTCCCTTATAATGTTCTGAATCTTGGTTGTTTCCGTGGGGATGTTTCCATTCTCATCTCTGAGTTTATTAATTTGGGTGTGTTCTCTTCTTTTTCTGATAGGATTTGCTAAGGGTCTGTCAATTTTGTTAATTTTTTTGAAGAACCAACTCTTTGTTTTGTTGATTCTTTCTATAGTATTTTTTGGATTCTAATTAATTTAATTCTGATTTAATTTTAATTATATCTTTCCATCTACTGGATTGGAGTTTATGTTGCTGCTCTTTTTCAAGGACGTTTAGATGTGTCATTAAATTGTTGGTTTCAGATCTCTCCAATTTGTTGATGTAGGAGCTCAGAGCTATAAACTTGCCTCTGAGTACTGCCTAGGTATCACATTTTAAAGATAATGACATATATCCTTATGAGGTTTATCTTTCTTTTGGGATCTTACTTTTGTGTGGAAAAAGTCCTCACTATATTTACTTGGGCCTATGATGCATCAAACCCTATACTCTTAAGAAAATGCATTTTCTTAGCTTTGACTCATCACTGATAATCTGGATACTAGGAAGATTAAAAAAGAAAGTTTTTCCTGTCCCTTAAAGATCATTTCCAATTCAGTTTCAAGTTTAGAAATGTCTCTCCAGAAGAAAACTTTTGGTACAAGTTAGAACTCATCTTGGTGTACTGTCCTCAGAGGTAGCAGAAGCCAGTCACACTAAAGTGCAAAGAATTTTAGCAAATCTTTTCCTGAAGGGATGCTTTGGTGCTCAGCAGGGAAAAACACACTCAGGTGCCAGAAATTTCCTGGGTAAAGGAAAAGTGTACAAAACATGGAGCATGGAGGTCAAAAGATACTAAGAAATGTTTTATCTAGCTCTTCCTATCCATTATGCATACATCTCTTCTGAAATACATGATGGTCCATTTAGTTTCCACCTGAGGCCCAGATGACACACAGAGGACTGGGCAGTGGATCCCTATGAAGCTGAAAATGGAGGCAAGGCTGATGTGTACATTTTCCCACCATTCTTATCTCCATTCACTTCCCCTCCCATTAGCATCCACATCCTCTAGTCAAGACAAATTTCAGTTTCCAGATACTAACTTTTATTCAGCTGTTAGCTTTTTGATGGGGTTATGCCATGGAATCTCAATATACTCATACCTAACCCAACTGGGATAGGTGGAGGAAGGGAAATGATTGTACAAGATCTGCTGTGCACATAAATGAACTTGTTAAGTCAAAACTCTTCTCTAAAACTATTTGAAAGTAACAATAACAACCATGATAAAAATTGGGCAAAATGCATTCTGACAGGTCACAAAAGGCCCTGTGGGTATCATGAGAGGTACAGGGAGAAGATGCCCAATACCAGAAATTAGGGAACTGTGGATCAAAATCACTAGTTATTAAAGTGACAAAAACAAACAGGGCTGATTGTGCTAGGTTCTAAGAAGTGATGTGCTTAGCATGTCCCTGAAGTTTGCAGAGTTGCAGTGTGGGGAGATGGTGTGCACTGCTAGATCCCAGTGTATGCCAACAGGTGAAGGCAGGGGTAGACACACCCATGTCGGTAGAACATTGTCCACCACAGTCAAAGAAACCGGAAGCTGCCTAATGGCTCCTTGGCTGGTGACTGTTCACATCCTTCAAACCCTCCAACCTGCTCTGGTCCCCAGGGCCCCAGGTGGCTCCAACCTCCTACCAGCCCCGGGCCCTGGCTACCCTCTGCCCATCCTTTCTCCTTGCCTCTCCAGAGCAGCTGGCGGGAGCACCCAAGGCAGGGCCTCAGGGCCCAGGGTTTGTCTTTGGTTCGTGGGCCCACCCCGCCAGACCTCGTTCAGCTGGTGGCTGGAGAGGCTTTGCCATACTACTGTGGAACAGAGAATCCATCTTTTCTGGCCATTTGTTTGAGTCTCGGGCACAAGAGTGAATCCTGAGACCCGTGGTTGTGGCCCCATGTATCCACAAGTACTGAGGTGAGCCCGGCCAGAATCCTGGAGCCCAGAGTGGCTGCTGAGGTGAGCACTGCCCAGAGCCGGGAGCAGGGAGCCCGGCCAGGGAGTGGCCTCTGAGGTGAGGGCTGCAGGGAGCCATGAGCCTGAGAGCCCCCATCTGGGAGCAGCCACGGAGGTGAGCTCTTTCCAGAGGTGCCAAGCCAGGAGTGGCCTCAGAGGTGAGCTTTGACGGGAGGGGCAGTGCCCAGAGAGGCCAGGGAGGGAGGCGCCAGCCCTGGGGCAGCCATGGTGAGCCCTGCCAGGAGGTGCCAGGGGCCAGCCCAAGCACTGCCCCAGGCGGTCTCTGGCCTGATCCCAGTCTGGATCCCAGCCCTTGGTCCTAGGCTGCTCTGAGACCCCGGACAGACTCAGCCCCTAGTCTGACCTTGGCCCTGGTTCTGACTTGTTCCTGGACCCAGTCTGCTTCTAACACTCTAATGCTTCGAGTCCCATCTGGGGGCGCCTCAGGTTCTCTGGATCAAGCCAGGCTGGCCAGCACCGGGTGCTTCCTTCTGTTCAAGTCCTGCTCCCTCCAGACCTCAGCTGGCCAGCAAGCTGGCAGCAAGGCCAGAGATCCACGGCGACCTTTGATGGAGCAGGGTGGATGGGACGGCCAAGGGAAGAAGCGTCAGGGGGTGCCAGGGAGGGGGATGAAGGAAGGGGAGGGGGGCAGGTGGGACGCTAGGGGGACTGTAGGGGGACAGGAGGGGGACAGGAGGGGAGACGAGGGGGAGTGTAGGGGGAAAGGTAGGGAGGCAGAGGGGAACAGGGGGACAGGAAGGGGACAAGTGGGGGATGGGGGGACAGGGCGTGAAGAGGACGAGGACATGAGGGGATAGAGGAGGATGGCAGGGGGCTGGAGGGGGACAAGTAGGCCAGAGGGAGAGGGTAGGGGGTGGGGGAAATGGGAGAGGGCAGGCGGGGGAGAGGAGCACTCAATGATATCAAATTGCATTGGGCTGGCCTGAGGTCAGCCCAACTGAACCCTTGCCCTGGGCTGCCCAGAAACCCGATCTGCATCATAGCCACTTGGCCAGGGATTCTGTGAGAATTGGCCAGCTGGCCTTCAGCCACTCATTTTCCCTAGGGATTGGATTATGGGGTGCCCTGATCACTTATTTTAAATTTATTTTTTGGCAGTACTGGGGTTTGAACCCAGGGCATTACTCTTGGTATATAGGCACTCCAAACTCTGAGTCTTGTTCTTGTCCTTGCCCTTGTCCTTGTCCTTGCCCTTGCCCTTGTCTTTGTCCTTGTCCCTGTCCTTGTCTTTGCCCTTGTCCATGTCCCTGTCCCTGTCCTTGTCACTGTCCATGTCCTTGCCCTTGTTTTCCCTTGTGCTTGCCTTAGTCCTCGCCCATGCTTGCCCTTATCCTTGTCCTTGTCCTTGCCCTTGCCCTTGTCTTTGTCCTTGTCCCTGTCCTTGTCCTTGCCCTTGTCCTTCTCCTTGTCTCTGTCCTTGTCCTTGTTATTGTCTTTGTCCTTGCCCTTGTCCTTGTCCTTGCCCTTGCCCTTGTCTTGGTCCTTGTCCCTGTCCTTGTCTTTGCCCTTGTCCTTGTTCCTGTCCCTGTCCTTGTCACTGTCCATGTCCTTGCCCTTGTTTTCCCTTGTGCTTGCCTTAGTCCTCGCCCATGCTTGCCCTTATCCTTGTCCTTGTCCTTGCCCTTGTCCTTGCCCTTGTCCTTGCCCTTATACTTGTGCTTGTCCCTATCCTTGTCCTTGCCCTTGTCCTTCTCCTTGTCCCTGTCCTTGTCCTTGTCCTTGCCCTTGTCCTTGTCCTTGCCCTTGCCCTTGTCTTGGTCCTTGTCCCTGTCCTTGTCTTTGCCCTTGTCCTTGTTCCTGTCCCTGTCCTTGTCACTGTCCATGTCCTTGCCCTTGTTTTCCCTTGTGCTTGCCTTAGTCCTCGCCCATGCTTGCCCTTACCCTTGTCCTTGTCCTTGCCCTTGTCCTTCTCCTTGTCCCTGTCCTTGTCCTTGTTCTTGTCTTTGTCCTTGTCCTTGTCCTTGCCCTTATCCTTGTCCTTGCACTCTCCTTGCCCTTGCCGTTGTCCTTGTCCTTGCCCTTGTCCTTGTCCTGGCCCTTGTCCTTGTCCCTGTCCCTGTTCTTGTCCTTGCCCTTGCCTTGACCTTGCCCTTGTCCTTGCCCTTGCTCTTGTACTTGCTCTTTTCCTTGCCCTTGTCCTTACCTGGTCCTTGCCCTTGCACTTTCCCTTGCCCTTGCCCTTGGCCTTGGCCTTGTTCTTGCCCTCGTCCTTGCCCTTGCCCTTGTACTTTTCCTTGTCCTTGTCCCTGTCCTTGCCCTTGCCCTTGCCCTTGTCCTTATCCTTGCCCTTGCCCTTGTCCTTGCCCTTACCTTGTCCTTGTATTTGCCTTGGCATTGGCCTTGCCCTTGTCCTTGCCCATGCCCTTGCCCTTGTCTGGCCTTGCCTTCCTTTTTTCTTATGCTCCCTCTTGAATCCAGGGCTTCATATGCTAGCTCGGGCCTATTATTTAACTATAATCCCAGACCTGACTTATTGCTTATTACTGCGCTGAATTAACACCATCAAATTATAAATGGAACTTTTAATTTCATATGATTGTTCTTTTGTCTTATTAAGTTCTGTATCTCTGGGTCCAAAGAATGCAATTCAGAGTTATTCAAAAAAGTTGCTTGCAACTGTGCTGATATGTACAGACCTTTTTTGTTGTTGTTGTTATGATCCCTTACAAAATAATGTTTGGTATATGTAAACTACAGATGTTTTAAAGCATATAGGAGAATATATGTGGTCTATATGAAAATAATAGTTCATTTTATGTCAATGATTGGTATATTGGAATTGGGTATAATTAAGAATGGTGGTCCCCTGTAGACTTAGAAGGAATTTACCCTGTTGGAGTCGGATGTGGAGAAGGTCTGGGTTATGGATCACAACTGTTTCAGGGATGTTCATGGGACCTAACTGGCCCCTGGCATATGATTTTTATGAAAACTGGGGATAGGGCGGACTTTCTATTTTCCCGGTGGCTTTTATCTTGGACCAGAAGAGACATGATGTCAGAATGAGCACAAAACAAGCGTCTGTTTGGACAGGAAGGGTGCCACCAGTTGAAGAGTACCTGATTAGAAAGTGTGATTTCTAACCTTATTACGGCAAAAAGAGAAACAATTATTTTTGAGGTTGCAAGTGTATTTTCTTTCTGAAGCTTCGTAATTTTACTTCTTATGTACAGATTTATGATCCATCATACCTGTTTCATGAGGGTAGGATGAAGGACCATCTTGTCCCCCCAAATTTGTTGTGTTAGTATTCTTGCAAAGTTCAATCCTTTGAATAGCTTAAATATGTTTGTCGCTTTTGTCAAATAAATCTGGTGTATACATATTGGTCTGTTTCTTTTTCTGTTTTTAAATAACTAGCTTTGCGCTAGTCTTCCATATTCTTTTGGTGCTAACTGGTATAGATGCAATTTTGTGTGTGTGTGTGTGTGTGTGTGTGTGTGTGTGTGTGTGTGTAACTGGGGTTTTAACTTATCCCCATCCTGATAGGCAGGCATATTACCACTTGAGACACATCCCCTAACACTACATTGACTTTAAAAATGGTAGTAGTGGCAGTGTCCTAAATATTTTTTTAAGATTGTCCTGCTGTTAAAGATTCCTTTGCTTTTTAAAATATATTTTAGAAATAGGTCATTGATATCTACAAAATGCTTTGTGATGTTTACTGGAATTATATTCAATTTATAGGTCAGTTTGGGGATAATTGTCATTTTAACCATAAACCTTCCAGTTCCTGACAATGCACTCTCTACCATCATTTCAGTATTTTTTCAGGAATCCTTCGTAATTTTCAATGGGCTGGCTTTGCAGGTTGTGTTTCCTTGGTCACAGCTGCCAAGTGTTATTTTTTATTGTGAGAATACCATACAGTGGGGTTACAATTACATGGGCAAGATAATGAGTACATTTCTTATCAAGCATTGTTGCTTCCTCCTTTGTGTTCCCTTCCCATCCCTTTCTCTCTCCTCCCACCGGCCCCTCTCCACACCATCATCACCACTACCACCACCACCAACCCCAGTCAAAGTTGTAAAGTTTGTTTTTCGACATAACATCTTGTACATCTCATTGTTGTAATGGATCCCCCTGTATTCCTATTAAAAATTTTTGTTCTTTTCCTTCCCCTCCACAAATTATAACAACATCAAATACAGTGAAAGCAGGGGTTATACCATGGAGGAGGGACATAGAAAGCAACAACAAAGAAGGATGGCCAATAGACACATGAAGAAATGCTCAACCTCACTAGCCATAAAAGAAATGCAAATCATCACAACATTGACATACCATCTCACCCCAGTTAGAATGGCTAGAAGCAAGATGCTGGAGGGACAAAAGGGAACCTTACTCCATTGTTGGTGAGAGTGTAAACTTGTTCAACCACTTTGGAAAGTAGTATGGAGGTTCCTCAAAAGACTCCACATAGAGCTCCCCTATGACCCAGCAATCCCACTCTTGGGCATTTACCAAAATGATCAAAAGCAAGACCATAGTAAAGCTACCAGCACAACTATGTTTATTGCAGCATTATTTACCATTGCTAAGATATACCAAGTCTTATTAATTGGTGAGAATTAATCATTGTGTCTCATAGCTGGCCCAGAGGAGGATTTAAAGTATAGTGTGTTCATAATAAGATAGGGGACCCTAACATAAATTTTCAGGTAGGTTCCACCCTGGGAAGCTGCAGTGCCCTGACGTCTGTGTGAAGCTGCATTCCGTAAGACAAATTTCTGAAGTAGGAGTCATTTCTCTTAGTCTCACTTTCCTTCAACTCCTCATATTGTGAATAGCTTGGTGATGATGAATTTTAGCAGTCCTCAGTATAACGTAGATGCGATACCAATCATTTGCCCTTCCCCATAATGATATGTGTTTGTGTTTGTTTTTTGTCATTTGTGTTTGTGCTCAAGGGTTTTGAAGCCCAACTACTTCTATTTTGTACTTGTGAAGTGCTAGTTTCAAGGTGGACACTGCTAATATTTGTAGTCTGTAATGGCACTTGGTATTACTCTGTCTAAACCCTGCAGTGTCCTGGATAAGCATCTCTGAGTAGCTTTACCCACACTCAGGTCAGTAGGCTTTGAGAAAGTAAACCCTCTTCTTCCCTTTTGAAGGAATGCTGGACCCAGGTCTTTGGTTTGCATTGTGGTTTGGGTTATGATTGTATATTCATCTTCCAGGATTATCAGCAACTAAGGAATCCCCTGTTCTCTAGCAGAGCTCAGTGTTTAGGATGGACCACTGAAATCTGAGTGTTGTGCTCTCTTTGGCAGAGCTGAACCTAATTTATGACTACCAGGGCTTCTTGAACTTTACCCCCTATTCCTTTTCTATATGCCCCGTTCCTTGTGTCCTGCTGTCCAGATTTGTGCTGGCCTGAGAAGTGTGTGGTGAGTGCATTAACTTTCCAAAGGGCACATTACCTTCCTGGCCTCACACCTACCCTACTCACCTCCAAAACCCTCCTACAGAGTTAGTGCTTCCGCATAGGAATTAGAAGAGGCCAGAGTGGCTCCACAGCAGCATGAATCTGACAGTGGGTTGAGGTGGCTCCTTTGTATCAGTACTGGCAAGGGCCCTGCCCATGGGAACCTAGAGCTCCTTAGAAAAATGAATGGTCTTTCAGTCGTATGCTAGTACTGCCTACCTAAGATCATCCTGGGGTGCTTGCTGTCATCCTGAAGACAGCAGCAGAGTCCACAGGCAGGTAGGAGGATTAGGAGGATGGCCTCAGTGCAGTCCTATAGTGTGATGTAGGACTCTCCTTGCAGAGTGACAAGTGCAAAGCTTGCTTCCACCCAGTCAGTGAGGTCATGGGGGCCTTAACAGGGACAGGGCTGAGGCTGTGGGCAGCTCACACTACATAGCTCTGCCTGCACATTCCTTTTGTGTGCCCTGTGCTCACTGCTGTGACAGGTGATGATGAAAGCAGAATTCATCCTCAGCCTCAAACTTGTGTGCCACCCACCAGTACCATGCCACAAGCCCACAGGTGTGTCTGGGACACTCGCACCACTCTTCAATGTACGATGCTCTGGGTACATGTCTTCCTGCAGCAGTAGTCAGAAGGTGAGGTCGGCACTGAGTGTGCTTACATTCATGGATGGAGGGGATGTTACATCACCAAACATATCTTGAAGCCCCAGTTTCCTCATAGCCGGATGGAAATAATGAGGAAGATGTGAGTGGTTTTCATGGAGCAGCTCATTTCACAGGCTTCTTTGCACTATTCCTCCCTGTGCTATTGCACAGAATGTTTTGTTGAGTCTAGGAAGGAGCTAAGTTCTGCCCAGTACTGCCTCATGAAAGGCATGTTTTTGGGCAAGTGATACTATTTGCTATGTGCTGTCTCTTGGTTTTCCAGGTGGATAAACTGACTTCATGAAAGTAACCTTGTGTAGTTGAGGAACTGGGTTGGAACCAGTCTGTAGCTTGTGGAGGCTGTGTTTTGACCCTACTGGTGTAAAAGCTCGATGTGTGACTTGTCCTGGTCTCTTGAGTAGTCAGTGGCTGGTATGACTTCTACCCTGTATATTGGGTGCAGGATTAAGTCCATTTCCAGGGGCACATGGGACTGTGTTCAGTCTTCTTCTTCTCTCAGGACTCCAGAAGACCTTTGTGGATTTGTGGTGGAGCTTCAGCCATGGGAGCTGTCACTGAGGGAGCACACGGGCCCTGTGATATCACTACCAGGTAGATGTTCACTCAGGGCATCCATGGGGACTCATTGGGCCATTGGGAGGAAACTGTGTGTAACCCTCAGGATCTCTTAGTATCTCATTAACAGGATAAGGTATTAGAGGCTGGGTACTTCTTAAAGAAGAGCTTGCTTTAGCTAACAGTTCTGGAGATAAAAAGAGCCTGTTGCTGAAATCACCTTAGCTATGTTGGGGACTTCCTGGCATTGGAAAGAACCTCATGTGGGCAGAGATATCACCCCACCTCACAGGAAGCTAGAGGAGGAAAGAGGCCGGTCATCCATATTAGCTCTTGCAAGAACTAGTGAAAGGGTCTGAGATCCAACTCAGTCCTTTGGAAATATTACTCTTTTGGACCTTAGGGCCTGTCTAGTCTCACCTCCTTATGCGTGTGTACAGTGATAACACTTGCAAGACTTGGGGGATGGCTGTGCTTCACTGGCTCTCGTCTGAGCCAGTGGTTGGGGGCTGGAGTTTGGTGGAAATTACCCATGTTTCCATCATAAATGGTAAGTGGCACTTGAGGGCTCCGGAGAGTTTCATCTCTAATACCTGCTTGTTGGCTTCCTGGTTCTTGTGTCCCTGCTTGCTCTGAGCATTCAGCCTCTTTTTTTTTCTCTACAGCAAGTGCTTGGTGTCTTTGCCAATACTACGTTTTAACCTTTGACACTCATGGAGTGCCTCACATTTATTCCTGACTCCTTGAAGGACCTGGTGTGGAGGATCACTCTGTATGATCAGGCTCCTTCAGAGCCATAGGGTAAATGCTGCCTGACCACGGTGAGGAGGGGAGCCCTGCACAGACCGACCTGTGGACAGGCAGGTCTGTGAAGAGAGCTCAGACCCACCCTGCTTGCCATTGCTTGTCAGGCCACGGGCTCTTTCTCATGTGAAGATAGTGGTTTAATAATTTATTTTATTATTATTTGTTGTTGTTATGACAAAGGTGATACACAGAGAGGTTACTGTTTCTTAAGTCAAGTAATGAGTACATTTCTTGGTTTTAAGTATTAAAGACTTAAAAATTGAGCCGCATGACAGTGGCTATGCCTGTCATCCTAGCTGCTCAGCAGGCTGAGAGTGAATTATGTTTCAAAGCCATCTCAGGCAAGAAAGTCTGTGAGACTCTTATCTTCAACTAACCACCAGCAAACTGGAAGTGGCACAGTGGTTCAAAGTCGTAGAGCCACTTGCATTCAGGAACAAAGCTCCTGGACAGTGGTCAGGCCCTGATTTCAAGCCCCATGAATAACATTAAAAAAAAAGTATATAAAGGTGATGTTCAGAGGGCTTATACTTACAGAAATCAGGGAATCATTTCTTTTTTGACGGTGTTACACTTTCCTTTGCTCTCTTATATCACTTGGCTCTTAGAATTAGCTGGTTATGAGGAAATATTGATCATCCCTGGCTGTAAAGGAAATGCAAATAAAAACAACACTGAGACACCACCTTACCCCAGTCAGAATGGCTCACATCCTAATGTCAGCCAATGACAAATGCTGGAGGGGATGTGGAAGAAAGAGGAACCCTACTGCATTGCTGGTTGGAATGTATACTAATACAACCACTTTGGAAAGTAGTCTGGAGATACCTCAGAAAGCTAAATATAGATCTCCCCTATAACCCAGCCATACCACTCCTAGGCATCTACCCTGAGCAACAGGAACCAGTATACAAAGACACATGGACCTCCATGTTTATTGCAGCACTGTTCACAATAGCCAAGATTTGGAAACAACTCAGATTCCCCAATACTGATAAGTGCACCCAAAAATTGTGGTACTTACATACAATGGAATATTATGCAGTCATTAGAAAGGACAAAATAATGACATTTGCAGGGAAATGGATGGAACTAGAGCAGATTATTTTGAGCAAAGTAAGCCAAGAACAAAGAGAGAAATGGTACATGGTCTCCCTGATATGTTGATGATAAAGCCAAATGCAAGAAGATATGGCAAAGTAACAGGACTCAAGAAACAAAGGACAGCCACCCATTTTGTTATGTCATTGCTAAATGACTCCATTTTCTTGACTATATATATGATAGATATACACACACACAGAGGGAAGCCAGGAAGAGGAACAGAATAAGTGGAAACATCCTACAATAAGCAAAAAGAAAGAAATGTAAACATCACCAGATGTGGAAAAAATAACTTGTATTGACAAAGCTCATAGAATTCACAAACTATATAGACCATGATAATGACAATTTGCCTTGTGAAAGTTAAAATGTGATTGTGACTCTAAGTATCACTATTTCACAATACTGTAAATATGTGAAATTTATGTAATCACCTAATCTCAATTAAATAAAAAAAGTGAGAGAAGGGATGGGTTAAGAGAGTGACAATGTTGTCAGACACTTTGTACTCATATACTATTTTGTAGAATGGGAACTTCTTTGTACAACTACTTAAAGATAATTATAAAAAATAAGCTAAAGGATTAGCTGGTTTGGGTCTGGGAAGGTGGCTCAGTGGTAGAGCGCTTGCCTTGCATGCCTGAGGCCCTGGGTTCTATTTCTCAGCACCACTTAAACAGAAAGAAAAAAAGCTGGAAATGGCGCTGTGGCTCAAGTGGTAGAGCACTAGCCTTGAGCTGAAGAGCTGAGGGACAGCGCCCAGGCCCAGAGTTCAGTCCCTACGACTGGACCCCTCAGAAAAAAAAAGAATTAGCTGGTTATGTTGGACATAATTACATCAGTTTGCTTTAAAAAATGACAAAGATTCCTTTTTTCACTTTCAACATACTGTTGGATGGAATGGCATGAGAAGTGATTTGGTAGTAGAACCTGGCGTTGCTCTTCATTTTACTGTATGAAACAGAATGCACTACCAAGAGAAAGGAAAAGTGTGTGCTTAAAGTGAGGTACTTTCTGTACTAACTGCTGTGACAAGTAACAGATCGCTGTCTGCCCAGAGATCCCCGTGGACCAGAGCTCTGCATGATATGCATGGTTGTATAGCCTCTGCGGGGTCACAAGTGTGGATTCAATAGCTCATGCTTTTTCTTTAGGGAGAAGTTGGGGAATAAAGGCTCCAGCAGCAGGCTTGTCCCTGTCACTCATTTTCTCTGCCCTGTCTCAGGACTCCTGGGCTCCCAGATTTGATGCAACCACCCTGGGAGGAAACGTGAGCTCAGTGTGTCCTGTGGACATACCCAATGTTTTACTCTCTGTGGGCAAGCAGTCACCATGGGCTATATTCACTGGCATCTCCGGTGTCTAAAGTGAGGTCCCCAGTACCTCCCCTGCCTGATTCTGTGTGTTTTTCCAAGGTTGGTTTTGTTTTATACTCTGTGTGCTGGTCATTTATGTTCTAACTTCACATGGCTGTGGCTCATTGCTCTGTGTTGCTCCTGGTGCACATGGACTCTGTGACAGGTAGGGTGACCAATGAGCATGGGGTACCCAGCAGCTGTCAGACACTGAAGTGGAACTAGCCAGGCATCCAGGATGAGGAGCCTTACTCTTAGTAGTTGGAGTCATTACATTGCTCTTGGCCCTAGTGTCCTGGGTTGGCTGTGCTGGTCTTGGGTGGCAGGTCAGTATCCCATTCATGGGGCTAGGAGACCTGGTAAGGCCAAAGAGCTATGTTCCTAGGGATCTTATTTATTTATTTATATACTTATTTATTTATTTGCTTATTATTGTCGGTCATGGGGCTTGAACTTTGGTACTATGCCTGTCCCTGTACTCTTCAGCTCAAGGCGAGTGATCTATCATTTGTGCCATTGTGCCACTTCTAGTTTTCTAGTAGCTAATTGGAGATAGGAGTCTCACGGACTTTCCTGCCCAGGCTGGCTTTGAACTGTGATCCTCAAATCTTACCCTCCTAAATAGCTAGGATTACAGGTGTGAGCCATCAGCACCCAGCCTAGGGATCTTATAAGGACATCTGAGCAGAAATTTGGGTGAAATGGATTAGAGGCCGAATGGTAGAATGCAGAGCATGGTGTCAGGCTGGCTGGCAGGCAGTGCTGGCAGCTGCAAAGGGTTTTCCTGTGGGAGCAGATTATGGTTCTATGGCAGTGTGGGCCAGCTGCCTGACTCCTGCCACTTGGGTGTCTTTTTCTCCTGCTCCTGATAAGCTGTTGATTTTGCCTTCTCATTTCATTGTTTGTTCTCATGTCATTGTAAATTGGCCTCTGCTATTCTTTCTTGGCTACCCTGTAGTTCACATGCCACCTGCTGGCTGTTCCTCTTCTTACTCTTCAGTATTTTTCAGTTTTAATCAGGGCTACAAGAAGATTTGCAGCACAATCTTAGCACACTGATCCCTCAGCATAGAGGGGAGGGGTGAAGGCAGTATCCTGCAGATTTTAGGAAGTTGATGTTTGGAAGACAAATGTTGCCTCCTGCCCATTGTACTCTGGTCCCATAGAATATCAGTGGTCTTGGGGCACACTCTTTCAGATGTTACCATTTTCCTTCTTTGAGACCCAGTTTGCTGAATGCCTGCTGCTTGCTGGGCTTGCTGACTCAGTGACTTGGTGTCTGTCCCAGATGCAGTGGGTGTGGGTCCTGAAAGGTCTCTTCCCTAGAATTTGTATGGTGCCTGTGTAATCTGGGCTCCCACTTGTCTTTATGTAGTCACTGCACTACACACACTGAGCTGTGGGTGAACAAGGGAGGGGAAGTACACCATGCATCCTGTATCAAGCATTGATGGAGCCTCATCCAAAGGCCATTAAGTCTTTCGGAAGAGTAGTTCTTTTACCAGAGCATTACCAACAGCCAGAAGTGGATGTTGTTGAGTTTTCTGCCATTGTGATCTCTATGGCTTGACCTGTGTTACCGATGAAACACATCTTGAAGTAGTGTTGACTGAATTGACTGTCTTGCATAATGTTCTTGGTTCTGTGGAGCTACAGGTTGGACCTGCTGATGAAGCTTGTGCTGCTTCTGCTTGGGCTGGTGTCCTAGAGACAGCAAACTTCCTGAGTCATTCTCAATGGCAGGAGAGGGGATGGGCCATATTAATATTCAACTAAATGTCCTTATCTCAGAACAAACAGAATGTTTTCTTTAGGGCTGTTTGTAGGATTGTGGATCTGGTTTTTGACAGCCCTTGATCAGGATCATGTGTCACAATATAGTGGTGGTGTTCCTGTGTGTGAAAAATGCTGGGGCTTGGACCCAGTGCCTTCTGCACTCTGAGCACTCTACCACTGAGCCTTAGTGGATGGATAAGAAGGTCTTGGCTGGTTAGGCAGCAGGGTAACTTTTTCCATGACAAGCAAAGAGCTTGCAGAGTGTCAGTAGGAAGTTATTCAGAAGGAGCATGTATTTGCATGCATTTCCATTATAGGATTATCAGGGAAGGCTGTTACTCCTTATCTTCCCCATCTTTTGATTCGTTTAAGGTTTTATAGAGGCAGGTTACCATCTATCAGTATTTGTAGATGAATGTGTCTCCATCCGGTTCACTTCTGAGTGGAATTTGATTATAGTGTTCAGAAACTTGGTTCTTTTGCAACTCTGAGCCTGTGTGTTTTGGCTGAGTCTGATAACAGTCCCCCTGGTTCTGTGGCTGAAGATAAGGCAGTTGTTCGGCTGCTGTCCTGCATGGGGCTCAGAAGGCCTGACCACAGACTTTCTGCTCTTAGTTCTCACTAATGTTTGGAGGCCCAGGCACTAGGCACCCTGTGCATACCACCGAAAGCTGCCTTTACCTCTGGCATTGGCTGAGCCTTCAGCCACAGTCAGTCAACATAGTGACCATGAGGGATGGGCACTAAGCTTATAGAGATTGTGAAGAATCAGGATTAAGAAGCTTGTGCTGGAATTCCAGAGACTCTGCAATTTGCGGTTCCTCTGCTTTGCTGGAAATACAGGTCTCACTTTGCCAAGTTGGTGAAAGGATTAGGGCCTCTTATGAACAGTCTGGGTTCTGGGGTTCAGCATTGTCACCTGTGTCCAGATTGGCAATGAGTGAATGAGAGCTATCTGTGTCTGTGGACATGTGCTTCCTTTAGCACTGAGCTTGGAGTATAACAAGCAACATGTGAATTCTCCCTAACAGACATGGATATTATCACAGCTTTGTACCAGAACTTGAGCTCTGGCTTAATCTGCTCCAATGTATTAGAAATAGGACTTGAACACAGGCCTGTATGTCTTCAGAGTTTTTGTGCTTCACCCAATGGGAGAGTCCAGGTTACTGAGGAGCTGAGCTTTTTCTGCTCATTTCTGTTCCTCAGCAAGGACCTTTGGTCAGTGTATCCTGAGCACTTGGCTATGCAGCCTTCCTCTGTGCACTGTCAGGTAGTCTGTAGAACCACCTAGTGATAAGGTACTGAGTGATGTGGGCACAGGTACTGTGGCGTGTCAATCTGCTTGGCCACTTTATTTAACCCTGCTGGGTTCTTCAGAAGACCCATCAAGTCAGCCTCCAATTGCTACTACCCAAGCCACAAAGTAAACTCACTCTGACCTCCTAATGGTGGCAGTTGGTTGGCAAATCTATTGTTGCCACTGAGTCACTTGAAACCTGGTTTTCTTTGGATGCTTACAGAACCTCCTTAGGTCCATACTGGGCCATTCTTCTGGGGATGCTTTTAGGGAGGAGATGCATTCTTGTCTAGCAAAGGGGCCTTAGGATGTGGATAGGAGGTGGTAGCTCATGACCTTTCACATTTCAGAGACTGTTCACTTGCTTCCCCTGCTGCCTCCCAAAAAGTGATACAGTCACAATTTAGTGCTCCTTGTCCAAAGTATTGAATCCAGAGTATAAAATACCTTGTAGTATAATGAAACCTTGTCACTTTTATTAGCCCATTAGTGTGTGAGTTAAAGCAATCCTTAGCTGTCCTCAGATCAGCTAGACTAGTCACAGGTACGCATAATTAATAATGCTAGGAGGTACCTGTGCCTCTGAATGGCTGTCCATCTGTGCCCACAGTGATGATTGTGGTGAGCAACTGCTCACGATGGTGTCTAAGCACGCACTGCCCATGTTTGAATCTCAGCTTTGTCCTTGAAAAATTTAGACTTTGAGCAACCTTCAGCTTTTTCTGATTTTGTCACCTCGCACAGTCCAATAAAATGTTCTGGAACATGGCTCACAACTCCATGGTCAGAACACAGAAATACAACCTAACTGCAATGTGAGCAAAAGACTTGTACGGTCAGCTTTGACCACCATCAAATATAGATGACAAACACATGGCAGGGTTTTGGATGCCATTACCTATTTGAAGCACACTGGAGGTGTAACCTCAGACCTCACAAAAATTTGCACTAGCAATGTTTGTTATAGTGATATTAGTTAAGATCAGAGAGATTCAGACATTCATCCAATGGCAGCAGAGTGCAAATGGTACACCCACTCTAGAAAAATAGCCTATAAGTGCAGCTTCTCTTTGGCCCAGTGGTTGTTTTACTACCCCTTGCTGGGGTAGTACTAGGAAAAACGAAGGAACAAGATACAGTGAAATCAGCAGTTCCTGCAGTGCTGTCCCTCACAGTCATGCACAGTGTGATTGCATGTGTATGGCAGTACTGAATGGGTGACATTATGAAAAGTAAGTGCACGTTGGCATGAGTTAAAGCAGTAGGAGTGGGAGGTTTTCCTTTCAGCAGCATGGCTTCTCTGCGTCATGACTGTCTGGTTCAGCATGAGATGATGATTGTGCCAACACTTTGTCTGATGGTAACAAGCTGGTAAAGGCTTCGTGTGGTCTCCAATGCTTTCCACAGGGGCATGCAGGGCTGTAATTCTTTCAGACTGAAGTTGCCACCAGCAACCACAGAATGGAAACCAACGTAGTAATGCAACTGCTAAACTTAGAGCAAGGATCACCTGGCCCCAAAGATAAGAAAAGTAGGACTCCACAAAAAAATATTTTCAGAGATATTAACTATCTCAATCACCTGATTTGAGTGGACATCTTATCCAATGCCACAAATCTGTTGTATCTCTGTAGAATTATTACTATTATTATTTCAGTGCCAGTTGTAGAGCTTAAACTCAAGGCCAGGAAACTGTCACGGAGGTTTTGTCCTGAAGGGTGACACTGACTAGCTCTTGAGCCATGTCATTTCTTCTGGGTTTTTTATGTTTAATTGGTGGTAATACTCTGAAGGACTTTCCTTCCTGGGACGCCTCTGTCACATTGCATGTGATAGAATTAGGTGTTGTGATAAAACTCAGTATGGGAGTGGAGCATATATAGGTGTGGAACAGACATTTATGGCTCCTTACTAAAGTCGCTCTGAATATCCCCCTGCTCTTATTCCTGTGAAATTCTTTCTTTTTTCTAATTAAAGACCTTGTCTTTGCTTCAGTGCCCTGAAGGAAGCCACCTATCTTTCACTGAGAATGCAGAGGGTAAACATGGCATGTGATGAACCTTCCTCTAGGAAAGCAGGCCCATGAGGAGCACATTGCAGGATGGCATCCATTGGTGAGCAAAACAATGGCTGGCAGAATTCATGCCACAGGAGAACCAGTCAGGTTAGTCAGGTTCAGTCAGGGAGGTCAGGAGGTCTATGTCTGGTGGTGCCAGAGGTTCCTTTCTCTGTTTCTGCTCACAGGTGAATGTCTAAGCCAGATGCAGTGCTTTCCACAATGAGATATCCATACCTGTTTTGTTGAGGAAAAGGAAAGATTTTGCTAGGGTTCTTGCAGTCTCTCTGACAGAGATTGGGACTGTCCAACCGCTTCCCCCTCACCTCCCTTCCTAAATCTACTGTCCCTCTCCCTCACACACTATTTCCTGCTAGCCCTGGACTGGAAATATCCATTGGTGCTGTCTGCGAGGACATTCTAGAGCCTTCTAACCCCTTGGTCTTCCCAGTGCTGTTAGGAGTAAGTAGTCTTGCCAAGATATCCTGATGAATTGTGCAAAAGTCCCTGTGGCAGGAAACCCCAGCATTGGTGCTGTTATTAATTCAAGTGACCTATTTCTTCAGAGCTTGGATGGGTTCTCCAAGCTAGCACAGATTCATCTAGGGAGAGTTCTCCCAGTCGTCCGCCTATGCCATTCTACATTCTCTTCAGTGCTAGCCAGCAGCTCCTTCCAACCTACCTGCCAGGATGCTGGCCAGAAATGCTATCTGAAGACTGTGTGCATTGGTTTGCACACATGCTAGTTGTTTTGTAAGGGCTTGTGTGTGTTAGTTCCAACTGTTCATGTGAGGTCATCAGCAGAAGATAAGACATGGGCTGGTCATGTCTTTAGACAAACAGGCTCTCCCTTCCTCTTTCCCCCTCATGAATCCCTGTGTGACAGAACTGCTGATAGGACTTTATGTGAACTTTGGGCTCCAGGAATGTCTCCCCAACATGTACCCTCCAGAGTAGTTCTCCTTGCATTGGACTGGGCAACAACTGGAGTATGCCATTCCCTCCGTGTTTTCCTTTGCACTCCTGTCCTCCAAAATTCCCTGCCACCTTAGGAAGATGCCCTGTGAGTTTGGTTCTGAGTTCCATTTACTGTTGGGACACAGAGGCCTGTGACCTAAATCAGAGGTACTACTCCTACTAATATGGGCAGATAACAGGCTACCAGCAAAAAGGTAAGGAATCCAGAATAAGGAAGGTTGGATAGCTTCTTGACTGCCAAAAACAAGGAGGCAACGAGTGGGGAGGTCCTCTGAAGGGTAACTGTTCAAGGATTGTGTTCCCTAGTAGACAGTGCCAGGGGCTGCACCAACTCGAAAATGATTTGGGGCCACGGATTGGAACTTTTTTCCACCAGAGAGATGTCATTGTGTGCCAGTTTTTTTTTTCTTGAAATTAACAATAAGAACAGTAGAAACAAAGGAAACAGTAGGGAAAGAAGGCAGAGGATTAATGAGTAAGAGGGCAGGCAGGTGTGTGGCAGGGGCTGGTGCAACGTGGGGCTTAGTTCTGGAGCTGTCTGAAGAGCCCTTAGGCAAGATTCCCTGCATGCAGAAGCTTGTGGTCAGTGCATTTGTGGTGATGGCTGTTGCTCTGATGTCAGTGGAGCTGGAAGATGGCGCAAGCCAGTGCTAAGAGCAGTGCCGGCAGAGCTCAGGAGATCAGTCCCCAAAGGATCCACATCAGGCCTTCCACGATGCTGCCTCCCTCCACACACACACACACATTCTCCTTCTGGTGTCTCCGCCATACACAACACACAGTATTCTGCCCCTGAATGGCTTTCACCTGTGTGTGTGTGTGTGTGTGTGTGTGTGTGTGTTTGTACCTAAGGCTGGATATCCCTTCTTTGGAAGGAACAGCACCAAGCCAGTCGCCTTCACCTGCAGCCTCACCTCCAGATGTTTCCACTGAAATGGGAGGACAGAGACTAGGAACTCCATGGGAGAGCCTCATACAGGCAGATGCAGCCAGCCCTTTCTAGCATGTGTTTATATAACTGCTAGGTCTGAAAAGACAGGGAGTGGCATAAGGCCAGAAAGAAGCATTGGTTGGGAGGGGATGGAGAATGCTGTGTGGTAACTGTTGAGGCTATTTGTGGTTATATGGTAGTTTGTGGGCCTGGCACCTTCCCAGGCAGCTTCAAGTCCCACAGACTTGCAGGGTTGATGGCTGGAAGTTGAGTGAGTGGGTGCACCTGGGGGCTTGTAAGAGGAGAGATGACAAAGAGGCCAGTGAAGGGATGAAGAGGAGTGAAAGCTGGTTCTGCAAAGACCTACATGTCCACTTGGGTGAGACCTGGGTGTGCTCCAGCTGGCCACATCAGTGAGAGCCTTGCAGGACAAGGATCACCTAGTCACTCACAGGGCCTGTTTGCTGGAGCACCGTGCCTCCATGGGGCCAAAAGGGTTGTGGATACCCCCTGGGCATCTGCAACAAGTACCCTTTGTTACTGTCCATATGGTGTACATGTCCTCCACAATCATGAGAACCATCATCCCATTTTCTCTCCAGGTATGGGCAGAATCTCTTGGCAAAGTAAGACCCATTCCCCTGGAGGCTTTCTGGCAGGAGCTCAGAAAAACTCTACCACTTTTAGAAAGGGGAACTGAGGAGGATCATGGGATTAACACACACACACACACACACACACACACACACACACACACACACACATACACACGTGTGAAAGCCTACAAAAGGTGAGGAAGGTGTTAGGCCCCTGGCAGCAGAGCTGAGAGGCAGTATTGGGCCCGGGACTGGCTAGGAGGGGACATGTCAGAATTCAGCCAAAGCATGCCAAGTGAAATGCAGTTGAGTAGATGCAGCTCTTGTGATACCTCATTTCACATGTCGGTAGCGAGCTTCTTTCACCTGTGATGAGTGTCTAAACTGGGGGAGTGTTGGATAGTGGGCATGGAGACAGGGCCAGGATTACATTGGCACAGGGCCCTTTTCAGTGATCTCATTTTCAAGGATGTCTGGGGAAGGAAGGAGCTTAGGGCATTGTGGTAATTGCAGAGAAAGCTCTGTGTGACTGTGTCTAAGCCTGACCCAGTTTTAGTGTGTTGTGTGGGAACAAGTGTGCACACACACTCACCCAAGTGAGTGACCAACGCAGGTGCCTAGTGGTCACACTGAGGCAGGTGGAGGGTCAGCTGATGTTTGCCAGCTGGGATCATCTCCTGTGCACAAGTCTGAAAAGACCGGGGTGGCATGTGGGCAGTAAGAAGAATGAGGGTGGGAGGGAGGGGAATGGGGTGGCTGCTGTTGGGGCTGTTTGTGGCCCCGTGGATGCAAATGGGCCTGGCACCTTCCCTGACAGGAACAGAGCCCAAAGACTTGTATTGTTGATGGTAGGTTGGCATGGCATGCTTGTGGGCATGTGGGATGAGAGATGACAGTGAGGCCAGAATTGCCTCCCAGTGTCAAGTGACAAGCTAATCCAAATGAAGGCTCTGGGACAGCAAGGACCCTGTCCTTTGCTGTCTGTCCCTGTGAGGCCTCCCACCTGTCCCAGAGGGGGAAGGATGATGGGCCTGTATGGGCCTCACAGTACTGGGCTGGTCAGTACAAATTTCCAAGGAGCTGAGCGATGGGAGCAGTAACTCACCAGCTAATGCCTCCTGTACTGTGTCTAAAATGAAAACTTGAGTCTGGTCGATAAGGATTACTGCCCAGCTTACCTCAATTTCACACCCTCAAAAGCAACCACTGAGGGATCATATCCCATGTACCTTGACAGCAGTGCCTTGTCCTGCTGGGTCTGATACCTCAGGCTTTGGAAAAGGAGGATAAGGATAGTGCAGATTTTCCATGGACCGAGCTTCCAGTTGTGCTTCTGCCACTCTGCTGGTCCTCAGAGCTGACCTATGGGCAAAGGATGTCTATATTCCTGTCCAGTGACCTGGGCCAATTCAACCTGACCACACACAATGGGACCACAGATCTCTACACAGATCAAATGCTTGAATGTATGTAGGTGCAACCTGGAAAAGGCTCATCTGTGTGTCTGCTTCCCAAGGGTGGAGGCATCACTCAGAGACTACGAGCACATCTGGTTCAGTGGCCCAATACAAGGGCCTAGCCCCAGACTCCAGTGAGCCCTCAGACGTCCTTTCCCTGTACCTTCCCTCTTCACTTATGCCATGTGCATAGGCCAGAATGCCACCACTCCCTCACGTCCCAACCCTAATGCTCCTGCATCCACAAGCCCATACAGCCAAGCCCAATCCTACCTCTGCTACCTCAAACTCAGTTCCCTCACGATTCTCCAAAACCCTTTCAGTCCTAGCCTTGAACACTAATCTCTCTGCCTGTGGTCTCACCCACTGAGCTCCCTTAAACCTCAACCTACTCAAGGCTCCTTGTAAACTGTTTACAGCCTCCTGTTAATCATTCTGCAGTGCAGCTTTCACCACTCGCTACCAGCTATCTTGCTTGTACCCTGCTTACGCAATCTGTCCCCCAAACTCCCTCCCCACTAATGACAAAATGCTATTTCCTAGTGGAAAGAATGCCCTTCAGCCTTTGGTAGGGGTAGGTGAAGTTGCCCACCCCCACTCAAGAGTCTGACCCTGGAGAGCATCTCCATGGCAAAGCCACCTGGCGTTTACTACACCATATCATCCCATGACATAAGTGTTCTGCCTGCAGGGCAGGTCTTGATGGCATTGGACTAGAATAATTGCATGTCTGAGGTCCAGAATGCCTGACAGCCTACACCTTGGGCTACCTTTTGCCACTAGTGACAAGCAAGTTTGTCAGGACTTACTGTGTCATTTCTCTGCTTCTAGACTCCGAGCTCCTCCAGGACCAAAGACATTTAAGCTTATAAGACAAAAATGCAAAGCCCAGAGGTAGGGACAAACCAAATCTCCTCCTTGGGCTGCCAGAAGGAAAGGACCTTCCTCACCTGCACCATGGCCTCCACACCCACTAAGCCAAAAGAGCCAGAGCTGGGTAGCAGCTACCAGGCCATCAGACAGGGCCAATTCGTCCCTCCAGATAAGTCAGGGCTCTGTTTAGAGAAGGTCTCTGATCTGTCAGCTCACAACCTAACCACCTCAAGTCCAGCTGTAACCATGGCCAGGATCACAGGTAAGCAGGAGGTCCTCAAGAGGGATTTGGCAGCACTCCCTATGAACTGCCCATGCCTGTGCCAACACACACCACATCATGAAAGCCCCCCCACAACCCCAGAGGACATTCTTCAGCAATCCTTACCAACTCCCAATGGCTATGCTTTGGCATAGATCAGAATCCACAGATGCACAGTGTGATCCCCTAGTGCTAGCGATCTCCAGTATCGGAGCAGCAGAGGACATGGCTGGGTGTAATCCAGAGATAAGTGCAAATGGGGAAGGAGCCTTGCGACCCTGGCCCCATCTCTGTCCTCAGCTGTGGCTTTGTCAGTCCCTACACATCCACATCTGAACAGCAGATTCCTTGAGGTCCATGGACTGACTAACAGGTCCAAGGAACTGCCAAAAATACTCTGGTTCTACCTGAGAAGCATGGCTTGTGTTCCTTCTGAGAAGGAACAGACAGGGAAGGGTCCCCTGGCCTAGTGGTGGGGAAGCAGAAGTGATGACTTGGTCCATATCAGTGGACAGACAGATTGGGAAGGCTCAATGGCAGTGCAGGACTGAGGTACTATTGGCGTCTTTCTCATTGTAAAGCACCTTGATCAAGTGGCTAGGTCCTTTACCTCTGAAAGGAGGTCAGGAAACAGAGCTTGTGTCTATGCTGTCCTCAGAATGCTGGGAATTGAACTCAGACACTTTCACACAGTAGAAAACTGCTTTAACCACTGATCTACCTCCTCAGTCGTTGGCTTTCTTTTGAGACAATCTCACTATGAAGTTAAAGTCTGGCCTCCAGCTGCTCTCTACCTATCTCTTCCACCTAAGTGCTAGAATTACAGATGTGGCCCAGCCCATCTACTCTTGTTTTCCCCTTGAGATCTGCTTAGAGCCAGGTCATCTTCTAAGTAAGAATTCATCAAGGCAACTTGGATGCAGAAGCATTTCCCTGTCCATCCATGCCTGGCTCAGTCATCTAAGTCTCTACATGAAAGTCAGGCACACATCCATGCTGCGCATCTCCTGGATCTGCCTAAGATGCCACTCCTGTGAATAAAGCAAGGCCTGGTCATTCCCAGAGAGGAAGAAGTCCCAGAGAGTACACTATTGATCCCCTAGTGAGGATGTGGTTAGTAACACAAGCCCTGGACATGTAGACTTTGCACCAAGACCTCAGGTGAGCTTCTTTTGTCCTGAAGTGTGAAGTGGTGGCCTGATTATCTAGCACTTATACCAGTGGGTTGCGAGCCCAGGATGTGGCAGGTAGAAGTGCATGAGGGTACAGCAACAAAGTCCCATTAGGGACTGGCCTAGCCACCCACTCCTTGGTCTAGCACACATAGGTTTTTTGACAGTGTGACAAAAAGGAAGAGGGAACAGAGCCAGCATTCCAAGAGAGGTTTTCTAGGTCTCTGAGGCTCAGCTGTGCTCTCTGCTGGGCAGTGGCCCTCAGGATGTTGGCATAGATGCATTAGAGTCTCTGGTGTGCATGGTACATGAAACACTTTCAGCTTTTGCTGGCTGCAGAGCAGGCCAACCTGCAAACAGGCAGCAGGCAGCAGGCACAGCCTGGCACTCAACCAAAGACCCTGATGTAAGCTACCCAAGGTAGAAGGTGAAAGGTAAGAGTGGGTTTTACAGACACACACTGAGTCAGAGATCCTGAGGGAGAAACCCGACCAGCTGTTGCTCCAACCAGCCCTGCAGTGGATGGTGCTCAAGTCTGAGACTCAATTTAAAGTCGCATGAGCAGAGTACAAATCCATACATTCCAGCCGAGTGACCTTCAACCAATGCCAGGCTTTGCACTTAAGAATAGTAATTCCTCTCTATAAAATGGGCTTATTCACCACTGGCAGCAAGTATGGCGGCCTTTCGGTCATCACGGTCAGCAAAGGCAGCCTGGAAGGTGGCCACCCAATGGTGGTGGTGCCCTATGATGACAGGCCACAGTCTTGCCACCATTGGCCAGCACCTGGAAGCCCACTTGGGTATAGTACCCCAGCTCAGCAACAGCCACTGGCCCAGCACACAAGAATTCTCCTTGGGGGATGGGGGACGGCGGCGGCGGCTGGCGATGAGCGGCGGGAGCGCGTGAGGAGCAGGCCGACAAGGCTGGGGGGCCCAGGAGTGCGAGCCGCAGGGCGGAGGGTGGGGGCTGGAGCACAGCGGGCGGCAGCGAGGCGGCAGCAGAGAAGATGGTGGACAACGACAGCGGCAGCGAGCGCGGCGGCAGTGGCGGCGGCGGCAGCTGGCAGGGAGGCTTCTAGCCCGCACCCCGTGGTGGCGGCGAGCAGGAGACACAGGAGCTGCCCTCGAAGCGGCTGGACATCCAGAACAAGCGCTTCGACCTGGACGTGAAGCAGAACGCCAAGGGCCGCTTCCTGAAGATCGCCGAGGTGGGCGCGGGCGGCTCCAAGAGCCGCCTCACAAGCTGTCCATTTTGGTGGCGGCCAACTTCCGACTGGCTGGGCGACTTCATCGAGCACTACGGACAGCTGGGCCCCAGCAGTCTCCAGCAGCTGGCAGTGGGCACAGAGGAGGGCGGCGGGCCCGGCGCTCCTCAGTTCAACCACTTTGGAAAGCAGTATGGAGGTTCCTCAAAAGACTTCACATAGAACTCCCCTATGACCCAGCAATCTCACTTTTGGGCATTTACCCAAATGTTTATAAACAAGACCACACTAAAGCTACCAGCACAACTATGTTTATTGCAGCATTATTTACCATAGCTAAGATATGGAACCAACCCAGATGCCCCTCAGTAGATGAATGGATCAAGAAAATGTGGTATATATACACAATGGAATTCTATGCCTCCATCAAAAAGAATGACATTTCCCCATTTGTTAGGAAATGGAAAGGCTTGGAAAAAATTACATTAAGTGAAGTAAGCCAGGCCCAAAGAAACATAGGTCCCATGTTTTCCCTTATTTGCAATATCTAGTATATGTATGAGTCAAGCGGAAAAGGTCAGATAATGTGTTGTTAGGAAAACGAACCCTTAAATATGTATTTTAATGTATTTTTTTCTTTCATGCATGTGTTTCTAACGCATTTATAAGATTATTTCTTTGTTGCTTTGTATGTCCCTCCCCCACAGTGTAACCCCCGCTTTCACTATATTTGATGTCAGTATAAGTCGTGGAGGAGATGGGGACAAACAAGTCGTTTAAGGATTCAGGTGGACCTGTTGCAACCATGAAAAGTACAAAATGTCATGTCAAAAACGAGCTTTACAATGTCGGTGTGGGGGGGTGGGGGGGAAGCATTGGGTGGGGGGGAGGGGGGAGGTTGGGAAGGGAGGTGAAGGGTAAACAAAGGAGGAGGCTGCAATGCTTGGTAAGAAATGTATGCATTATCCTGCCCATGTAATTGTAACCCCTCTGTACAGTATGTTCTCAAATAAAATAAAATTAAATTAAAAAAAAAGAGCGAGTTCCTGGTGCGCGAGAACTGCAAATACTACCTGGATCTCAAGGAGAACCAGCGCTGCCGCTTCCTGCGCATCCGCCAGACCCTCAACCGCGGCAGCCGCGGCTTTGGCGCAGGCCCCGGGCCTGGCGGCCTCCAGAGCTGCGCAAGGTCTCCAGTGCTGCCTGCGCAAGGTCTCATCGAATTCCGACATGCTCACCAAGCTCATCAACGACTAGGGAGGCGAGGAAGACGAGCTGGCCGGAGGCCCAAGAGGGGGTGCCGGCAGCCCCGGGGGCGGGGTGTGGGGGGGGGGGGTTGTGCGGGGAACTCCCGGAGGGCACCTCTATTACTGTGGTCTCCAAACGTTTCTTCTTCGATGTGGGCTGCAACAAGTACGGAGTTTTTCTACGTGTGAGTGAGGTGAAGCCGTCCTACTGCAATGCCATCACCGTGCCCTTCAAGGCCTGGGGCAAGTTTGGTGGCGTCTTCTGCCGGTATGCGGATGAGATGAAAGAAATCCAGGAGCAGCAGAGGAATAAGCTTTATGAGCGTCGTGCTGGGGGGGAGGGTGAGGAGTCCTAAGGCGAGGAGGTGGATGAGGATTGAAATGGCAGCTTTCCCCCCTGGCCTCCCCCACCCTGTTACCCTCACCCCCATCCCCCATCCCCGTGGCTAGTTCCCATTCTTGCTCATTCCCCTGTGAGCTAGTGGAGAGGGAGCCCGGGAGGCCACCAAGGGAGAAAAAAAACCCAACAAAATTAAAAAAAAATAATATAGTTAAGAGAAATAACCATAAGACAACAGTCTTGAACAGTGAGTAAAGCAGTAAAGTTCCAGAAATTGACAGCAACTTGCAAAGAGAGGACAACAGCATCTCCTCACCTGCAAGAGTCTTAGCTTCTATTTCCCACCCGAGGTTCCTAAGCTCATCTAGATAATCCTGAAGGGGATAGATTTCGAGTCTGGGCCCCTAAACACATCTGACTTACCCAGATCCATCTGTGTATAACAGTTGAATTTGTGTTGTACCTGGGTAAATCTAAAGTATCTCTCCAGGCCTAGCCGCCGTTGCAGTGTCTATCCTTCACCTTCATTGTAATTAGCCTTTTGGATCGAGATCTTCACAGAAATTCTTGAGACAGAGAGACCTTTGCAGTTACCCAGTCCTGAGAGTCCAGGTTTATGAAAAGGAATGCAACTTTACACAATCATGGACAAGGCAAAAAAGAATTCAAGAAGCCATCAGTGAATCAAAACAAATTGGATTTTTTTTAATGGTTTTGCATGGAACCTGGCCCCATGTCTTTTCTTTGCAGAATTGTTTTCCGGGATGCGAAAATTCAAAAGCCAATGCTTGAACTAGAGAATTCATTACTAAAATAGTTTAAAAGTTGGGCAAAAGGAATTTTTTTTTCAAAAAATAAAAGCAGTTTTACATTGGGGGTTGCTGAGGTAGGCACAATAAGTCAGGCATAAAGCACAAGGCAAACTCGTTGAGTGGATGGGTTGCTGCTCACTAAAGTTCTTCCCTTGATCTCTAAAGGTAGAGGTCATTACCAAGAAGTGGCATTGGTGTGAATGAGAGCCAGATCCCATGGCTCTACTATATGAGCCAGTGAATTGTGGCTAATTTGGCTGTTACAGCCACTGGTTGGCTGCATTTTTAACTGTAAAACTTGATGATTTTCTGCAAAAGGAACAATATGGCTACAAGCCTGAGCTTTAATGGAATATGCATCCTCACAGAGAAGTTGGAAATAACTAAAACTGAAGTCTTAATTCACCTTCAGTTTAATCTGTGGATTTGTTCAAATACTAAAGATCTTCAGGTTCAGAATTCCAGCATCAATTATTCTTTAAAACAAATTTTTAAGAACTTGATCCATCTTATTAGTACCTCACAATCAAAGTTAGCAAATGATGGATGAATGATTCAAGCAGTGCACCCAGTGGAAGCTGAAATCCATCTGTGAATGGAACTGATGTGAACGTGAATATGCTGACTATATCCTGGAAGCATTTTTATACCATCTTGAAATTGCAACATACTGGCATTGGCCAGTTTATCCAGCTGTCTTTCAAGAATAAAAGTTGGGGTTTTCATGGATCACCTCTTCTATATTTTAAATGGATTTTCAGTAGAAATGATTTTTGTTAATCAAGTTAATCCCACCCCATCAAAAGGTATTTCTAGAAATGTCACAGGCCTAGGAAACTTTGAATTGAATGGGAGCTAATGTTCTTTCCAAAGTTTTCAGGTATTCTTTGTGTGACACCTTCTCAACCAGGAGGCAAGTAACCCCATCTCCACAATCTTAGTATTTTTATTAACTGCATGCCTGTCCTTTATTTGAGCTGCCTTTTTAATTTATTGCGTATCCTTTTTATTATCTTATTTTGGTATTCAATCTATACAATCTTTTTGTATTTATTGGGAAATAAGTAATATACAAAAAGGTCATTTTCATGTATTTGTGGCTGAGAGGGAGATACTTGTGTATATAAAATTAGGCTTTTTTAAAAAACTAGACTATGACTCAAAATAATGTTGATCTTAGGTTCAAAGAAATAGAAGAGCCACAAACATTGGTGCCCTTTTCAGACTATTTCTCTACTCACATCATTCATAGTAGAATTTTTAAACATTTTTTAAAGCTTTTCTTTTCAATTTTTCTCCGTTGCCAAGAATGTTTCCTAAATTGTATGGGAGCAATAGTATTTTTGATGTTTTAATGACATCCGTATGCTTGTACTGTATTTTGTACCACAAGGCAGCTGTTTTCAATAATGTCCTGCTGTATTTACCTATGTGTTTTGAGTGTTTTGTTTCTTTGCTGCGGAGAACAAATTCCTAGTTTTAGTAAAGGAGATGAGAAGCTAGCATTAGGCTTGAAAAAACTGTTTAAGTTTCCATTGAGGCAGCAATGGAAATTAAGGTTGCAGCTATTAGTTGATCGCTGTAACTTTTGCATTTTCAAATCATGTACAATTCCTGTATAGACCAACTTATTTTCTTGCTTCGGTGGTGATTCTGTTGCTCAGCTGCAGTGAGCCAGTTCAATTTTGCAAAGGTGCAGTACCTCTCCTTTTCAAGGGAGTGGTTTATTAATTTTTTTCTTTTCTTTTTATTTGGCTGAATTGCAGTAACTAGCCTTGCCTTTCTATTCTGTAGAAATGACAGGGTCTTCACAATCCTTTACCAGTGGCTACTAAGCTATAATTAGCTGAATAGAAAGAATGTGGAAGTGGTCTGAGGCATATAGAGTATATGCCAAGAACACTACCATATATGGCATCAGCTTTGGTTACCAGAGAAATTTTCTTAGTCATTAGAACATATAACAGTTATATATCATATGTAAGTCTTTAGATATCAATTTGAGAATCCTCCAAAAAAAGGAGCAAAGAATGCGTAAGCTATGTGTTGGCAAAAGTAATTTATATTAAAATTTTGATCTGCCTGTGTAAGATTAAGTGTGAATGTCCTAGTGGTGGGTTTTTAAGTCTTAAACCAATCTCTGAGGTTTATTTTTCCTGCAGGGGTGTTTCATCGCCTCTCTTCCACTGTAGGAAGATTGCAGAAGAATGTAGATTAATTGTAGCATTTCACTGATCCTCATTCCTGTGACTAGGCACAATAGAAATCTGCAGAGCATGGAGATTCATTCATTAATACTAGCTTATTAAAGGAAATAGATAATGGCATTATACAAACTCTGGGAAGCAACTAACTTTTTTGTTTTGTTTTTAGCTGCTTACTACAAACGCTTTAGAAGTTGTTTTTAAAATTAGGCAAACATCCCAGCTAATGAAAATAGTTACATTCCTTAGAAATAGGGAACTAAGACTCCTTTTCAAAAAATTGAGTTTTATTTCAAACTAGCTACAGAGATAAGCCTTTTTTTTCAAACAGTCAAAAGAGTCGGTCTCTGTGAAGAGATGTAACTCTTTAGATTTCTATTGTCCCTTCTCATCATTTCAGCAAGTGAAATGGTAAATCTGGTGAGCAGATTTTTCAGTGCATATGCTGCACCAAACAAAATGTCAGTCTGTATAGCACCAAAAATCAAACTGAAAAGTAAACCAAAAACCCCCAAATACCCTATGGAACTGTTGGAGGCATATAGGTGGTACAACTGGCTGTAGCTGTGGTACACATATGGCTACTTGTCATGTCACTTTCCATAATTATTTACTGCAGAATGATTGAGAGACTTTTGGTGCAGGCAGCCATTAACCTCCTGCTTCCTTTGTTACCTCTGGGTCACTTTGCAGTAAATTGCAGGTCTTTTAAGAGATTCAAGCTTCGGTTTTCTCAAAACAAAACAATTATCTTGTCTTATCTGAAAATGCAGGGTTGTGGGCAAAAGAGGCTGGTTATAATAATGCCCTCATATTGAGTGGTCTGTAAATGGCTGCACACTTCAGGCACTGTTGTTGCTGAAGATGCTTAAATATGACCTTGACTGGCTTTACAGGGGAGTAGAATGTAATCTACACAAGGTGACTGTGCATCTACCTTGCTCTTGAGGTGGATAAAATTAAGAAGCTGGAGTGTGTAAGCCATGCACATAAGTATTCTTCAATGAAAATTTTGTTTTCATTTTTATTTATTTTTTTTAAATTTTATTTTATTTTATTTGAGAACATACTGTACAGAGGGGTTACAATTACATGGGCAGGATAATGCATACATTTCTTACCAAGCATTGCAGCCTCCTCCTTTGTTTACCCTTCACCTCCCTTCCCAACCTCCCCCCTCCCCCCCTCCCAATCATACCCCCCCTCCCCCCCCCCACCGACATTGTAAAGCTGGTTTTGACATGACATTTTGTACTTCTCATTGTTGCAACAGGTCCACCTGAATCCTTAAACGACTTGTTTGTCCCCGTCTCCTCCACATGTTATACTGACATCAAATATAGTGAAAGCGGGGGTTACACTGTGGGAGAGGGACATACAAAGCAACAAAGAGATAATCTTATAAATGCGTTAGAAACACATGCATGAAAGAAACAAAAACATTAAAATACATATTTGAGGGTTCGTTTTCCTAACATCACATTCTCTGACTTTTTCTGCTTGACTCATACCTATACTAGATATTGCAAATAAGGGAAACCATGGGACCTATGTTTCTTTGGGCCTGGCTTACTTCACTTAATATAATTTTTTCCAAGCTTTTCCATTTCCTAACAAATGGGGAAATGTCATTCTTTTTGATGGAGGCATAGAATTCCATTGTGTATATATACCACATCTTCTTGATCCATTCATCTACTGAGGGGCATCTGGGTTGGTTCCATATCTTAGCTATGGTAAATAATGCTGCAATAAACATAGTTGTGCTGGTAGCTTTAGTGTGGCCTTGTTTGTGATCATTTGGGTAAATGCCCAAAAGTGGGATTGCTGGGTCATTGGGGAGCTCTATGTGGAGTCTTTTGAGGAACCTCCATACTGCTTTCCAAAGTGGTTGAACAAGTTTACATTCCCACCAACAATGAAGTAAGGTTCCTTTCTGTCCACATCCCCTCCAGCATCTGTTGTTGTTAGAGTTCTTGATTTTTGCTGTTCTAACTGGAGTGAGGTGATATCTCAATGTTGTTTTGATTTGCATTACTTTTATGGCTAGGGATGTTGAACATTTCTTCATGTGTCTATTGGCCATCCTTCTTTCTTTTGTCCAATGCACAACTGATCTCTCAGTAGATATTCATTTGAAAATCGTGTGGCCTTGATCAGTGAGAAGGGAGAGGAAAGAAGTGACTTTTTGCTTATATGAAAATGACTTGTTTGCTGAGAGTTGTTCTATAACACTCTAGGTATGTTTTTGATTGTATCCTTTTTGATTGGGGAAAGTTAATGTTTTGATCCTGGAGCTAATTCAATTGAGTTTTCTAAGTATCAGAATTGCTCTGATGAATAACAAAGTTGACAGCTTTGATGTCCAATCTCTGTTTATTTTTTAATAGTGGGGTGAAATCCCCACTATTATGAATTCTTTAAATCAATATTAATTTAGGACACCTTAAAAATCTTGTGCATAAGTAATGCCTGTTCAGAGAGCAGACCTTTTTGATCCTTTTCCACAATTGTGAAAAAGTGTCAAGTGTTTTTTGCATTGTATATTTCCATTTTATCCCTGACATATTTCTCAAAGATAAAGCACTTTTTGATCATGAAATGCATAGGATCTTTGTGTGATGTGGATCATGGTTTCTCAGGCTCCCCTAGATATTCTGTTTATGAATATTATTCTAACTTTATGTCAGGAGAGTAGAAATCTTTGCTAACGTTAGAAAGTTTGTATTGTTGATTCAGAATAAATTTTGCTAGTTTCCAATGGATGGGAGAGTAAAAAATGCTGCATTCACAATTTAATAAGTTACTTTCCCTTAAGCCTTAAGGTAACTTTTTCTTTTCTGTCAATAACAGCACTGAAGTTACAGTAAATGAATGAGATGATCAGTTTTCAGGGTTGTTTTTAGAGTACTGTAAATCAATTAGCTGTCTTCTGAAAGAGTTACAATTCCCATTCAGTATACTGGATAATGGGTGTAAGGGTGGGGGTAGGGCAGGGTGGGGGGAGATAGTTTGTAGAAAAGAAAAAAGAAAATAAGAACCATGTTTACCTTAAAATACAGACAAGAAAAAAGTCCATATGTCCCATTTGAAATTCCATATGCAAGGTGGAAATGACAAATTACAGCCTCATTTCTTCTGCTTTAATTTAATTTTTAATATTAAATTTAATTTAATTTTTAATATTAATTTTTAATATTAGCTTCAGAAGTTTCTTGAGATAACTGGACTCTTGAGTAGCAATTTCCATTGCCATATCTGACTTGTGTAAATCATCCTCAGACCTTATTCTTAAAACCTTGTTTCATTACTGGAACATGTGCAATCCACTTTTCAGTACTGAAAGTTAAATTCAGAAAATGGAAAAATAAAATTGCATCAGCATTGTAAAGATTTCTTGTCTTGGGGATTTCCAATTGCGATGTGTCCCCCTGAATCAAGCAAGGCCTTTGTGAATGCCTTTTGTATTTCCTAATGCAGTATGGAATATGCTGTCCACTTCTGTTCACAGTCTTACTCTCATTTGAGAATCTAACTCATGCCTTCTTGGAATTAGACATTCCAATTGGGACAGATAGAACCATGTTAAAACGAGAAGATGCCATATTGTTAGCTTTACCACAGTAAACTAGTAAAAGGGAGAGCACAACTTTATTAGAAGCTAAGCTAGCATGATAGTGAAAGTTTTAACTCAACTTTTCTAATAGATTTTTGAATCCGGGAGCAATTTTTATTTTCCCCATGCTATTTCTGCTATCCACTGACAGATAAGAGAGGGCACACAGTCGGGCTGGGAAGGTGGCTCAGCGGCAGAGCGCTTGCCTTGCATGCTCGAGGCCCTGGGTTCGATTCCTCAGCACCACATAAGCAAAAAGAAAAACGCCGGAAGTGGCACTGTAGCTCAAGTGGTAGAGCTCTAACCTTGAGCTGAAGAGCAGAGGGACAGCGCCCAGGCCCAGAGTTCAGGCCCCACGACCGGACCCCCCCCCCAAAAAAAAAAAAGAGAGGGCACACAGTGAAATGAAGGTCCAGAGTTGTGAAGAGAAAGTGATAGATACATTAAGTGGCCACTAGCATTTTGCAGAAGGCATGAGTTTGTTCTTTTTTCCTACCTCCAGCATCTCTTCAATGGCTAACTCTTTCAAGACTCACTGAGGCCATCTCTTAAAGGCAAAATGTTTTGTCTTGTGTTGCTGGATCAGGCTGGTCAGAAAAATATGTGCTTGAAAATAGAAGGGCAAGTGGATTGTTTCTTCCCTTTTAACATTTCTTCTTGGGAGAAAAAAGTACAAGAGACTCAAAGAAAATGAAAGAACAGGATTTTATCCCTAATCACATTTGGAGGTTTTGTTTTAAATTGATAATAAGCATAAATCCTTTTCTTCTACAATGTCACTCTTCTGTGTAAAAAAGCTCTCTGGAGCTGGGCATTTTGGAACATGCCTGTAATTCCAGGTATTTTGGAGACAGAGATAGGAGATCGTGGCCCAAGGCCAGCCCTGGGCTATAAACAAAAGACCCTATCTGAAAAATAAAGCAAAAAATAATACCAATAATAGGACTGGGCGTGTGGCTTAAGTGGTAGAGCATTTGCCAAGCAAACACAAGGCCTTGAGTTCAAAACCCAAAGTTCTACCTAGGGGAAAAAAAACTTGGATTCTTAAAACCCTATAGATTGGAGAAAAAGTCTAGAAACTGACTTTCAGTTAGTGTAGACACATTTTTTACAGTCTATCGTTTCGCACATTCCAATAGGAGGCAAGTAGTATTTGAATTATTTTTCAGTGGCATCAGTATCAAGACTATATCAGTGTATCTGAACTTTTTTCTGAAGTCCTAGAACATCTATATTATTAAGCATTTTGTTTTCCTCTTGGACTTTCATACAGATGTCTTTCTAAAATCATTTGTTAAGATCACCTGTGCTACATAGCATGTTTTTGTTCTGTGGGAATCTTCAGAGACAGTTCTATCTACTGGTAGCTTTGTTAGACTTGGCTCTTCACTCCAAAGCGGGGGACTCATGTCCTTCCAGTAGAGAATCTACAAAGTTATTTCAATTAAAACCAAAACTTGATAGCAGGAGACAACTTCCTGATCTAAATGTACAATTAGAGTTTAGGTTGGCAATTACTTTAAAAGGTTGTTTTTTGTTCTTTTTTTTTTTGGAGAGGGTTGTCTTTGATCTCTGTAAATACCAACAAGCTTATACATTGTAAGCCAAGTGCGTATGCCTATGTATGAATTTGTAGAGCTGATTTCTGCTTCAAGTGAAGCTGCACCTTTCATTTTATAAAGTTCCCTCCATCCAGAATCCTATAAATGCTGTAAATAGAACATGGAAATTGTAGTAGTAGGATCAATTTGAGAATATCTGCTGAGAGACCAAAAAGTTCATTTTTTTAAGTACCTTGGTTAATTAAAAAGTAAAAAGATTATTTCTCTTGCTTATTTTTGAAAAGAAGAATGCACTTTAACATAGAGCTGCATGGGCAATTCAAACAAATCTGTGAAGTGCAGTACCAGTCCAGAAATCACACTTCCTGAAAACCGTTCAAAAAGCAGAGTCCAGACGGGCTGTTGATCTCACTGCCTGTTAGTTGAAGCTCAGATTCTGAACAATTTTGATACTTGCAGGGCTGCTTCAAAAGAGCAATGTGAATACAGCCACAAGCTTCGGACAGGCCTGTAAAACAGCGGGTCCCGTATTTACCACTAACTAGCAAAACTGACAGAAAACTCATAGAAAAAGTTAAGAATCCTTCCTGCTGGTGTGCACTCCTTACAATAGCAGACTTTTGCAAATGGAGTTTTACAGTCTATATTTAAAGAATTGTATGTTTGTAACAAAGTTTGCGGAAAAGTGAAAAAAAAAAGAATTCTCCTTGGGGCAACAGCTCCCCATTAGGACTATCTTAGCCTGTCATGAGGAATTGCTGGTCAATAGGGACTGTCACCCAACTCTACTGCTAGCCCCTATATCCCATGCCCATCGAGGGCCCAACTACCCACCCTGCCTGCCTGCGCAGGTGACCTGGTTCCTACCTGCCAGAGGAGCCAAAGCCGAAGGAAGTAAGAAGGTCATGGCCACACAAAGGCCACCCATGCGTGTGAGCACATGGGCTGCAGCCAAACCTATCCAAGGAGCTCTCATCTCAAGGTGCATTTCTGAACCCATACAGGTGAGACACCTTACCTTACCACTGTGACTGGGATGGCTTTGGGTAGAAGTTTGCCCATTCTGATGAACTGACCAGGCAACACTAGTCGTGCTGCCATTCCTGTGCCACAAGTTCAACAGCCTTGTCCAGGTTGGTCTCCTGGCTTGACCCATAGAGAGGGTCTTATCCAGATAGGTCCCCTGGCCTGAAACATAGAGACTGCCTTGTCCAGGTGAGTCTCCTGGCTTGACTCACAGAGACGGCCTTGTCCAGGTGGGCTCACCTGGACAGACACATAGAGACTGCCTTGTCCAGGTGGGTCTCCTGGCCTGACACACAGAGACGGCCTTGTCCAGGTGGGTCTCCTCACCTGATGCATACAGATTGCCTTGTCTAGATGAGTCTCCTGTCCTGATACATAGAGACAGCCTTGTCCAGGTGTGTCCCCTGGCCTGATGCACAGAGACACTGTTAAATCCCTGACTGTGGATACAGAGTCACATACTGCCAGTAGAAAATCCTTCATACTGTCTTCCCATGTGAGAGAGCTCATGTTGGCAAAGCACTACAACCATGGGAAAGTTTCCAATATCTCTTGTGAATGGATAATCAAGAGAAAGGAGGAATCCAAAGGCAAAATTAAAAGAACAAAATTGAACAGATGGGTCTGAGATTGTATCGGCTATCATTGCAATTCTAAATCAACTTGAGTATTCCTGGATTTACAAGACACCACCATGGGGATTACTGGAAGCTGTGGATAATGGGGTGCAAATTAGATCCATCAGTTGGGGTGGGGTGAGGGAGAGGGAAGACCAGAATTCCCTTGAATTTGTAATGATCTCAGAGGAGGGAAAATCCATGGCCAAAGGTGACAAAGGAGTTTTACTAGCTGGTCTATAACTGCCTTGTCCTGGGCTACCTCAGAACTAAGAGCAGCTGCAGCCTCCAGGTGGCAGGTTTCTCTCTCTTTCCAGCAGACCTCTCTATACCACAGGGCTTTCCTCTCCACAGGCCTGGCCTCTGCTCCGCTCCAGGAGGCCTGCCTCTTGTGGCCTTGTGGTGGTGTTAGTCTCACTCTACACCCCTCCCCCACTCTGCTTCTCACAGATTGTCTCAGATGCAATATAAATATAAAGAACACTTTGTATTCCCTTTGCCTTCTAAAAGCCATTATTTAGTTAGAAGAAGAGGAAGAGATTTCAGTACAGAATATGTGTTCTAATAGCCTAAATGATGGTGCTTGATGAGTCTTGGTTCTAAAGGTACAAAAGAGGAAGCCAAAGTTCTCAAACTGCTGTATGCTTTGACAAGGACTATATATATATATATATATATATATATATATATATATGTTTGGGGGGGGTCTGGTCATGGGGCCTGAACTCTGGGTCGGGGCACTGACCCTCAGCTCTTCAGCTCAAGGCTTGCATTCTACCACTTGAGTCACAGTGCCACTTCCAGCTTTTTTCTTTTTGCTTATGTGGTGCTGAGGAATCGAACCCAGGGCCTCAGGAATGCAAGGCAAGCGCTCTACCACTGAGCCACCTTCCCAGCCCTGACAAGGACTATATATTTGTCTTCTGATCTATATGTATGACTAAGTTATACTTGGTTTACTTCTTTAACATTTTTTACGGAGACAGTCTGTTATGCAATGTGGTTTCAAAGGCACAATAATTTGTACAATCGTTTATTCCTAAGTATGCCTTAAGCAGAGCTAACATGTTACAGAGTTCTTCACCTTAATAAATATGTAATATAAATTTAACCCAAACTTCTATTTTGTATATTTGCAAAGTACAAAGTAAAAAAATTGAACATTTTTTTGGAATTTGTATTTTGCATACTCAGGATGAGAATTAAGTTTTAAACAAGCCTATAATATTTTATGTGAATAAAATAAAATGGGCTCATTTTACAATCGATCTCCCATGACTGTGGTGCCAATTGCCCATTCCCACGGGGGATATGCAGAATCCCCCTTCCCCCTGTAGGGCAGGATTAACAAATCATTCCAGGATCCTCCTGCTGACCTGACCACAAGGGTCTCTTGGTCCACTGGAGGCAAAGAAGTCTTCCATTTCACACTGGGGCTGCAGTCCAACTAAAAGCTCACATGTAGAAGCCACCTTGACTCCAGCGTTCATTCCAGTTCTCTTCTTTTCCAATTAACTCTGAACACACTTCAATGTTTCTGGGTCTTCCAAGGTACTGTACCCTGCTTTATTAACTGCAATCTTCTCAAGTTCTTTACACAGGACACATCAGTAAGCACCCATATTCATGAGCAAAAACTCCACTAGGAAGAGACAGTGCTATCTGAGCTGCAGGAAATAGGAAGGTGTAGGTAGAAAGGTCTAGGTTTTGTGCCATGCCACCTCCTTCAGAGTCTGCATGAGATATCATGCCAGATAAAGCATAAGCTTCAAGGAAGCATGCCTGCAGGAAGGGGGTGTTAGTTCAAGGTTTCCCATACACTTGGCTGCACCTTTATAGCCTCTACCTTTATTCTTACTATATTCTTCTTGGCTGTACATTCATTGCCTTTATTCTTGTTTTGGCTATTTTTCTATTGATCCACGAATAGAGCATGTTGTTTCTTTCCAATCCAGTGGAGACGGCTTCTCTGAATAATAAAGACAAAAGATTAAATGTGGGCAATGCCACAATCAATCTATCATTTGATGTGACACTGCCTCCAGGAACTCCTACAATTTCACAAGCAGTTTTGTGGCTCATTCATAGTAAATATAGAAATTTAAAATCTCTAGATATGTTACAACAGGCAGAATTAATGAATTAAACTAAGCCAGAAGGAGTTATCCCAAAAGCACAGAGAGTTCTAGAAAAAGGGACCCCTGATAATTAAAGGAAAAGAAAAATTCCCCAACAGTTATGACTACTTTTAGTCCAGCTTACATTATAGGGAATAGATGGTGATTTCCCACAAAATATAAAGTTAGTGACATCACATTTCTTGAGCTGACCCATGAACCATTGCCTTATACAGGAGTTTACAAAGATGAAAATAGATGGATTAATGTAAAAGGAAAAAGGGTATTTTGGAACTCATTAGATTTTATGCAAAGATTAAGTAGATCTGGACCATTATGGTGTTTATTATCAAAACAACAAGATAGTTTAAAATAATAATTAGAAATTTATGTGAACAAATATTGGGATTAAAATTATAGAAAACGGAGAATGCCTGATTCAACCTGAAAGTGGTTTTTAGGATGGTTTCAAAAGGGCTTGAAAATATATGAAAAAAATAAAAAGAGTGCAATATATGTACAGCCCTGTCTTATGTTTGTTCATTATTAAACATAAAAAGGCTGACTAGATGATGCATTGTTTCACACCATTTAGCTTAAACAGTTGGTGGGATAGTAATCAATTTTTATGTAATCCATCAATGTTTTTCTTTTCCTAAAAATTGATTACTTGCTTAAATAAAAAAGAATCTATGTCACAATCACACACTGTATGAAAATGTTAATTCTCCTCAATAAAGATACACTCAGATGCAACTCTTTTGAGTCTGTGTCTGTCACTTCGCCTACTCCTTGCCCACCTATCCCCAGATCCCTGTTCCATTGGTCCCAGTGCTCCGGCAGAGCTGGTCCGTCGCAGTTTTGTAAGCTGAAGTCAGAAGTTTCCTATACTTACTGCAGTGTAGCTAGCAGCATTGTCAAGTTTTAATTAAATAAACTGAAATCAAATTGGGCCCATGTATAAGATCAAGGTGCCACAAGCTCATATTTATAGTTCCTTCAATAGGATTCAAGACATCTGCTACCAACTTCCACAGCCACTATATTAAATGGACTAAATAGAGGTCCTTCACTTCTTTAGTTAAGTTAATTCCTAGGTATTTTATTTTTTGTGGGGCTATTACAAATGGAGTTGCTTTCCTAATTTCAGCCACACTTTTCTCATTGTTGGCATATAGAAAAGCCATTGATTTTTGGGGGTTAATTTTATAACCTGCTACTTTGCCAAAGTTTTGAATCAGCTTGAGTAATTTGGGAGTGGAGTCTATGGGATTCTTTAAATACAAGATCATGTCATCTGCAAAGAGGGAGAGTTTTATTTCTTCTTTCCCTATTTGGATCCCCTTTATGTCTGCATCTTGTCTTATTGCTGTAGCTAGGCATTCTAATACTAGATTGAAGAGAAGTGGAGAGAGTGGGCATCCTTGTCTTGTTCCTGAGTTAAGAGGAAATGGCTTTAGTTTTTCACCATTGAGTATAATGCTGGCTGTAGGTTTGTCATATACAGCCTTTATTGTATTGAGGAATGTTCCATGGATTCCTAATTTTTCCAAACCTTCAGCATAAAGGGGTGTTTGATCTTGTCGAATGCTTTTTCTGCGTCTATTGAGATAACCATGTGGTTCTTATTCTTGCTCCTGTTGATGTGATGAATAATATTAATTGATTTGCGTATATTGAACCAGCTTTGCGTCCCTGAAATGAATCCTGTTTGATCGTGGTGTATGATTTTTTGGATGAATTGTTGAAGTCGATTGGCCAAAATTTTGTTGAGAAGTTTTGCATCAATGTTCATCAAAGAAATGGGTCTATAGCTCTCTTTCTTTGATGAGTCCCTGCCTGGTTTTGGGATGAGGGTTATGATGGCTTCATAGAATGTGTTCGGTAGTGAGCTTTCTCTTTCAATTTCATTGAAGAGTTGGAGGAGAATTGGTGTGAGCTCTGCTTTGAAGGCCTTGTAAAATTCCGCTGTAAAACCATCTGGTCCTGGACTTTTCTTAGCTGGGAGGTCTCTTATTGCTGTTTCTATTTCAATGCTTGATATGGGCCTGTTAAGATAGTTTACCTCATCTTGGTTTAGTTTTGGCATGTCAATATTTGCTAGGAAGAGGTCCATTTCTGTCAAGTTCTCAAACTTATTAGCATAAAGTTTTGAGAAGTATTCCCTTATAATGTTCTGAATCTTGCTTGTTTCCGTGGTGATGTTTCCATTCTCATCTCTGAGTTTATTAATTTGGGTGTGTTCTCTTCTTTTTCTGATAAGATTTGCTAAGGGTCTGTCAATTTTGTTAAGTTTTTCAAAGAACCAACTCTTTGTTTTGTTGATTCTTTCTATAGTTTTTTTGGATTCTAATTCATTTAATTCTGATTTAATTTTGATTATTTCTTTCCGTCTACTGGATTGGGGTTTATCTTGCTGCTCTTTTTCAAGGAGGTTTAGATGTGTCATTAAATTGTTATCTACAAATTCAACGCAATACCTATCAAAATTCCAACCTCATTCTTCAAGGAAATAGAAGAGGCAATCCAAAAATTCATATGGAACAATAAAAGACCCCGAATAGCAAAAAAGCTCCTCAATGGAAAGAACACTGCTGGAGGAATATCAATACCAAATTTCAAACTCTACTATAAAGCCATAGTAATCAAAACAGCTTGGTATTGGCATAAGAACAGACCTCAGGACCAATGGAATAGAATTGAAAACCCAGAAATGAACCTACAGACCTATAGCCATCTAATCTTCGATATGGGAGCTAAAACAATAGAATGGAAGACAGACAGCCTCTTCAGTAAATGGTGCTAGCAAAACTGGTTAACTACATGTAGAAAACTAAAGCTAGATCCTTATATATCACCCTGCACCAGAATCAACTCCAAATGGATCAAAGACCTTGAACTCAAAGCAGACACTCTGAAAACATTACAGGATGGAATAGGAGAAACCCTGGGTCTCCTTGGCTCAGGCCGAAATTTTCTGAATAGAGACCCGGAAACACAACAAATCAAAGAAAGGCTGGACAAATGGGATTGTATAAGGTTGCAGAGCTTCTGCAGGGCAAATGACATAGCTAGCAAGATCAATAGAAAGCCCACGGACTGGGAGAAGATCTTTACTAGCCATACAACGGACAAGGGTCTCATATCTAAAATATACTTGGAACTCAAAAAATTAAACCACCCAACAACAAATCCTCAAAGAAACAACTGCCCAATAAGTAAGTGGGCGAAAGACTTAAAGAGAAGCTTCTCTGAAGAAGAAAGAAGGATGGCCAATAGACACATGAAGAAATGTTCAACATCCCTAGCCATAAAAGAAATGCAAATCAAAACAACATTGAGATATCACCTCACTCCAGTTAGAACAGCAAAAATCAAGAACTCTAACAACAACAGATGCTGGAGGGGATGTGGACAGAAAGGAACCTTACTTCATTGTTGGTGGGAATGTAAACTTGTTCAACTACTTTGGAAAGCAGTATGGAGGTTCCTCAAAAGACTCCACATAGAGCTCCCCAATGACCCAGCAATCCCACTTTTGGGCATTTACCCAAATGATCACAAACAAGGCCGCACTAAAGCTACCAGCACAACTATGTTTATTGCAGCATTATTTACCATAGCTAAGACATGGAACCAACCCAGATGCCCCTCAGTAGATGAATGGATCAAGAAGATGTGGTATATATACACAATGGAATTCTATGCCTCCATCAGAAAGAATGACATTTCCCCATTTGTTAGGAAATGGAAAGGCTTGGAAAAAATTATATTAAGTGAAGTAAGCCAGGCCCAAAGAAACATAGGTCCCATGGTTTCCCTTATTTGCAATATCTAGTATAGGTATGAGTCAAGCGGAAAAAGTCAGATAATGTGATGTTAGGAAAACAAAACCTCAAATATGTATTTTAATGTTTTTGTTTCTTTCATGCATGTGTTTCTAACGCATTTATAAGATTATTTCTTTGTTGCTTTGTATGTCCCTCCCCCACAGTGTAACCCCCGCTTTCACTATATTTGATGTCAGTACAACATGTGGAGGAGATGGGGACAAACAAGTCGTTTAAGGATTCAGGTGGACCTGTTGCAACAATGAGAAGTACAAAATGTCATGTCAAAACCAGCTTTACAATGTCGGTGGGGGGGGGGGGAGGGGGGGTATGATTGGGTGGGAGGGAGGGGGGAGGCTGGGAAGGGAGGTGAAGGGTAAACAAAGGAGGAGGCTGCAATGCTTGGTAAGAAATGTATGCATTATCCTGCCCATGTAATTGTAACCCCTCTGTACAGTATGTTCTCAAATAAAATAAAATAAAATTAAAAAAAAAAAAAAAGAAAAAAAAAATAAATGGACTAAATAAAATCTGTGCATGATGGCTCAAACCTCACCAGGAACAGACCAGCGGAATTTCTCCAAGCCATGCCTCTAGTTTTTACTCCCCTTGCTCTGTTTTCCCACATTAGAGCTGATAGAGAAAGTTAAACAGGGAGAAAAGATGACACTGGGAGACAGCAGGAATTCCAATCAGCTGCAGCCTATACCTACCCAGCCATGAGGATGCTCTTCTTCCCCCTGCACACAAACTCTCAGGAGAATTCTGCCTACCTGAGAAGGGAAAGGAAAAGAACTTTAGGTTAAGGGATAGTGGAGAGAGGACAGAGGAAAGCAATCCAGAGACAAGAAGGGAAAACAGAGAGAAAGAAGACTAGAAATAACAAATAGCTTAATACAGGAAGTGGGAGAGAGAGCACTGGGTGGAGCAATCTACAATTCTGCAAACACCCCGAGTCCCACTGGCAAGCAGTGTTCATCCTTCCACTATTGCTCCAGAATCTTCCTTTGAGACCAGAATTGAAGGACACTCAGTCAGTCATGTAAGGGCCACAAAAATCACTTGAGATGTGACAGGTCAGCACACATGTTTTTCACTGGATGCTCATAGCTGTCTGTTCAGCCCCAGAACAATGTCATAAAAATCCAGATGGCCCTTGGCTGAGAAAAAGGTTCTTGGCCCTTGTGTAGACCATAATAAAAGTGGAGAGGAGTATATGCTATTGATAACAGAGTTCGCTGCACTTTCACACCCTGCATGGTGGACCGTCTACCCAACTCCACTCACTTCACCACACTGGGGACCTCTGTTGCACAGCAGGAGCTGCTGGAAACTGGATGACGCTTGCATCATGGTCACAAGAAATGCTTCCCATGGATGGGAAGCACAAAAGGACCTTGAAGAATGCTGTGTGTTACTGTATTAATAAAAGAGAATCTGGCAAGCATCATAAAGTAGCTTTTACAGATTTCCAAATGTGCATAGTTAAGGGAACATCTGATCGGTGAAATATTACTGTTAAATAAGCATTAGAAAACCCATTGTGAAACCCTGTGGAGGCACACACTTCTGCACCCCATGCTCCACCATGGCTGGATGCTGGCCTGCATGGATGGCACTAGATCAGAGCCCTTGGAATGTTTCTCCCTGGAGAAGATCTCAACACCTAGCATCGAGACCCCAGCCAGAGCAGGGGTTCCTCACAAACTGCAGCAGACATACTGCTGGCTTTCTTCTCAGTCAGAAGTACATCCCACTAGGATAAAGGGGGATCACAGCTGCAAAAAAAGAAAACAAGGCTTTGCTCTGGCTTAAACCACATGGGCAGCCCTGTACTCTACTGATATGTTCTGGCCCTTGAGCCAAACAGATTCATCTGTTTTGGAAAAACCCAAGGTGGTTTATTTCCAATAGTGGGGATGAAATCCAGATCCTCCCACATTCCAGATAGTATGCATCCCCAACCCACAGACACAACCCTTTCCACTCACTCCCACACGGTTATCCCACTGGCATAACCATGGTCCTGTTTTGCACCCAGCTGCCCTGGTTTTAGGGTAGACAGTCTCCTCATCTCCACTCTGCACTACTGTGACAGAAACTTGAAAGCCCACACAGACTTGAAATGTTACTTCCTGGCCAGCCACAACCCTAAATGCACTCATGACAACATTGATATTCCAATGCTTGCTTACAAAAATTCAAAAAGAAACTGAACTGACTAAATGGATGAAACAAGCAAGACAAAGTATATTTCAAGTCTCAGCATCCAAAACACCAAGCTTCCATTACTTGTAGATGACTTAGTAGCAACTCCTACTGGAATATCTACAGAAATGCAGCTAGACTGCAGAAAATACCACAGCACAGTGAGTGACTCTCTTAACTTCAATTTTTAATAAGTCAAAAAATACATAAAATCTGATTTAAATGAAACTACTACTAAAATTAACATTACAAAACTTTCTAGTCTAAAAGATGACTGGGGTGTGATACTCCAAAATTGAACAGCTAGCAAGGTGGAAAAAAAAAACAAAACTAAAAGCCAGAGGGAGCAAATGGGAATACAGAGAACTTTACATCTGAATGTCTTCCACAAAGACTCTTAAACAATTCCTGTCAGTTAAAAAGCAGATGAACAACAGTGCACTGACAACCAAGGTGGTAGCCTGATCCTCCTCCCTCACTCTGGGAGGGCTATTTGATACCCAGAACTGAAAAGGAGTTTGCACATGTCAAAAATTTATTGCTAATCTTCCTCAGCCATCTCTACAGTGAGACAGTATTGTGTTGCCACCTCAGAAGTTAAATGATTCCTCTCCAAGTGATGACTGCCTCTTGCTCTACCTTGATGCCTCTGGTGCCAAGGAGCAAACCCAGATGCAGGTCAGCTGACAGTGTTGGGCACATCTCAAACGCCTAAGAGGTTCAGGCTCCTCAAGGCCTTTGACAACTCAAGGGATGGGCTCCTCCCCCAAGTATTCTGGCTTAACCCTATCTCTCCCTAAATCAAACCAAGTCACTGCAGTGGTCTTTCTGTTCTTTCTGGGTAACGTCTCTTTTGGAGGTATACTTCACCCTCGATAAAACACTTTTCAATGAAGCCCGTTTTAAAGCTGTACCTCATGCCTCTACTGACAACAGTACCAACAACCCAGAAGATTCCCAGCATGGATTCAAGGAACTTTGATTTCCTGTCACTCTAGGTTGGTGTGAACTTTTATAACACTTCAGGTTTATGGAATCACAACCCTTTTGAATTCAAGCTAGACCACTCAGCACAAGTTGCTTTTCACTGCTCTGTATGTTACCCCATAGTGTAGATGTACCATGCACTCATTTCCTGTCACCTGCAGGCACACATCTGAGTATTCCACGCTTTGGCTGATACTACAAAGAAAGCTCCTCTAAACATCTTCAAACAAGTCCTCATGAGGCCACACTGTAGTGTGGAAAAATAGTTAGGAGCAAAATAGCCATGTTACATTCTACGTGCACAAAAAGCTGTCTATTTCCAGAGTGACTGTCTGTACCATTTTCTATTGCTCAACAGCAATCTGCATGTTCTGTATTATTCTTTGCCAACAGAGATATGATCACTCATTCATGGTGTCAGTCTGTGTCAGTTGGCACCTCTCCTCTGGGGCCTGTGACTACACATTACAACCTGGCAGAAGTGAGATGGCTCAATTCCCAGAAGCTGCATGGTAAAGACAGAGAGGTGACCCTCAGTATCCCCTACATGGGCACACCCCAATAATGTAACATCCTTTCACCAAGCCCTACATCTCAATGATCTCACCCCTTCCAATACCACTATGAGTCTTTGAGGGACACTCATCCCAGTTGAGCACCCTGTGATCTTAACATATACCACATCTCAAATAGAAACTGTTTTAAAAAAAGCTTTTGTCCTTTATTGGCAGTGCTAGGGCTCAAAATCCAGACCATGTACACTCTAGGCAGGTGCTCCACCACTGAGCCCCATCTTCTGCCTTTTCTAATCTGGCCTCAGAAAGTGCTGAGGACTTGAGTTCAATCCTCAATTCTAGGAAAAAGAAATTATTATATGGTTTTTGTATACTTCTTCAGGCAGATAAATATGTAGATATAGGCACATTGACAACAGGTTCTCTATAGTCTGTCCTTTTGCTAGCTCTCTGAGAGCAAACTAAAGTCCAATGCATCTTATTTTTTCTGAAGTATAATTAATTCATGTTCTGTATGTTCTTCTTGTCAAACATTAGTTTTCAGAGTTCTGGCTTCCCTCCATAGTCCCACTTGTCACGTGGAGTTATATTTGGTGTAGAGGCCACAGTTCAGGCTCATCTCCATCCACACAAGTTGTGATTTGGATTAACCATCTCTCTCATCAAGACATTTTGATTTTTTTAAAAATCAATGAACATTATATTCTTCAATTACTTCTCAATTTTCCATTCTGTTCTATTCATTTACCTGTCTGTCAATGTCCCAAACTTTCATTGTCCTAAGCACTTTGTAACATTTTTTGAACTTGATCCTTTTCAAAATTATCCTGCCCATTCCAGATCCTATGTACATCTATAGAAACTTTAGAAATTGGTTTGTTCATTTTTATTCAAAAAAGCCAGCTAGGACATAGTTTAATAAACTGCCACGCTGGCAGCTCTGAACATCCACTACATAAACATAGACTCTTATGATATGATAAGGCAGAGCCGTTCTGTGATCAGCTGCTACAACCCTTGAGATCTTAGTGATGACACTTGCTGTGTTTTGCTAAGCTGGCTGATGGTTGGTAGTTCATGGAAGCCTGAGATTGGGGCTGGACGCCAGACAGCAAAAGGCTGCATCAAAAGGCTGGGGCTTTTCACCAGGAGAAACAGAGGCCAAGGCAGAGTTGATCATCAGTGGCTCACATCACTGCTCATGCCTACATGATGAAGCCACCATGAAAACCAAAAATCCGGGGTTCTGCCCGACTCTGAACTTAGCTAGAAATTCCTTGTGGGAAAGAGTTGAGGCTGAGGAAGGCTTGTAAGAGGCAATCACAGTCTTCCTAAGAAAGGTGCATTGGCCAGGAACTGGTGGCTGAAATCTGTAATCCTAACTAGCTACTCAGGAGACTGAGATCTGAGGATCAGGATTCAATGCCAGCCTGGGCCAGTAGTCTGTGAGACTCGTGTCTCCAAATAACCACTCAAAACCTGAAGTGGTGTTTTAGTTCAAATGGTAGCTCTTGAGCAAAAGAGCTCAGGGACAGAGTTCAGGCCCCACAACCAACAGTAACAAAGCCAGATCACAAAGGCAGCAGGGCCACCTATTGGTAGTAATACCTCAGAACCCACAATGCTGGGCAGACTACTCCAAATGAGGGAAAGACCTAAAAAGACCTAATAAGAGGTGCTGTACTCAAAACGAATGGTGACCCTTGACAACTAGAAATAAAAAAAAAAAAAACGTAAGTAGAATGAAAGAGAACCAGGTGCCAGCAAGCCCACACCTGTAATCCTAACTACTCAGGAGACTAGATGTAAGAATCATGGCTCAAAGCCAGCCCAGGAAAGAAAGTCTGTGAGACTCCTATACACAATTTCCCACCACAAAAGCTAAAAGGGGAGCTGTGGCTCAAGTGATAGAGTGCTAACCTTGAGCAACAAATCTAAGGGAGATTGCCCAGACCCAGAGTTCAAGACATAGTACTGGCACACATAAGTATGCACGCACACAAACACACACACACACACACACACACACACACACACACACACACAAAGACACACAAACACATCAGAAGGCCACATTCCCAGGCCCCTCATGAAGCTTCTCTGAGGTGGCTTTAGGAGTGGGTACCTGAACTAGCAGTCACTCATACCTGTGGGTGACTTGCAAACCTGCTAATGTGTAAGTTTTCTTGCAGGGACACAAGCCAGAGCAGAGGGACCAACTTTTCCCTGCTTCTACTCCTTCCACCCAGTCCCAGAACCATGCTCAATCTCATTAGCACAGGCTTCTCCTTGCAAGAAGGTTCTATTAGGTGTCCCCAAACTGCCAACCTTCCACCTCCAAGGAAAGGAAGATGAAAAATCTGCTCTTTCTCCAAACTCCACGTGATTTGTTTGTTTGGGGAGTACCTAGGACTCAATACTGTATCACCCCATCTGGCAGGGAAGAGATGGGCTCAAGCAGTCATCCTGACTCAGCGTCCCAAGTAGCTGGTAAATTCAGGTACACTACCTAAAAGTGGAAATCTTTTTCATTTCCCTTCTTGGTGCTGTGAAAGAAGCACATGATTTGAACTCAGGGCCTCACACATGCTATGCACATGTCCTGGCTTCCCTCAAGCTCAAAGTGCTTCTGGTGAGACTAAAATTAGTAGATCTGCCCCCACCATGAGAAGAGTATAACATGGGAGTGGAGCCCAATTCTGCTGAGTTCAAGGCTGACCTATAACAAGTATGACATTGTGGGGTTACACAAGGAGATGAGCACACAGCACAGAATATTCCAAGATACTAGCTCCCCACAGTGAGCCGGAATGCTTCAGTACAACAGGTGAAGCACAGGAGAATCTTCCCTACATAGAATCCTCTCCCCAAGGAGCTTCCGGACACAAGGACCACCTCAGATTTACTCCTTCTGCCTCCCTGAAAGACCAGTTAACCAGAAGAAACTTCCTTAGTACAGGGTGTAATCCTGCCAGGTCATCACAGCAGAATCAATACTGTGCTCTTGTGTTCACCCTGCCACTGAAGCAGGGAAGCCATCCAAGGAGGGGTGTCTCATCTCATCTGAGGGAACCTGATCAAGTGGGAGAGGTCTCATCGCCTGGGGAGGGTCTTGACACCTGGGAGTCTCCATTTGAGGATGATACCTTTGTCTTGTTTTTGATGCCAGTACCAAAAGATTTGATAGTTCATTGGAGACAGGGCTTCCAAGACATTTCTGTCCTGATTGGCTTTAAAACACAATCATAAAAACATAAAAACATATCTCAGTCTCCTGGGATTACAGGGAGGTGTTACCAGAACATAAAAGACACCCTTTTCTTAATGAAGACAAGAGTGCAGTACAAAATCCAGCTCCTCTCTCCTGCTCAGTCCTGGAGGACACACAGGCAATTCCACTCAGAGCCTAGAACAGGACTGAGGGGAGAACGTAAGACTTGATGCTACACATGGCCACCTAAGGACCAGCTATGCTTATAACAGGGCCCTTGGGCATAGAAATAGTTGCAAAGGACTCAAGAAGAAAGTGGAAATTCCAGCTAGTTTTGGAAGCCTCTGTTACTTTGGCCAGAGCGGCAGCTCGAACTGCCTGCTGCACATTGCCATGTGGCAGACACTGGGCACACTAGCATGCCATTTATTCAACATGGCTGGTCCAGATGGGCACAAAGGGTCTGTGCTCTTCCTAACAGGAAACAAGACTCAGAGGTTTCTCACCAGACCAGAGTGGCCCCAGGAGCAGAAGGAACACCTGTGAGTAGTTAACTTTCACAGAGAAGAAGAGGAAGCCTCCAGCAACAGCCTGCTGGGACAGCCTCCACGAGCCTGTTCTGCAGGTGGAGTTCAAAGGGAATGCTGGCCCAGACTGTATCCTCTGAACTCTCAAGGCAAAAAGAAAATCAAGAGGTATAGCTATGAGACAGAAAACTGAAGGAAGCTCTGCCATGGGGCAGAGGCAGATATCTGAGCCAGTGGTGAACACCCTAAATAAAGACTGCACATCTCTATAAGAATCTCAATTTCCCAGAACAGCAGGAAAGAGAACCAGGAATCTGGGGGTTCTATAACCCTGAACACAGACAAACTCATTGGGCCTGGGCCCTGCTCAAGGGCTCATCTGGAATGGTGAGTCCTCCACCTCGCTGAGACCAGGGTAGTCAAGATTGGAGGTGACCTGTCTGCAGAGCACAGCAGAAGGGAAAGCAGAACTTAAGCTGGAGAACATAAACTGTTCTCCAAAAGGATATGAATGCAGGCAGAAAGGATGGGTAATGAGAACAGCCCTGTGCTGTATCACAACACCAGCACTTGGGGGCAAGCCACCCAACAGTTCCAGCCTACATCCCACTGTACATCCCTCTACCTACCTGCTGTCAATCAGCAACATTCTGCTACAGGGGCCAACGTAGGTCAAGAATCTCCACTGTGATAAGATTCTTTCATCCTAAATCATAGTTCTATCCACAGTGATTTTCATTGCTAAAAGGAATGACTGTCTCCCAGAGTGGTAGCTTCCTCAGCAAACACAGTCTTGAGCAGCGCAGGCCAGACACTGCTCACCACTCTGGGAGTTTTCAACAAAGGTGGTAAGACTTGAACAAATTGCATACCTCAGCTCTACTTCCCTCTCGCTGTCAGAAGAAACCTGGGCAGTGTGGAACAAAAACACCTGCCTCATTCAGAGAGAGAAAAAACCTCTAGATGAGGTGCTGAGGCTCTCTGCCAGGGCAGAACCACGGTGGATGCTGGTTGCCAAAAGGCAGAGGTGAGGGCAGCAGCCCACCCACCTGAGGGGAGGGGAGACAAGGGCTGAGGCCCACCCACCTGAGGCCCAACCTCAGGGTCTATTCCAGTCTCTCCCCTATCCACAGCTTCACCAGCAGCTTCTGAGAAGACAACAACTATAGACCCCTCACCACAGACCAAACAAATACCATGTAAAACTGATGGTGACAATGACCAAGCCAAATATCTTGACTTTTGAAGTGGTTCTGCCCCTGCCAAAGCAGCACAGCCACACCAAGCTCCTCGACACAGGCAAACATTCTCCTACTGGAGTGGGTTCAGCTTCCAATACACCCTGTGCTGCCACAGTATCTCAGGCTTCATGTTTCTCATGACAACTGCATCCTGTTCCTTCTAACAGGCATGGCTTCTGCTTCAGGTCCCGTGCAAGGCATGGAAAAAAGGACAGGGACAGTGAGCTCTAGGAGACAGGAAAACCACCTCTACAAATGGAGAAGTCAGCAGGCTGAGATCTGAGCATTGCAACTTGCATAAAGTCAAGGGAAGGTATGGCTCAAGTAATAGAGCACTAGCCTTGAGCAACAAAGCTAAGCAAGAGCAAGAGGCCTTTAGTTGAAGAACCAGTATTAGTCTGTGCACATGCACACACAACACACACACACACACACACACAAACACACACACACACACACACACACACACACTCACTGACTTGCAGACACAATCACTTTATATTGGGCCTGCAATGGCCACATCATACAGACCTAAGAGCCACAATCCACCATTGAGCTTGGAGAAGCTGGGGAGGAGGGGACAGAACTGTAATCTCTGCTCTCACTCCATGATCCACAGGGACCGGACAGAGTCTCTGTCAGCCACAGAGAAGGAAGGGAGCAAAGGGCAGGTCCTGGATTCCAGGAGAACAAGAGTGGTTGCTGGTCAGCCAAACCCAGTATTGCTGCTCTCTCCCTGAAAGTCTTCATGAAAATCGTCCATTGAAGCTATCCTAGAGTCAGTAGTGTTAGAAATGGCTCTGGATATTGGGCTGTCCTCTAGGAATAAGAACATCAACTCCAAAGGAACTCAGCAAGACAAAATTTACTCCTGCAGAAGAGTGTGCCATCAACCAAAAATTTGGCCAGTAAGCAAACATAGCAGGCGCTGCTCACTCTTATTCCTTAAGCCAAGAGGCCTTGCCCATGTGCTCACACTGGCTGAGTTCAGATACAGAATATGCAAATGGATGTGAATTAACAGGGTTTCACAAACATTCAAGGAGCTTTGAATAGGATTCTTCAAGTGCAGCAGGCAAAAATATAACCAAAATGTAATCAATAAAGGCCAAGCCACCAGGACAACAAGGAAATTTTCCAGAAAACTATTCTCACAAGATAGACAGAAAGTAATAAATGTACATTTCATAGAAAAGAAACTTTTCTCACACTAGGAAACATGTTCAAGTCTGACTCAGAGTAAGACCTTATGTCATATCCAAGATGCTCCAGACCCAGACCAATGAAGGTTAATAAGAGCACCCATAGGACTGCAGCCCCATGGAGGATGAATCAGACTTGAAGAGAGTCAAGGTAACATAGCTGCAAAAGAAGTTACATCCAGTCATTCTCCATTCCCCTCCCACCAAACCACCTCTTGCTTTTTTTTTTTTAAAAAAAAAAAAGATAAGCTCTGGGCTTGGAAGTTGGCTCAGTGGTAAAGTGCTTGCCTTGCATGCATGAGGCCCTGGGTTCGATTCTTCAGCAACACATAAGCAGAAAAAAGCCAGAAGTGGTGCTATGACTCAAGTGGTAGAGTGCTAGCCTTGAGCTGAAGAGCTGAGCGACAGTGCCCAGGCCCAGAGTTCAGGCCCATGACTGACAAAAAAGAAAAAAAGACAAGCTCTTATTACAAAGTCCAGACTGCATCTTACAGACCCTGCTCGGTCCCAAATGTGAAGATTACAGGTATGCATCACCATACTTAGCTGGACCACAGTTTTTTGGTAATACTAAGATTTTTATAAACTCAGCCTATTAAGCTTGCTAGGCTTGCACTGCATCAATTGAACAATACACCTAACCCAGGGCCACAATTTTTGAAAGGACTCTGGGGTTCGTGCAGTGCCACCCAAGTACATACACTCCTGGGAAGGTAAACTCACAGAATTTGGACTCTATCACACTTGCTCACTTAACTCAGGACCTTCTAGAGACATTACCAGAAGACTTAGGAGAGCCACTGGGCTACAGTAGCAATTCCCCATAAGAAAGGACACTGGGCACTCTTTAGAGGCACTTCTGTTTGCCACAGAGGAGCAGTAGCCTTTGCCTGTCGCTGACACATGGTGGGTAGAAGCTAGGGGTGTTGCTGAACACCCCAGAGTTCACAAGCCAATTTACAGAAGCCCCAGACCAATATAATGGTGGGAGTTGAGGCCTTTGAGGGCCAGCAGCCAACATCTCCTCTATCCCACCACCTATGCATGATCTTTGTTTCTTTAGTCCTCCTACATCCAACACATCTCAGCCTCCCTCACTGTTATCCAGAGGATCTTAAGTTTACCCTTAACCTTCATCAACCTTCAGCTGCCACTCCATGGCAAGTTCACGCCTCTGACAGAGTAAGGTACACCCTACCCCACAGTGATGACAGATGTGTCAGGAGCCCAGGCACACCTTCTCCATCTTTCTAGAGCACCAACTATATCCCAAAGAAATTGCACTTTCTTTCTCTTTACACACACCAAAGAATGATAGAGTATATGCGTCCATTTCCAACTCAAAGTGTCTAAAATGAGAAAGAAGGACAAGGAAGAAGGAAGTACAAGGCAAAAGGAAGAAGGCAAGACACCCATTCACACTTGGAGCTCAGCTTCCCCAGACCAGCTCTGTCCTCTGGTTCTTGCTGCCACTCAGGGAGCTCCATGAGAAAAGAAAGAATAACATCCGGGAATGGCACAGCCAAAGCCAGGCATCCAACAGGACACAGCCAAAGCCAGGCACCGACCTGTGGACATGACAGCCCCTCTCTGGTACTGCACTAGGTCTCTGGTGCCAACCTGCAGAATGCTTGGCAATGAGCAGTGAGGAACACCACAGTCCAATTCAGGTTCCAGAATCCTCTGGCTCTACCAGCTAGGCCACTAATCCCCAGATATTTGCATCAACTAAAGACGTTTTTAAGATAAAGGCTACCAATTTGTTCAGTGACAAGTCATCACACAACTATCAACTATCACTCATAGAAATGTTTTAACACCAAAAAAATATAGAGGATCTCTCATCAGAAGACAGTGCTTGTTGTGAAGGGTAGTATAAAATACAGAGCTCTAAGGAACATTAACTCCATCACTAAGCAGGCAGTGCAAAGAAACCTCCTCTGTTCCTCATCTGCTTTAGGACACCACTGCAGAATTGCTCCAGACATGAAAGGGAAGGTGATAAGAGGAGCTGAAGGCAAAGCCAAGGAGAGGTCTGGTACAGCAGTCAGTGCAGTGGTACCCAGGACAGCACAGTACCCCACCCCTCCTTCAGTCCCAATGACCTAGTCTCAACTGGGATTGAGCCCACCCACCCCACCCCCATCCCTAGAATCTGGACTCCTCCAGGAGACCTGCCCACTTTGTAAGCATTCCCAAGAACTTGAAGTTAAACAGAACTCAAATCAGGGCCAACCTGTAGTTGGAATCACTGCACAGTACACAAATGGCCCCCGCAGGCTCATGTGGTGAAATGCCCAGTCCCGCTTCTTGGCCCAGTTTTCTCACTGTGCTTACAACATAGCTTCCTCGTGAAAGTGGAAGAATATGCTAGTGGGGTGTTTACAAATAATGTAATTGCAAAGAGAGGGAGTGATTGGCCAGCTTCCTAGAGGTCAATTCTTCTGCTGAAGCTTTTGGGCATAGAAATCCCTGCACATGTCGCAGCATCGCTGATACCACCTCATGTCTTGACACAGGTTCTTTTCTCAGATCACTCGGCAGTAAACAGGCCAATGATCTCCTGGGCACTTGAAAGTCAGAGCAGCAAGTCTAGGTGAAGTTATGGTATTTACATTGATCTTCTCGTTGCAGGGCTGAAGGTGGCATGGCCTATATGCTGCAGGTTTTTCTTTTTTTTTCTTTTTTTATTTGTGAACATACTGTACAGAGGAGTTACAGTTACATGGGCAGGATAATGCGTACATTTCTTACCAAGCATTGCAGCCTCCTCCTTTGTTTACCCTTCACATCCCTTCCCAGCCTGCCCCCACCCCCCCAATCCTAACCCTCCCCCCTCTTCCCCCCCCCCCCCCCGCACCAAAGCTGTAAAGTTCCTTTTTGACATGACAACTTGTACTTCTCATAGTTGCATCGGGTCTACCTGTATCCTTAACCGACTTGTTTTTCCCCATCTCCTCCACAAATTATACCGACATCAAATATAGTGAAAGCAGGGGTTGTACTGTGGGGGAGGGACATACAAAGCTACAAAGAAATAATCTTATAAATGAGTTAGAAACAAATGCATGAAAGAAAAAAAAAAACATATAAATGCTTATCTAAGGGTTCATTTTCCTAACATCACATTATCTGACATGTCCTGCTTGACTCATGCATATACTAGATATTGCAAATAAAAGAAACCATGGGACCTTTGTTTCTTTGGGCTTGGCTTACTTCACTTAATATAATTTTTTCCAAGCCTTTCCATTCCCTAACAAATGGGAAATGTCATTCTTTCTGATGGAGGCATAGAATTCCATTGTGTATATATAAACCACATTTTCTTGATCCATTCATCTACTGAGGGGCATCTGGGTTGGTTCCATATCTTAGCTATGGTAATTTAATCAAATTAATTTATTTTTGCTTGCCAAACATCTAATGTGGTTTTTGTTTATACAAACATTTGATTTATAATATAGGGCTCCATAAATAATTTTATGTAAGTGAATGAGCTGGTCCAGGAAACAAATAAGAAAAGAGATATAAAGAGATTATTAGACTTAATTTTTTTTGTTATACTATTTATGTTAGGGTTGTTTCTAAGGTGCTGTTCTCTCTTCAATGCTTTTGAATTATCTGCACATATACAGCACAATAGCACATATATTAGCAAAATAGATTAGTTACATATGGAAAAAAATGATGCTTTCTTTCTTTCTTTTTTTTTGTGGTGTCCTGCTACAGAATTAACCTATTTTCTCTCATACGCAGGAGATATACAAACATAACAAACTTCAAGTTGTTGAATAGGATTTTAGAGAACGTATTATGAATTTGGTTCACATTTAGTCAAATTCTACTGGTGCTATAATAATATTTTAAACAAAGACTTTGGTCATGTTCATTAACATGTACTTGTGTGATAAGGTATCTCAGATGCAAATCCAGAGAAGCCACTTTGAAAGCTTAAATCAGGAATCTTTATTTAAAGGCCGGTGTCTACATGGTGGACTCCTGTCTCATAGACCAGCAGCCTAGACTAGAGCTTACACCAAATTTTAAAGACCAAAACCTCATGCTTGAGTCAGGACAAAGCCCCAACATAAAACAAAAGGCACCAAGAGAGGCAGGATTTCCCAGGGGCTTAATCACAGTATATCTGCATATCCTATCTTTGTCTAACAACATGGTGAATCTGCAATTCCAAGGGATGGCTTGACTTACCTCTAGGCCTCCTAAGCTGGGCTGACAGCACCATCACCTGGTCAGGCTCCTGTATGGCTGTGAAAACAGGTGAGGACTGACTTAGACCTAGTCTTTCCCTTATTTGACTTGAACTCAAGTTCTGTAACAATGAAACACTGTAAGGATTTACACAGAATCATGTATGCACTGTTCATAGAGTGTAGAGAAACTGTTATAGAAATAGGAACATCATACAAATATATGTATTGTAACATGTCATTAGACTTTAATGTTTAAAATATTTTGAACAAAGAAAAGATAGATTCATCCACTTTTGTATATCCTTTTAGCAGAAAAATCATGAGAAAATATATTAAATGTTTTTAGCCTTTTTCCTAAGTAGAAAAATGAAGAAAACACATATAACACTGTGGTAGTTTCACTGCTTTGTCATCTTTTTAAAAATACAAACTTTTGCCTGCACCGGTGTCTCACACCTGTAATACTAGCTACTCAGGAAGCTGAGATCAGAGGATCAGGGTTCAAAGGCAGCCCAATCAGGGCAGAGGAGTTTGTGAGACTCTTACCTCCAATTAATTATAGAAAAAGCCAGAAGGTAGTGCTGTGGCTCAAGTGCTAGCTGTGAGCAAAAGGAGCTCAGGGACAGTGCCCAGGCCCAATGTTCAAGCCCCAAAACTGGCAAAAGAAAAAAAAAGTAAAAATAAAAATGTTTACAGTTCTGTGAAATTTTCAAAAATCAAGTTAAAATTTTTCTTATGGGAAAGTATCATATATGATACACAGAATTTATTAGTTTTTTTCAATAAATTATTTGAAACATCTGTTGAGGAGGCAGTTCTTCACATAGCTCTCAATGTCCATGTTTTGCCACAAAAGGCAATGACTGCTTTAGTCCTGAACTAACTTCTAAAACATTTTTGTATTGTGAACCACTATAGAAGATACTGTCTCTCTTTGGATAAAGAACACCCATACTATTTTGTATCATAAAGTGTTCAGGTTTCCTAAAGTTGAGGTTCCGTTCTCACCATACAACTTACTGCATGAGCAGTGATCACTCAGCTGTCTTCATGTTACCCTGCTGCGTGAATTGGGTCTCAGAGAACCAGGACAAGAAGATGGGGGTTCTTGGGCCACTGCTATTGCTGTGACCAATAAAGTCCTTTGTTTCTAAAAAAAAAAAAAAAGAGGAAGACACACTTATGCTCCTCCTCCCAGGCTCTCCAAGAATGTCATCAGCATCCACTAGTCCATGAGTGGGAGTAAAATGGTGAACACTCAACCAGGAGGAGAGCACTCACTAGGAGAACATATACACCAGGAGGAGAGCACATACTCACCAGGAAAAGAGCACTCATGAGGAAAAGAGCACTCATCAGGGTGAGGAAGCCTTTATAACAATGGTTTACAGCATTCCTTGGCCTCCTACAATCACCCAAAATATGTCAGTATACCAGGATGAGATCTGGAGGACAGATAGCTGCCTCAATGACATAGTATGGGAACAAGCCCTACTTAGGCCCAAGTTTCTCCCTAGACATTACCCTTACCAGCCTATCCCTCTGGGCTGCTTACCTGAGCTATTCAGGACTTTCCAGGCCTCTCTATGCCCATGTATCTACCCAGATATCTCACAGGGCATACACAGTTCACCTGCCTGCTCTGCTGCTACTGCATCTGTAGAGAACCTGGAACAGAAGTGGAAAAGTTCTTCCACTGTCTAAGAAATGAAGTTCCAAGTCCTCATGCTGGAAAAGATGGTAGTGTTTCCCCCCCAAGTCTTCCATGGCTAACATCATTCTGGAAGGCAAAGAAAGGTCAGAGCCAACCTCCCACACCCCATCAACTGTTGCAGACATCAGAGTTTTGGATAACCTCTTCCCCTAAACCCCCTTTGAGCCCACAGGTACAATCTTCACAGTTATTTGAGCCAAAACTGTCTGTTTTCAAAGGGAAATTAGGAAAACAAGCATGCCACCAAGTCCAAGCACAGAATTGGCCACAGAAGAAGTGGTCAGAACCCGGTGGCACAACCCCCATAGGAATACCCACTAAATGTATGGCCTCTGGGAGTCAGAATCAATGCCTGCAAAGGCAGGACAAGGGCAGTGGTTAAATGTGAATAACAGCAAGTCCACCACTCCTTCTGACTTACAGCTACACATCCATGATCAACAAGCCTCACAAAAACTAAATGTTCCAAATCCAAGATAGACAATTAGAACAATGATCAAAGCAAAGGAATCCCTGCTGCTGACACACTGAACGGTATTAACACTTAAGTGGTATTACATCCTAAAAATTGCCACAACAAGGAAAAATTGACACAAGTAATCTTTGCAAGAAAAGTGATTTTTGTTATTGCTACTGAAGTCAAAGGAAAACTTGTATGCCTAATTTATAGCTCTGTGTTAACAGAAGTGGAAAAAGCCAATCTGGAACATAATTCAAGCTCAAAGCAGGCTAACTACAGGTAGAAGTAGAGAAGAAAGAGCAGAGGTAAGGTCAGATGTATAAGACCTTGTAGCCATTGTAGGATCTGGTTATTTGTTCCTGCTATCTCTGATAAATTAATGAAAACAATCAGAAGGCAAAAGAAGCTAGGCTAATCAGCAAGCTTAGAGTAAAATACAAAGAATCGTATCCTAAAATCTTCTCTCACCAGGATACTTCGAAAGATTTTAAAAATTAGACTCCTTTGAGTATGACAGTTCATTTCTGTAATCTCAGCTCCCTGGGAGACATAGGTAGAAGGAAGGGAGAAGTGAGAACCTATAAGAAAAATAATGGAAAAAGGGCCAAGGTGGGAAGTGTGGCTCTAAGGTTGAAATACCTGTATACCAAAGGCAATGCCCTGGGTTCAAACCCCAGTACTGCCAAAAAATTAAAATAAATGAGCCAGGCACCCCATAATCCAAGCACTTGGGAAAAAGAGGCACGAGGAGAGCTACACCAAAGTCCAGCCTAAGGCACACAGTAAGCTCTGTTCTCAAGATAGTTAAGAGAAGAATGATTATTTACCTCTGAATCCCACATTTAACAAGAGCTTTAGCATCAATTCCCCATACACAACACAAAGAAAAAATGGGGTGGGCAGAGAGGATATACACATGAGCACATGTATGTGGTCAGAGGCAACTGAACTCTGTCACCCCTCCCCCCTTCTAAGCCTAAATCCGTTCAGTTGTCAAGACCGGATAAAAACCACATTTAAAGTCCTCCTATCCTACACAACACTGACACCTGCCTGGGCTAACTTACCAGAACAAAACACTGTGCATGTTCAACTTCCAGGAATCTGATCCCTCTAGTCTTGCAACAAGGTGCCAGGGCAGGCTGCACATCCACTTCATCAATTCAGAGACCTTGTGGCTTCTCCTGGCCACTGCCAACTGCCCAAGGCATTTCCTCAGCAGCACACTGGGAGTTAGGCACACTGCCCCTATAATGTGGCAAAGAAATGAGCAGTGTGGTGGTTCCCTCAGGAGGAATGTAAGTTCAAGGATGGCCTGGGCTTGATTGAGACACTGTCTCATTTCTCACAAAATAAAACAAAATGTCTTTCTCTGGAAGCCTGCCACCCACAGCCTGGCCACACCAGTACCCTCATGAGTCTACCTACTTGAGAGAAGCTCCCAGTGGGCTACCCTGAGCCCCAAGGTAACCCCCTCAATGTGGAGTGAACAGCTCAGAGCATGCTGAGCCTCTAATAGGAGGAATGCAAATGGCAGGGTGTCTGGGCAGACCAGGTCTAGGGGCTGAGGGCTGGACATGTTCTTGGCAAGAGGCCAAGAGTCAGCTGGCTGAGACTGGGAAAACTCCAGGGCAAGGGGTCAAAGGTCTTCCAGCCCTGGTGTTAGGGAGGTCATGGGCTAAGGGCCAGACAGTGTCTCTAGACAACCTGGGCAGAGGATCTGGGGTCCAGATAGGGTGTTGGGCCACCCAGGGTAAATGGCCCAAGGCTGGCCAGTGGGATCTGCAGGCACCACGAGATGAATGACCAGGGCCAACAGGGGTCCCCTGGCAGCTGGGATGAGGTGCTGAGGGCCAGAATGAGGTTTCAGGCAGCCGGATTGAGGAGACTGGATTTCCGAGAAGTCCAGGAGGGCCTCAGGGCCAACCATTCTCAGGAACGGCCATTGTAGGCCCAACAATCAGCCTCTTTCTTCTCAGGATCAATACTCCACTGCATGCATGTATTGTGTTCTCCATGTAGTCCACTATGTGTGAATACTCCACTGCAATCACATGTCATGATCTGTGGGTATAGTCCACTGTTTGTAAATACTCCACTGCATGCACAAATCGTGTTCCCTGTGTATAGTCCATTGTACGTAAATACTCCACTATATGTATATGTAATGTTCTCCATGTACAGTGCACTGTGTGTCAATACAACCCTGTGTGTACATGCTGTGTTCTCCGTGTGCAGTTCACTGTGTGTCAGTATTCCCCTGTGTGACCACACTGTGTCCTCCATGTACAGCCCACTGTGTGTCAGTACTCCACTGCATGCACATACCACGCTCTCCGTGTACAGTGCACTGTGTGTAAATACTCCACTGCATGCACAGGCCGTGTTCTACATGTACACCCCATGGTGTATCAATACCCCTCTGTGTGTACACACCCTGTTCTCTGTGTACAGTCCACAGTTTGTAATTCCACTGTGTGAACAGGTCATGTCTCCATGTACAGTCCACTGTGTATAAGTTCTCCGCTGTGGGCACATGCTGTGTTCTCCATGTACAGTCCACTGTGTGTCAATATTCCAGTTGTGCACACTCTGTGCTCTCTGTGTGCAGCCCACTGTGTGTCAATACTCCACTGTGTGCATATACCATGTTCTCCGAGTCTCATTATGTGTAAATAATCCACTGTGTGTGCATGCCATGTTTTCTGTATAGCCCACTATGTGTCAATAATCCAGTGTGGGCACATATTCTCGTGTACAGCCCACGGCATTTAAATACTCCACTGTGCATACATGTGATGTTCTCTATGTACAGTCACCTGCCAAGGGGTCCTTAGGGTGCTTCTGGCTTCTTTGACTATGGTGAGCAATGTAGTATGCACATAGGTGTGTGTCACTGCCTTCTGCTGTTGGCATGCACTTGGGAGCTAGAGGTGCATACCATCTCCCTGCACCGCCATTTGGAAAACAAGCCTCTGCTCTGTAAACCTCCAGGAAACTCTAAGCACATCACCTCTTAGAATCTAGCACAATCAGTCCTCTCTGATTTTGTCACTTTAATGAATTTAATGTCAATTTGCATCCACATTTCCCTAATCACTGGTGTTGGGCATGTTCTCTCTGTACCTCTCATAATATCCACAGGGTCTTTTGTGACCTGTTGGATGCATTTTGCCCAATTTTTACTATGTTTCTTATTGTTACCTTCAAATAGTTTTACAGAAGAGTTTTGATTTATGTGCACAGCGCTTCTTGAACAATCATTCTCCCTCCATCTGTTTCTGTTCCTGCACCTATCCCAAACCCAAACTCACCTATCTCATTCAGTTTCCAAGTTCCATTTTCACATACATCTATTGAGACTGATATATACATTCTCCCACCATTCTTCTCTCTATTCATTTCCTCTCCCATTAGCATCCACCTGCTCTAGTCAAGACACATTTCAGTATCTTGATAGTCATTTTTGTTAAACTATTAGCTTTTTGATGGGGTTTTGGTATGGAATCTCACTACAGCTTATACCATACTCTAGTCAATTTGGTATGACATATATATATATATATATGTATATATATATATATACATATAAATATATATGTATATATATACATATATCTGTTTATGTTTTAGATATATGTCATGCCAGCTTATACCATAGTAAGTTTGGTAAGACCTGTATGTATTTATATATATTTGTTTTAGGTGTAAGACACACATGTGTTCCAGGCACTAGTGGCTTATGGCCATAATTCTAGTCACTTGGGAGGCTGAGGTCTGATTGTAGTTCAAAGCCAGTCAGGCAAGAAAGTCTGTGATATTATTATCTCCAATTAACCAGCCAAAACCTAAGAATGGAGTTGTACCTCAAGTGGTAGAGGGCTAGCCTTGAGTGAAAAAAATTAGGGATAGCACCCTGAATTCAAGGCCTTGTACTGGCAACAAAAAAGAAGTTTAAAAATATTTGCATATGAAAGAAGACATGAGCTCCTTATCTTTCTGAGCCTGGTTGCTGCACATCAGATACATCCATTGCCCAGCCAAAAACAAAAATTCTTCTATGTGTGTGTGTGTGCATATGTGTGTGTGTGTGTGTGTGTGTGTGTGTGCATGTACGTAATGGTCCTGGGGTTTGAACTCAGGGCTTGGGTACTATCCCTGAGCTTTTATACTCAAGGTTATCATTCTACCACTTGACTCATCTCTGCTTCTGCCTTTTTGGTGGTTAATTGAAGAGAAGAGTGTCACTGACTTTACTGTTCAGGCTACCTTTGAACCACAAGCAGCATCAGATCTCAGCCTCCTGAGTAGCTAGGATTCCAGATGTGAGCACCAGAATCCAGAAGAAGTATATATGATTTTACTGTTTTTTTTTTTACAGGAGTCTAAAGTTCCCTGAGTCTTATAAAAGACTTTATATTTAGACTCTTGACCATTGTTGGAACAGTTAAGAATTTGGAGAGTCTTGGAAAATTTGCCTTGTGAGAGGAACATGAGCCTGCAGGGCCCAGGGGCAGAATGTTATACCTTAATATGAAATGTCCCCCACCAGCTCATATTTTCAAGGCATACAGCTCAACTAGTGCTGCTGTTTTGTGAGACCATGGAAACTTTGGGAGGGCGGACTGCCTGGAGGAAGTAGGTTAGAGGGGAAGTTGGGCAGCGCGGAGGCTTTGAGGTTATACATGGTCTCCAGTTCCCTCTCCTTTCTCTGCATCGTGGCCTTCGTGATGTGGGCTGCTCTACTCTATCTCACCCTCAACCATGATGAACTAACATCTCTAATACCATGGATATAACTACACAAAAATGACCAACGCAAATATCTCAGCCGTACATAATGATTGGGCTCCCAAAAGATGGTACTGAGAGATCCAAATGCTGACTTTGTATTTTTTTACTCTAGCTAAAAGCTTCTCAAGTTTTACAGAGCACTGGAATTTCCAAGGGATATTATAAAGTATAAATTCATATTTGGCAGCTCTTAAGGTAGGCCTGAAATTCTGCTGGTCAACAAACCATCCTTGGAGGAGAAAGGTATTAGCTTACTTCTGAACACAAATTTGAAATAGATGTAGAATAGCAGCTATATTTCAGCATCTTAGACAATCCAGCATTAGCAGTAACCTGGTATAGTTTTCAGATAGCAAAACAGTATTTTGGAGGATCTAAGTATCTTGTCTGTACCCACTAGCTCTTTTATATAATTTGGATTAATGATAGAATTATGGATCTATACAGAAGTCTGCTTTTAAGGTGTTTCTGAAAAACAGTACCTCCAGCTAACAATATTGTTTTTCCTTGCTTACATAGGCCTTCCTCCTCCTCCTCCTGCTCTTGCCCCTCCTTCTCCCCCTCCTCCTCCTCCTCCTCCTTCATTTCTATTTTTATTTTTGGTTGGTTGTGGGGCTTTAGATTTTTTGTTCAAGGCAGTGTTCTACCACTTGAGCCATACTTCTTTTTCTGGCTTTTTGATGGTTAATTGGAGATAAGAGTTTCATGGACTTGTCTGCACAAGCAATCCTCAGATCTCAGTCTCCTAAGTAGCTAGGATTACAGGCTTGAGCACTAGTTCCCATTATTATTGTAAATAGGTCTTTAAGAAGAGCTTGCCCTACTAAAACTTCAACTTTTAGCTCAGTGCTTATCACTAAAACACCAGGTCAGGAGAGCAGACTCAGTACACTCTCCCTGGAATGACAAACCTAGCTCTTCTTCTTAGAACACTCATGACACAGAACATGGGAAAGTGAATGAAGGCATCCATGTCATTAAGGAGATACATGGATTCCACGAGCAGGTCAGAAGTATGACTGGCAATTAGTAGGCGCTGTATAAGATTCAGCTGCAATTACCAGTAAAAATAAACAGTATCACATCCACTTGATCCTGTGATGTATCTTGTTTGTCATATATTAATTTGTTGAATTTTTATGCTTTTTTTCTTTTTGCCTGTCCTGGGGTTTGAACTCAGGATCTGGGTGCTGTCCCTGAGATTTTGTGCTCAAGACTAGTGCTCTACCACTTGAGCCACAACTCCACTTTGGGCTTTTGGTGGTTAATCTGAGATAAGAATCTCATGGCCATTCTTACCTGGGCTAGCTTTGAACCTTAAACTTCAGATCTCAGCCTCCTGAGTAACTAGGATACAGGAATACATCACAGGCACCTAGCCCTTTATATAATTTCAACACATTAAAAATATTTGCCTTGAGCAAAGACACACAAACAAGAAATTCATTCATCCAGAGAATAAATAATTACAGAAAGAAAGGTTACTTTCAAGGCACTGAAGCTGCTCTTCCTTGGCTTCACCAAAATGTAATCGCAAGGAGTAACTATTGAGAGTTGAACTCTCAATTGAATTAAATTCTAAGTCTATCTGAAGATTTTGGCACCAAGGCTTGAATGTAAGGCGTGGGCACTGTCTCTAAGCTTTTCAGCTTAAGACTTGAGCCATGGCTCCCCTTGGGGCCTTTTTTGTGGTTGATTGGAAATGAGAGTCTCATAGACTTTCTGCCATAAGCTGGCTTTGAACTACAGTCCTTAGATCTCAGCCTCCTGATTAGCTACGACTATAGGCATGAGCCACTGGTACTTGGCAATTTTATATTTAATGAAACTTTTGAAACTCAAAGCATTTTACATTTTGTGTACAGTTTACCTTCACTGTGTATCCATTGTTGGTAATAACCACTGGGATATATATAATATTACATACATATTTTCTACTTTATGGGCATGTGTGTATTTACTTATAATTACTACAGATCATTTTCACATCTTGAGTTATTTGATGTTTGCAAAATTGATCACATCAAACACAGTGTTGTAAATAACTCATGCTAATGCAGTCTGATTGTATTTCATGAATGTATTTAAGATTGCAATCTCCCAGCAGAAAAATGATCAGTAAAATAGGTGAGACCTATTATTATAAGGTCTACAGTAAGTTCAGAAACCAGTGACCGGATAATATCAGCAAGAGACAACTTATCTCCATTTCAGCCATCTTAAAGCAGTTCTTAGTTCTGAAGCAAATAGGATTGATTTACTTACAGTTATTATGGTCCTTTGTGATTTGGACATTAAGATTCAATGCTCATAGGACAAGCCCTAAGAACTTGTATGCTAACCTTGCTGGAAGGAAAATAGGAATAATGGGGGGAAGTTGTCTGATTCCAGAAATCCAATGATAAAACAATAACCCCTTCTCTCAAGTGGATGTTTTTATGGTGGTATAGTGACAGCTTAAAGGTACCAGAGACAACATTGGCTTGCTACCGTTCTTCACAAAGTATGGTCTCTTGTACAGGTATTAATGTTGTTGCATAAAGAATCTTCAGGATGGGATGTAGCTCAGTGGCAAAGTGATCGTCTAGCAAGCACAGTGTCCTGGGTTCAATTCCCACAACCAAAAAAGAACAGACCAAAAAAAAATAATCTTCTGGGAGTTCACACCTGTGTTCACACCTGTGGTCCTAGCTACTTAGGAGGCTGAGATCTGAGGATCAAGGTTAGAAGCCAGCCTCTGTAGAAAATCGTGAGACTATTATATCCAATTAACCAGGAAAAACCCAAAAGTAGAGTTGTGGTTCAAGTGGTAGAATGTCAAACTTCACAAAAAAAAGTAATGCAAGAATGAGAGGAACTGAATTCAAGACCCAGTACCAGCCCAATTCAAAAAAGAAAACTTCAGAATTTGGGTGCTGGTGGCTCACACCTCTAATCCTAGCTACTCATGAGGCTGACGTCTGAGGATTGAGATTTGATGCTGGATGGGCAGAAAAGTCCCCATGAGATTTTTATCTCCAATTAGACACTCAAAAACTGGAAGTAGAGTTGTGTCTCAAGTGGTAGAACACTAATCTTGAGCACAAAGAGGTCCAGCGACAGCGCTCGGGCTCTATGATCAAGCCCCAAAACAGAAACAAAAACAAACCTTAAGAAAATTTAAGATGACTCTATCTGTTATCAAGCCTGACTGAAAGTTATGTGATCGATGATGAATGACACTAATAACATTTAATAACAAGACTTCTCATGATGAGTTATTATGTGATGACACTGTGCTGATCACTGTATATGAATGATCTCATTCCAACTTCAAAGTAGCCCTTGGAGGTAGGGGCTGTGATGTCTCCATTTCATTGATGAGAAAACAAGGCCCAAAAATACGTGTCCAAAATCACAGAGTTAATGGGTGGCAGGACAGGGTTCAAATTTGATCGTGGTACAAAGTACATTTTCTCCTTAAGTTGTGGTTAAAAAATTATTATTTTCACAATGTGAAATGTGTAAGTCAGTGACATTTAGCAATTCACAATTTTGTGTTACTGTTGCATTATTTCTGGAGTATTTTTTATTACCTTACAGAAGACCTATTAAGGAGTAATTCTCCAACATTACATTGCCCCTAATTCCTGTTAGCACTAATCTACTCTGTCTCTATGGATTTGCCTGTTTTACACATATTTTATATCAGTGGAATCATACAATAAATGGCCTTTTACCTCTGGCTTCTTTTAGTTAATACAGTGTTTGGGAGGTTATCTATGTCACTGCATTTATCAAAACCTTTTGTCCAACCAGAAGGCAGTGGCTCACTTCTGTAATACTAATCATAAGGCTGAGATATGAGATTCTTTTTTTTTTTTTTTTTTGGTGCGGTCATGGGGCCTGAACTCTGGGCCTGGGCACTGTCCCTCAGCTCTTCAGCTCAAGGCTAGTGCTCTACCACTTAAGCCACAGCACCACTTCCTGCTTTTGTCTTTTTTCTTATGTGGTGCTGAGGAATTGAACCCAGGGCCTCATGCATGCAAGGCAAGCGCTCTACCACTGAGCAACCTTCCCAGCCCCAGTCTATGAGATTCTTATCTCTGATTAACCACCAGAAAGCTAGGAGTGCCAGTATGGTTCAAACTGGTAGAGCACTAACCATGAGAGAAAAAAGCTCAGGGCAGCACTCAGGCCCTGCATTCAAGCCCCATGACCATAAAAAAGTAAAAAATGAAACACACCTTCTGTCCATATTATCTTTTTTTCCACTTTATTTTATTGGTGAACTTATTTAATGACAAGTAGGGAGGTAGGGAGGTTCCCAAGTGGGTTAAGTTGGAAGTACCAAAAAATTCAGGATCTAGGCTTTCTGCATATGTGTAGTTGCAATGAAGGGTTAGTTGGAGAGAAGAGTTTTTGCCAGACTTGTCTGCCCAGGATGGTTTTGAACCACGATGCTGACATATTAGTCTTCTCAGTAGTTAGGATGCTAGGCATACCACCTGTACCCAGCTTCAATTTCTTTTAAGGTATAAGAAAAGCTTGCCCTGAATTTTCCCCCTCCAATCTGCTCTGCCAGATATTCAAGGCAACCTATTCCTCAGCAGTTGCTAGCAAAAGAATGGAATTACAATGAATGATGTAAGATTAATGAAGGTTGAGGTTGGAAGGGGCCCCGTTTCCCCTGTGGTCCACAGTTACCTGATTACCTGAACAAAATCCAAAATGTAAGAGAAAGTGATGTCTGTAAGATGGGGCAGCCACTAGTATGTGGGAAAGATTTCCTGAAAGAAACCCATCTGTTCTGAGCTCCAGGCCTTAACTGAATGTCTGAAATGACAAACAAAACTATCCAATCACCAACCTCAACATGCCCAAGATGAAACTCATGGTCCCTTCCCAGTGTTGTATTTAGTTGTGACAAGCATTCCCATTTCAGATGCCCACGCCAGCAAAAGAATCGTCACATCAGCTTTATCATCCATACCAAACACAGTCCCAAGTCCTGCTGATCTAGTCACTCTTACTTATATCCACTGCTACCATCCTAAGTCCAAGTGACCTCATCAGTTCTTCCCTGGATAATACACTCTAGTTTCTTCACAGCACAGTTAGAGTGGTCCTTTCAAATATAAATTGGTTGTGTTTAAGGCACTGCTCCTGGAATGAAGACTAAAATTAGGTCTTTGTCTAATCCTTCTCCTCCCAGTCACACTGCTTTCCTGTGAGCTTAATAAGGTTTGCACTCCATCCCACCTCAAGACGTCTTCATCTGCCCCTTATCATCTTTCCCTTTCACCTTAACCTTCATTTCCAAAGTAAAGCTTTCCCACGCATCCTCATGGTCAGACCCTTGCACTAGGAGTCACATCCTCATGGTCAGATTCTTGCACTAGAAGTCATGTCCTCATGCTCAGACCCTTGCACTAGGAGTCACGTCCTCATGGCTAGACACTTGCACTTGGAGTCACATCCTCATGGTCACATTCATGCAGTAGGAGTCACATTCTCATGGTCAGACCCTTTCATTAGAAGTCACATCCTCATGGTCAGACACTTGCACTGGGAATCACATCCTCATGGTCAAATCCTTGCACTGGGAGTCACGACCTCATGGTTAGATCCTTGCACTTGTGCTGGGAGTCATGTCCTCATGGCTATTTCTTTGCACTAGGAATCACGTCTTCAAGGTAGAACCTTGGAACGGAAGTTAGAAAGGATTCCTTCTTTTTTCTCAGTATGCAGACTAAGGTCTAAGGTCCATAACAAGAAGCAGCTGGTGCTTCTTCAACAACACACTAAATGCTAAGTACATGGCTGTTGAATGGTGAAGTGAATGTGTAACCTTCACAGACGTGTGGCAGACATGGAAAGTACCCCAAGTTCCATGGAGTTACAGGATAGCCAAGACTGACCCCCTGGTTGGCAGTGCAAGTCACCTGCGTCCATCTGTTGTGGTTTCACCTCTGGCCCCGTCCCTCCGGAATGGGCCGGGGGTAGGGTGCAGAGATGAAGGGAAGTAACAGCCACCGGCCTGTGATTGGGCTCTCTGGCTTGCCGGTTGGGAAAGGGGAATGTCTCTGGGTGCTGATTGTCTGTCTCACGGCGGTTGGGTAGGCAGTGGTACCAGCAGTGGCAGGTGCAGGTGCTTGGAGGGACTGGACAGGGCCCAGCAGAGAGGGAGGAGGCAGGTGGAATGGGTCCTTGCCACAGGATGTGCTGAGCGTTGCTTGTGTGGGCTGCCTGCCTAGTCCTGCAGTGACCAAAGCTGGATAAGGGTGCTCTGGTGCCCTGTGGCCACCACCAGCGATTCTATGCAGGAGAGCTTTTGCTGGGTCGTGGCCAACCGCTTCTACCAGCTGCTGGAAGGTGAGTAGGTCCGGTTCCACATCCTGTGCGATGCCAATCGCTCTCGCCAGCAGCAGCAGCTGCATAGCCGCAAGCAAGACAAGACCGCCATGGTGGCTGCAGCCCCGGTGGAGCTACACAGGAACTTAGGTTCCCAGGCTGGACGCTGGCGGCGGCCACAGGGAGTCTCAGAAGGAGCTCAAGAGCCTCCCGGTGCCCAGTGAGCCTTGGCAGGACAGTCCAGGCCCTCAGCCACCAGGTACATGGGTAGGAGAGGAGAGGAAGGGCACGGGGTGCAGGACAACCAGGCCAGCTGCCTAGATCCTTGGCATGAGACCAAGGCGCTGTGTGCAGCGAGGATGAGAGCCCTGGAGGCATTTCATGTGCCAAGAGTGCTCTTGGCCATGAAGGTGGGAGCCTATGAAAGGGGGAGCCTGGCTGGAGCCCCAGTTGGCCCTGGAGTGTGACAAAATTGGGGTGCCACCGAGCCAGCAAGCAAGTATGGAGCGGGCTGGTGCTGCCACCACCACTGGCCCAGCCCACACATGGTGAGGAAGGGGACAGGCATGAAGGGAAGGGGGCGGCCGGTGGGGGGCCACAGAGGATGGGGGGTGGGGTTGCTTTTCTCGACCTGGCGCTGGCCTGGCTGCACTTGCATTCCTGAATCACCTCTGACTGCTCTAAGACAGGCGTTCCTAACCCTGGCACCTCCAAGCTTCTAGATGTCTCCCGCCTCATCAGACCATGGCCTGGTGCAGGAAGAGGAAGGGCACCTCAGAAAACACTTCCACCTGACCCGCCCTGGCCTGAGGCGTCTGCACCTGCCTCCCATTTCTTCCCTGAGTGCTGAGTGAGATGAGTGGTTGTCATGAGGTGAGGTGTGTGGTTGTCACTCTTTTGATTGTTGAGGTTAGCTGTGTGGTTGTCACTGTTCTAGGTGTTGAGGTTAGATGTGCAATTGTAACTGTTCTGAGTATTGATTAGGTATGTGGTTGTCACTTTTCTGAGAAAAGAAGTTAGGTGTGTAGTTGTCACTGTTCTGAGTACTGAGGTTAAGTGTGTAGTTGTCACTATTCTGAGTGTTGAGGTTAAGTGTGTAGTTGTTACTGTTCTGACTGAGATTAGGTGGGTAGTTATCTCTGGTCTGAGTCGAGGTTTGGTGTGCACTGCTCTGAATATTGAGGTTAGGTGTGCGGTTGTCACTGTTCTGAGTAGTGAGGTTAGGTGTGCAGTTGTCATTGTTCTGACTGTTCTGAGATTGATGTTAGGTGTGCAGTTGTCACTGTTCTGAGTTTTGAAGTTAGGTGTGTGGATGTCACTGTTCTGAGTGTTTGAGATATGCAGTTGTCACTAATCTGAGTACTGAGGTTAGGTGTGCTATTGTCATTGTTCTGAGTATTGATGTTAGGTGTGTGGTTGTCACTGTTCAGAGTACTGGGGTTAGGAGTGTAGTTGTCACTGCTCTGAATGCTGAGGTTAGATGTGTAGTTGTCACTATTCTGAGTGTTGAGTTTAGGTGTTCTGTTGTCACTGTTCTGAGTATTCAGGTTAGGTGTGCGGTTGTCACTAGTTTGAGTATTGAGATTAGATGTGCATTTGTTACTGTTTTGACTGTTCTGAGTATTGATGTTAGGTGTGCAGGTGTCACTGTTCTGATATTGAGGTTATGTGTTTGGTTGTCACTGTTTTTAATGTTGAAATGAGGTGTGTAGTTGCCACTGTTTTGAGTAGTGAGTTCATGTGTATATTTGTCACTTCTGAGTATTGAGGTTTGGTGTGCTGTTGTCAGTGTTCTGAGTATTGAAGTTAGGAGTGTGGTTGTCACGGTTCTGAGTATTGAGTTTAGGTATGTAGTTTTCACTGTTCTGAGTATTGAGGTTGGGTGTGTATTTTTCACTGTTCTGAGTACTGGGGTTAGTTGTGAAATTATCACTTTTCTGAGTATTGAGATTAGGTGTGTAGCTGTGTCTGTTCTGAGTTGAGATTAGGTGTACAATTGTCACTGTTCTGAGTGTTGAGGTTAGGAGTGTAGTTGTCACTGTTCTGAGTGTTGGGGTTAGGTGTGCTGTCATCACTGTTCTGAGTATTGAGGTTAGGTGTGTGGTTGTCACTTTTCTGAGTAGTGAGATTAGGTGTGCATTTGTCACTGTTTTGACTGTTCTAATTATTGATGTTAGCTGTAGAGTTGTCACTGTTCTGATTACTTAGGTTAGATTTGTAGTTGTCACTTTTCTGAATGTTGAATTTAGGTGTGCAGTTGTCACTGTTGTAAGTACTGAGCTTATGTGTGTAGTTTTCACTGTTCTGAGTATTGAGGTTTGGTGTTCTGTATTCAGTTTTCTGAGTATTGTAGTTTTGAGTGTGGTTGTCATTATTCTGAGTATTGAGATTAGGTGTGCAGTTGTCACTGTTCTGAGTACTGCAGCTAGGTGTGTAGTTGTCAATGTTCTGAGTAGTGATCTTAGGTGTGTAGTTGTTGTCATTAGCAGAGCTTGTTTGCCTATTCCTGGCTTGGTCAAGACTCATCCACTGCTTTCTAGGCAGCAGAAGCTCACGCCTGTTCTCCTAGGTCTTCAGGATGCTAAAATGGAAACAAGGTTGAAAGACAGCCTGGCAGGAAAATTCAGGAGACTCTTACCTCCTGTTAACCATGGTGGGGTTGCAGTTCAGTGGTGGAGTGACAACCCTGAGCCAGAAGTCTTGAGGGACAGTGCTCAGGCCTGAGCATGGACATGCGTGCACACTCACATATACATGTGTGCAGACACACACACAAAGTGTGGGTTCATGCCCTGTCAGAAAATTTTAAGTGCTAGCACCTTGACTTGTGCAAATCGTGACTCTACCTTTATCTGTGTGGAGAAGATTTGTTGCTTGAGAATCAGAAGTCTGTAAAATAAAGTCTGTAAAATAAAGATGCTGAAAACCAAATGCTATTCGGTATGTCAGTAAGTGTATGACCTTACTTAATCAAATGAGATAATGCACTTTTACCTTACTTTTTTCTCAAATTAGATAAATATAAAATTAAATGAGGCAAGGATTCTCCATTTATTTACTGATCTACGTAGTTTTTGCTGTAATAGTTTGAACTGATGGCCTCACTAATTTTTAGATATAGCTCTCTCCTTCTGCTTCCTACAAAGCTGAGATTAGAAGTGCGTGCCATCATGACTTCATGTCTAGCTTCATTTTTTTAAACAAATGAAAATGTTGTGTCCTTTAGAAGAGTGTGACACTGCAGCTAGTATTGCTAATAAGCTGACTTTTTACTGTTTTCAATTTTAAAATAAAATTTTGTCATTTTTTTCTTATAGTATTGAGGATCAAACTTGGGGCCTCAAGCAAGCCAGGCCAAAGGATATTATCAATGAACTACAGTCCTACCCTGTGGTGAAAATTTTAAGCATGTATGACATTGAATGAACACCCTTTATTTTTCCTGATGTCAGCACTGTGAATTTATATACACAAATTTAATTACATAAATGCACAGTGCTTTTTCTTTTTTCAAAACTTAAGTGATATAACCTGGGATGCAGTCCACTTCCTGCCTGACAGTGCACTTACCAACTTTTCTGTCCATTTAGAATCTAGGCAATCTGGCTTTTGAGATCTATATTTACAAATCTTGAGGTAATTTTATAGGTAGAATAAGGTGCATAATAGAAGAAAGCACCTCATTAATTTCCATTTATGTAGTTACTGTACTAAATTTATCTGTAATGAGTGTTAAAGTTCTACACAAATTTCTGTAAGCCCTGTTATGAAGGTCTGTGATTTTCTCTACTTAAATATTTTATTTATTTATTTTATTGTGAAAAAACCATACAGAGGGGTTAAAATTACATGGGCAAGATAATGAGTACATTTCTTATGAAGCATTGTTGCCTCCTCCATTGTTTCCCATTCCCATCCTTTCCCCTTTCCACCACCCTCACCTCTGCCAAAGTTGTAAAGTACATTTTTCAACATAATGTCTTGTACATCTCATTTTTGCAATGGGACCACCTGTATCCCTATTTAAACAATTTGTTTTTTTCCTTCCCCTTTAAAATTATACCTGTTATGCCAAGATCACAGGACCCCCACCAAGAAGAACTCTACAGCTGTTTTATTTAAACAGGCTGCAGCTCGGGCCTCATCTTACACTCTGACACAGTGGCGCTCAGGAGGAGAGCACCGAGCTAAGGATGTGCAGGTCTTATAAAGGTACACACCCAGGTGGTTTATCACCACCTATTGCGCTGCTACAAACAAGCAACAAGTGGTCACTGCCTCAAAAATTTAACCCTTCATTCCCCCCCATTGACTTATGGTCCTGAGACACAATCTTGTAGCTCTGGCCCAAAACTAAATTTCAATACCTCTTGAACTTGAACGGGTATAGTCCCTCTCTGACCTTAGCCGTACTATTAAACAACAATATCAATAACAATCAGTTTATTTTTCTTTTCTTGAGGTGTGTGGTTGGGTAGGATTCTTGCAGACTTCCCATGTTTCCCCATGGTCATCCAGGGCAAAGGGGTCAGCTGGTCTGGCATGGGAGCAGTGGATCCAAGCAGCAAGGGCAGGAGGAGTAGTCAGTAGCACCACGTAAGGTCCCTTCCACCGTGGTTCCAGAGATCTCAAGTTGTGCCTTCGAACAAACACCCAGTCCCCTGGTTTAAACAAATGGGGGGTAGTAATAGAAGCAGAATCATAATGTTCTAAGCTGGGGCCACATACTCTTATGCAACAGCTGTAAATAGTCAAGCTTACACAGAAATTCAGTATCATCCAAATCAGCAAGCAATTCAGTCTGAAGACTAGGGATAATGGATGGAGGAGGGGGTCCATGCATTATTCCAAAAGGAGTAAAGCCAAACCAATAGGGTGAAGTTCTTATTCTAAACAGGGCAAAAGGAAGGAGTGATACCCAATCTGCGCCAGTCTCCAAGGCCAATTTATTTAAGGTCTCTTTTCTGATTCATTCTTTCTACCTGCCCTGAACTCTGGGGTCTATAAGCACAGTGCAATTTCCAATCCATCCCAGGTGCTGTGGCTATTCCCTGACTTACTTTTGAGACGAAGGCCCATCCATTATCTGTCCCAACGGTGGATGGGAAGACATACCTGGATAGGATTTCTTCCCGGATCTTCTTAGCCATGACTTTCGCAGTCTCATGTTTGTTGGGTAGGCTTCAACCCGTCCTGAAAAACTGTCTACAAAAACTAGCAAATATTTATATCCAAATTTTGCAGTTTTAATTTCTGTGAAGTCTACTTCCCAATACACACCTGGCTTATCTCCACGGAGGCAAGCTCCTTTTGCAACCCATTGATTGGGGGCATTGGTGAGCTGACAGGCTTCACAATTTTTAACAAAGTCCTCAATGAGTTGATTTTTACTTTGGAGTGTTGGAGCATGTCCTGCAGTCTTCGGGTTCCCATGTGAGGGACGCGATGGATTCTCTTTAGAATCCCCTTCCCCAATCTTTTTAGCAAGATAACTTTCCCCTCACCAGTTTTCCTTCTCTGTCCGGAGGTTTATAGGCCATGGGATTTTCTTTATCCACTGCAAGTCTTCTTGGGAGTACTGAGGCTCAGGAGGCAAAGCTCGTGGCCATGGGTCTACTAGAGTCAGCTCTGGGCTGGAGGGCTCCTTAGCTGCCTGATCGGCCGTTATTTCCTTTGGTTATAGAATCAGTTCCCTTTTGATGGCCAGGGCAGTGCATAATGGCAATATTCGCTGGTTCCCATCTGGCCTGGCTGATGCTTAAAATTTCTTGTTTGTTTTTAATAGATTTTCCCTCAGCTGTCAGCAACCCCCTCTCTTGGGAAATGGCTCCATGGACACGCACGGTGGCAAAAGCATACCGACTGTGTAAATGTTTAGTCTCTTCCATTTTCCCATCTGTAGGGCTTTTGTTAGTGCCACTAGTTCTGCTCTTTGTGCAGACATTACCTGGGGGAGTGCTCCTGCCCACACTATCTCAGTGTCCGTGATGATTGCTGCTCCTGCATATCTTTTTACATCTCCAATGAAACTGCTGCCGTCTGTGAACCCTGTATGCTCAGCATGTGATAGTGGCGATTCCAACAAGTCTAGCCTCTTTTCCTTTGCCCAGTCTCTCTTTTCACGCTCAATTTCATGTTTTCTGTCCTTCCTTTCCTGTCTTTGCCACGGCTACTAGATCCCTAATAGACCTCTCACCGAGAGTCAGATTCTACAGCTGTTTTATTTAAACGGGCTGCAGCTTGGGCCTCGTCTTCTACTCCGACACAGAGGAAACCAGGAAGAGAGCCCTGAGCTAAGGATTTTCAAGTCTTATAAAGGCACACAACCGTGCAGTTTAGCCCCATTTGTTGCTTTGCTACAAACAAGCAACAAGTGGTCACTGCCTCAAAACTTTAACCTTTCAATACCAACATCAAATACAGTGAAACAGGGATTATACCATAGGGGAGGGACATAAAAAGCAACAAAGAAATCATCTTATAAATATGTTCAAAACAATCGCAGGAAAGAAAAAAAAACATTTCTTCATGTATCTATTGACTATCCTTTCCTCTTCAGAGAAGTTTCTCTTTAAGTCGTTAGCCCACTTATTTATTGGGCAGTTGTTTCTTTGAAGATTTGGTTTTGGGGGATTTAATTTTTTAAGTTCTAGGTATATTTTAGATATGAGTTCCTTGTCTGTATAACCCATGCTTTCACTGTATTTGATGTTGGTATAATTTGTGGGGGGGAAGGGAAAAAAACAAATCGTTTAACTAAGGATACAGGTAGAATCATTGCAATAATGAGATGTACAAGTCGTTATATCAAAAAACGAACTTTACAACTGTGGTGAGGGGTGGGGGGAGTGTCGGGTGGGGAGAGGGGGGAGTATGGAAAGGGATGGGAAGTGGAAACAAAGAGGAGGCTACAATGCTTGATAAGAAATGTACTCGTTATCTTGCCCATGTAATTGTAATTCCTCTGTACGATATTCTCATAATAAGAAAGAAAAGAAGAAACATTTGAATCCTTATCTTGGGGTTCCAATCCAGATGCCCCTCAATAGATGAATGGATCAAGAAAATGTGGTGTATATACACAATGGAAGTCTATGCCTCCATCAGAAACAATGACATTGCCCTATTTGTTAGAAATAGAAATGCTTGGCAAAACTCATATTAAGTGAAGTAAGCCAGGTCCAAAGAAACATAGATCCTATGGTTTCCCTTATTTGTAACAACTAGTATATGTCAGACAAACAGAAACTGTCAGATAAGTTGATGTTAGGCAAAATGAAACATTTTAAATTTAGTCTGAAGATTGAGTGAATGCTTAGCATAAAGAAATGTCAAGCACTTGGGAATACACTTTTTGACATACACCAGAAACATTAATCCTCCAGAATGTGGGAATTAGATGCTTGCCCCGTGGAATTGGAAGTTTTAATGTACTAAACTATCCAAAGCTGTACAGAAACCTATGAGAGGCCCTTTGCTCAGTATATTCTCGAACCATCAGAGACTGTTTCAGCTCGCTTTCCTCAGCTTTCTTCAGAGCCTAGGAAACCCTTTAAGCCAAAATGCAACTATTTTATGGGAACTCTTGCTGGAAATTTTACTGTATTCTTTTCTTTTTCTAAGCTTGTGTTTAGATCAGTGATCAAATGCTAATGCAAGCCTTTTATTGGAAAGGGCTGGTGAAATGCAAGCTGCTGTTCTAGTATGGAAAAGCAAGGTTGGTTCAATTGCAGTTTTGACCTCTTACAACTGATTTGGGGGGAAAATGTCTGTCACTATTAGCTTTGGTCTTTGGAGATTTAGAGGGAGAATGTAGTATTTGCAGGATATTGGTAAATATCCTAGTAAGTAGCCAATTCTATTTAACACTTCAATTTTCATACAGAAATGATGGAAATGACTTTACTATAAAGCAAGTTTAATTGATATAGTTAAAAATGAGGTAGCAGAAAGAAGGTAGAATAAGCAATTATGTAATTCTGTAGTTGAATGGAGATACTATAATGGTAAAACACAAATGCTTATGGGATGCAAATAGAAAATCTAAAACAAATCTTTTAATTTTTCAGTTTGCTAACTTTATTTATGTAGGTGCTAATTCTAGGGATTGAACTTAAGGCCTGGGCTCTGTCCCTTAGCTTTTTCTTTTGCTTATGGTTAGTGCTCTACCACTTGAAGCCACAGCTCCACTTCTGGCTTTCTTAGAGATAACATAACTTTTGTGCCTGGGTTGGCTTCGAACTCTGATCCTCAAATTCCATTCTTATAAGTAGCTAGGACTACAGGAATAAGCCACCAGTGCTCAGCTTCAATTTGTATTTTTGTTGTTTTGTTTTGTTTTGTTTTGTTGTTGTGGAGCTTGAGCACTGGGTCTGGATTTTGTCCCTCAGATCTTCTGTTCAAGCCTAGCACTCTACCGCTTTGAACCACAGTGCTAATTTCAGTTTTTCTGGTGGTCAATTGGAGATAAGAGCCTCATGGATTTTCTGCCAGGCTGGCTTTGAACCACGATCCTCAGCTCTTGACCTTCTGAGTAGCTTGGATTTCAGGTGTGACCCACCAGTGCCTGGCTCAATTTATTAACAACTTAGTGACATTTCCCCCCTGATTTCAACTACTCCTTCTATTTTAGTTGATCCGATTTGTTTCTACACTAGAAGTATAATCCTCTATGAAAATATCATAAAGTGATGTAAGTTAGATTTAAATAGTTATTGATATTATAGGATATTAGAGCCATATCAGAGTGAACTTAAATCTCTTGTGCAATATTTGACACTCAAAAACATTTTATATTCAAGGTAATTACATAATATTATGTTCGTGATGTACAAACAGGATTTTTATTTTAAGACTTGATAGTACTTACTTATTTGTGTTAGAGTATAAAGTTTAGTTAGGAAATATTAATGAGAAAACTGAAAAAAAAATCCCTGTATTTTTAAATTTTGTAATTTTTGCCAGTCCTGGGGCTTGAACTCAGGATCTGGGCACTGTCTCTGAACTGCTTTTGCTCAAGGGTAGTGTTCTACCACTGAGCCACAGTGCCACTTCTGCCTTGTTCTGTTTATGTGGTACAGGGCATCTTGCATGGTAGGCAACCAATAAGCCACATTCCCAGCTCTATGCCTGTATTTTCAATGTGGATACATGAGAGAAATTTAATGAGCTGTACACCCATTATTTGAATAAATTTTAATATTTTTCTATATGTACTATCAGCGTGGTGTAATTACTCCTAAGGAAAATCAAAGAAGTATAGCAAAAGCTATAAATAATATTTGAGGAGCCTTTTAAATCTAAGGGGAAAAAGACAATTTTGGAAGACAGTTTAAGAAATGACAAAGTTCACAATTTATTTACTAACTTATTAGATCGCTTAAAATACAGGATTTGATTGCATATTCTAAAGCAGCAGAAGAGAAAAAACAAAAGAGGGTTAGCACTTTGCCCTTGTTTCACCTGGATGCTCGATTCTCAAATGGACAAAAAAAAGATACCTTCTTGAGTGAGTTGAAAACTGAGTTGAGGCCCACACTAGAGCCATATGGCAAATATATAAATCCTATTAAAGGGAAGGAAAATCTTTTTAAAATACGATGTTAAGTACAATCTAATATTGTACTTTAAACTACAATCAAAGGCACTGGTATGTACTACTTTCCTGGATGAGATTTAGAACTATGGTTTCATAAAGCTGCTTTTGAAATGTGAAATGTAGCTAGTTTATTAAATTGTGTTAATAGAGGTCATCTATAATTAACCAGGTGTGGTGCATGCCTATGATTTTAACACTCAGGAGTCTTGATACAGAACGATTGTGAGTTCCAGGCTAATCTCAAACATATGTAATGACCTTATTTCAAAACACAGCAACAACAAAAAGAAAGAAAAAGATACCTATAATTATATGGTTTATCGTATACTCTCTAAAACATAAGGGAAGTCATAATAATAATAAGGTTTTATTAAAATGAGTAAATTCTAGAAAATAACATCAGCAACTTTTTCCCTTGAAATTCCCATTTATCCAGTGGTATTCCAACTGGTTTTTGGAAAAATGAAATCTTAAGGAACCTATAGAATTGTACCTAGTGTTTCATGGATGTTGTGTTTTAGCCCTCTGCTTTGTTTTTCTGCTGGCAGGCCAGAAGTGGACTCCTAGAAAAGGGGAGCAACAAGGCTGGAATGACAGCTGGAGAAAAGAGGTGATACTTAATAGAGCTGAGCAGAGATCCTACAGGGAATATGGACCCTTTGAGACCAAGAGGCAAGCCGACTTTACAGCTGAGAAGTTTTCAGCTGAAATGTATGTACAGTCCTCAACTGGGATGGTTGGGGAACCAGAGGACTTTTCAGAACAGCCATAACCCTTTGTGACCTTTCCATATTACAGATCTTAGGAACATTTTGATAGTTTAGGCAACAAGTCATTATTATTTTAGATGACACCTGAAAGATCTTCATGTATTTCAGAGATGACCTTATATCAAGATTCAGGGCCAGTTGTATAATTAAAACTAAATGTGGATCTGGGTTCTGTTGGCTCATGCCTGTAATTCTAGCTACTCAGGAGGCTGAGATATGAGGATCATGGTTCAAAGGCAACCCCAAGCACGAAAATCCTTGATACTCTTATCTCTAATTAACCACCAGAAAACAGGAAGTGGTGCTATGGTTTAAATGGTAGAGTGCTAGCCTTGAGATGAAGAGCTGAGAGATAGCACCCAGGCTCAGAGTTCAAACCCCATGAACAACAAAAATAAATAAATAATAAATTAACCATGGGCTTGGAAGGTACTTTATCAGTAGAGCATTGGGAGAGCTCTTTAGAATATACAAGGCCCTAGGATCAATGTCTAATACCACTGCAAAGGAAAAAAAAATATTTTTCATAAGTATGAGAAGCACTCAGTGCAGTGTTATACACCAGTTAACATAGCTGTTTTGCAAGACACCACCTTAACTTATAAAAAGCTGAGTGTCGTGGTATATGCCTGTCACCTATGTGGGAAGCATAAATATGGGGTCCAGGCTGGCCTAATCAAAAGCAAGTATACAAAAGTAACAAAATAGCTGGACTCTAGTGGCTCACATCTGTAGTAATAGCTACTCAGAAGGGTAAGATCTGAGGATCACAGTTTGAAGTCAGCCCAGGCAGTAAAATCCATAATATTTTCTCTCCAATTAGCCAGATTAGAGCTGAGGCCTAATACAGCAGCAGCTGTAAACAACAACAAAAAAAAGGTAAGTAAAAGCTCAAGGTCCTGAGTGTAAGCACCAATACTGACACCAGAAAAAAATAAACAAGTAAATAATCAAAAGGAACTGGAGGCATGGTTCAAGTAGAATGCCTTTGTAGCAAGCATACAGCCCTTAACTCAAGCCCCAGTACAGCAAAACAAAACAAAACCAAAACAGATGAGTATATTCGATTCTTTAAAATTTTACTTTGAAGTTTTACATTAAGGAGCTAATTTTAGAGTAGGGATATAATTAGGGTTTTGATTTAGCATTATGAATTCAGACTCTTAAATAGATTGAAACAGATTCTTAATTCTATGATCAGCTAAGTAGGCTATCATGAGACATGTGAAGAAAAGTCAAATATGATACATGATACCAATCTCTGGAAAGTTCTCTGGTGTGAAGTAATGCATAGGACTGGTGCATTCTAGCATGTCTCCTGAGTCAGAGCAAAGCCTTCTACAAACGTAGTTATTATTTTGCTTATGCTTAGCACGATAGTTCTGTGTTCAGGGAGTCAAGTTTCTCAAAGTGTTTTGACTTCCTGCCATCCAAATTCATTTAGGACCCTGTCCTAAACAAAGTCTTAATCAAAGAACATGGCTTTATAAGGCTGGAGTAAGGAACCGTTTTCCACCAAGCGCTATTTGGATATTTATAACCTGTCATGTACCAAATGATTTTTCAGGCCTTATATGGCCCATGGGTCAAGTGTACCTCATCCCTGCTAGAGTCAATTAGAAATAAGTAAATAAAGGACATGTAGCAGAAAGCAGCACATCTGAAGTGGTGTGCATATGGTGACTAACTAGAAGGGACACATAAAACAGCAATGCACAACCTGGTGGATCTGCCACAAGGTTAGAGAAAGTTCTGGAAAAGCTCACTTTATTATTTTTTGGTGATTATTTCAAATTTTCTCTGTAATGGCCACTTTTATATGTAAAGCCTCTTGGATCAGAACTAAATTTTTGAAAGGTTTATGTATTTTTTCTCTATTCAGACTTTTATTCTATGGAAAAAATGAAATTTTTGTTCAAATGCAGAAACCGTCGTTGCCATCATTTTAAAAAAGTATGGAACTTTAAGAAGTATAATTGAACATGTCACCTTTTCTTTTTTTAATAAGTATGGTAGCCTTAAAAAGATAGATTTTTGTGACATGAAAATCTGCCTGTGAAGTGAAATAACATATGTAATAGTAGGGGCACAGGGATATGAGACAATGAAGTGACTTTTCTTTACTTCTTTTAAAATAATTTGATTTATAAAAACATGGCAAGAATTACATAAAATATTCTCTTATACCCTTCATTTGGATTTCCTGAATATCAACTTCTTAACATATTTGCTTTACCATTCTCTCCTTTTCTATATACATAGTTTTCTCTTTGTCATTTAGAACTAAGATGTGTGAATGTTCCTTTATCCCTAAATACTTTATGTATTTGCCAAAAACAAAGACAGAATTATTAAAGTAATTAATATTGATATAGGACTATTATCTGATTCTTTAAATTATTTAATTTGCATTCAAATTTCACGAAGTGTTCTACCTTCTTTAATCTGGAATAAAGTGTAGACCAGTTATTTTTGTAGCATACATATTTCTCACATGACCCATTGAGAGGACACAACTTCTGATGCTCCTACCAAATGTAAATGGCAGTGTTCTCTGGTTTTCTGGTGGTTAATTGGAGATAAGGGTCTCACGAACTTTCCTGCACAGGCTGTCTTTGAACCACAATTCTCAGATCTCAGCTTCCTGAGTAGCTGGATTACACGTGTGAGCCACTGACACCCAGCTCAGGTTTCATGATCCATATGTTATTCTTCTGCATTTTGTGTTGGAGTTTGTCAAGAATTAAACTTCTTGAGTACAAGATTATTTAATTTTCATCAAGTTTTAAAATACAGAAGACCTGGTGTGCTGCTTCACACCTGTTGTTCTAGTAATTATGAGGCTGAAGCAGGATAATTGCAAGTTTGTATCCTGGGTTAGATTAGGAAGACCACGTTTCAAAAAAATGCAAACTCAAAACAACAACAACAACAATAAAGGAAATGGGAAAAAAAGTATATGGAATATATACTGTTTTCAAGGATTACAACACAGGGATGATTTTAGGCTTGGTTTCTATCATTAATATATTTGAGAAGACTTTGGTGTTTTGTTGTTATCTGATCTAGATTTCTATAAATGTAGGACTGATTTTCACTGATGTTGTTTCCCATGTATGTGTTTGCTGTTCAAGTATTGGGTAGGCTTTTTTTTTTTTTTAAGATTTGTGTTACGAACAACCCAGAATAGCCAAAGCAATTACAGGCAAAAGAAACAATGAAGGACAAATCACGATACCAGACTTCAAGCTCTTCTAAAGAGCCATAATAACAAAGACAGCTTAGTATTGCCGCAAAAGCAGACCTGAAGAGCAATGGAACAGACTAGAAGATCCAGAAGTAAAATCACACACCTATATTCATCTGACACTTGACAAAGGAGCCAAAGACATACAGTGGAAGAACTATTGGTGCTGGGAAAACAAGGTGGCCACACGCACAAAACTAAAAGAGGACCCCAACCTGTCTCCATGCACTAGCATCAACTCAAAATGAATTGAAGACCTTCCCATCAAACCTGAACCTGTGAAACTACTGCAGGACAGCGTAGGAGAGACAGTTGAACTTACAGGCACAGGCAGGAACTTCCTGAACAAAGTCCCCGGGTCACAACAAATTGGAGACTCGAAGAATGGGACTATCTTAAAACAAAATTTCAGCATCAATGAAGAAATAGAAACCAAACTAGAAAGATAACCAACTAATTGGGAAAAAATATTCACCAGCAATTGATAAGAGAAAGGCCTAATATCCATTACATACAGGGAACTCAAGAAACTAAATCCTCCCAAATATAACCAAATATTAAATGGGAAAGCAGCTAAAGAGAAACTTCTCAGAAGAAGAGATACAAATGGCAAAGAAACACATGAAATGTTCATCATCCCTGGCCATAAAGGAAATGCAAATGAAAACACTGAGATACCACCTTACACCAGGCAGAATGGACCACATCCTAATGTCAGCCAACAACAAAGGCTGGAGGGTATATGGAGAAAGAGGAACCCCTGCATTGCTAGTGGAAATGTACACTAACACAACCACTTTGGAAAGCAGTCTGAAGGGTCCTCAGAAAGCTAAATATAGACCTCCCATATGACCCAGCCATACCACTCCTAGGCATCTACCCTGAGCAACAGGAACCAGGATACAAGGACACATGCACCTCCATGTTTATTGCAGCACTGTTCACAATAGCTAAGATATGGAAACAACCCAGATGCCTCATTACAGATGAATGGATCAAAAAATTGTAGTACCTACATACAGTGAAATATGCAGGCATTAGAAAGGATAAAATAATGGTATTCACTGGAAATTGATAGAATTAGAATAAATCATTTCAAGCAAGGTAAGCCAAGATCAGAGAGACAAATGGCACATGGCTTCCTGATATGTGCATGTTAAATCCAAAATGAAAAGAGATATGAAAAAATAAACAAGATTCAAGAAACAAAGGACCTCTACTTAATTTGTCATATCATTCCTAAATGACTCCATGTTCTTGACCTTATATATGGTAGATAGATAAATAGATAGATAGATAGATAGATAGATAGATAGATAGATAGATAGATAGATAGATACCATGTATATGTACCATATATATGTGCACATCTGAGGGGAGCTAGGAGCAGGACACAGAATCAGAGGAAAATAGGAGACTATATAACAGAGGGGTACATCAGCTACATTGGACATTGAATGAAAATGAACTAAGGAATTCAAGGGCAGCAATGGAAGGGAGAGAATGAGAGGGAAAGAGGGAGCAGCTTACACTAAACAAAAGGAAAGAAAGGTACATATCAACCGATTTGGAAGAAATAGTTGTATTGTCAAAACTTATAGAATTCACAAACTTTATAGACCATGATAATGACAATTTGCCTTGTAATGGTTAAAATGTGTATATGACTTTAAGTATTACTATCCCACAATACTGTGAAATTTGTGAATTTTATGTAATCACTGAATCTCAATAAAAATTATTTTAAAAATTATTAGCCTTTGGACTATATTCTAACAATTCATAATGTGCTATGATTTTTTTCTGTATTTCTATGTCTAGTCTAATTTACGTAAGGAATTTTGATAGGTTAAAAATAATTTCTCTTTTCTCAAAATTATATTAAATGCTAATAAAGAATATTGGAAAAGAATAGAATTTTAAATCAGAAAAAAAAATGTTCTGTTTTAAAATTGATTTGGGTTTTGTTAAAAGGTAGAAAAGCCAATGTAGAGAATTTATTTAGCATAATGTTTTATATGAAAAAGGTAAGATTCATCATCAATACTTCTGCATTTGTTTTCAAAAAAAGAAAATTGTAAATTCGATTTTTTTTTCTATTGTGGTAAGAATGGCTTTTCTTAGCCATGAGAGAATGGCAGGATAATTTACTGGTGCAAGTATTGAAGCTATTAATAATCCGGATTACTTGATTTCAGGATCCGTTTTTGTTTTGGTCAGTCATGGGGCTTGAACTCAGGGTTTGGGCACTTTCTGCAAACTTCTTTGCTCAAGGCTAGTGCTCTACCATTTTAAGCCACAGCTCTACTTTCAGTTTTCTTGTGGTTCATTGGAGATAAAATGTCTCTTAGACTTTCCTGCCTGGGCTGGCTTTGAACTTTGATCCTCAGATCTCTGCCTCCTGAACAGCTAGGATTATAGGCGTGAGCCACCAGTGCCCAGCCAGGACCTCTTTTAAATAAGTAATTTATTGTTAGGGAAAATGTTTTGGAAAGCCTTTACAAATTAAAAAAAAGTTAATAAACAAGGTGTTGAAATGATTAAAAAGATGTATTCATTTAGAACTACATCTTAGGAGATTGGAGTCTAGTAGAAAAAAAGTAGGTCCTCAGAAAGCAGGCGGATGGGCAGAAGGGAAACTGGGCAGGTGATTACACCACCAGATCCTGGTAGTGTACCACACCATACAGGAGCCTGGATGAGGCAGAACACTGGCAGAGGCTTGGGTTCTCTTATCATATTGCATTGTCATCTTTGACTAGACCAGTGGACAAGTTTGATTGAGAGAGGCCGCTGAAAGGATGTGGAAGCCCAAGAGGGGCATGAGAAGCGGAGGGAGAGGCGGTTCCAGGAATAGAGCTTTTGATTCATATGACCACACAGGGAAAGAACATTTTGAAACATACAGTGGGAATGATAAAACGTAAGTCATTTTATATGTGCTATTTTCTACATAAATTTCAATAATATATGAATCTGTTAATTATGTATGAATATTTAGCCAAATTCATATCAGTATGTTATTATGCTATTACTTTTTGAAAGGCTATCTTGGGACAACTTTTATGATCGCTTTTTCTGATGTAGAAATTGACTAGAGCGTCAGTAATAGCTTAAAGGAATACTATTCATTTCTCTAGAGGTATTAGAACTGAAGACTGCATAGGTAGATATGGAGCTTGTACCTGGGGATTAGGTAAAGAGACCAGGTAAGGGGTGAATGTGTGTCCTCTGAGAGCCTACGATGTAGTGGAAATCTATGTACCTTTATTTGCTTTTATTGAGAATTGTGATCACTGAATTATGCTTTATAATTATGTATCCTTAAGCAGAGACTGATTTGGGGCTTTGATTTACTGAGATAATATTTTTGGTGTAAGTACCTAGGTGATAACTTTATTTTTTTGGTTGTGGGGCTTGAAATCTGGGCCTTGGTGCTATCCCTCAGCTCTTCAGCTCTAGGCTACCACTCTAGCCACAGTGCCACTTCCAGTTTTCAGTGGTTTACTAGAGATAAGAGTCTTACAGACTTCCTTGCCTGGGCTGCCTTTGAACCATAATCCTCAGATCTCAGCCTCCTGAGAAGCTAGAATTACAGGCCTGAGTCACCGGTGCCCAGCTTCTAGGTGATAACTTTTTAAAACAAGTTTGCTCTGTTGCATTTAGATTTGAAACTGCTTTTAAGGATCTTTTCGTATTTTATATTAGCTAATGATTTGTGACAGATGTCTACATACTTGCTGATGCCCAAACAAGTATATGGCCTGGCATATTTATGTATGTCTTAATAAGCTTTCTAAATTCCCACATATTACATACTTTTTGGAGACCTTTCAGAGTCCTTTTAGCTTCTTGGTATTGCTTCTTACTTTATAGACATTTGTAGATGTGGGTTGCAGCTCCAAGAGAAGTTTCTCCTGTATCTTCCTCCTGTTAGACATTTCTTTATGGTTTCATGATACTTTCGATCTTTGCCAGTTCTGCTAGAGTAGGTATGTATTTGGTTTTACAGGGGTTTTGGCTTTCATGGTGTCTGCTGACCAAGCGGTAGGATATACTGTAGGGTAAGGGATGATGTAGAGCAAGGAACTGTGCAAGACAAGCTTTCCATAAATTAGAAACTTGATGCATCTGTACTTCTGTTCTTCTTCTTTTAAAGAGTCTAAGCTTTTTATGCAATCTTGTTTTTATTTGTTGTTAGTATTATTCTGGATACAGACAGTTCCAGGGTGACCTGGAGTTCTCTGTGTCTCAGGCTGGTCTCTAAATTGTTAGCTTGCTACTGCCACCTCTGAATGCTAGCATTACAGACATGTGCCACAATGCCAGGCAGAACTATACTTCTTTGAGTATCTGTTCTAAAAAACAAATGTATAAAATAATAATGCCAAATGTAACATTAGTTTTACTACCATTCTCTTCTATAGGACCTGAAGAGAAACTTTTTGAGTGGTTGCTCAATCTGGAATTCCATATTCTCAATGATCTTTTTCTTACTTCAATTGTATGTATGTATCTAGATATACATATATACGCATATACACATAATATCTATATGTATGTATGAAGAGGTGGCTGTGCCACTTGTGGGGCTTCCAAGAGTGGTGTTGGAAAGACGTGTATTGTGGCATTCATTTTGGGTTTCTTTGTGACAGGAATTTAGGTGGTGATAGTTAATAAATCAGTCTTAGAGTAAGACATTTTAATGTGTGAAGGATCTGGGGCTTGAACATAGGGCATGGGTGTTCACCCTGAGCTTTTATGCTGAAAGCTGGCGCTCTACCACTTGAGCCTTGTCTTCACTTCTGGATTTTTGGAGATAAGAGTCTCACTGATTTTCCTGCCCAGCCTGGCTTTGGACCACAATCCTCAGATCTCCGCCTCCTAAGTAGCTAAGATTACCAGTAATAGCCACCAGCATCAGGTAAGACTCACTTTTTGTGGTTTTGGTTGTGATTGTTGTTTAATTGTTTCTGTAGTTTTCAGAGCTCAGGTCTGAACTTAAATCCTTGCACTTGCCAGATGAGTTCTCTTACACTGAGCAAGTCCCCAGGCCCTCCTGTTTTTTTAATCAGCTGATGTGCGGTCAGTGCTGTCAAGTGAACTTTGGATCCATGCGGAAGTGAAAGCAAAGAGATGTGAAGTTCATCCCTTGCTCATGCTGAAAACACTGGCAGCAGTGACTGGAATGAAGGACAGACTCACATGACTGAGTAATGACAATTTGGAGTTTCCTAGGGCTGCCAGCTATTCAACAAATAAAGGATTGGGATTGATATCCATCCTATATAAAGGACTGAAATTAGACAGCAAAAAAAAAAAAAAAAACAGAAATAATCTAATTACATAGTTTTCAGAAGAAGAAAAAGATGGCTAATAAAGTCATGAGGAAATGTTCAACAGCCTTAGCTATAATAGAGAACATGCAAATTAAAACTGCAATAAGATTAAATCTACTTCAGTTGGAATGACAGCCACCAAGAAAATGTGGTAAGATGAATTAGAAAAGGAATCTTTATACTCTTTTGGTGGGAATGCAAACTAGTGCAACTATTATGGATATCAGTCTAGAAATAGACCCTTCCAAAGACTCCATTATACCAATATGAGGCGTATGTCAGTAGAATATATCAATATACCTGAAAGATGCCAGCATAACTCATGTTTATTACAACACTGTGCACAATAGCCAAATGATGGAATCAGACACTTGGAATCTTCTTGAACTGATAAAGAAGAAGTAATATAGATGTACCATGGAATGTTACGCAGCCATGAAGGAAAATGAAATCATGTCGCTCTCAGAAAAGTGGATATAATAGAGGACATCATAATGAACCAAGCTAAAAAATAAAAATAAACAAAAACACAAGATACATGTTTTTTTCCGATATAGAAGCTAGGCCTAAAGAGCATATATATTCATAGACATGATTGTACCTTTGTGTATATGGGCAGATTAACAAATTGAGTCTACAGGACTGTTTAAGAGGAGAAGGGAAAGGGAAAAAGGGAGTGAATAATTTTGAGATACATTATAACTATATATGAAAATAACATGAAAACTGTTGATCAATGGAAAGTTGGGGGAAGAGAGAGAGGCTGAGGCAGAGAACTAGGAAGAAGGTTGGCTAACTAAGGGGAAAGAGAATGAATATGGTTAAGTAGATTTTTGTCAAAATAAAACTGAAACTTTTTGAAATTGTTTTAAGAAGAGGGAGAAGGATAACATTGTGTGGAAATGTCACAACAAAATCTCCCCTTGTATAACTAATATATAATAATTTTTTTTTAAAGGAAGGGACTTGTTGCTCACATCTATACTCCTAGCTACTCAGGAGGTTGAGATCTGAGAATTAAAAGTTTGAAACCAGTTCAGGCAGATGAAACTGAGATAGATATTTGAATCTCTAGTTAAACAAGAAAAAAAAATAAAAAGCTCTAGTGATAGAGTGCCAGCCTTGAGAGAAAAAGCTGAGCCAGGGGAGAGAGAGAGAGAGAGAGACCCTGAATTCAAGACTCGGAACCCGTACAACAAAAGAAAAACAGAGCTAAAGTAGAATTTAATCAAAGTTCATGGCAAAAAGAAACTGTGAGGTTAAAAAATTGTTATTAATTTTTTTGTCAGTCATGGGGCCTGTAACCTTGGCCTAGGCACTGTCCCTCAACTCTTCAGCTCAAGGCTTGTGCTATACCACTTTAGCCACAACAACACTTCCAACGTTTTCTGTTTATGTGGTGCTGAGGAATTGAACCCAGGGCCTCATGCATGCAAGGCAAGCACTCTACCACTGATCCACCTTCCCAGCAACTGTTATTAATTATTAAAGAGATGTATAGAAGGGTTACCATTTCATAAGCATGTAATGAATTTTTTCTTTGGGGGCAATTTCACCCCTTCCTTTGTTATCTCCGTTTCCCTCTCCCATCTCTACCTACAAATTGTATAGTTCCACAGTTCATTTTCCTGATGGTGTCTACTGAGTACCACTGCTGCATTTGTTCACCATTTGTTCTTCCATTGCTTTGCCTCCTATTACCCACCAAAGACAGTTAAAGGAAAAACAGGCAAAAAACAAGAAACAAAGACCAAAAAGCAAAAAGAAAAAGCACCATCTTCATCAACAAGAGGAAAAAATATTAAAAACTTGTTGCAATTTCCTGAGATTCCTGTTGATAAATATTATTTTATATGTTCACTGGCACAGAGGCATTCATTGCACCTTTGGGTTCCTTCCTTAAGAATACCTCTTTTAATTGTGAGTGTTTTTAAAAATTGAATGTTGTTTCTACATACTTAGAACAAAACATATTTAAGTTGAGATGTATTTTATTAATGCAATATAATTTATATGTACTTTTAAACCTTAAAAAGCCATCATTGAAAATTTTTTTTTCTGAACCAGGTTGTAAAAAAGGCTGCATTCCATATGTGACTGTAAATTTTTTACAGCAGTGTTTGGAATTGAACTTGGCTTGCTAGACCAAACACTCTGTCACTTAAGCCACAGCATTTTGTTGGTCTTCTACTGTAGTTCCAGGCCCAACATAGTCTTATTTTTAAGAAGTATTTTTAATACTTGTAGTTTAAGAATATTTATGATTGAGTCTGGGAATGTGGCTTAGTGGTAGAGTGCTCGCCTAGCAAGCATGAAGTCCTGTGTTGGATTCCTTAGTACCACATAAACAGAAAAGACCAGAAGTGGTGCTGTGTCTCAAGTGGTAGAGTGCTAGTAAAAGAAGCTCAGAAGCAGTGCTCAGGCCCTGAGTTCAAGCTCCAGGACTGACAAGAAAAAGAATATTTATGGTGTCCTCTCTGTTTCCCTCTCTCTGTCTCTCTTTCTGTCTCTCATGTTGACCATGGTGCTTGAACTCAGGACCTGGATGCTTAAGACCAGTGCTTTACCTCTTGAGCCACCATTCTACTTCCTTTGTGGTGATTAACTGGAGTCTCACAGACCATCCTGCCTGGACTAGCTTCAAATTGCAGTCCTCTGCTTCCTGAGTACTAGGATTATAGGTGTGAACACCTCAGTTTATGACTCCTTTAAGTAGCTGGAATTTTCTAAGATAAGGATTTTGATTCATTTGTAGTCCATTCTCCCTCCCCCCTCTCTCTCTTGGTTGTAGGGCTTGAACTCAGGACGTAGGCTAGTGCATTAAAGCTAGTGCTTTACCACTTTGAGCCACAGCTCCATTTCCAGTTTTCTGGTGATTAACTGGAGATAAGACTCACACATACTTTCCTGCCTGGATGGCTTTGAACTGTTATTCTCAATCTCAGCCTCCTGAGTAGCTAGGAGTATAGGCATGAGCCGCTGTTGCCTGGCATATAGCCCATTCTTATTTTATGGAATTTTCTAGTGATAAAATTAATTTTCATATTCTGGAAATTTATATGGATGAAAAATTCATTTTATTGTGGCAACTGTATGTGCACAGAACTCCTTGAAAAGCAAACACTTAAGAAAAAAGGCATTAATTTGAGCTCAGTGACCCCCACTTGTAATTTCTAGAGACTTGGGAGGATCATGGTTTGAGGTTATCTGGGGGAAAAGACTGAATATCAACAAGCCAGACATGGGGATATACATCTGTAATCTCAGCTATGCAGAAAGCACAAGTAGGAAAATTTTGCTTCAGTGCAATGCTCTTAAGTTTAAAACTTAATAATGCATTTTTTTTTTAGAAGAAGAAGAAATGGGCCATTAAAATTTGCTTTTGCGATCTTATGGTTGTAAAAGCATTAGTGTAAACGCATTCATATGACTGCAGAGGCTTTTGCTGTTTTTCAATGGCGTGGAGTTTATGGCCTTGAAGGAAGAGAATTCAGTGGAGGAGACCCTGTGTGTCCTGGATGAAGAATCTCCAACTAAGTAGGGTGTTTCACGTATTTTCCTCATTGGGTTATAATATTTTCATACATCTTCTTAATGTATTAATAAGGAGCAATCCAGCTCAAGCTATCTAATGAGTAATTTTTTTAACATAATCATCTTATTTGGGTTCTGAAACTTGCATTCCCATTTTTTTTCTGTCTTAACAATAGATAGCATTGTGTCTTGCATTATGACCATAGTCATTCTCAGTTTCCTTTTAAAAAATATTTTTGTTATCTTTAGGTAGTTGTACAAAGCAGTTGATGAATACAATGCGTCTTGATCAATGTTACCTTTTCAGCATTCTCCCCCAATTCTCCAAGCCACCCCTTCCTTTACTTATCTTAATTCTAGGTTATGTATGGAAAGTTTTGCAATTTACCAAAGCTGTTTTTGTGTACTCTGCATCTTGATTTGTGTCACATCTTCACACACACCCTTTTGACACACCCTTTCCCTTATTATGTCTTAATTGTGTGGTTTGGATTCTTGCCTGCATTCTCCAACCTTCCCCCTTCATCAACCCCTTCCTTCCCCTCCCCTCTCCCTTCCCTTCTTACTAGCACCCATTTCCTGGTTCTTATTTTGCTGAGCTTTGACTTAAAATCTACACAATTGCTAATGAGTGATTTTTTTAGGTACTGGGCTTTGAACTGGAGCCTTGAGCTCTTGCTCAGCTTGCTGACAGCTAGTGCTGTAATTCCTGGTTTCAGGTGGTTATTTTGGAGATGGAGTCTAGTAGACTTTTTGCCTGGGCCAGCTGCAAACCGCAATCCTCTGTATCTGTCTTCTGAAGAGCTAACATGAAGCATGACCCACTTGTGTCTACTTCTAATGGGTTTTAATGAAATTAATGGGTTAAATTCAAATATTCTGTTCTTTACCCACCTCTTTGATCAGTAGCTGTTCAACTCATTTTTTTCTGTTCATGTTATTATCACCAAGTCCCTCTTTTCTCTCTTTTCTTCTTGTTGCTTAGATGCCTGGTCCATATCTAGCAGGTTTATGCCTTTAGTCCACTTTTCCTTTGGAGTTCGTATGGGATCTCGCTTAGCCAAACCCCAGCAGGATGACTTCTCACAGTTGTCCTACGTGCCTGTATCCACAGGCAGGCACTGTAATCATTTGAAATCTCTGCAAGGCTTGACCCCCAGTATTCTAAAATGAGTCCTCAGTTCCACATAGCAATCTGTTTCAGGGTTTCACTTTTATCACCTTTACAGCTTAGTCCTTCTTATCTGCTCAGAACTCTGACACTACCCTTTCCCTTTCGTCCCAAACCTCCTCTTTCATTCTCCCTGTGCAGCTTTGTGTCATAAACAAGGTGGGAGCCATCAGATGGGAACTTCACAGTTTTTTCCCTGTCAAAAGTACAAACCTGTCTATAGCCACTCACCTCCTAAGTTCCTGCCTTCCTGGTAAAAGCCCATCTTCTCACAGCTCTTAGAGCTTTTGGTCTTCTCTCTCTACTTCATAGAAGCTTCATATGTCCGGTTTTTCCCCTCTGTATTCATCTTATTTCTCCCAGCTCTGGTCTTGGAATCAACAGTTTAAACACAGTCATTCTCATGCTGGTTCTGGGACTTGAACTCAGAGATTCGTGTTGTCACTTGGATTTTTGCTCATGACTGCTAGAGCCATGCCTCCACTTTTGCTATTTTTGCTGGTTAATTGGAGATAAGAGTCTGAAGGATTTGTGTACCCAGGCTGGCTTCGAACTGTGGTTCTCAGATCTCAGCCTCCTGAGTAGCTAGGCTTACAGGTGTGAGCCACTGGAGCTTGGCACTCAGAAATCTGCTGACCCTTCTCTTGACCCTCCATTCTCTCATGCTTCCCTTTTTCTGAGTTGTCTGCACTCTTTCTTCATTTACATACCCCATCTTCATTCCTCACTTCACTCTTGCCCTCTTTGTGTTCTGGAAGCTGTCACCATGTCTCCTGATGTAATGGATGTTTCAACCTGAGTCTTTTTGGTTCTCAGAATCATTGGACTTTATTGATTTCTTAAACATGTCCTCTAACTGGCTTCTGATATCACTGTACTGGTTTTCCTTCTGTGTCTCAGCATCTCCTTTAAAGGCTCATCCTTGCCTTGTAGGTCTTTTAAAATGCCATCTCTTTCAGCTTCTCTTCATCTAGAGCCTGTTTGTGGGATCTTATGTATCCTGTGCCTTACACTGTCAGGTATATCTCCAGAATTATCTCTGAGTCCTTCCTTCAGTATAATTCTGGCCACCTCCCCTGATCCCATATATTCCTTGTACTCCACATCTCCAGGATTTAGCAAATTACTTTCATTACAAGCCTCTGAGCCTCCTCAGTTGTTTCCACAAAGTAGAAGCCTAGGAATAACCTATGGAACTCCCTTTGTGACTTCTTCTCCAAAATTCAATCCTTACCTCTGTTCTGTGTGATTTGTACCATACCTCCAATAGCACAGTCATCTGGCTGTCACGTGGCTCCCTGCATTTTCACCTTGTGTACCAAAGTGGCATTCAGACTGCTGTTCCCTCTACCTCACTGCATACCTCCTCCCAGTGACTTCCTGTTCTTTTATAGTTTCTGACCTGACCTACACAGTCCTACATGGTCATGCCTTCATAGGACCCCCGGTTCCACCTGTGCCTTCCCTGGGTTCACCTCATGTCTCCTATTTTTAATCTCAGACATACCTGTCCTCTCCTACTATCCTCACATCTGACATGCTTTCACAAGTATTGATTTCCTGTTCTCTATACTTCTTCCACTCATCTTCACCTTCAAACCATTAGAACTTTTAAGGAAGCGTGTCTAAAGAGCATAGACTTGGACCCAGAGTGCTGAATACAAATTGTAGCTCCACCACTCACCAGACTGGAAAATTTATTTAATCTTTCTTCAGTAGTTCTGTTTTCTTCATCTGTAAAATGGTAATAATACAGTACTTATGCTACAGGGTTGTTTTAAGGAGTGTGTGTATGTGTAAGGGAGAGAATGTACACATAATGACTAGCATCTGGTTAGCACTATAGAAATATCACTGTGAATATATATATATAGATAGATATAGATATAGATATAGAAATAACAATGTTATCACTGTGACTTATTATAAGAGTAAAAAGGCCACAATGATTGGTGATTATCAGCAGAATTAATTTGCTATTCAATGTTGATGGGAACCTGCTTTGTTCTCATAACTCCACATTTCTCCCATGATCACTCACCTCCCACCCCTCCCACCTCCGGGTCCTTCCTGGTTTTCAGGAGTACTTCATACCTGACCCCATCTGAAGTGCAAGACCAAAGCCGGGCACTGATGGTTCACTCTTGTCATCCCAGTTACTCAGGAAGCTCAGATCTGAGGATCACAATTCAAAGCCAGCTCAGGCAGGAAAGTCCATGAAACTCTTATCTCCAATTAACCACCAGAAAACCAGAAGTGGCACTGTGGCTCAAGTGGTAGAGAAGTAGTCTTGAGCTGAAGGGCTGAGAGACAGCACCTAGGCCCAGAGTTAAAGCCCTATGACTGACAAAAAAAAGCGAAGGGAAGTTCACTACTAGGATGATACCTCAGCTAGAAAATCCAAATGGAATATAAATTCCAAACAGAACAGTTTGGATAATAAATCCCCAATAGGACCAGATGAAGAATCTCCAAGAAGAGTATAACAACTCTTTCCTGATCTCTTCTTCCAGCCAAATCCTTTTATCTATCCAAAGACCTATATTAAGGACTTACTTCTCCCGTCTTGTCTCAATCTTCTTATGTACCTAAGGATGGAATATGAAAGATTGACCACCACCCTACTGTCCCAGGTGCATATAGACACCAAGCAAAACTCAGGTATGTGTGGACTTGATGTGCAGGCAGAGCAGTCTGACCCAAGCCTGGCCTCCAACATTCCACTGTGAGCTGATTGAATGTCCCCACCTCTCAGCCCTAATAGCCTTTTGATAACCTCCTTGATAACCTCTGCCCCCTGACTGAGACTCCACAAAAGTCCACCTCCAACCCCACCTCCTTGTAGCCTCCATTCCTCCAGGAAGTTTGGTTGCCCCTTGCTGATTCTCAGTAAGTAGTCCTAGCCTGTCAAGATGGAGAGTCCACCACCATGCCATACCACCAGCCGATAAGGAGTGGGTAAGGCTGTAAGAGCTGTTATAAGTTTATATCAGCTTTTAAGATTTACTACATTGTTTTTCTTTTCTTTTTTAAACTTTTTATTGTGAAAATATCATACAGAGGGGTTACAATTACATGGGAAATGTAATGAGTACATTTCTTATCAAGCATTGTTGCCTCCTCCTTTGTTTCCCCTTCCTATCCCTTCCCATCTTGCCCCCCTCCCCGCCTCTGCCCGGCCAAAGTTGTAAAGTTAGTTTTCAACATAATGACTTGTATATCTCATTGTTGCAATGGGTCCACCTGTATCTCTATTTAAATGGTTTTTTTTTGCCTTCCCCTACACAATTCATACCAACATCAAATACAATGTAAGCAAGGGTTATTCCCTGTGGGCTGGTGGTATGGCTTGGTGGTAGACCTCTTGTCTAGCATGTAAAAGTCCCTGAGTGTTACAAAAAAACAAACATAAGCCTCAATCCATTGTATCTGGCCAGAATATATTGAATTTTACATGCCACTATAAGAAACAATTTTGTTTTAAGGTTGAAAAGTGGTTATATTACCTAAATGATTAGCAGATATCCTTTTATTTATTACACATGATGTTCTCATTTCACTTCTCTTACTTGTATGTTTTGATATAAAATCAGAAATATGAAATATTCAGATGATGTGGGAGAGAAAGGATGTTTTAATTTGGCACTGATTGGAGTGGGAGGAGATTGAAATCAAGTGAATGCATGGCACATGTCAGTTTTCATAATAACCTAAACATCTCCCCAGTTTGTACAGAAATTTGACACTCAAGTATATCATAACTTTGCATAATACATATTTTCATTGACGACTTTCTTTCTGAGAATGACTAAACATTGTGTGCATTCACATAAAAATATAGTACTGACTTCTATCAAGGATCTTTCTGTTTTACTTCTAAATTAAACTTCTGAAAAATTTTAAAGGCTAAAACACATGAAAACCTGAGAAAAACTGAGTTCACTGTCACTGAATTATATACAAGGAAAGAAGAAACAACATTTTTTAGGTATCAGACCTAAATAAATAGGATAACACAATAGATTTAAATTGTACAAAGGAAACCATTAAAAACAAAGACATCAGAGTAAGGAAAACAACTGGAAAATTAATCTTTAATTCTTATTACATTTTGTATATTAAATATTGTAAATATTTTTTAAAAAGATGGAGAGTCCAACCTGCTCCTATCTCTTTTTCTATTTTTCTTAACAAAAACTACAAAATATGTTGGAAAAATAGGATTAATATTTAATATGATGAATTAAGCCATGAGTTGCCTAAATAAAGAGATATAAATTTATATGAATGTTGGGAAATTACATGAACTGGATACCTCTGGGAACACATAATATTCTTTCTGAACCAATGAACATTTATATATAGTTGAGTGATATAATGGTGAGTAACAGAATGAATTATAGCATCATCCTAACCTTCATATTTATGGAGATACTGTAGCATTCATAAAAGACTAATGATTGTGTGATCTATCTGAGAGATGGCAATCTCCATGAGGTCTAGTCAACAAATCTCTGCTGACGATAGCTGTTACTAAGCATCTAGTTGAACTGCTGGTGCTGTCCCATAGAGCAGCCAGGTTGACCAACCATGCTGAGAAATCCTTGTTTCTGTACTCCCTTGTCAAGCTTTTGAAAGTTGGAAAAACTATATCAAATGACAATGACACTGGCTGATCTCAGTCTTGCCTAATACTGATTTAACATTGCTGCTTTCAATAATATATAATGTGCACTTCTCAGTTATATAAACTCTAGATGGATGATGTTTTCTTTTTACTGACAATCACAGTTGCTCTTCTTTTTTGATGTTGCTTCCTTAGAGGAAGTTGAAATGTTCCTTGTCCCATACGTTCAATAATATGTGAGGATAACTGTCACAACTTGTATTTTGTTATAAAAAATAACATTACTGTGTGCCAACATCTTCTCTTTATAGAACTTCTGTGTATTAATTCACTGAACTCTGGACTGCTCTGAGCAGTTAACTGTTAACTTTCTTACATGGAAGCACAGGGGCTAAACAACTTATTAGTAAGTGCACAGACAAAATTTGAGTCTAACAGTACATCAGACAGAGAATAGTAGGAATCGTTAATTGGCATTCAGATGATTATCCTGTTAGGGACTTCCCTTAGCTGGGCACAGGTTGCTCAGTCCTATAATCCTAGCTCCTCAGGAGGCTGAGATCTGAGGATTGAGATTCAAAGACAAGCCCAGGCAGGAAAAGTCCATGAGATGCTTATCTTGAAGTAACCACCAGAACTGAAAGTGGCGATTTGGTTCAAATTGGTAGAGCACTAGCTTTGAGAAAAAATGCCCAGGGTCAGCGCCCAGCCTCTGAATTCAAGCCCACAATGGACACACACACACACACACACACACACACACACACACACACACACAGAGAGAGAGAGAGAGAGAGAGAGAGAGAGAGAGAGAGAGAGAGAGAAAGAGAGAACTTCTCTTAAAAAGAGAAGATATTGGTTCTGTCATCTTGGGGATTGCCAGAAGGATCACTGATGATTTCCCTAGATAAGATTGATGGAACAACCACCCCATTCCTTCCCTTCATGAAAAGAAAATGTTGGGAATATGTTTCCTTCCTTGCTAGCTTGTACCAGGGTTTGAACTCAAGGATTCAGCTTGCTTGCTTGTCACTCTACCACTTAAGTCGTGCTTCCAACCTAGCTTTTTTTGTTGGTCATGGGGCTTGACCACTGGGCCTAGGCGCTGTTCCTGAGCTCTTCAAGTCAAGGCGAGTGCTCTACCACTTGAGCCACAGCTCCACTTCTGGTTTTTTACTGGTTATTTGGAGATGAGTCTAACATACGTTCCTCCCTGGGCTGGCTTTGAACCACTATCCTCAGATCTCAGCCTCCTGAGTAAGTAGGATTATGGGTATGTATCACCAGTGCCAGTCCAGCTAAGCTTTTCCTGGTTATTTGTGAAATGGAAAATTGTATTCTTGTTATTCACAAAAGCTCAATTTTCCTATATAAGACTGTAGTTACAAGCCACCGTGGCCTAGCTGAGTAAGTATTAATACAAGGTATCTATCATCTATTGCATTTTGTTTCCAAGTGTATTCGTATAAACAGTGAAGATTTTGCATATTTATGTGTTAGGTTAAATTTGTTTGCCTCAGTCATATCTGGTTAGTAACTTTTGCTTAGTTCTAGGGCCCACTTTCTTTGGTTCACTGTATTTTTTCCTATATTCAGGTAGAAAGGTACCTTAGTGAAAATGTGGATTTGTGGACTGGTGTTTTAGATATTCTCTTAGAGTATCACAACTCTTTTTCTAAGCCCCATTACCCTCTTACTCCCTAAATCTAAACGTAGTACAAAGGTGAAGGCTTTAGAGATACAATGCAGTATCCTTGTGGTACCCTGGAGCCCCTGCAAGGTCACCACACGGACCTCTGATGGGTCTTCGTGGGCTGGTCATGGGGACCTTCCCAGGACACACATTCAGAATTTCCACTCCCCTTCTTGGGACCGGAAGCAACATGTACCACATATACTTTCTATTTTCTAATATTTTCCTTCAGTGATATAAACAGAACCAGAACATAGAAATATTATGTTTTATTACAGCAATATATATTAACTATATTATTTCAACCTTTAAAACCATTGTAATATTTTATATACAGTTGGTATTCTTTCTGTAATTCCTTATTTTTTATTTTTGAATGTAACTAAAGTAATATAGTTTGTGCATATTTTATTATTCTAGTATAACTACATTTGCACTACTTACATGCAACTTTTTTCAAATCTGATATTTCATACTGTGTTTTTGGATAACAACTTTATTGTACTTTTATTTCAGTTTGCCATTATGGCCTTATAAATACAAACAATAAAACCTATTTTTGCTAGTATAGAGTTCAATGTCCTTTGGAAACTACAGACTCAGGATATGACATTGTGCATACACTAATGTGTATAACCTTATTTACAACTGCTCCATAAAATTAGTAGTTTAGATGGCAGCCTCTTCATGCCCACTGGGCATGCTGGGGCCTCTGGTGAAGTAGAAGCCTAACTGCAGCTCGCCCACCTTCTGCAATAACAGGGGACTGTGGGAGAAGAAGACATGCTGGCGGGCTAGGATGGTGTCACAGCACAGAGCCAGCTGCAGTCACTGGAAGCTCTACCTGGGCATAGGCGTACATGGCACGGTGCCCACTGAAGCACTCTAGCACCCGCCTGTAGGCCCAGGGCCTGAATGACCCTTCCTTGGGAAGGGTCATCATGCATTGCATGATGGGGTCGACTGAACCAAAGGGATTCTCCAGATCTGCTTGTACATAGATAGCCTTCTTGGAGCAGGGGAAAACTCTGTTGTGCTGCAAGAAGAAAGACAGACACAAAGGTGGTAACTCCAACTTTTGTACCCAAGTCAGTGTGGAAGATTTCTTCCCTGCACCCTCCCACCGGATCAGTCTGTCCAGCTCTTTGTCCTTGGAATAGCAACCATTGACACTCATGTCAGGTACTAATGGATCCTCTTTTGTGTTGGTTAATTGATATAAAGAGAGCCCCTCCCTCAGACAACAAAATTATATTCTGGGTTTTGCAAACATTCTGTTTCTGAGCATTCCCAGTGTTTGGTTTTTGCATTCTTTCTTGTAAATTCTTGTGAAATTTGTATTTTAGGTGTTGAAGTGTGGGGAGGAGCAGCCAGATTATGAACATAGTTTCCTACAAGCCTTTTATCTTAAAAGGAAAACAGATTCCCCTCTAAAATTGCCTATCAGTCAATAAATTTGTGAGGGGAACAGGCTATTTTCTCCTAAGATCAAAATGTGCTAGTTTTATATGCATGCTTTATGTGTTCAAAATACAATTAAGTCATTCTCTATCATGGAAACGATTGGCCAAACCTAAGAGTTAAGTGTCCTGGGAGCTAGAAGAAGGATTTTTGTGAGCTTTACCAATGCGGGGGGAGAGGTGAGAGGTGTTAAAATCAACACATTATTTTGTAGAATCAAAGTGGTAATACAAAATGAGAATGACAAAAAATCTCTGTCTGGTCTCATGTGTTGATCTCATGTGCTGCCCTTGACATGGCACTTTTTGCCTTTCTGGCTATGGTTAGGTCCACCTGCCCGGTGGATAAGTTGTCTTCAAGGCATCTTGGTCCTGAAGTGGGACTTCGATTACCCAGTGGCAGTTGGAACCAGGCCAAGGACAGGACAAAGTCCACTTCCAGGGCAAAGCTCCTTAGTTCCCCATGCAAGTAGGATTAGCAGGGAAGTTTCTCTGAATTTGGCTCCAGAAAACAACCACTGAACCAAAAGGAAAGACCGCCAAACACCTTTCCCCTTCCTCCAATCCCTCCTTCCTTGGTAAAGTGCAAAATAGTTTTGCAGGTTTTGGCACACACACAAATCACCAACCCTCACCTGATAAACTAGGTTGCAAGTGACTAAGTCATGTAAATGCATAAGGCCACACTCTTTACTCTGGACAACATCTTCAGGTTGTTTGATGCTTTAATTTTTTTTTTAATTCCTTTTTGTCATTTGTGGGGCTTGAACTCTGTGCCTGAGTGTTAACATGTTCCTGAACTCCTCAGATCAAGGGGAGGCATCTACCACTTGAGCCATAGGAACACTTCCTCCTTTCTGGTGGTTAATTGGAGATAAGAGTCTCACAGATTTTGCTGCCAGGGTTTACTTTGAACCATGAATTTTTAAATTATATTTCTATATATTTCCGCTAATTTCAGGAGGCTTGGGTCTCCTTTCTCTTTTATTTTCTCCTGTATCTTTTCTTGTTTGGGAACAAATGTCATGGATTGTCCATCCATTTAAAACTAAGCTTATTTCATTAATTTAATAGAAAAAGAATCCAACCTGCCTGAATCTCAGGGCAGCTTTGCATATAATGTTCATCTGATAATTAACATCAGTGAATTTTCAAAGTCATGTTGATAATTTTTTGTAAACCATTCACTAAACAGGTCCCAAAAAGCAAGAATAAATAATAATGTTCTGATTTCTAACAAGGTTAAAAAAACAAGTAATTCAAGAAAACACATTCTAGTCTTCCCAGATTCCATGGTGAAGAAGTCCTTAACACTACCCTCTCCTTTCAAACTTGTAGCTTTATTCAGTTTTACTAGCTTTCATTTCGGTACTAGCACCAGTAATCTCCTTGTATTTTTTGACAGTGAAATTCCATTTGTTAATAGCTCAATTCATATTGACAATGGTAGACTCATGAGTTAACTATCATAGAACATAAAATATTGAATAGCATTAATTATATGCAACTATTCCATAAATTAATATAAGTACCACATATATGCATCTTCATCAATTTTTAAAATGCAAAATTTATATATCTGTGTCATAAGATAAATCAGATTACTAGTATGAGACTAAGCTAAACCTATTTCATCATCCCCAATATTCTTTGTAAAATTTTCTCTTCTCATTAACTTTTACCTTAAGGCCTTCTTTTCCTAGCAACATTTTAGTCACCTCGGTATAACCTTTTTCCTTTCCACCTGCAGTTAGTAGCTCATGTTAAATACCTGAGGAATAATTGGTCCCAATGTGCCTGCAAGATGCCAGGAGTACCAAAGTCGACTGGCTGTGCCCACTCTGCCCTTTTTTACTTAGGGAATGGAGTATCAGTGTCAGGGGTGTCAGGGAATCAGGTGGCTGGAGCCATGGTACTATGAATTATGGGTAGTAGAACAGAGTAGCAGAAACTAGGATACCAGGGAAAGAAGAATTGTAACTATAATCATTGAGTTGCAATGACTGGGCGTAGGAAGCACATCTGGAGTTCACTGCTCCTGCGGCACTGAGCCCAGGACTGCCGGGGAGGTTCCAGCTCTGGATCAGGACCAGGCTTTGTGGACAAGACCAGATAGGGCATCTGGGGACCTGAGCGGTGGCCGTCTTGTGTGGGCTGGGAACTTCATTCGTGTAGTCTAGGCTTCTCCATGGAAAAGCACATTCACTCCTGTGCCTCTCTTGTCTTTAGGATTCCTGCTATTCTCCTGCCTGCTGCCATGTCCAACTACAGGTGTCAACTTCTCCACACCGCTGAAAGGCCATCCCAGACATGCTCACAGGGCTTCCGATGCATGCATGCAGAGCTCTGGGGTGCCATCCTCCAGCCAAACTGTACCCCCTGTTCAGCTTGGCCTAGGGGACCACCAACTACATTCGTACACAGGAAGCCAGAGGTACACAAGGCCATCCTGCAGTCTCAGGAATCCTTTCGCTCCTGCTCAGGTGTGGGGTGGCTGTGAAGCCAACCACAACATCACATTTGATTATCTAAAAGGAAGAATAAAAAAGCTTCACTGTCCCAGAAACAACTGCCCCTAGGGTTCTCTGTGTACACGAGGGGTGTGTGTGTGTGTCTGTGTCTGTGTGTGTCTGTGTGTGTTTGTGTGTGTGTCTGTGTCTGTGTGGTGTGAGAGAATCAGACACAGATGAGGTTTGGGGTAAAACACTTCTTCCCTTCAGCATTGAGTTTTGGTATCTAGTGGTTGTCCCCCCGCCCCCAATTCTGAGTCAACGTTCTAAAGTTGTCTTTCTGTATAATTTTTTTTTTGGGGTCCGGTTGTGGGGCCTGAACTCTGGGCTTGGGCACTGTCCCTCAGCTCTTCAGCTCAAGGCTAGCGCTCTACCACTTGAGCCACAGCGCCACTTCCAGCTTTTTTCTTTTTTCTTATGTGGTGCTGAGGAATCGAACCCAGGGCCTCAGGAATGCAAGGCAAGCGCTCTACCACTGAACCACCTTCCCAGCCCCCTTCTGTATACTTTTATCCTTTGATCTTCTTGATGTTCAGATTCCTATGGTCTGCTTGTGAACTGCACCATTTGCTTGTTGAAGGTGGTGACTTTTAAAAAAATTATGAAGCCCTTTGATCACTTTAAATGCTGTTTTACCGTGTAAGTGCATTTTACTTAGCCCAACTCTTGGGGCCTTCCCTGTGACTGGTAATTCTGAGATTAGCTTAGGGCTAATATGAGGTACTATCCTTTCAATCTATCTTTCTAGTGAAAGAAGTTGGGCGTCTTTATTGAAATAATTGCCTGGTTGTAAAAAAAACAAAAACAAAAACAATGTTATAAATGTACAATCGGTTGATTTTAGTAAATTGTGCACCACTGTAGTGATAATTTTTTTTACTAAGGTGAATAGTTGGAATGGAAAAAAAATCACAAATTCTAAAACTTAAAAATTGATCAAATAACAAAAAAAAAAGAAAGTCACTGATTAGGAATGTATTACAAAGGTAAATGTTTAATAAATAAATGAAATATTTGAAATTCTTATCCACAAAGGAAATATGTATCAAAAAGTCACTGAGATTCCATATTACACATCAGAATACTTATCACAACTCAAACAAATAAAAACAAATGCTGGAGAGGTTGAAATAAATCAGGAATATTCAGTTGTGTGGCATTATAAACTAGTGCAACCCATAAGGAGCTCAGAATGGAAGATTACACAATGCCAAAAAAGACACATATTTTAATGACCTTTACAATAACTTGGATACATATTGAAGGAATATGATTCAACATGAATATCCATGTTCATGGCAGGAGTATTCATGACAATCAATCTCTGCAGTCAACCTAGGTGTACCAGAAAGAGGGAATAAAGAAAATGTGATATTCATAGCTATAAACATATACTGGGATATAAGAGAAGTGAATGCTTCAACTATTTCATTTCAAAAATACTTTTGGATATACACAATCCTAATTTCACTTGGTTTTATGGCATTGTGTTTTTGCTTTTGTGAGGAACCTCCATAATGATTTTCAGAGCAGTTACAGCAGGTTAAAGATATCCTATAATATGTGGATGGTAGACCAAAATTTAAATATATCAGTGAACACATACAGGACAATCATATATAGTTTATAATTTGAGGCAATGTTAAGAAGGCAACAATTGGGGGGAAAGACAATTTTAGAAGCTGAATAAGAAATTATCTTGAAAAGTTGAATAAAGAGGTACAAAATGAGATTTATCAAAAGCTGTTGAATGATAGAAGATGGAAGAAGGTTAGAAAAACAGATTCATCTGCATGGTCAACTCGACTGAAGTATATGCATATTTGGTGTACACTGATGAAACTCATTCCAAAACTGTGAGCGATACTTTTGCATCTCTTGCATTTGAGGTAGAATAGGCCCAGGCTCAGCTCATGCCAAGAGGTAGATGCATTGTGACAACAAGTTCAGGTTTGTACTGAAGATCATCATATTGAAAAAAGTAACTGAAATTAATGGCACATTTCTATACTTGCATCTATACTAACAGACAATTTCCTGGTTGCTCACTCTGTAGCTTCAATTCTTTAGTAGCAAGAACAATTCTAGGAGGTCTTTCCTTGCCATACTTTTTGAGGTTTCCACTGAAAATTGAACTTACTAGAATCTCAAACGTTTCCGTTTGGGGGTGATGGATACTGGTGGCTTATAACTACAATCCTACATATGCAGGAGACTGAGATCTGAGGATGGGGCTTCTAAGCTAGCCTGAGAAGAAAGTCTATGAGATTTCTCTCTAGTTACCCAACAAAAAATCAGAAGTGGTACTCTGTACCAAAGTTGGAGAGGGCTAGCCTTGAACCAAAGAGCTGAAGGACAGTACTCACTCCCTGAGTTCATGCGCTGTGACCAACAAAAAGTAAGTTTCATTTTTTGACTATGGTTTCCTCTTCTAACTCACTATGCGCTTTATCAGGAAGTCTTGCTTAAGGTTCCTATGTCTCACTCAAGTAGATTTTGTCTGTCAACAATAATCAAGTCTACAAAGTCTACCTAGTGTACAATCAGCAAGTTTAAAACAAATATAATATTTTTAAATGTGGATGTGCAGACCTTTGACTAATTCTTACTTTAATGAAACTATGTTGGCCTTCCTTCCACTTGAACAATTGTGTGGAAAATAGATGCATCCCTGGATTTAATCGGTTCTTTCCAGAATCCATTTTTTCAAGATTGTTTTTCCATTGATGCAGAAAAGTTCCAAGTTGTGGCTACTATTATTTATTGTATTGCTAGTTTAAAGCATGAAAAATGTTCATTCATTATCTAAATTCAAAAAACATAAATTACTAAAGGCACAGTTTCTTTGGTGAAAAGAAGAGCATGCAGGTAAGAGATAGTTTTCCATGTATGAGTCTTAGAGGATCTGACTATCTAGTGGTCTGGCTTTTAGTAGTAGGTTGCCATGATGGGTCTTTCCAACACTTCTTGTTTGGAAGTAGAGGCCTGGTGAAACAAACACATTTGTCTCTAACTTACTCTCTTTCAGGATGTCCAAGGCTGATATTGATTGTGAAAGATAATAATTGTCCCCCTACCATTTCCTTCTAAGTAATTTTACTTATATTTGGGATTTTGCAACTTGTAGCAGCTTATATGTAACAGTCTCCTGTGGAGCGATTTAAGAGCGAACCTTCAGTATCTGTGTTACAGTATAGTGGTGTCATAACAGTTCCTTATATTTTATAATATAAGATAAATAACAATGGTTTACTTAGGAAATCTAGCTAAATTATGTATCATTAAACATTATGATAATAGTGTATCAAAGTTTATAGATCACTTTATTTTCAAAAGAAAATAGAAGTAATCAGAATATTGATATTTTTGAAATGTATAAGGCATGTATATTTCCAAAGGCAATGTTACCCATATTTCCAGTTTCCTATTTTGTCATGTAGTTTATTAATTTTGTATTTTGTCCAAATTATAACTTACTATATATTACTTGTGCTATAAGAAATGGAATACAAATTCAGTTCTTGTGTTTGTTTTCATTCATTTGTATTTATCATAAAGTTGCTGTGCAAAGAGGTTTCAATTCAATGAGTTTATTAATATAATGCATCTTGATTAGTGTTACATTGATCTACCCCATCTTTCCCAACACTACCCATCCTCCAAGTTACCTGGTTCCATTTTTACATATGTATCATTAATATGATGATTGTATTTGCTATCCCTTCCTGTTTTCATTAATCTGCCCCATCTTAAACCTCTTCCCCAGCTGAACATGATTTCCTTTCTGCTACTTACTTTCTTGAACTCTTCATTCTTGGTTAGTTAGTCAGAGAACCACCATCACTGTAATATTTCCATAAGCATACCGAATATTGGGCTTTTAAAGTTTATTTTGATTTCAACTTGTACATAGGAGTTGACATTCAATACATGAGTACATGAGTACATTGAATCTTGATCAATGTCACCTCTTTCATAATTTTCCCCATTGCTCTCACTACCACCTTTTCCTCAATTTCTTCATTTGGTGGGATATGCATTAAGTTAGATCATTGCATTTATCCCCACTTTATTGGTTCATATATCTATTTCTCCCTACCTTGATCCCAGCCCTACCTCTGAGTACTTGATTCCTGGTGTTTATTTTGTTGGAAGGTTAGTTAGCTAGTCTAAGGAATTACATTATTTAAATTCTTCTCTGAACCAACCATATTTCAGTTCATAACTAGGTGTATACTTGGATTCCACCCCAAAGTGTGCATAGTGTATGGATCCTGATCATGTCTACCTTCCTATATAACAGAAAACATATCTCCCTGGGTTTGACTTTCTTCCCATATTTCACTTAACATGATTTCCCCCAATTTCTTTCCTTTCTTTGCAAATGATGCATTATCATTCTTTCTAATGGATAAATAAAATTCCACTGTGCATGTTTATACACACATATGCATATTTATATGCATATAGCTATCATATTTTCCTGATCAACCTGTTTACTGAGTGGCATAGTCCATATCTAAATGCGATTTCTTGTACTATAATGCTTTTTCTTTCAATGTTTTGGGAAAAGACTTAGTATCATTTGCCTAATCTTGTGCATACAGTCTATTCTATAACAAAAATCATTCTATTAATTTCCTAATCTAGTCATTTACATTTCTATATATGTCGGCTCCTATAAATCACAGGGATTCATAATTGTGTATGATTCTGTATTTAAGAGCAAGACTAAATGCTTGCTTGTATATAGTTGACACTTGAAAATAATTTATTATATAATTATATATACATACATATACATATGTAATTTACATATTGACATACATATATGTATATATACATATAGTGTGTGTGTATATATATATATATATATATATATATATATATATATATATATTATCTATGTGCTAGTGCTAGGACTTAAATTCAGGACCTACGTCCTTTTGCTTTTCTTTTTTGCTCAAGGTTGGCATTCTTCCATTTGAGCCACAGCTCCACCTTTAGATTTTTGGTTCTTAGTTGAAGGTAAGGGTACCATAGTCCATTTCACCTTGTCTGTGAGTACCCTGGTCCATTTTAGCTTCTCTGTCTTGAAACTATGATCCTCAACTTTCAGCCTTCTAAATAGTAAGTCAAGCACCACTAAAACCAACCCTATTCTATTTGAATTAAAAATTAATTTAAATAACAATAACTTGTAGTATTTCCTTTCTTTTCTTTCTTTTTTATTTTTATTGTGAAAATACTGTACAGAGGGTGTTACAATTACATCGGCAAGATAATAAGTACATTTCTAATCATGCATTGTAGCCTCCTCCTTTGTTTCCCTTTCCCATCCCTTCCCATCCTCCCCTCACCCCACTCCAATCCTAGTCTCCCCACCCACCAAAGTTGTAAAGTTCGTTTTTCCACATAACTACTTGTACATCTCATTGTTGCAATGAATCCACCTGTATACCTATTTAAACGATTTATTTTTTCCCTTCCCCTCCACAAATTATACCAACCTCAAATACAGTGAAAGCAGGGGTTATACCATGAGGGAGGGACATACAAAGCAAGAAAGAAATAATCTTATAAATGTGTTAGAAACAATCACCTGAAAGAAAAAACATTTGAATACATATCTTAGGGTTCATTTCTCTAACATCAACTTATCTGAACTTTTCTGCTTGACTCAGACATATACATTTTCAAATAAATGTCTTTTCATTTAAACTAAATTACACTGCTTAATTTTTTTTCTTATTCCAACTCACCTACCAAGAAAGAAAAGGAAAAATTCAAAACTAAAGAACCTCTGAATCTAACAATTCTCAAGCCTGTCAACCACAGTTTCGTTGCTGGGAAATAGAACAGGATGATGTTTTCTACAAGCAAAGCAGCAGAAAATGCTCTTTACTGAAGTAGCTGCAAATCTGATAAGGATGAGGACAAGCAAATTTATTCAGTAAGTATTACAATGTGTTTGCTGTGGTAGGCTGACTCTAGTGGATAAGTTTAGCCTATCTTAGAGGATGTTCATAATCATGTGGAGAATAATCAAAGGTGAATATGTAATTAGAGAGGTGTGATTTCTGCAAGATGAATGTTTATATTGTAGTTTGTATACTGTTGAAAATGAGACGGTTAAGATAGGGATGTTTATGTAATTTTTCTGCTTGTAAGACAAGGAATTATACTAGCAATACCTTTGAAAATTGATAGTAAAGTAAAGGTCCTTACAGTTTCTGTTGCAAAATAAAGTTTTACCCAATAAGTAGTTGTTTATTCTGAATTGGTTTAGAAATGAAATATCAAAATATTATTGAACACTCAATAATAATGACTTAAGAACATGCCACGGATAATCACAGCTACTTAGGAGGTAGAGATCTGAAGATAGCTGTTTGAAGCTAGCCCAAACAGAAAATAACTCTGAGACTCATACAGACAATTAGCCAAGGAAAAAGTATGAAGTTGTCCTGGGGTTCAAGTTGTAAACTGCTAGCACTAAGCACAATGGCTCAAGGAAAACACCAGGCCATAGTTCAAACCTCAGTACTGGCACAAAAATAACTTATGCACCTAAAACCTACAAGTGTTTATTTAAATAAAGTCATTCCTTGTATCCTTCACAGTATAATAATAAAACCAATTTTATACATATATAATTTATAGTAGTAATAGAATATCAGTAATTATACTATACATATATCATTTATATATCATAATAACATTACATATATTATACATACATTATAGTAATAACAATACTATCCATTAAATTGATACATGTTTTAGAACAGTAAATAGAATTTTTTAGTACAACACAGTACCTATTCACAAAAAATATTCCTTTTGGATTATATATCACTAACAAACTATCTATGTGCATTCAAGGTACTTAATGATAAAAGCCTGTGTTCATAAGCATAGGTGTCGTTGACCTGGATTTGTTACTCCTTAAACTATTACACCAATTACTTCCACAAACAGTGAAAGCTGTATGATGTTCATTCAGCTATATCGTTAGAAATTAAACCGATCTTTATTTGATACAAAGATTATTTGATACAAAGTCATTACCCATACCCTTTTCATTTAAAAATATTTATATTCTGTAGCAATTTTGTTGCCATTATAACCATAATGAAGAAGATACTGTGGATTCATCTACTCCATAGTTCTTAAAAGGTAATGAACGTGACATTTACAAAATATCCTCAGATATGCCTGGTGGAAAACTGGATTTGAATTGTAGGTCTACATCTGGGCAGTCTTAGGTACTTGAGAAATTCGCTTGGCCTTGTTGGCTAGGTCTTTTTTAGTGATATATTGAATTCCTTTCCTAAATTGCAGAACTGTCATGAGCACTAAAACTACTCTAGTGCAGGTGCAGTGCTTGCAATGGTGCTTGGAATAGGTCCCAGATAAATCTGCTTCTCTCACCATGGTCACAGCATCCTTTCTGAAGGCCTTCAGAAATATTTACCCAATTGATGGTAATATCTGTGAAAATTTGTCTTTACTAAAAAAAAATGTTCTATTCTTCACATGAAACAATGAAAGTAATGTTGGGGCTGTCCTGTGGCTTAGAGGATGTTCATAATCATGTGGAGAATAATCAAAGGTGAATATGTAATTAGAGAGGTGTGATTTCTGCAAGATGAATGTTTATATTGTAGTTTGTATACTGTTGAAAATGAGACGGTTAAGATAGGGATGTTTATGTAATTTTTCTGCTTGTAAGACAAGGAATTATACTAGCAATACCTTTGAAAATTGATAGTAAAGTAAAGGTCCTTACAGTTTCTGTTGCAAAATAAAGTTTTACCCAATAAGTAGTTGTTTATTCTGAATTGGTTTAGAAATGAAATATCAAAATATTATTGAACACTCAATCACAGAGAGGGATAGGAAAGAAGACACCTGGGGATCAGAAGGCTCATTGTTCTGGATCTCAAAAAACTTCTTAATATGCTTTATATTCATTTTATTACAGGGTTTTGGTCAGTGGTTACAGGTATGTGCACAAACTACGGCATAATCTAGTCATTAACATGAGGTATTGTTTGTATACATAGTTGTCACTATGTATGTAACTCCCTTACTGTTAGGGTGCAGAAGGGAGCAATAATCACATCAACCATAACACAGACAACAATATTATCTCCGTGGCCTTAATCTTTTAGTGTCCTAACAGCTCTAACTTAAATAAATTTAAGGCAAAAAATTATGTGTCTGTCTTCACTTGACTGTTTGACCCTTCCAGGGCATAGTTTTCATTCTTCTGAGTGCTGTTTGAGATGGCTTTTCGATCTCTTATCCCTTTCCAGGTCTCATGACTCAACTGTAGAAATCCTCACATGTATGCTTACAGATGTATTATTTTGAAAATGATATTTTTATAGAATAGATTCACTTTATAAGCTTAATATTCCCTTTCTCTCCCTCTGCCTCTCTCTCCCTCTCCCTCTTCCTTTCCTTCTCTCTCTCCTTCCCCCTCCCTCTATTCTCTGTAGTAATGAGAGACTCCAAGCCTCAAATCTGTGTGTGTGTGTGTGTGTGTGTGTGTCTGTGTGTGTGTGTAGTAATGAGATTAGACTCCAAACCTCAAATTCTTGCTTGTTTTATCACTCATGACTGAAGCTATACTACTTGAGCCAAGGTTTCACTCTGCCTTTGTCTGCACAAGTGAACATAAATATTTCATGGATTGCTACTGCAAAAGGCTGTGAACTTTGATCTTTCAATCTTAGCCTCCTGTTTATATAGGAATTTTGATGGGATACTGGCATCCATCTTTATTATCAAGTGTTTTTGTTTTGTTTTGTTTCTTGCTGTTGTTTTTGTTCATTCAAAATCTGTAAGGAAAGCAAATTATTCATAAACAGCACTCTTCAAATAAAATACGCATTGTTGAAAGATTACCTTAATTATGTTACTCTTCTGCATGACTTTTATTACTTGGTATGTACATTACTTAATTTGATTTCTTGAATTCTATTTTTTCACACAGTAGAGTCATATATATATATATATATATATATATATATATATATATATAATTTTCCTTGTCTTGGTTTATAATGTGTTAGTTTTTTCACAGCAGTTTATTAAAGGTTATCTCTGTACTACTGAAGCAAGACCTTTATGATTATTCAATATCCTGTAATTCATAAGTTCATCTCTTCTTGTGGCACCATGTGGGTACCAGGTAGTTTCCTGTAATCACTCCACATGTTTTAGAAGTCACTGCCAGACACTTTTCTGACCATATATGAGTTCACTGTTCTGCCAAATATGCAAGGGCATCCTTTGTAATTCTCCTTGGATTTTCATTGTTGTAAGTCCTATGATGGTCATGTTGATTTTCTCCCCTGTTGCTTTCATCACTGTATTTTGGGAACTAGTGATATACACTATTTTACTTCACTCCATTCTCCTTGTGACTTGGCCTGTACCCCTCTCACAGCAGAGGGCCAGATATTGGGAATATTAAATTTAGTCTTTATTTCATAAATATATCTTTACTTTCTAGCAATACATTCATTTGAGTTCATTCTGTACATTTGAATATCTTGATAATGATTACTGTATTTTCGCTGCTTTGCCTGTTATTTGCCTTCAGGGAAGAACATAGCTCAGTGACTGTACCCTAGGTAAATGAAGGGTCTCAATCATGCCTCAGTAGATGTTGTTCATTGGAAAATGTTTACATTATGGTCTGCTTGCCTGATTTCTTTACATTATTTTTCAATATAGACCTTTCTTCTGGAAAATATTTGTGGGCCTCATGAAGATCAATTCCTAGTGGAAGCAGTCATTAATTTTATTCCAAAATCATTTTATGGTGCCCTCTGAGTTTCTTCAGGGTCTGCATAGTAGTGTTTTATATTCTTGGATACGTTTTAAGTATTGATGCATCCAATGATAATTGCTCAAGTCACCATTGGAATGATTGAAAAGCAAACCATACTGCAAGCTCACCATATGACAATTTTCTAGTTTTAAATTCTTTTAGATTAAAATTAATGCTGGAAGATTGAACATTCTGTATATTTTATATTTTGCTAAGTATTTAGTTTTAGTTTAGGTTCCAATATAGAAGCATAAAGTTAAATCATTACTATTAACTTGATTTTAGTATTTCTAAAATATTCAGAGGAAAAATTCTATTAATTCATAATTTGAGGACAATAGAGTGTCCATTATGACTAAATGAGACAGTTTATAGTTTTTGTGTTCCAAAGGTGGTGGTGGGGAATCAAGTCCAGTGCTTCATATGTCTTAATCTACTTTGTTCCCCTGAGCCTGATGTGATCTGTGGTTTTATTAGAAAAAGTTCACTAGGAAGGAATTACTTGGTTAGTTTATCCAGTATCTCTCTCATACATAAAAGTAATTTAATTCTACACTGACAGAAAATGGTAGTCTTATGTTGCATTTATTAGTAGTAACTATTTTTTTCTAGCCCTTCTCTTCACTTTCAATGCATTACCGGTTTCCTAGCGTCCCCTCCCAGGAAACTTAACTTTATCCACTGGAAACACCCTTCCAGTCATCTTCTTCCTTAGAAAGCCCACCCTTATCTAACCTACTCTCTGGTAGTCCTTTTATGAATTCTCAAAGCCCTGACTGCAACCAGACCCCTTCCTGAAAGTCCTCCTCTGCTACAGGGAAATCCCTCTTCCACTCCACCCCTTCCTAGAAGTCTGTTCGGCACTACCAGAAACCAGTCCACATCCCTATCTCCTCCCTTTATGTACTGCCTTAGTTCACCAAGAATCCCTCCCTTATCCACTGGATAAAACCCCCTAACTACCCTAGCCCCTCCCAGTCTGGCCCCTCCCATATAATTGTCCCTCCAAACCCCTCTTTTCCTTTCACACCCTGTCCCCAACCAGCCTTCCCCCTGGAGTTCCTCCCAGTTTCATCAGAAACCCCCTCTATTACTAGCCTGCTTCTCAAAGCCCAATACTGAGCCTACCTCCTCCCACAAAGCCTACCATGCTACTTCAAAAACGTTCCACCTCTCTATACCTGCTCTTAAAACTCTGCCTTGCTAAACCCGAAGTTTCTCGCACAGCTCACCACCTCCCTGGAAAATTCCTCCTGCTCCACCACATGCCTCTCCACCTCCCACATCCACTCCCTCTATGCCCTGCCTTGCTCCCCAGATAAACCTGCCTTCTGGGCTCCTCCCTCGGATCCACACTCTGCTCTATCAGATGTCATGCCGATAATTATCCTGTACCTTTGAAACCCTTCCACTCCTTCCCAAAGCTCCACCTCCAGCTTGCCCCAATGCTTCAAGCCCTGCCCTGCTCCATCAGAAAACACCCATCACTCTATCCCATCTCTCAACAGGCAAATTGCTCCACCTGAAACCACTGCACCAATTGGCTTCCCTCTAGAATCCTCGTCAGGCTCAATTGGAAATCCCTGTCCCTCCCTAGTCCCTTCTTTTAAGGTTGCCTTGCCCTACTGGAAACCCAGCCACAATAGGTTTGGTACTGCCTTGCAATACTGAAATACCCACCCAACTGTACTCCCTGTCTGCAAGTTGTGGCTGGGTTTACTGAAAACCTCGTCCTCACTAGTCTAGTCCATTGGATTCTCTCCCTGTTCACACAAAGCCCTACTAATAAGGCTTATCAACTGCTACCACATCCTGCTTCATAGAAACATCACTTCCACCTTACCACATGCCTCAAAGTCCTACCATACTCTACTAGAAACCCTACCCCTTACTAGCCCACTCCTTCTGAGCACCGCCCTTCCCTCTCAAAGCTACACCACCAAAAAGCCTCTCACTGATAGCCCTGCCTTCCTCCACCAGAGACACCGCCTTCTATCAGCCTCTTCCCTCAATTCCCCTTCCTTCTCCATGGGAAACCCCACCCTGCCTATCCCATGGAGGCTCTCAGTGCTCCACCAGAAACCCTCCTCCCCTGTAGCCTTGTTCTTCCATTTCAAAGTCCTGTCTGCAAATAACAAGCTCCCCTCTTGCCCTGCCTTCTTATACTGAAAAACAGGCCACCTGTCGGCCTTCTTCCAAAAGCCATGCCCTGTTCCCCTGGAAACCCCACCCCGAACAAGTCTAGTCTTTCCAGTTCCCTCCCTACTGTCTCATAGCCCTACCCATACTGACCTCTACCCTCAAAGCCCTGCCCAGTTCCACCACAGAACCTTTGTAAGTACAAGCTTCTCCCTTGAACCTGACAGGGCCCCACCAGGATCCCCACACAACCTTATCCAGGAAGGTCTCACCTAGTAACTGTTTTATTCCAAATGTGATTTTATATTGGTCATAGAATTCACACTAATCAATAGGATAAAATAGCAGTGTTGCAAACAGAAAACATAAAAATGAGATAGATATTAGATGTCTAAGTCCAGTTTGGGGTTTATGTAGGCTTCACACAAAATGTTTCTGCCAAATAAATAAATGATGGCATAATAGCTAAAATGATTTAGTGTCATTATTAACATCTAACTCATGCTGAGATTTTTATTTATACCTCTCATTCTCCCTTTCTTTATTCCCTCCCTCTTATTTTCCTCCTTCCCTCCTTTCTTTTCTCTTTCTTCGTTCTTTTTCCTTTCCTTCTTTAGCACATGACTATGAATTTATTTTGTTTGCTAAACAACATTCCTTTTTTGATTTACTTTGCTCATAGGTTATCAGTTTTGCTGAGCGCCAAACAGAGTCTAAATTCCTGACCTCTGTCGGCCAATTTGAGGGATCACAAGTGCATTCCAACATGCCTGGTTTTCGATGTGCAGATCTTATTACTTTCTTTGCTGACTGATGCTGAACAGTGATCATCTCAAATTCTATCTCTTCAGTTAATGATGTGAACTCCAGTAGCCTGTCCTCACTACAGATTTTCTAAATGAGTGATTGAAGGCAATTTGATTTTAATCTCTTTTTTGACATTCCTATGGCTTGAACTTTGGCTTGAACTAGGATGCTTTGGCTCAAGGCACTTGAGCGACAGTGACATTTTTGTTTTTTCTGTGATTATTTGGTGAAAAGAGACTCACAGACTTTCCTGCTCAGGCTGGGTTTGAATCACTATGCTCAGGTCTCAGCATCCCAAATAACGAGAGTTACAGATGTCAGGCACTGTTGCATGCCTACAATTTGAGTTTAATCACTGGCATAAATATTAAAGTAGGTTTGTTCCTGTTAAAATATAGGGTAAGTAAGTGTGAAGATATAGTTTCACTAATCAGAAAATGTAAGGAGTTACTTTTGCTGTTTGTCATTTTGAATGTAATTTTTGAAAACAAACTTGAATATTTCTTGAAAATGGGATAAAAGACTTTGATTTGCCTGATATGCTATCTCACATCTATGATCAATATTTGTTAGAAGTCAGAGATCTACAGCATCACAATGTGAACATAGCCTCGCCAAAAATGTATGCATACCAATCTCAAAAACAAGTGAAGCATGAATACTCATACCATTAATCTCAGCAACAAAAGAGGGATAGGTAACAGTGACATGATCCATGCATTGCCTACATAAGAGAGATTGAAAGATAACCTAAAAGTACAAAAAGCAAGAGGCATGTAAAGATTAGTTATAAAACTAAATGCATGTAAAATTAAATGCGTTTTTAAAATGACATATTCATTCATTTTAATTATGAATTTGATTTTATAACTGTATTTCTCCACCCTTCATGTGCTCATTAATGTGCCTTTCAGCACTTGATTCAACTCCCACATATGAATACTCAATTCTGGGTGCTTATTTTGTGGCTGTGAGTTAGCTTTTCTAAAAAATTACAGTGTAGTTCTTAAAGAGAAACTTCTCTGAAGAGGAAAGAAGGATGGCCAGTAGACACATGAAGAAATGCTCAATCTCCCTAGCCATAAAAGAAATGCAAGTCAAAACAACATTGAGATACCACCTCACTCCAGATAGAATGGCTATAATCAAGAACTCTAATAACAACAGATGCTGGAGGGGATGTGGACAGAAGGGAACCTTACTGCATTATTGGTGGGAGTGTAAACTTGTTCAACCACCTTGGAAAGTAGTATGGAGGTTCCTCAAAAGACTCCACATAGAGCTCCCCTAAGACCCAGCAATCCCACTTTTGGTCACTTAACGAAATGACCACAAACAAGACCATACTAAAGCTACCAGCACAACTATGTTTATTGCAACATTATTTACCATAGCTAAGATATGGAACCAACCAAGATGCCCACAGAAGATGAATGGTCAAGAAAATATGGTATATATACACAATAGAATTCTATGCTTCCTTCAGAAAGAAAGGCATTGCCCCATTTGTTAGGAAATGAAACGACTTGAACAAAATTATATTAAGTGAAATAAGCCAGGCCCAAAGAAACCTAGATCCCATGGTTTCCCTTATTTGCAATAACTAGTATATTTCTGAGACAAGCACAAAAGCTCAGATAAGTTGATGTTAGGTGAAATGAACCCCAAGATAAGTGTTCAAATGGTTTTTCTTTCTTGCTATTGTTTCTACCATATTTATAACATGATTTATTTGTTGTTTCGTATGTTCCTCCCTCACGTTTGAACCCCTGCTTTCATTCTCTTTGATGTTGGTATAATTTGAGGAAGGGAAGGGAAAAAAAAAACAAATCATTTAAATAGGGATACAGGTGGACTCATTACAACAATGAGATGTAGAATTCGTTATGTTGAAATAAGAACTTTACAACTTTGGCTGGGAGGAGGGGCAGTGAGTGGGAGATGGGAAGGGATGGGAAGGGGAATTAAAGGAGGAGGCTACCATGCTTGATAAGAAATATACTCATTACATTGCCCATGTAATTGTAACCCCTCTGTACGATATTTTCACACACAAAAAAAGAATTATTGGTAGAATTTGAAAATATATTTGAGTAATAAATAGAATAGAAAAAATATTAATTCGCTATTTTTATCACTACATATCTTTTTGTCTAAATATAAATCCCAGACTTAAGCTAAGGGCCTAGAATAAGCAAAATGGCTTCTAGAGCTTAGATCATTTCTTTCCACAGAAGATGACAGCAGCAGAAGGAAAATCGGTCCACAACCTGCAGAAGGAAGAGAGAGTTTAATGTCTCCTTAATTCTTAGGTTTCCATGCTCAATGAGGAACCCTCAGTACAGAGGACAGTTTAAGGAATTAACAGTTCCTGTGCTGTTCCTCATAGGAAGCAGACACCAGTCTCCCATCATGCTTGAATGATTATCTTAGTTGTGTTCTGAGAGGGTCCAGGAGGGCTCTGTCATGGTCACTGGAGATTCAGAATTGCTCTCTAAGACAATGACATAGAGGAAAGTGGTCACAAGGCCTCAGTCTGGGTTTTGTCAGGTTTAGATGATTCGTAACAGGCACTGATGCCTTCTGACTAAGATGTGAATATATCATGAGGTTCCAGTACAAAAATTTATCATGATATGTGTTAGCTTGCACCATTTCCTAATGAAAGCCAACAAAATATAATGCCCTCTGGGCATATTCTCATCAATATTTATTAGTTAAAAAGTTATAAAATCAAGTTGATGATGAGGAAAAAACCCAGATAAAAACAAAATTTCAGGGGCATTTACAAAAATGTTGTTATGTACATATCAAATATGACAAATTATTAAAACCTAATGAAGCTGCGTAAGTTATATTGATTTCTTTTGTTCTACTATTGCAAATTTCTTTTACATTTCAACTCCTTAATAAAAAGAGGCTAGGCCAAGCACTACCAGTGGCTCACATCTAGCTGTAAATCTAGCTATTTAGAAGGATTTGACCTGAGGAAAGTGGATTTAAGTTCCCCCAGGTAGGAAAATCTGTGAAACTTTAATCTCCAATTAACAGTTCAAATTCCAGAAGTGGAAGTTTGGTTCAAGTTGTAGAGTGTCAGCCTTGACTAAAAAAAGCTAAAGGTCAGCTCCTTGAGTTCAAGTCCCAGTATACACACACACACACACACACACAAACACACACACACACACACACACACACACACACACACACACACACACACACACACACACACACACAAAACCTACCTCAAAAATAACCAGTGACCAGGAAACAGAAACAAGATAATATTTTTCTTTATTTTCTTTCGTTTTTGCCCCCTCCTTTGTTTCCTCTTCCCATCCCTTCCCACCAGCCTCCCCTCTCCCTAAGCCCCCCTCCACTGGCCAAAGTTGTAAAGTTCTTTTTTCGACATAACGATTTGTATATCTCATTGTTGGAATGGGCCCACCTGTACACCTATTTAAACAATTGTTTTTTCCCTTCCCCTCCACAAATTATACCTACATCATATACAGTGAAAGCAGGGGTTATACCGTGAGGGAGGCACATACAAAGCAACAAAAAAATCATCTTATAAGTATGTTAGAATCAATTGCATGAAAGCAAAAACATTTGAATCCTCATCTTCAGGTTCATTTCACCTAACATCAACATCTCATCTTTTTTCTTGTCTTAGACATATTTGTCATTTTTTTCATTTATTTCTCTTTGGGAAGGTAAAGGGGGCATAGAAATGGAGGCACAAAAGATGAACATATGGAGCAGTGGTACTCAGTTGAGACTATGTTGAAAGTGCACTATGCAACTTGTTGGTGGGGAAGTGTGAAGACTCAGGGTCTATGTTGAGGGGGCAGAATGATGCAGGCTTCAGCGTCAGGATTATCTGAGGACTGTGTTTGGGATTAGGAAAGCTCTTGGTATGCCAGGCTAGAGAATGAAAATGCTCTCTCTCCCTATCTCAAAACACATGTCACAGACTCCTGGGAGCTGAGGAAGTAGCTCTTCTGCCTGCTTAAGCATAGATGAATAGTTGGTCAAGCATTTTCCTGAGATTGGAGAAGTGGTTTGAGCTTGCTCTAAAATAGTTTAGATAATAATATACCAAGATATTGTCTCATAGGTCAAGTAAAAATGTATCTGTTGAAATTTTTTGTGTGAATGTCTTCTGACCAAATCTTGGCAAAGATCATGCTTGCTTGTCTTTAAATACCCACTAATAATAAATCACAGCATGCAGTGGCAATTGCTCTTTGCACTCTGCATCCCCTATGTCCTGGTGATTTCACGACCCTTACCCAGGGACCCCAACGCACTAGACGTTGACAGGGAAGTAGAGGAAAACTGGAAGAGATGAAAGGAAAGGGTGATATTGTCCACAAAGAAATGCACTCATGGAAATAGAGCTGTGGCTCAAGATGAGTGAGATTCTTCAGCAAAAGGGCTCAGGGACAGTGCCCATGCCCTGGGTTCAATCCTCATGACTGACTATAACAAAAATAAAGACAAAAGAAATGTAGTCATTACCACACTTATGTAACAAAGCCCTCTACATCACAATATTAATAAAATAATAATAATAAAATAATAATAATAAGGAAGTTAATTAAAAAAACAAACCAGTGAGAGAGAAAAACTGAGAGAGCAAGGGATGGGCTGATATTTCCAAAAAGAAATATACTCATACCTAAATTATATGACTATAACCTCTGTTTAAATCATCTTTATAATAACAATATAAAAGAAAAAAAACAGAAATAGTGCTGGAGGAATAACTCACATGGAAGAAGTTCAGACTAATATGTAATAGCAAGTTCAAACCCATTATCAATTTCCTCTTCAAAAATGGTTCTTCTCATCACTTTTATTTCCCTAGCTTATGAGAGGGGGTGTAAACACTTAAAAAGTGAGGAATAAGTCATATATACAGGAGAAATTTAATCTATCAGGCAGAGAACAGTACCTGTAAAGAGCAGTACATGCTAGAATACATGTTGACTAGAACACATGCTGACGCCATGTTTTCTGAAATTAAAAAAAAAAAAACCTAGTTGAATTTGAATACAGGCTGCACTGTATATTAGCTGGAGACTAAAGTCTCTGGACCTCAAATTCTTCATAGGTAAAGTGAGCATAACAATACTTATCTCACAGGATTATGAGACCTGGATGTCATCAAACATGGAGCAGGTTGTGTGTTAGGTGTGTGTGCAACACTCAAACCCTGCTGGGGGGGAGTATAAAATGGCATGATGTTTACCATATTACTTAACAGTTATACAACAACTACTACAGGCTCACACCTGTAATCCTACTTAAAAAAGAGGCTGACACCTGAGGATCTAGTTTCTAAGTCAGCCTGGACATAAAGTGGATGAGACTCAATCTCCTTCTAAAAAGGCTGGAGGTGGATCTTTGGTTCAAGTGGTAGAGTGCTAGACTTGAGCATAAACCTCAGGAACAGTGCCCAGGCCCTGAGTTCAAGCCCTAGGGCCAGCACACACACACACACACAATTGTTGGCTTTGTGGACAAGGACTTGCTGGGTAGCTCAGGCTGCTCTTAAACTTAAATCCTCCTGGGTACTGGGATTACAGGTATGTCTAACATACTTGAATTCACTCAGAATTAAATTCATTCAAATTCATGATGATACTATGGCTTAAAGCTGTTCACACTAATTTTCAAGTATACAAAATATAAATAATATAGGTGGATATGGTACTATGCTACCACATGGTGATTCCAGCCATTACTCAGGAACCTGAAACAGAGAAGAATAAAGATTTGAGGTAAGTATGGTCTACACTGTAGAACTTAGTCTTGCAAGGAAAGAAAATTTTATAAATATTAATCTCCTGTGAAATATACAATATGTTAAATTTATATAATGGAACAAATAGATCATTATAATGGAAATAAAATCTTGGCAGAAATTTTAAATACATACATATGTGTGTATATATATTATATATTTAAATTTAAAGAAGAAAATTTTCAAGTGGTATTATCTGCATCTGTCAATCTGTCACCCACCTATTTACCAACACAGTGATTACTATTTAGTGTTCAAAAAATGCTGTTTTCTCACATAAGTACAAAAAAAGTTCAAAACCAAAAATTCAAAAGTTGCATTATCATATGTACAAAAGTACTTTATTCCCTACCACAAGGATTTGGAGAAAATATGCATTAAGTTAATGGCATGGAATACTGCTCAAGAATGGAAGTCTAAGAGAATGTAGATTGTGTGTGTGTGTATGTGTGTGTTCCATGAGTAAATAATGGAGTCTGAAGTACACATATTACTCTTACTTAGTCTTTTTGCTCAAAGCTGCCATTCTACTACTTAAGCCACATTTCCATTTCTGGATTTTGATTTCTTTCTTTTTTTTTTTGAGGGTCATGGGGCTTAAACTCTGGTCTTGGGCGCTATCCCTCAATTCTTCAGCTCAAGGCGAGCACTCTACTGCTTGAACCACAGTGCCACTTCCAGTTTTGTAGTGGTTTATTGGAGATAGTCTCGCAGACTTTCCTGTTCAGGCTAGCTTTAATTGTGATCCTCAGATCTCAGCCTCCTGAGTAGCAAGGGTTACAGGATTGAGCCACCGGCACCAGCTTGGATTTTGGTTTCTTTCTTTCTTTCTTTCTTTCTTTCTTTCTTTCTTTCTTTCTTTCTTTCTTTCTTTCTTTCTTTCTTTCTTTCTTTCTTTCTTTCTTTCTTTCTTTCTTTCTTTCTTTCTTTCTTTCTTTCTTTCTTTCTTTCTTTCTTTCTTTCTTTTTTGGGGGGTCCGGTAGTGGGGCCTGAATTCTGGGCCTGGACACTCTCTCTCACCTCTTCAGCTCAAGACTAGTGCTCTACAACGTGTGCCACAGCGCCACTTCTGGCTTCTTTCTTTTTGCTTATGTGGTGCTGAGGAATCGAACCCAGGGCCTCATGCATGCAAGGAAAGTGCTCTACCACTGAGCCACCTTCCCAACCCAGATTTTAGTTTCTTAATTGGAGAAATATCGCAGATTATTTTGCATAGGCTGTTTTAAACCAGGATCCTCCATTTTTGGCCTCTACAGTAGCTAAGAGTTAAAACATGAACCAATGGTGGACAGCAACTATGTTAACGTTTTTGTCATGTTTGAATGAATTTTAAATTAAGACATATATGTTACTTTTGAAAATGGCAGGAAATAGTAATTAATGTTTAACAGAATTTAAAACATACCTAGCTCAGAATGGCAAGTAGCTGGGAAGAGGATGGAATAAATAAAAAATTACTTATGACTGTTTTCAGACTGTGCATGGAAATGATTGCATTGTTGGAGAACAAAGACATCAGATAGCTGAGGTCCAGCTGGCTGCCATACACATGATGCCAGCTGCTACTTTTCACAACATTGTGATGTTGCTGGTGACACAGCTCCGTTTCAAGTTGGGAGCCTGAAATACTTCTATTGATCTAGCAGGAGAAACACACCAGTACAAGAAATGTGATTACCAGTGCCGAATGCAAAAAGACATTCAGTCCAAGGAAGACAGAATAACTTTTATCTGAAAGAATTCTCTTACAAAGAATCCTGAGCTGAATATGTTGGTCCATGTCTGATATCTCTGAAATTGAGAGGCTGACTTTTTTTATTGTGAAAATACCATATAGAACAGTTACAATTAAATGGGCAAGATCATGTGTATATTTCTTATCAAGCATTGTTGCCTCCTCCTTTGTTTCCCCTTCCCATCCCTTCCCATTTCCCATCCCTCCCATTGCTCCCCACCCCCTGCCACCACCCCCGGCCAAAGTTATAACCGCTGTTTTCACTGTATTTAATGTTGATATAGTTTGTGGAGGGGATGGGAAACAATAAATCGTTTAAATAGAGAGGCTAATTTAGAAGTTAGCTTGAGACCACCCCAAGTTTTAGGTCAACAGAAAGACACATAGAAAAACCCTATCTTAAAACAACAACAACAAAATAATTCCCAATGACTGGGAATGTGGTTAGTTTTAGAATGGTTGCCTAGCCTGCATGAAGCATTTGATTTGATTCCTCAGTATGACATTAACAGAAAAACTGGAAGTGGTGCTGTGGCTCAATTGGTAGTGTGCTAGCCTTGAGCAAAAGAAGCTCAGAGAGATTGCCCAGGCCCTGATTTCAAGCCCTAGGACTGGCAAAGTTTTTTTTTTTTAAAGAACAAGTTCAAAATGCTGTTTGTTGGAATAAATATGCTGAAGAGTTTTTTGTGCTCAATAGAAAACTGTGTTGTTGGACATTCATAATGAACTTTGTTAGGAAAAAGTAAAATAAATTAATGAAATAATATCTAGCATTGGACAGGACATGGTGAGATCTACAGCTGAATGCTGACTATGGTTACTTCATACAACTAACGTTACAGATACAATTGTCAGATTGTGATATTGTAAAGGTACAATCATGGGTTTTTGTCTTTTTCCAAATAATCTTACGGCTAGGAGCCAGTGGCTCACACTTGTAATCCTAGCTACTAGGGACGCTGAGAACTTAGGATCCATGAGACTCTTATCTCCAATTAAACGTTCAGAAAATGTGAAGTGTAATCTTGTTCAAGTGGTAGAGCACTAGCCATGAGTTCAAGAGCTCAGGGACAACTTGCAGACCCACAGTTCAAGCCCCACAACTAACAAAAACTAATAATATTAATAATAATAGTAATAATAATTTTAAAGTTACTATTAAGGTGTTATATATAAAGACTATCATTTCATAAGTTTGTTTCTTTGATAATAGAAACACAAATCCATTTCCATTGCCAAGAGCCAGGATTTGGCCATCTGCTTTCCACCTGATCTTTGGGTGTAGAGGCAATCTATAATACAAAGGAAACCAAACCAATTCTGACTATAAATATTTTTTCTCTGCATATCTTAAAAAACCATGCTGTCAACATGAAATAAAAAATCCCAAAGTTTAAAACATTCTTCTAGACAAGTTAAAGAATTACTAAGAACAAGTTATTTTAAGAATAATTTCAGAGATCTTGAACTCAGGGCCTGGGTTCAAATTCTGAGACTTATTACTCAAGGCTAGTGTTGCCATGTTGAGCCACAGTGACACTTGTAATTTTCTCCTGGTTAATTGAAGAGAAGTGTCTCACTGACTTTCCTGTCCAACCTGGCTTTGAACTAGCATCTGGAGATCTCAGCCCTCTGAATAGGTACAATTATAGGCATGAGCTACTGGCGCCTGGCTAGACTAATTGCTTAACTGAGAGCTCAGTTAAAATTAAATGTTAATCATGTTTAACTTTGTAAAATAAAGTAAACTGAAATGCCTTCTACTAGAAATAAGGAATCAAATGTGCTCACTGTGTAGGTGGGTTACAAAGTTCTTACCAAAAGCTACATACTTTCCTTGTTTTCTATCCTTCCAAAATGGTTTGCTTTCCAGAATCATGCCTTATCTTTCCTTTCTGGTTTCTTTAGCTTATTTCATACATGCTCACAGCTTCTTCAGCTATCATTTACTCATGTGAAGAGCTTGTAAATATCTATTTTCAATCCAAACTCCTTGTATGCCCCTCTCATCCATATATTAAAGTGCCATAAATACATGTGAAACAGTAATCTTGTCTTTCCATTACTGGATATTAATGTGTAAGTAAAATTTAGGAAAATAATGGAATAACATCAATAAATATAACTGATGTTTGTAATAGTAGTGCTAAACATTACTACAATGCTGATTATTTTCTGAGCAATTTAATATCAAGCTCAAGGAAAACAACGTTGTTGAATGCTGATATTGGGGTTTAAACTCGGGACCTTACCTTCTCACTCACGTGTTTTCCCTCAAGGGCGGTGTTTTGCCCTTGAACCACAGATTCCCTTCCAAATTCATTTGGGAGATTACTTAGAGATTAGAAAAACTCATCATCTTTCCTTCTTGGGCTGGATTAAAACCTGGATTCACAGATATCAGCTCTCTGAGTGGCTAGGATAATTATGTGTGCTAACAATGTCCAGTTTCAAGGAGAGGGCAAGGTACTGATTTCAAGCTCCAGGAGCAGCACAAAATCAAAACCAAAAGTTATGACATATAAATATACTGATAAACTAGGAACCCAAACAAACCAAATGTGAGTATCTAGATGGGTGAAGGACTTAATAGCATTATCACTATTACCTTCTCTGGCATTTTGAAAAATCTGAAATTATGGGTTACACGCATAGCTTAGTTGATATAGTACTAGCTGAAGAGCAACAGCATCAAACACCAAATACAAATCCCAGTCTCAGACTTTAAATAAAATCTGAAATAATTTGTTTCTAAATGAGAAATGACCATATGAAAACTGGAAAATTCGGGAAGACCGAATTTTAAATTTCAGTGATTACCATACAGTCTTATCAGAGCATGTGTAACTTTATACTACATGAAGTGGGTTATATTAAGGGCTTAAAAACTGTACACATTTATACTGCTAAAAAAAAGCATAACTTACCAGGACACTGGGAATTCACATCAATAATTCTAGCCTAGGGCTCTGGTACTTGAGCCACAAACTCCATTTCCAGCATTTTGGGTTTTTACTTGGAGATAGGAGTCTCACAGGTTTTCCTCCCATGGCTGGCTTTGAAACAAAATCCTCAGCTCTTTGACTACTGAGTAGCTAGGATTTCAAGCTTAAACTGATACTCTTTTATTCCTCTATTCTCTTCTATTCTTCTTTTGCTCCTCTATGGATATTTAAGAATCACTTTGTTAAGTGGCTTAAAAACCTTGCTTTTGAACACATCAGAGACAAATCAATGAAAATAGAAGCTGTGTCAGAATAGATCAATAAATGGACATATATTTAAAAAGACTGATCAAAATACATAATAACAAAGCAGAGAAGAAACCAGTTGCCAATAACCAAAACAAATGAATACTTTATCAGAAATCCTACAGTTGTAAAATTAAAAAGTGAAGTAATAAATAACTTCAGATGATTTATTCAAAGATGAAACCTATCAAGCCTACTTAAAGAAGAAAGAGACAAATGGAATCTATGCATATTTCATTATTTTACATTTAAATGCATTCCAATCAAGAAAACTCTAGGAATTAATGAATTTATTATTGATTTTTCCTAAAACTTTGAAGAGATCATTTTGATTCTACAAAATACTTCCTTAGAAAGTGAAGAAAGAGTAGTTGCCCTATAAAAGGTTCTTTAAAAATATACCTGGCTGAATTTTGTCTGGAATTATATTCCATGTCCTGGGCAATGAAGGGAAATTTTTTTCAGGACATTGAGTTGTCTAATCATTAAGTACTTGATTCTTCATTTACTCAGTCCTTGTTTTTTGTATAACACTTGGAAGCTTCCATAAAATCTATTTGGAGGGTTTTTACTCAAAGCAGAATGACATAATGTAGGCATCTCAGGATTTAGAGCAGTGAGTATGAAAGCCATGAACAGTTAACTTGTCTTTGAATAAGTTTTTAATACATAGAACATAAGTAAGAATGAACATTTTAGGTGACGAGTAAGGGAGACAAGGAGGTGGTTGAGCACCTCCATAGGAAGACAAAAGCTTGGGATACACCCTGAGGGAGAATTGTCCTATCCTGTCCTGTCTTGTCAAGGTACTTGTCATGAATTGGGTGCCTGCATAGGGAGGGCTGGCACTGCTAGCACAGCAACATGAATATGGTCAGCTTGCCACCATCCATGGTCAGCAGCAGAAACCAGATGAAGTGGAGCAGGGATTATACAGAGGGCGACCCGTGCTTGATGGATGATGCTTCTGTGCATACATGATGGAGACCACAGTCCAGCTTTTGTTTTTCCAATAGAGAAACTGCAGCGCTGCCTAGGCCATAAGCATGTCCACTTGCCTTGGAAGCTGTGGGCTTCCTCCACCAGGAGTCCTCCACCAGGATGTTGGTGCAGCTCACACCGTCTGTGGAGGGTAGGAAGTAATATCAAGATTCCCAGGAGTTCTCTCTTTCCATAGGGTCAGTGCCCAAAGCGGATGGAGCCAGGAGTGTAACTGTTTCCAGGAACCCAAACGGGAACACTTCAGGGCTGTGGAGAAGTGGGGTCCATCAAACAAAACCCTAGCCAGACATCACATCCACTTCTGCCTTCTTTGGGGACTCCAACGCCAGCATGTACAGTGCTGCTGTGCTGTTGTGCTGGCCATGAGGGAATAACAGCAGTATGCTCATGAGCACATGAGCTCCTGGGCCTCAGAAGGCTTGCTCTGGGACATGTATCTGAAGAAGAGGGTCCAGTACTTCTGGTGTACTGTGTCCTGTCCGCCCTTCTCCATACACTTTACCTTGCATGTGATTGTGGGCTTCATTGTGGGAGCCTTCCTGCTTCACCATCACTGCTGCCAATGTTGCCCAAATTCTATAACCTTTAGAAAGACTAGGTCAAAGCCTGAGAATATTAGCAGAAATTGGGTACCTCAAAGAAGAGGATAGGGAAAAGGTAGATAAATGAAGGGAGGAAGGGGCAGAATGTAGTCGAGCTCATTGGGAGAGAGTGAGTGAACAGAAGATGTTTCATGAAAGGAAATGTTCTCTTCTGACTCATGCAATTGTATTCCCTCTACACTACCTCTTTATCATAACTATAAACTAAATTAATTTTCTAAAAAGGAATTCATTTCATATAATACAAAACTATGAAAAATAAGGGAAGGGGTGTGTCAGAGGGGGGTGGGAATGTTGTAGGCGTGGCATGGATCAATAGACACTGTATTCATAAACTGCTTTGTCACATGGCACCTCTTTTCTACAACTACTTAAAGACAATTGACAAATAAAAATAATAAAGGAATAGATGTAAATCAAGGTGAATACAGGAGAAAGAAATGGTTGATATATACTTCTGATATAGAATAGGGCTTCCTATTAGGTTAGGAAGGGTCCGAAAACTCTACTATTTTTGTAGTATTTCAGAATAAGATGAGATTCATAAAGCATGGTTCATTATATTTGTCAAACATAATTTAAATAGTTGTTAATAAGCCAACAACATTAAATTCCTATATTATCTACATGAATACATTTAATTTATGACCATGGTGTGACAGAAAAATCTAAGGAAATGTTTTATTTATCTTTTTGGTCGGTCATGGGGTTTGAACTCTGGGCCTGGGCACTACCCACCATCTCTTCAGCTCAAGGCAAGGACTCTACCACTTGAGCCACAAAGCCATTTCTGCTTTTCTGGTGATTAATTAGAAATAAGAGTCTCATGGAATTGCCTGTCTGGGCTGGCTTTGAAGCCGGATCCTTAGATCTCAACAAATTGAGTAGCTAGTATTACAGGCGAGGGCCACCGATGCCTGGCTAAAAATCTTAATTCCAATTAATTAGGAGAAAGCTAGAACTTGAGGCTTTGTTTAAAAGGTGGAATGAAGGCAAAAAGTGAAAAGCAAATACTAGCAGAGAGGCAGACAGAGAATGAGAGAGAAAGAGAGGGAGGGGAGAGACGTAGAGAGGGAGGGTAAGAGATGGAGGGAGAGAGAGGGAAAAATGTAAAAACCTGGAAGAACAATGGGAAGAGACAGGCAAAAGAGGGTAATGAAAGTGAATATTATCAAAATATGTAGTCTAAAAACATGAAAATATAATGGAGTCCATTATTTGTCTAATAATAAGACAATATGTCTAATAGAAATTCAAGTTTGAAAGCAAATTTCTCAATTTATAAATTTTATTTAGACAGTGATGAGGACGGATGTTAGCTACTGGAGAAGGTATTACTTACATTCCATTCTAAGGCCCCGACCACAATCCTTGAAGATGCTCCTACCCTAACCAGGCCAATGAAGTGCCCACTGCCAATTTTAACAGCAAAAAATAGAGAAGTGTCATTCTGAGAACCAGAGAATTATAATGACCAGCCATCTGTGGCTAAAGCTTGTAATCCTAATTACTCAGGAGCCTGAGTTGTTAGGATCCATGTCAGAACAAGCAGGAAAGTCTCTGAGACACTAATCTCAAGTGAAACACCACAAATAGGAAACGGAGCTGTGGTTCAAGTACAAAGTCTCCAGGACAGCACTCAGGCTCTGAATTCACCCTCAGGTTCAGAAAATACACACACACACACACACACACACACACACACACACACACACACACACACACAAAGTTAATTATGTATTAGAAAACTCAGTCATGTGTCAACATTTAATGTTCACAAATGTTAAGTCCCACTGAATTTCACATTCTCTTAAAGGGGACTATTTCCTTGGCAGAATGTCCTACATTTTAAAAAGGAATTTATAGCCATACTTCTTTGGCAGTCTCTATCACAAATTAGAATGGTTTGGAAGGGTAGGGAATGGGAAACTATAGCCACTTTCCTTATGCTCCAATGATATTCTTACACTTCACTAGTGGAAAGACATTAGCAGTAATGAGATGTGTCTAAAATAATTTAAAACCATTGAAATTTCCACTGATCATGTACAGGCTGATTAATTAAGTACAATGTGTCATATATAGTGAACACCGCAGGTTGCTTGGTCAAGTGAGAAGAAACCTATATATGATATAATCGGTAAAATCTTATGTGAGTATGTTATACTCATGGACACAGATGTTTGTATATGCATGGGAAAGGTTCTGGCAATGGTATTCTTTTGGGAACGGCATATATGATTGTGCAGATGGAGTGGGGAGAATGATTTAAACCCTAGATTTCAATTATGACAGTTATATACAACTAAAGTCTGTTACTTTAAAAATTAAAAAAGACTTACTAGCGTATGAAAAATTAACAAAGACTTACTAGCGTATGAGATAAGAAAAATAACACATATATCTGTAGTAATTTTTTCTCACTTTTTGATTAGCACACATTCTTCCAAGGGATTTGATTATGACATTTTTGTATATTCAAACAATGTATTTTTATAAGACTCATCTCTCCATCACTGTCACACATCTTTAGCCTTTCTCAAGTCAATGTCAACATGCCTTGTTGTTTATTTTTCACACCTATTTAAAAACTATATATTTTGAACATGTTTGCCTACTTTTGTAGTCTGTTTGTCATACTCACTTCCATTAAAACACGCACCTATGATAGTAGCTGTTTTGCATTCCTATCTCTCATTTTAATTAAATTGCATGAAAATAGTATTTAAGAGATTTCACCATAAACGTTTACAAACTCTTATTGAGTAATCTTAATGATATTGATGACCTCAGTCTCCCTTTCCCCAACTAGCCTACTCATCAATATTCAATAGATTTCGGTGAGTTTCCTTTTGTCAACATTGCCATGCACAGATGACAAATAAATTTATTTATCCTTCCCCAATCCTACTAATCCTCTCAAAAATTCCTAAACGTTCAGACAGATTCTATACATGTATTTATATATGATTCTCTATGTGTTTACACATGCTTATATTTTAGATTATATATTTACGTATTATAGAAAACATGTGACCTTTATCCTTCTTAACCTGTTTACTTCACTCAGCCTGATAGTCTCCATTTCTATCCATTTACTTGCAAATGAAAACATTTCATCCATCTTAATGTATGGTGTGAATTAGAAGGGAAAGACCTGGCAGGGAATACACAATGGGAATCTGGTAACCTGCAATTATCATTTAATGCCACGTGGCCAGAAAGATTGCTGGTGTGAGTGCAGATGGAGGGAAGTGAGAAATCAAGGAAGCCTCCAACATGTCCAAATGTGCCAGAAGACCTCTTCACCAGGACGAAGAATCTGGGGTGATAAGGGAAGAAATAGCCAAAAAGTTTGAGCAGGGAAAGGAGATGAGATAACTGGGAGCCACGTGCCACAGCAAAGTCAGGTAAAATGAAGAATGGAGCTGACACAGACTTGGCAAAGTTTAAGGTACTGGGGTCTTTGACAAAGCCATTGAAGGCTATCAGATAATTGTTGATTGAATATAAGATAGTGAAAGAATACAATTATAAAGTAGGGAGTGGAAAATTATTATTGTATTTCAAGTTCCTTGGGTACCATTGTTATACACTTGCTTACTAAGAAATTATCATAACATTGAAAAAAGAAGCCAAAATAGGAACTGGTAAATCAACTGGCTGCGAAAGTTAGGATTTCAAACATATTTTTGTCTTCTAAAATCCCATACAATTGTAACAGTCTTACAAGGGAACATGGGAAACAGATTCTGCTTTTGTGAGTACAGAAAACAATTCTCCAAGCCCACCAAGCTTGTCACACCAAAGATTGGGTTCTCAAAACCCATGAGGAGATATTGTCATTAGAATCTTCTACATAGGAGCTCAATGCAAATTATTTATTTTTGTATTGATCTTTTGCTAACTGACCTTAAAAAAATAAAAGTAAAGCCTAATTCTGTTACAAAGAACAAGATCTCCCAGCCAAGAGAAGCCAGGCTCATATTCTTTCTGACTGCCTGCTGATTAGTCATTGGTGGTACTTTTGTCCTGACATAACACTTCTCTCTATGAGGTGTTATCCTGCTTTGAGAAGGCAAATCCTTGGTAGAATCATGATTAACTTGAGGACAAGGAGACATTCGTTAAACTTTTCTTTAGTGGTATTTTAAAGACACAATGAGAGTATTATGGTGCAAGACCATTCAAGGAAATACTTTTAAACCAAGAAACCACCTCAATCAGTATTGGCTAGGTGTAATGGCATATATCTGTCATTCCAGTTTATATGGGAGGCAGAACTAGCACAGCTAGTTTTCTGGGCTGTTGCCCAGGAAAAACCTACAAGAACCTATGCACAACATAAGTATTATTAAAAGGGCTGTCAGTTCAGTTCTTCCCTAACAAGTTTAATTTCATATGTGACAAATCTCGGTACACTCTTCCACAGTGAATTTATAGAATGACCCAGGCTCAAGTGTGGACTGAGTTTCCACATCTTCCTCCCTCAGTAGCCTCACACACTCCAGCACACACATGGGATTGAGCTAGGCAGCTTCCTCTGCTGCTAGCAGGGGTTAAGGCTTTGTGCCATCAACAAATTAGTACACATACAAACACCCAAAGAGTATTCTGTTTTCCACTCTGCTTCTATCCATCCAGTACTCTGCTGGTATGCCCCTCCAAGGTTCAGAAAATTCTGGTCCCTCCTCATGGACATCCTCACATTTGATCTACCTAGAAAACACCTGTTCCACTTCCAGAATCCTCATAGGACTCTACCTGTATAAGTCCTCTTCTGTATTACTGTACTCAAAGCCCAAGATAATATTTCACACTATTCTTTACCTGTGTACTTCCTAACAGTCTTCTTGTCCTGCCCTGGAAAATGGTGTAATTAGTTTACTATGCATCTCACTGCGCTTCTAAATAGCTCACTTATCTAGAGCAGGATATTCTTTCTACAGATATCTTCCAATATAGAACAATACTTTGTAAACACTGTGCATGGCATCAAACTACTGGCAGTTGAGTAGAAGTGTGTACTAATTACAGAGCATCCATGCTATGTGTGATGCTACTCATTTGGAATCCTACCACTCAAGAAGTTGAACTAGAACATCATGGGTTCAAGATCAGCCTGGGCTAAAATATGTCTCAAAAATAAAAGGACAATCCTGCTTTAGTAAAGGAATTACTTTGAGGAATAACACACCTAAATGAAAATCTAAAAGGACAAAACAAGGTAACACACATCACCCCATCAATGCTCCACAGCTTACTCACTACCTACCATGAGAGATTTCCATCATCCAGGAATAAATCTTCCATTACAGCACAAAACAGAAACAAAAATACCCCAGAATAATTCTTGAAACGGATTTTCCCTTAAACACAGTTCTTATACATGGGATGAACCACTTTTAGGCACAGTACTACCAATAAAAAGGGGAAAATGAAATATATAAAATTTTAAAAATTAAAATTAGTGTAGTGTCTCAACCCTATAAAATAGTTACTTGGAAAGCAGAGTTCAAGGTTGCATAGGGAACAATTATCCAGATCCCCTTCTCAGCTGGAATTTTAGCTTAGTGGTAGAATGCTTACCTAGCATGCATGAAGCCCTGGGTTTGATTCCTCAGTACCACCTAAACAGAAAAGGCGGCACAAGTGGTAGAACACTAAACTTGAGCAAAAGAAATTAAGGGACAGTGCTCAACCCTGAGTTCAATCCCCACAACTGGCAAAAAAAAGTCCCATTCACAATCAATAAGTAAGTACTTGTGCTTCCAGGTATGTAGGTATGTATGAGATACATTCTAACACTTATTCTTTTTTGTGTGTGTGTGATAATGAGTACATTTCTTATCAAGCATTGTAGCCTCCTCCTTTGTTTCCCCTTCCCATCCTTTCCCATCCTTCCCCATGCCCCCCACCCAATCCTCCCAGCCCCCCCCCCCCCCGCACCAAATTTGTAAGTTTCGTTTTCGACATAACGACTTGTACATCTCATTGTTGCAATGGGTCCACTTGTATCCCTATTAAAACGATTTGTTTTTCCCCTTCCCCTCCACAAAATATACCGACATGAAATACAGTGAAAGCAGGGTTTATACTGTGGGGGAAGGACATACAAAGCAACAAAGAAATAATCTTATAAATGCATTAGAAACAATCACATGAAAGAGAAAAAAAAAACATTTGAATACATATCTTAGGGTTCATTTCCCTAACATCATCTTATCTGAACTTTTCTGCTTGACTCAGACGTATACTAGATATTGCAAATAAGGGAAACCATGGGACCTATGTTTCTTTGGGCTTGGCTTACTTCACTTAATATAATTTTTCCAAGCTTTTCCATTTCCTAACAAATGGGGCAATGTCATTCTTTCTAATGGAGGCAGAGAATTCCACTGTGTATATATACCACATTTTCTTGATCCACTCATCTACTGAGGGGCATCTGGGTTGGTTCCATATCTTACCCATAGTAAATAATGCTGCAATAAACATAGTCGTGCTGGTAGCTTTAGTGTGGTCTTGTGTGTCAGCATTTGGGTAAATGCCCAAAAGTGGGATTGCTGGGAAATAGGGGAGCTCTATGTGGCGGAACCTCCATACTGCTTTCCAAAGTGGTTAAACGTTTACACTCCCAACAACAATGCAATAAGGTTCCCTTCTGTCGACATCTGCTCCAGGATCTGTTGTTATTAAAGTTCTTGATTTTAGCCATTGTAACTGGAGTGAGGTGGTATCTCAATGTTGTTTGGATTTGCATTTCTTTTATGGCTAGGGAGGTTGAGCATTTCTTCATGTGTCTATTGGCCATCCTTCTTTCCTCTTCAGAAAAGTTTCTGTTTAAGTCTTTAGCCCATTTGTTTATTGGGCAGTTGTTTCTTTGAAGATTTGTTGTTGGGATATTTAATTTTTTTAGTTCAAGATATATTTTAGCTATGAGACCGTTGTCCGTTGTACGGCAAATGAAGATATTTTCCCAATCCGTGGGCTTTCTATCGCTCTTTCTAGCTATGTCCTTTGCCATGCAGAAGCTCTGCAATGTCATGCAATCCCATTTGACCAACCTTCCTTTGCTTTGTTGTGTTTCTGGGTCTTTATTAAGAAACTTTCGGAGATGCTGGAGGGGATGTGGACAGAAGGGAACCTTACTTCATTTTTGGTGGGAGTGTAAACTTGTTCAACAACTTTGGAAAGCAGTATGGAGGTTCCTCAAAAGACTTCACATAGAACTCCCCTATGACACAGCAATCCCACTTTTGGGCGTTTACCCAAATGTTTACAAACAAGACCACACTAAAGCTACCAGCACAACTATGTTTATTGGAGCATTATTTACCATAGCTAAGATATGTAACCAACCCAGATGCCCCTCAGTAGATGAATGGATCAAGAAAACGTGGTATATATACACAATGGAATTCTCTGCCTCCATCAGAAAGAATAACATTGCCCCGTTTGTTAGGAAATGGAAAGGCTTGGAAAAAATTATATTAAGTGAAGTAAGCCAAGCCCAAAGAAACATAGGTCCCATGGTTTTCCTTATTTGCAATATTTAGTATATGTATGAGTCAAGCAGAAAAGGTTCAGATAATGTGATGTTAGGAAAATGAACCCTTAGATATGTAAATTAAATGTTTTTTTTTCTTTCATGCATTTGTTTCTAATGCATTTATAAGATCATTTCTTTGGTGCTTTGTATGTCCTTCCCCCACAATATAACCCCTGCTTTCACTATATTTGATGTCAGTATAATTTTTGGAGGAGAAGGGGAAAAACAAGTCTTTTAAGGATACAGGTGGATCTGTTGCAACAATAAGTACAAGTTGTCATGTCGAAAACGAGCTTTACAACTTTGGTGGTGGGGGGAACGATTGCGTGGGAGGGACGGGGGGAGGCAGGGAAGGGATGTGAAGGGTAAACAAAGGAGGAGGTTGCAATGCTTGATAAGAAATGTACTCATTATCTTGCCTATATAATTGTAACCCCTCTGTACAATATGTTCACAATAAAAAAATAAAACTGAATAGCTTATATTCAATGAATTAATGTGAATGATTTTAAAACAAATTTAAAATGAATAAATCTGTCACACTGAAAAAAAAGAAAAGGAAAGAAAATTTCAGCTTATGCCAAGGTGACCTAGGGTTTCTCCTATTCCATCCTGTAATGTTTTCAGTCTAACACTGCATTCTAACACAATTTAGGGAACCCATGATATTCGTTCAAAGTAACTGCTAAAAACAGGGCCAGCTGTCTAACACTTGTCTAACAGTGCAAGTAAATGAGTTTAATCTATGTACACAGTGCATGTGTACACACCTAGAGTCCTACAACAAGAAAGAGATTCTGATAATTATGTGGTACATATGCTGCCTCTTTCTACTATTTGGTCTTTCTAGAATAATACCATATGCACAGCAATGGGTGCAAGATGAACTCACCACCTTCTAGGAGATGTGTGGACTGATCACATAGAAACAAAAACATGTATATTTTCTCTTGATGTACATATTATAAAAATATATGCATGCTCATATGTGTCTAAAGGTTGAGTATATTTTGTAGCTATATGACTCCATATGTTACATAAGCACTGAGAAATGTAAGGAAGGACTGACTAAAGGTTACCTCAGAAAAATTACTGAGACAGGCCTCTGGACTCATTATTTTTTTCTGTTTAATTAGAGATAGAATCTTACAGACTTTTCTGCTTTATGGAGCTTCAAACTACAATCTTCCATGTCTCAGACTCCTAAGTAGCTAGAGTTACAGGCATGCCAGATTGGAGATGTAGCTTTAGTGGGGAAGCATCATCCTTGAGAGAAAAAGCTAAGGAAGTGAATAAGGGCTTGAATTCAAGCACTAGTACTGGGGTATATGAGCTCACACATGCATACACACACACATTAACAAGAATGAAACTCTGGTGTCCCAGCTATATCTGTATACTTTAAATCACCTGTAGATTGTGGTTTAATAATCTAATAATACAAAAATTAATCCTCAAGCTCCCTCCTCTTTATCACATTAGGTGTCTTAATTACCTTATCAGGGTTTTTTTCCTTTTCTTTTTTTCTTTTTTTTGTGTGTGTGTCTGTGTGTCTCTGTGTGTGTGTATGTGTGTTATACACACACTCTGGTGTACGTATAACAATACTTAGACTTGAACTCAGTGAATTGGCATGATGCTTTTGCTTCTTCTCTCAAGCCTATTGATCTACCCCTTGAAGCACAGAACCACTTCCATCTCTTTGCGGGAGAGAAGTGTCCCATTCATTTTCTAGGGCAAGCAGGGCTCAATCAGAGGTCTTTATATCTCACTCTCATGAGTATATTTGTTCTTATGTGCTAAAATCATCAGGTAATAGTCTTAGTTAAAATTAAAAACAAATCTGGGACAGTACTTAGGCCTTGATTAATGCCCTAGGACCAGCACAAAAAATAAATGCAGTTTCTTGTGATTATTAGACTTCACTTATTGCTATTTCTAGGATTATCATCTATGTCAAGGGTCTCTGGAATGTGACTTCCTCCATAGGTAAGGGATCATTCTAAATCAATCAGTCAAAAGTAACCATAAATCCTCCATATATTACCTTTGTAATATCAATTACATTTGTTAATGTTTAATTAATGCTATGACATTTTTAGACCTCAAACATCACTAAGGACTTTTTTTAGAAAACCTATTTCTATCTCTATTAGTATTCTACCCACTGTGACACTGAAGAAGTGAAATCATACACTACCCAACTTAAAGGCCTACACCAAGAAACAATTAGGTGGCAGACATTGGTACAGGCAAGTTGTACCCTGCATATTCTCCTAAGTCAATTAATACTAAAAACATGGACATAGGCCAGCCTGAGTTGTAGTTGAATATCTTGTCTCAAGAACAAAAAGTGAGGCCTGAAAACGTGGCTTAGTGGGAGATTGCTTGCCTAGCAGCCATGAAGCCCTGAGTTTGATTCCTCAGTAAGATATAAACAGAAAAAGCTAGAAGTACATTGTGGCTCAAGTGGAAGAGTGCTAGCCTTAAGTAAACGAAGCTCAGGAAAATGACCAGACCCTGAGTTCAATCCCCAAGACGGGTTAAAAATAGGTGAATACAGGAAGCAGGGAGAAGAGGTGCAGAGCTATTTATCAGAGCCTACATTTTCCCAGCCTTCATGACCTTTCATCTTGTGATTTGTTTTCATTCTATTCAGTGGTCAACAAACTAGTTTCCACTGAGTCTCTGAATCTTGTGTTATTGAATGTTAGGAATCTTAATTTTGGTATTGGGGATTTTGCTAAATGGAAGAGCACTTGCCTGACAACTGCCAGGCCCTGAATTTGTTCTCAGGTCTGAAAATAAAAATTCTTTAATCTTATTTAGTTTGTGACTTACTTCACAGAAGAAATAAATGAATTCACTCATTCATAGAATCACAAATTGATACATTTTCTGAGCTCATTTGAGAAAATTTACTATGAAAAAGCATAACATAAGTTACACACTTATGGTTCACATTTGTAATCCAAGCCACTCAGGAGGCTGACATTGGAGGATTATGGTTTGAAGCCAGTTGGTGCAAAAAACTCCATGAGTCTCTTATCTCAACCAGTAAAAACCAATTGGCAAAAAAAAAAAAAAACCGTAGCTGTCACTCAAGCTGTAGAATGCTAGCCAAGAGGTCCAAAGCTACAGGGCAGCACCCAGTCACTTAGTTCATGTCCCAGAAGAACTGGCAGGAAAAAAAAACAAAATCAAATTCAAAACCGCTTTATTAGGTTCAAAATAGTTCATAATCATTGAGAAAAATTTGCCATTTTGAGCCAAACAATCATTTTTCTACTAATGACACAGAATAAAACACTTTACTTCTTAATTAGCGCTAAATCATGTAGGATTTCACTGTGTGGAAAGGTATCTTTTCTAATGATAGCAGAAAATTTCAGCATCACTTTATGTATTATATCCCAGGACTGTAAAACATATAAAGTTAGATTTGGGAGTTTCGGGAAGATGGTGGAGGAGAAGCTGGAGGCAAAACAAGCTCTCACATAGAAAGCAGTTTTAGAGTTCCAATGAACAGTCCTAAGCCAGAGAATCACACCAAGTGTGCTATCACAGGACAGAGAGTTAGGCCAGAGAGGGAAAATCCAGGCAAGGAGACAGATCGGAGCTCTTGAAAGGAGCTGCCACTGCGGCGGCAGCGGCGGCGGCGTCAGTGGCAGTACCTCCATACCTGAAACAGAGAAAGTCTGGGACGAAAGAGCCAGATGCGGCAGGCGAGCGGATTTTACTCAACACCAGCAAGAACTGACAAGGAGCAGACATCTTCATCCTGCAGTTCGCAGACCAGAGACAACCCAGGAACCAAGACTCGGCGTGAGTAGAAGCCTAACATCCTCACTCCTTCTCAGGGAGCAGAGGAGGGAAGGCCACTCCCCCACACCAGTACCGGAGATCTCCATCTTGGATACCGATAAAGCTCAGCGTAGCTGCTAGCTCCAACTCAGGCCTTGGAATAAAACTAGCGTCATTTAGCAGGTCACAAGAACTAGGCACCCGTCCTAGTAGTGGTTTTCTTCACTGGGTAATCAGAGCCAGAGGGTGCCCCTCCCTTTAGCAGGCTCGACATCAGTAAACAGAAACCCTGAGAGTGGCTCCAGGCTGGGCTCTGTGAGTTTCTCACAAACTAGCCCCCAGGAAAAGCTACTGTTTGCTGAAAGGCCTCAACTCTACCCAGAACCTAGCCTCACCACAGCATCTCCAAACTTGAGGAAAAAGCCATGTCCCTCTTTTGTGATAATCAAAGCAGATCTCCCTACCATTGAACTAACCTGGGAGGAGGATCTCAAAATCCTGGGTAAAGCAGAGCATTTTTCTGCCTGTCCAAAAAAACTGACTTAAGAAACCAACCAAGCCACAGGACCACAAGCAGACCAGAGATTCCAACCAGAGGCTGATTACAGACACAAGGGAGATACAGGATTTTCCCCAACCCTCTCAAAAAAAAATCAAATAACTTTTCTTTTCCTCTTCTTTTTTTTTTAATACTTTTACAAAATTTTTTTTCTTTACTAAAACTTTTTAATTTTTACCTTTTTATGAAAAAAATTGTTTTCTAGTAATTTTTCCCCCTTATAATCTTTATTTTTGGGATACAGGCGTGTGTGGGGTTTTCTTTTTTTTTTTTTTTTTAATTCTTTTTGGTTTTTGCTTAGCTTCACTGAACTTCTGATCTTTTTCTTTCTTCCTTCCTCATCCTTCTCACCTTTTCCTCTCTTTTGTTCTTCTTTATGGGACTTAATTGTTGTTCTGCACATCCTCAGATAAACCCGTAATTGAATATTAGATGCTATCCCTCATTGTGTACACACTTAATCCACAAATTTATTACTCAATTCAAAACTTCTGACACTTAAATTCCTTAATAGCAGTACTACCTCTTTATACCTATATAATATTTTAAGTATTTTTTTTAAGATTTCACATCTCCTTTATATCCTTCCCCTGCTCTCATTATATTCACGTTCTTTGAATAATTTGTTCTCGATTCTGCATATTATTAATTTGTATTTTTCTATTTTTTCTGGTCTTTTTTTTTCTTTCTCTTTCTTCTTGTTTTCTCTCTTTACTTTCATCCTATCCAACCTATATCCAGCTTTGAGACTAGGACTTAGTTAAGTTAACTCTCCCTGTAGCTTCCCACATCACTCTATTCCTATTTTGTAACAACATCTCTCCCTAACCCTAATAATTTCTGATTTACCAAATTCTTCTTTGCGGTTCATAGCCCATTAATATATAGTTGTTTGATGTTGAATAGAGGTATCTGTTGAAGTAGATTGTATCTGCAGACTATTGACTGTGCAAATTCAGACTTTGGTTGACGCTTGCCTTAAGTTACTGTTCTAGCACAAAACTGGTGTTACTTTCATCCCAAATGGGCAGAGTAAGCCAGAAAATCACAAGAAAAATGGCAAGTCCGGGTATTTCCATTCCCACTCATGATAATCAGGGGACAGAACAGATAATGAATAATCCAGAGGAGTGTTCCCAAATAGCTCTACGAAAACTGCTGGCAAACATGATAAATGAAAAGATTGAGAACATACAAAGAACTCTGTATGAGCATAATAGGGAGAGAGAGGAGGCAAAAAAAAGGTCAATGCAGGAAAAGATTGAAAACCTAAAAAAGGCTCTGTATGAGTGTGATAGGGAGAGAGAGGAGGCAAACAATAGGTCAATGCAAGAAAAGATTGAAAACCTACAAAGGGCTATATGAGTGTGAGAGGGAGAGAGAGGAGGCAATCCAAAGTTTTATACAGCAAAATCATGAGAGTGAGTTAGCTACTCAAAAACTGATACAGGATTTGCGTGAGCAGCTTGAGAATACTCAAAGAGAAAGGCAGGAATGGCATGAACAGTCTGAGAACACTCAAAGAGAACTACAAGAATGGCATAAACGGGAGGAAGCTAACCAAAGAGAAAAACAGGAGTTGAGAGACCAGGATGAGAACACACAAAGATCACTAAAGGCATTCATGGGATCCATTAACAAAGAGCTGAAGGAAATTAGGGAGACCACAAAGCAAATACTGAATGGAACCCAACAGAAGGAATGGGAGTCCAAGGAAACCATAATCAATCAACTGATTTGAGAATAAACACTTAACACCAAATTAAGGAAGTAAAGAAGTTCATACAAGATCTAAAACAAACTTCAACAAAGAATTTGAAGCGATCGAAGTTGACCAAATAGAAGGAAAAGAAATAAAAAACAAAGTAGAAAGCCTTGACAGCAGGTTAGACCATGCAGAAGATCAAATCTCGGGGATTGAAGATAGCCAAGACATTATAGAGAAAGAATATGCAACAATCCAAGACAAGTCCAAGAAATATGATAGATCTATCCAACACTTGGAAGACACCATCAGAAAGCCTAATCTAAGGATAATGGGTGTAGAGGAGTACCTAGAAACAGAAGTTAATGGTCTAGGAAATTTGTTTAACAGGATCCTAGCAGAGACCTTCCCAAACATGCAAAAAGATAGGCCTATTCAGATACAAGAATCTTATAGAACTCCAAATAGACCAGATCAGAATAGGACATCCCACCGTCACATTATAATTCATACAGGATCAACTCAGACCAAGGAAAAGATCCTTAAAGCTGTGAAGGAGAAAAGATTAATAACCTATGAAGGGAAACCAATTAGAATCACTTTAGATTTCTCAGCAGAGACAATCAAAGCAAGAAGAGCCTGGAATGATGTATGCCAAGACCTAGAAACAAACAACTATCAACCAAGAATACTGTACCCAGCTAAACTCTCCTTCATAACTGAAGGCCAAATAAAAACCTTCCATAGCAAAGAAAAATTGAAACAATACATCTCCACCAAACCAGCCCTACAAAAGATTCTTAAAGATGTCCTACACATAGAAAACCAACAAGACCACAATAAAGGCCAAGAAAATGCACCCAAACTGAGAATCCAAGAACCATAGGAAGAACCCAGTGTTTGCAACCCCCAAGAAGGTGGATAATATGGCAGGAACTCCCAAATACCTCTCAGTCCTATCTCTTAACATTAACGGACTGAACTCTCCAATTAAGCGACATAGACTGTCTAGTTGGATTAAAAAACAAGATCCTTCGATCTGCTGCCTTCAGGAGTCACATCTTGTCCTTAAAAACAAACACATTTTCAATGTTAAAGGCTGGAGCAAAATCTACCAAGCAAACAGCCCCCATAAACAGGCGGGAGTTGCAATCCTAATATCACATAAAATAGACTTCAAATTAAAATTCGTGAGAAGAGATAAAGAAGGTCGCTACATTCTAATTAAGGGATCTCTCCTTCAGGAGGATATTACAATTCTAAATATCTACTCGCCAAACAATGGAGCACCCAAATTTATCCAAGAAACACTACTTTCCCTCATGTCCCACATAGATCCAAAGACATTAATTTTTGGGGATTTTAACAAACCACTCTCTCCACTAGATACTTCAACTTGGCAAAAACTCATCAGAGAAACCGCAGATCTAAACAGCTGCATAGATCAACTAGATTTAACAGATATCTACCGAATATTTCAACCAGCAGCATCAGAATATACGTTTTTCTCAGCAGCACATGGAATATTTTCTCAAATAGACCACATTTTAGGCCACAAAGCAAATTGTCTAAATTCAGAAACAATGAAATTATACCTTGCATTCTCTCTGACCACAAGGGAATAAAATTGAAACGCAATACCTAAAGCAACCAAAGAAAGTCCAGTAACACATGCTGGCTTAACAACACACTGTTAAATCACGAGTGGGTCATGGAACAGATTAGAAAGGAAATTCAAATGTTCATGCTATTCAACAAAAATGAACACACAAATTACCAGTTCCACTGGGACACAACAAAGGCAGTACTCAGAGGCAAGTTTATAGCTCTGAGTTCCTACATCAACAAATTGGAGAGATCTGAAACCAACAATTTAATGAGACATCTGAACCTCCTTGAAAAAGAGCACCAACACAAACCACAATCCAGTAGATGGAAAGAAATAATTAAAATTAAATCAGAATTAAATGAATTAGAATCCAAAAAAACTATAGAAAGAATCATCAAAACAAAGAGTTGGTTCTTCAAAAAAATAAACAAAATTGACAAACCCTTAACAAATCTTATCAGAAAAAGAAGAGAACACACCCAAATAAATAAACAGAGATGAGAATAGAAACATCACCACTGAAACAACCAAGATTCAGAACATTATAAGGGAATACTTCTCAAAACTTTATGCCAATAAGTTTGAGAACTTGACAGAAATGGACCTTTTCCTGGCAAATATTGACATGCAAAAACTAAACCAAGATCAGATAACCAGCTTAACAGGCCCATATCAAGCATTGAAATAGAAACAGCAATAAGAGACTTCCCATCTAATAAAAGTCCAGGACCAGATGGTTTTACAGCGGAATTCTACAAAGCCTTCAAAGCAGAGCTCACACCAATACTCCTCCAACTCTTCAATGAAATTGAAAGAGAAAGTTCACTACCGAACACATTCTATGAAGCCATCATAACCCTCATCCAAAAACCAAGCAGAGACTCATCAAAGAAACAGAACTATAGACCCATTTCTTTGATGAACATTGATGCAAAACTTCTCAACAAAATTTTGGCCAATGGACTTCAACAATTCATCCAAAAAATCATCCACCAAGATCAAACAGGAATCATTTCAGGGATGCAAAGCTGGTTCAATATACGCAAATCAGTTAATATTATTCATTACATCAACTGGAGCAAGAATAAGAACCACATGGTTATCTCAATAGATTCAGAAAAAGCATTCGACAAGATCCAACACCCCTTCATGATGAAGGTTTTGGAAAAATTATGAATCCATGGAACATTCCTCAATACAATAAAGGCTGTGTATGACAAACCTACAGCCAGCATTATACTTAATGGTGAAAAACTAAAGCCATTTCCTCTTAACTCAGGAACAAGTAAAGGATGTCCACTCTCTCCACTTCTCTTCAATCTAGTAATAGAATGCCTAGCTACATTAATAAGACAAGATGCAAACATAAAGGGGATCCAAATAGGGAAAGAAGAAATAAAACACTCCTTCTTTGCAGATTACATGATCTTGTATTTAAAGAATCCCCTAGACTCCACTCCCATATTATTCAAGCTGATTCAAAACTTTGGCAAAGTAGCAGGGTATAAAATTAACCCCCCAAAATCAATGAATTTTCTGTATGCCAACAAAGAGAAAAGTGTTGCTGAAACTAGGAAAGTAACTCCATCTGAAATACCCCTTAAAAAATAAAATACCTTGGAATTTATTTAACCAAAGAAGTGAAGGACCTCTATGATGAACACTTTAGAATCTTGAAAAAGGAAATCAAAACAGAACTTCAGAACTTAGAAAATGGCACAACTTCCATGCTCCTGGATTGGAAAGATTAACATCGTGAAAATGGCTATATTTCCCAAGGCTATCTACAAATTCAATGCGATACCTATCAAAATTCCAACCTCATTCTTCAAGGAAATAGAAGAGGCAATACATAAATTCATAAGGAACAATAAAAGCCCCCGAATAGCAAAAACGCTCCTTAAAGGAAAGAACACTGCTGGTGTAATATCAATACCAAATTTCAAACTCTTCTGAATAGCCATAGTAATCAAAACAGCGTGGTACTGGCATAAGAACAGACCTCAGGACCAATGGAATAGAATTGTAAACCCAGAAATGAACCTACAGACCTATAGCCAACTAATCTTCGATAAGGGAGCTGAAATAATAGAACGGAAGCAAGACAACCTCTTCAGTAAATGGTGCTGACAAAATTGGTTAACTACTTCTAGAAAACTAAAACTAGATCCTTATATATCACCCTGCACCAGTATCAACTCCAAATGGATCAAAGACCTCGGAGTCAAAGCAGACACTGTGAAAACATAACAGGATGGAATAAGCAGACACTGTGAAAACGTAACAGGATGGAATAGGAGAAACCCTAGGCCTCCTTGGCTCAAGACGAAACTTTCTTAATAGAGACCTGGAAACACAACAAATCAAAGAAAGGTTGGATAAATGGTATTGCATGAAGTTGCAGAGCTTCTGCATGGCAAAGGATATAGCTAGCAAGATCAATAGAAAGCCCACAGATTGAGAGAAAATCTTCACTAGCCATACAACAGACAAGGGTCTCATATTTAAAATATACTTGAAACTCAAAAATTTAAATCCCCCAACAACAACTCCTTAAAGAAACAACTGCCCAATAAATAAGTGGGCAAAAGACTTGAAGAGAAACTTCTCTGAAGAAGATATAAGGATGGCCAATAGACACATGAAGAAATGCTCAACGTCCCTAGCCATAAAAGAAATGTGAATCAAAACAACATTGAGATACCACCTCACACCAGTTAGAATGGCAAAAATCAAGCACTCTAATAACAACAGTTGCTGGAGGGGATGTGGACAGAAGGGAACCTTACTTCATTGTTGGTGGGAGTGTAAACTTGTTCAACCACTTTGGAAAGTAGTATGGAGGTTCCTCAAAAGACTTCACATAGACCTCCCCCATGACCCAGCAAGCCACTTTTGAGCCTTCACGCAAATGTTTATAAACAAGACCACACTAAAGCGACCAGAACAACTATGTTTATTGCAGCATTATTTACCATAGCTAAGATATGGAACCAACCCAGATGACCACCAGTAGATGAATGGATCAAGAAAATGTGGTATATATACACAATGGAATTCTATGCCTCCATCAGAAAGAATGACATGTCCCCATTTTTTAGGAAATGGAAAGGCTAGTAAAAAATTATATTAAGTGAAGTAAGCCAAGCCCAAAGAAACATATGTCCCATGGTTTCCCTTATTTCCAATATCTAGTATATGTATTTCAAGCAGAAAATGTCAGATAATGTGATGTTAGGAAAATGAACCCTTAGATATGTATTTAAATGTTTTTTCTTTAATGCATTTGTTTCTAATGCATTTATAAGATTATTTCTTTGTAGCTTTGTATGTCTCTCTCCCACAGTATAACCCCTGCTTTCACTATATTTGATATCGGTATAATTTGTGGAGGAGATGGGGAAAAACGAGTCGTTAAAGTATACAGTTGGACCCGATGCAACTATGAGAAGTACAAGTTGTCATGTCAAAAACGAACTTTACAACTTTGGTGTGGAGCAGCAGGGGGGGATTGGGTGGGGGAGCAGGAAGAGGCTGGGAAGGGATGTGAAGGGTAAACAAAGGAGGAGGCTGTAATGCTTGATAAGAAATGTACTCATTATCTTGTCCATGTAATTGTAACTCCTCTGTACAGTATGTTCACAAACAATTAAAATTAAAATTAAAAAAAAAATAAAGTTAGATTTGTGCTCCATGGACCAAATTTCATAACTCATCAAAGAGTATCTTCACAGTACTTAAAGTACTTATATTCTCAACACTGAACCTTTTTCCATTCTGTATTATTAATGAGCACAACATAAATGTTAGTAAGGCTTGCCTTTTCATTGGAAAATTCACAATAATGAATTTTCTAAACTTTCCTTTCTTTTATACAGCAAATAAAACTAAGTATGGTGTGCAGAGAAGTAAGTTAATGTCACCTCTATAATGCTCTGGACCTGCTTGATCATCTCACGTAGCTGCAGCTCTGTCTTCTTTCAGGCATCCTTTCAGGCCAATTGATCTTCTCCTTAGTGCCCAAGTTAGGGAGCTCAGCAACTTCCCTCCAGTCTCCAAGGATACCTCATGGCTGTTTCGTCATTGCAGAAAATAGATTTCTCTATTCTACCAAAAAATAAATGTGATTGGGTTAAGTCTCTACTGACATAAGATTTTATTTTACATTAGTCCATATTTCCTTCAGAGAATTCCCTAAATGTTTAATTAATGGGAGGAAGGGGCTGGGAAAGAGTGAGGGAACAGAAGACACTGTACAAACAGAAATGTATTTATTACCTGACTCATTTAATTGTAATCCCTCTGTACATGTTCTTTATAATACCAATAAAGTAAATTAATAAAAAATGTTCAATTAGACCAACCTGGTCAGAATGTAGACATGTCCAACTAGTCACCTAACAAAATTAATGCTTTACACACACTAAGAAGACAGTAAACTCCCAAATAAAGTGTACTTAAATCATTTGCAAGGCCACTCCAGCCCAGCTGCGATCACCACTCTGGGTCCTTTTTCCAAGATGGGGCACCAGGAACACTGCCTCCTGGGCTTCAATGCAGCTGCTATAAGGGTCTGTGGGGCGCAGCCTTTCCAGCACCGAAGCTGCAGAGTGGAGCCAAGTCAGCGCAGCTTGTTGTGGTACATAATGCTGCTGCAGTTGAAAGGGTGGCAGGCTGCACCTGAGGCCTCTGGTGCCCAGCACCCATCTCAGGCTTGAGTCATTGGGAAGCCCCACGGCGGCAGGGGCAGCTAACATGCTGTGAACCTCCAACTAGCAGTGGGTGCTCCTTGGGCTCAGGCGCCAGCAGCAGCAGGGACTTGGACGGGGAAGCCTCAGGGATCCAGGAGCCTTGGCCCATTGTACCATGCCTCGCCCCTGCTGACGCCTCCTGTGGACTGGCCCATGGACCCTGCTCAGCATCTGTGAGTACCAGATGCTGCTCATCAGCCTCCTGAGTCCCACACTGGAGCTGAGCACCAGCAGCTGAGCACCCCAGGACTGGTTTCTCCACCAGGTCAAGGGCCTCAGGGAGACAGCCAGTGACTTTGCACAAGCCCTACCTCCTCCACCAGGCCTACATGAATTTCAGGCAGCCGCAGGATGAGCCAGAGGCCCGGAAGCAAGTCCTGGCCGGCCAGCAGCTGCCCTATAACCCCAGGCTCAAGGCAGAGCAAATGCACCTGCTCTGCAGAGGCAATGGCAGTGATGGAAGCGACGGAGCTGCAGCAGAAGCACCGCTGCCTCCAGGCCATCCCCAGCTGCCTAGGGGCACCCACACCGTCAACCCCCGGGGCTTCCCACTCCTGCACTGAGGCTGCCCATATAAGCAGTGCTCATTTTCTTCTTTATCCTCCCTTACCCTGCCGAATCCCCGCGGATGCCACTGCCTCCTCTGCCAACTTTGCCCTGGACACTCAGCTGCCGTAGAGTCCCCTCATAGAGTTCATAAGGGTTGACGGCACTTCTGTGGACAGCCCCCAGTAAAGAATCAAGGATCAGGGTGATAGTATGCAGAAAAAGGTATTCCACACATATTTTGATAGACCATGAAATCAGAAGAAAGCAAAAATTATCAAATTTAACAAAAGAGATTAACCAGGCACCAATTACATAATGTACCAATTATATAAGACTTTCTTCCCAGAAAAACACAACTCTTATCTACATAAAAGATAAGGTGTTTAAGTGCCTCTTCATATTTATCTAAAATAGTATACACATTGAAAGGAACTCCACTATATGGATATGCTTCTCATGCATGAGAAGCAAGCACTCTATCATGCAGCCACATTCCTAGGCCAATAAACAAAAGACTTATAAGTGTCAGCTGGGCACTGTTGGCTGATATTTGTAATACTAGCTACTCAGGACGCTAGAAGCTGGGGATTATGGTTCAAGCCAGCCTGAGCAGGTAAATATGTGAGAATGTTAACCAATTATCCACCAAAAATACCAGAAATGGAGCTGTGGCTCAAGTGGTAAAATCCTAGCCTTGAGTAAAAATAGCAAAGGGACAGGGCCCAGCCCCTGAGTTCAAGTCCCACTCTGCACTACCAGGTTAAAAATTTTTAAAAATGATAAAGGAACGTATCTTCTATGGGACTAAAACACTTGTGAGTAGTTGCTGACATACACGCCTGCCTTCCTACACCATGGGACACATGCAACATGATAGACTTAAACATTTCTGTTCATTTCAAGGTTAGGTACAATCACATGATTGCAACATATGTAGAAACTACATCAGAGTGAAGCCCAAGTTGATTTCCTTTGCCAGTGATCTTAGAAGTTTGTCAGAGAAGAGTGTCCTTCACAGGAAGAAAAGAAGCTCCTACTGACTCAACTTAAACTCATGTTGTGAGTAGAAATACTGCTGGGCTGTTTGTCAATGCAGCATTACTTGGCTGGTTTTGACTCATCCTGGTTCCTTGAAGGCAGAGCCCCATCTGGTTGCATGTTGGGGGCCTCAGAGGAGGTCACCATGAAATAGTACCTGAAGAATATCACCAACTCCCCTTCATGAAGCCAGTGGTTCATATGTGTAATCCTAGCTACTCAGAAGGCTAGCAACCTTATGGTTGTGGTTCAATGCCAGCACTCCAATTAAACATCAGAAAATCTGGAAGTGGACCAGTGTCCCAAGTGGTAGTGTGCCTGCCTTGAGCAAAAAAGCACAGGAACAGCCCTAGGAATGGTACACACACACACACACACACACACACACACACACACACACACACACACACCTATACCACTTATTATTAGCTCGTCTAATGCTCCGAACAACCATATCCCTCAGTTATCCTTATTTCCATATTACAGAGGAAGAAAATTCCTGGAGAATCAGTGACACCAGACCCCAAATACAATCCCCTGCCTCAGTACCTTTTCTTGGGAAAAAACCTGTGGCCCAAAAGACAGGCTACAGGCATTCTGTGGTGTGTCTGTGTGTTTGTTTGTTTGTTTGCTTGTGTGTGTGTGTGCACGTGCGTGCGTGCATGCACAAACCAATCCTAGGGTTTGAACTTTGAGTCTGGGTGCTGTCCCTTAGCTTTTATTCTCAAGTTTGGCACACTATACCACTTGAGCCACAGCTCCATTTCTTGGTCGTTAGTTTTTCATTGGAGATAAGAGTCTCACAGACTTTTATGCCCAGGCTGGCTTTGAATCATGGTCCTTAGATCACAGCCTTCTCAGTAACTAGGAGTCTACATGTGAACCATTGGCATCAGGCATGGATTCTTCACCCTTATGGGTAAACCTGTCTTACCTAGTTTTCCTCAGTATGAATTAGTTTCAATAATGTTTGATCCTAGGCCAGTTGAGACATATATGTCCTTATTACAGTGTCTGGCTGGTGTTTCAGTACAGCAATTCCTGCTCTGCCTGAGATGAAAGTTCTTGAGAAGGACAACTAAGCTAGGTGTTGGTGACTCACACCTTTAATCCTAGCTGGTGAAGAGGCTGAGATCTGAGGACTGTGGTTCAAAGTCAGCATGGGCAGGAAAGACTGTAAGACTCTAGAAGTGGCGCTGGCCCAAATTGTAGAATTTTAGCCTTGAATGAAGAGCTCAGAAACAGTGCCCAGGTACTCAGTGCAGTCCCTAGGACAAACACAAAATGAAAGAAAGAGAAAGAAAAAAGAAAAGGAGTGGGGGCAGGAGGAGAAAGAAGGAGGGAGGGAAGAATTATGGAATTAGTGGCTCAGTTATGTAATCCTAGCAAGAAAACCAGTAGTGGAACTGTATCTCAAAGTAGTAGAGAGCTAGCTTTGAGCAAAAAGCTCAGGGACAGGCCCTGTATTCAAGAACAAAGACTGACAAAAAAGAGAGGGAGAGGACAGAAGGGGAAAGGGAGGGGAAAAGGGAGGGAAGGAATGAACTAGTTCAAGAGTTGAGTGAAATAAAATCTGCTAGGGATCTGGGAACCTACAGAGAACCAGGAGGCACAGGTTTTTAACCACACATCCTTGGCTGGTGCTAAAGATGAGATTCCCCCTACAGAGCCCATGCTGTGCTTTACTTCAGGCCTATTGAATGCTCCCTGGGCCTTGGGAAGGAAGAGCTAGCCTTTGCTTCACTTGTAAAGACTAGGAAACCAAGGACATCAAGGACCTCTCATAGCAATAAGAGGAAGACATGGGTATCCATTCCCTGGAATCTGATCCTTTCTGTGACATGCCCACTCTGATCCTTCTCCTATCCTATTATCTTCTGGTAGCCTGGAAAGATGTAAAAATCACCTACATCACCAGGAAAAGAAAGGAAGCCCCCTCAATGGCTATAGGTGGGTCTCTCTACCCCATTTGCCAGTCCTAGTCCAGCACAGACTCTGCCAGAACCGTGATTAGTAGACTAAACAGCTTTGTGGACCAACTCCCCCCTCTCTCGTTCTATTTTCTGGGGGAATCTTCAAAGACCGAGTATAGATATAATAGGCTGCTATGTCCCCATTGGCACCAATAGTATTTAGCCATTTTCGTCAAAATCACAGCCAGAGCACCAATGATTAAAGTCAAAATCAAATCTGGGAGCAAGTCTTAACATGTAGAGCTAGGACATTTATCATTGCTGGGGACCTCTGTTGACCTCAAAGGGAGCCAGTGAGATAGGGGCAGGGATGAGGCTGCCGTGGGACTTCTCTCTGTGTCCTGTACCTTATAAGGATTCTCAAATCAAGGTCGGGCCAAATAATAATGACAAATAATAAATATTGATTACTAACAACTGTTGTATTGAGAGATGAAGGTTACATTTATTTTATTTTTACCCCATCAAATGTCCATACCTCCCCATAGAGTATTTATTATTATTAATGTCCTTACTTAATCTTCATTTCACATATCAGAAAATGGTATTCAGAGAGATTAAGCCACTGACTAGAGCCACACAGCTCAAAATCAAAATAGTATGACGATAAGAATACTATCTGAGGCAGGTGCTGGTACCTCTTGCTTGTAATCTTAGTTACTTAGTAGGCTGATGTCTGAGGATCACGGTTTACAGCCATGATCTCCGATTAACCACTAAAATGCCTGCAATGGAGCTGTAGGACAAGTTGTAGAGTGCTACTTTTGAGTGAAAGAGCTAAGGGATAGTGCCCAGATCTTGAGTTCATGCTCTGGTACTTGCACCAAACAACAACAATAAAAATGGCTCATAACCATCACCCAAGACTATCTCCCACACACCAACAAAAACCCAGACCTGAAGATGTGGCTCAAGAGGTACAGTACTAGTCTCAAGCAGAATAAGCTAGGGGAAAGTGTCTACACGTTAATTTCAACCCCTCCCCACTATAAACTTGTGTGTATATGTATATGTATACGTATATGTATATGTATATATAATGTGTCACACATATATACACATGCATGAAAGTATACATACATGTGTATATGCTGATTGGGGGATATCAGGCCTGATAGCTCAAGCAAGAGAAAAATTTTGCATCATTCAGCCTGTAGATGGAGACTCAGAATTTCTATACTGCAGCTAAGTGGCAGAATTTGAGTATGCTCAAATTCTGAAATTCATCAAATCATTGATAAAGTCCATTCTATTTAGGAAGGGTAATCATCTTTTTTTGCTTTGTTTTGTTTTTGGTTTTTGCCAGTCCTGGGGCTTGAACTCAGGGCTTGGTCACTGTCCATGAGCTTCTTTGGCTCGAGGACAGTGCTCTACCACTTGAGCCACAGCGTCACTTCTAGCTTTTTGTTCATGTGGTAGTGAGGAATCAAACCCAGGGCTTCATGCATGCTAGGCAAGCACTCTAACACTAAGCCACATTCCCAGCCCGTAATAAATCTTCTTTACTCAACGTTAAAAATTATTTAAATCTATCTGTTTATATTTACCCATGTGATTAAAATGGTAATCACCTTCAAAAATATTTTCATGGCAATATTTAAACTGATGTTTGACTAAAAAATGAAGCACTACATGCTAGCAGAAATAATGTGTTAAAATAGACCATCTCTAGCCATGTGTTGTTGGCTCAAGGCTGTAATTCTAGCTATTCAAGAAGTTTAGAGCTGAGGATTGAAGTTTTATGATACTCATTTCCAATTAACTACCTTAGAAAACTAATGTGAATTTATGGTAGAAATGGCAAAAGATCCCAGGGATATTGCCCAGGACCTGAGTACAAGCAATAACACTGGGGTGTGCATGAGCATGAACACACACACACACACACACACACACACACACACACACACACACACACATAGACATACATCACTATCATTAGAATATCATGACTCCACTCACAGGAGATCTGCAACAGTCAAATTGTGAGAAAGGAAGTAGAATGGTAGGTTTCCTGAGACTGGGGAAATGGATGGATGGATGGTGCTGTTTAATAAGTGCTTAATTTCAGGTTGGATTCTGAGAAAGTTCTAGAGGTTGTTATCAGTGAGGCTGCATGAAAATGTGAATAAACTTAAAGCTACTGAAGTGTACAATTATAACTGGTTCATATGACACATTTTATGCTCTGGTTATTTTCCCAGGATGAGAGAACAGATAACAGTGCAGCCAGAGGGGGCCTGGACATGAAAAGGTGGGAGGAGGCGAGGCCCCTTTTAGTGTTCACTCATTCAGTTTCTCACCAAATAACATCTGCTGTTGGGCCATTTGTGCTGGGCTTATGCCAGTTTGAAGAAAAAGCAGTGAGTGACTGTCTGTCATTGGCGCTCTATCATTTCAGCCACATCTGTACTTCTGGCTTTTGTACGTTAATTGGAGATAAAACTCTCAGATTTAGCTGCCTAGGCTGGCTTTGAACTTCAATCCTCAGATTTCAGCCTCAATGTACTATGTTAAACAAATGATTGGAACTTGCTCTTTGTTGTTGTTGGTTTTGGTTGTCAGGCTAGAACTTGGGGCCCAAGCACTGTACCTCAGTTCTTCTGCTTAAGGCTAGCATTCTACCAGTTTGAATTACTACACTACTTTTGGTTTTCTGGTGATTAAGTGGAAATAAGTTTCACAGACTTTACTGCTCAGAGTGGCCTTGAACCTTGATCCTCTGATCTCAGCCTCTTTAGTAGTTAGGATTGCAGCTGAGCCAATTACACATTGCTGGGAACTTGCTTCTTCATGAATGAAGGGGTTCTGATTATCTCCATTTTCCAGATACAGAAACACAGGAAACAATTTGAAATTACTTGTATGTGATGTCAAATGTTAGTAAATGCTGGAGCTGGGACTTTTCTCCTGGACTTTCCAATTGAAAAACTCACCTTCAAATAATACTCCATTAGTGTGTGGCTTTTGTTATCCCCTACCCTCACATTCCTGTAACAAGGAATCAAGAATGCCCAGAGGTGTGACTAAGTACATGGCTGTCTAGGGAGGAGAGTGCCTGGGTCTGAGTCTGATCTTCACTACTGAAATTGGATTGAGATGTTTGTTTGACCAGGATTTAAGTTTTGTGATGCTGGCCCTGGCAAATCATTGGTTCTGTTCCAGTGTCCTGGTTTGTAAGACTAAGATAATGATTACCTATCTCATAGGTTTATTACCAAGTTCACAAAGAAAAAGGTGGGTTGGTGCCTAGCATACAGTCAGCAACCCATTGACGTCATCTCTTTATTACATTGAATAAAGATGGCAGCCTATGGCTGGTTGTCCAGTTCAGTGGTAAAGCCTATACTTATTTAGCATGGTGTGCAGGAGGAAGGTTGTGAGGGGAGAGGAGGAAGAACCAAGAAGAAGGAAGAAGGGGTGGAATGTGGTCAGGCACAAGCAGCTCAAGCCTGTAATCCTAGCTACTTAGGAGGCTAAGATCTGTGGATGGTGGATTAACCCAGTCTGGCCAGGAAAATGTATGAGACTCTTAAGTCTAATAAAGTTCTTAGAAAAAGCTAGAAACGTCATTGTTCCTCAAGGGGTAGAGTACTACCCTTGACTGAGCAAATTAGGCTCAGGGACAGTGCTTAGAACTGAGTTCCAGTTCTAGGCAGGGCTCAATCAATCAATCAATCAAGAAGTAGAAGTGGAAAATTCGGTTGTGTGTTAATCATGAATTTTTTTTGCTATGACAAAATACTTGACAGAAATATCTTAGGAATTTATTTTGCTCAGTGTCATAGATTTCAGGCAATCATGGCAGAGCAGAATATGGTGGACATGGAGAAGGGGGAAGAGTAAGAGAGGGAGAGGGAGTGCTTCCATGGGAGGATTCTCTTTTCTCCTCTTTAATTCCATATGGAAAGCCAGCTTGTGGGACTATGCCACCCATGTTTAGGAGGCGTATCTACTTCAGTTAGTCTGCTATGGAAACCCCCCAAACACACCCAGAGTTAGGTGGGTGCATCTAAACACAATCAAATCAATCTCAATTAAGTTTATCCTCAAGATTAACCATCACAGTTGCCAACTTCATTTACCTCCAAATTTACCTTCCTTGTTCTCTCACAACCCACGTATCATTTATCATTCTTGTTTTTTTTTCACTTTTAGACTAGTGTGTGTGTGTGTGTGTGTGTGTGTGTGTGTGTGTGTGTGTGTGTGCTTTAATTGGAAAAAATTGAATATAAAACAGATTATTCCATTGGGACCTTAGAAAACCATTGTATCAGTACTATCTCCATTTCCACTAGACCCTCTAAGTTTCCACTTAAGCAATATCATATCAAATATTTTCTCATCCAATATGAAGAAATCTTCCATTCGGTGTCATGTAGGATTAGAGGACAGAAAAACACATTTAAGAAATAGGCCATGGAGCTTATCTCACAATAGCAAAAGTTAAGGGACCATTATACATTCTCTGGCATATGAAATTCCTAAATCAGACATGTTTTACTCAGACTTGTTGTCCCTGGAGTGACTGAGACCTGCACATCTGAGTTAGGGTAGAAAGAAAGAGAAAAGTGCAGCAGTGGTTTAGTAGTGGTGATTGTGATAAAATGCATGCGGCATACCCCAATGTTTAAAAAATATAACAACTACCATTTATAGTCTGGAAGTAACCTAAGGATAGACAGCAAATGAAGAAAATACTAAAGGTTAGTAAGATATCTGAGTTTTTAGAGAGCTTTTATGTTTATGTTTAAAGAACATAATTTTTTTAAACACAACACTTATATCCTCCCTCTTCAAAGGACAGAAATTCCACAGAGCAGTTGGAGAGAGGCACAGAGGCCTCTCGTCTGTTTAGTTGTAATTGTACAGATTTCTGCCTTCCAAGGTTGGGAACAAGTATCTCTCATCTTAGGCTCCCATATTCCTCTCATAAACAAGACAACAATAAGCTAATATTAGTGGAACTTCTCAGTGTGCTGAAGGCCAAAGAAGCAGCACCTTGCTAGGCAAACCCTGAAAAGCCTGTGGATATACTCATGTTTGGTCCTTGGAACAGCTCTGTAGAAAAGTAAACTTTTCTATAATAGTCTAACTTAGGGGAACCAGAGAAATAAATGAGTTCTGTCCACAGTTTTTATTCTTTGTTACTTTACACGTTCTATTTTATTAACAATGATCAGATATGCAAATAGTCAGTAAGTGTGACCACAATGGAAAAGCATATCTATTGGAAGAGAAGCCCGATTTCAGATTTAATTGACAGATTTTAAGGACTATACTACTACTACTAGTACTACTACCACTACTGCTACTAATAATAATAATAATAAGCAGGAAATAGAGCTATTGGAAGATAACCCCAGTGGCAGAGGGAGAGAAAATGGTTTAAAATGTACATTTATAAACTTCATATAGACTCATATGCTGGTGGCTCATGCTTGTAATACTAGCTTGTCAGTAGGATAGGATCTGAAGACCAGGGATTAAAATCAACCTGGGTAGTAAAATCCAAAATAATCTCTAATAAATTGATCAAAATAATGGATTTAAGTGGCAGAGAGCAACTCCAGAGGGGAAAAACAAAAGGGAAAGGAAACTTCAAACAGGAACAAAAGAAAGTGTTAACAATTATATATGTAGGATTTCGTATATGACATTTTCATATATGCTTATAATGTATTCTATTTGGTACATCTCCCTCCCTTCATCATGATGTAAAATAGTTTGGACATGTTTCATTGTTTTATTCTCATACAAGTAAACAATGTTGACCATGTTTATTCTCTTCTATCAAAATTCTTTAAAAGCGTTTACAAAAACAATATAATGAAGTAGGTTAAAATTATATTAGGAAGGAGAGTGGATGAGGAAGTATGATTGAGTGAGGTCAATGAAATAAATTATATTCTTGCATTAAACTGTGACCACGAGACTACCCTGTGTACTGAAAATACGTTAATAAAAATATCTGTTTTTCAAAAAGAACAATTGATAACCAATATCCTACCTAATGGTGAAACTTCCTATACTAATCTCCTAAAATCAGCAACAAGATATCCTTATCTACTGTTACCACTTGTCAGTTGAAGGAAATGGAGTTGCAAGGAAAATCAATTTGACAATAGAAATGTCCATTTCTGTGTCGATAGGAAAGAGTGTAATTATCTTTTGTGACGATAACATTATCTTTTATTTATGTCATCCTGGGCCTAGAACCCAGGGATTGTGTTCTGTCCCTGAGCTTTCTACTCAAAGCTAGATTTCTACCCTTGAACTGCAGCTCTACCCCTGTTTTTTTTTATGGTTAACGGGAGTAAGAGTCTCAGGAGTCTCATATACTTCTTTGCAGGGCCTGGCTTCCAACTGCAATCCTCAGAAATCAGCCTCCTGAGCAGCGAAGATTACAGGCAGCAGCCACTGGCTCCCAAATCTCACCTTATTTTTTATTTAGAAAATTACAATAATTCGCTAAAAATTATTATGTTCAATAACAGTTCGATGAAGTACTAGGGAATAATGTGTGTTTAAAAATAATTGGATTTACATTTGTGAGCAATAAAAAATTAAGAATAATATAGGGAGTCAGTTCTCTTTATACAAGTATAAAAATAAAGTACTTAGAAATAAATGTATCAAAAATGTAACCTTGAACAATGAAAACTAAATTACACAGTAAATCTTGAAAGCACTCCAGTTTTCACTTGATATCCTATTATGCTTACCTCTCAGGAATTTACTTTTACAGAAAAAAACTAATATTTTTTCTTTATATTATTATAAGGACTCTCAAGTGGAAATACATACATCCAAATATGACCTGCGATCTCCATTTTCATGAGGAATAGATCAGGTCCACAAAAGAGGCATGGAGAACCCATACACTTGAGGAATGAATTTCAGGCATGAAAGTTTCCTCTCCAATCCTCCCCAATCACGTTGTGTGTAAAGGATCCTCCAAAATCACAATAAATCTTGAAGAGAGAAGCATAGGATCTCACATATGATGGAGGGAGTGAAAATATTTATTCCTTAGTCTAATGGGAAAACAAATCTTAGGTCCCCATGTTATGTAGCTTAGAGTTACTGAGAGAAACTTTCAGGAACAAGGAGGTAAGAATTCAAATAAGGACTAAGACCTGCAAAACAGAAAGACAAAGAAAGGCTGATTTGGGGCAAAGAAGCAAGCTTCACATCAACATACACCTATCCTAAACTTCACTCCTCTACCATATTCATTCTGATCACCACAAGCCAACATCTCTTTGAACAGCAATGGAGGCAATGCACTATGCTCTAAGAAACTATTGTAAGGGAATATGTCACTAGTTAGCTGAAGAAATTCTGAAATGAAAGGCAAGTAGAGCACAACAAATGTTCACAGACAGTGAGTGCCCTAGCTGTGAGTTCAAGCCACACAACCAACAGGAAAAAATATAAGAAAACAAAACCAAAAAACTTTAAAGGATAGACAAAATTCAGAAACAACCAAAAATTCTGTAAGAGTTCATAGAAGGAATTTGGAACTTTCTAGGCAATTGTTACATTTTGAAAAATCTCAATTGATACAGGATTTTGGTGTTTTATTCATATATATATATATATATATATATATATATATGTGTGTGTGTGTGTGTGTGTGTGTGTGTGTGTATTAGAACAGGTGAAATTGGTCAAGGAATCAGTTTAGTGTCAGTAAACCTTTGGAAGGTGCGATGGAAGATATTCTAAATTTTAAGGAAAAAACAGAGCAATTTACAGTCAGCAAATCATACCTGGTAAGCAAAAACAGAAGCAAAATCCATGTAGTCTCATAACCACAATTACATTATCATAACTAAGAATTAAAATGTAAAATTATGTAATTCTCCCCAATATATTTCCATTATCTGATTGGTCTCACAATGTTTCAAGAGGCAAATGGTGATTTTAAAGTAGAAACTCATGTTAGCTGACACAGTTAGGAGATAAATTTCCCTATGCATCAAGGAACTCCTCAGACTTAGAGTCTGACACTGGTCCAACCTATGTAAGACCAACTTCCTCTAGGGTAGCCTACCACATTGTGGGAATTGTAGTGTCCATTGAAGCACAGATGCTTTGAAAGGGTTGGGATTTTTTTTGGAAGTGTGGGGTGGCAGAACCTACTTAATGTGTGCCTCTTCGCCCACCATTGTTTTAACTCTGTAAATTCGTTTCTTTCCCTCGTTGCTGCTGGAAATGCTATGAAGTACAGTTTTGCACTTCATAGTTGGAGTAGCGAGGCAGGTGCCCAGCCAGTCTTCAGTGGACCTTGACAACTGTAACTTGAAGGAATCTCAGGCTCTGGAAATAATGTGAGGTGAGAACCCTAAGATGGTGTAGGACCTGAGTCTACACTCCATGTGTTACTCCTTTCTGGGGTTAATGATTTGCAGTTCATGAGTTTGCATTGCCAGTAGACTATGTGCATGCAGACAACTGAAAATGACTCTTGAAGTTCTGAGAGTAAGTTGAATGGTTCTCCAGACGAGGAGAGCCAAGAGCTTTGTTTAAACTCCATGACCAAGAGATTCGGTTGTTAACCCATGTGAATTTATTCACTTTGCCCAACTGTAACATGAGCATGGTAACAATTCTAGTGACGTTGTGAATTGTGTGTCTGCCTGGAGTCTTCTTATATTGCAATTTTATTTTGGTATTCTGTGTTGTTTCTCCTACAGGTGTGTCTTTTCTGCTCCAGCCTTGTTAGCCTTCTTAGTGCTCCTTGATTGAGTACACACGTTTGTACACGACCTGGTGACTACAGACAGTTGTACATATTATGGTAGTGTGTGCTTTTTCTGTATTTGTAGCAATGAAGCCTACCAGTGTTGGAAGGTGGGCACCCCATGAAAAGGAATTAACCTCCTCAAAGGACAGACCTCGTCAACTCTGACAAGTCCTAATGAGAAGATGCAGAAAGTCACAGGAAGGGGAAGATATTTTTAGCTTTTCTTACCTTAAGCAAAAATTGGTTCTACTTCCCAAACACAAGATTCCTCTAACATTCTCAATCATTTCGTGTTGCTGGAAGGTTTAGACCAACTTTTAGGAGTGGAGGAGAACTGGGTTTAAGAATAAGCCAGAATAAGTGGATGCTAAATCCAAAAGGTTAGGTGATACGACAAAACTAACAGGACTTAAGAAACAAAGAACTCCCGCTCATCTGGTTGAACCACTACTAAATATCCCCATGCTGCTGATCACAAATATGGTATATAAAATGTGAACACTGTTATATATTACAGACTGTGGTAGACAATTTGCTCCAGGGAAGTTAGAATGAACTTGTGACTTTGAAATTATGTAATCATTTAATCACAATCAAAAAAAAAAAAAGAACCTCGGGGAAGGGAGGGAGGGAGGGGATGGTAGGGGGAAAACAATGGAGGAGGTAACAATGTTCAAGAGGAAGTGTACTCATAACCTCACTCATGTAACTGTAACCCTCTGTATAGTAGCTTTACAATAAACCCCCCCCCCCAAAAAAAAAGAATAAGCCAGAGACTATCAGCGGGAACATGAGGCTGTGGTTTGGTGTACAGGAGTAACTGTCACAAATGATAGTATCTGCCTATTTACTAATCCTTAATCCTATTCTCACTATCATTTCTGGCACATGATCTCTCAAACTAATCCTGATGGTGCCATATATAGAATTACTAATTGTAGAGCACATGGGCAGCAAAGATGGCACTGAGAGGGAGTTGAGTGGGCAGAGCCCGATTTACTGTAGAGCACATGGGCAACAAAGATGGTGCTGAGAAGGAATTGAGTGGGAAGAGCCCAATTTGCTTTATGTTCTGTGCATAACCAGCCTGTGGAAGCTTAGGTGCATGATAGGGTATGACCTTGACAGTGATTGGTTCCTCTTCCTCCCCTCCCATGCCACCTGGTCTTTTTTGCTTTAAAAACTGCTTGCTCTGTGTTAATAAACGAGGTTTCCTCACTTGAGTTGACTCCTTGCTGTGTCTGTTGTTTCCCGAGCTAAGGGAGGCTGGAGAACCAGCTAGCGGGGGACTTACCATTCCTTGGATCCCGTCCGTCTTTTGTGGGACAGAAGAATACCTGACATCTGGCGCCAAAAGTAGGGCACAAAAGGAAAAGACACCGGTCAAGGCTAAACAGTCTCTCAGGGTAAGTGAAACCCTTACTATGGTTAATGCTATCTCACAGAAGAAGGAGGAGGAGGCAACATTAGGCCTAGAATGAATAAAGGAGGACTTGGGAAGTGAGAAGGAAAAGGAATGGGTCAAATTGGAGGGAGAATGCTCTGAGACATGCACAGTGGAAGTCAAAACGAGGATGAAAGTTACCCCCTCTGACTCAGGTGCCCCTGATAGTCGTAGGCTCCCTCCCTATTCCCCCGGTTGGGGGGGGGGGAATAGGGTACGGCACCCTACAGGACATGCGAGAGGGACCTGCAAGACTTGGACTCCTACCAACGATCCATGGAGGAGCTGAGGGCTGGGGAAGTAACCTACTCGGAGGCCTACCCTGGAAAGGAAGGGCCACCTGGGGGCCTGCAACCTAGGCCACAGGATTCACGTCCCCAAGTGTATCTGGTCAATCTGGCACCAGGAGCTAACAGGCCCTTGGAATGATATTCATGGGAAGCTAAGGATCTTAAAGAGCTCTACAAGGTGGTGGTGGAGGATGACCCGAACTCTCCTTGGGCCCAGACCTTATTACAGGACATTGCTTATCACCCATGTGTCCATAAGGACTGGCTGGATGTGGCCAAAGCTGTTCTCACCAGTTCTCAGTTGATTAAATAGTGTGCTTTCTTTAAGGAGGAATGTAGAGTGTGAGCGGAGAATAACCGGCAGCCTCAATCCGCAATACCTTTTACTTATGCCATGTTAACAGGGACAGGAGAAGGGTACTCCACTGGTGTCCAACAGGCCACAATACCTGGCCCATACTGTGACCAGGTGAGGCAGGCAGGACTTGCCAGATGGTACAAACTGGATGATGGACCTACTGAGTCCCCCATAGCAGGAGTGAGGCAAAAACCTGGTGAGCCTCTAGCTGAGTTTATAGAATGAGTCCAACAGAGCATTCACTGCAAGCTACCAGCAGGGAACCTCTGAGATCAGTTTGTAAAGCTGCTGGTCTGGGAAGGGATGAATGCAGACCACCTCATGTCCTGCGCAGGATTGAGAAAGAGTTCCCTGAGCAGATGGGTGGTGGCTTCCCAGAATGTGGGACAGCAACAGCACCAGTCCCAATCATTAGCTTTAGCTTTACATGCTCAGACATCTGAAATGACTGAGGCTATTACCCAGGCGCTGGCAGCCCAGGGCCAAGGGACCCAAAGACCATCTGGGAGGGGTCTCTTGAGGGCAGGAGGGGCTTTTTAAGAGGGACAACAATCCCCCTCCAACTGGCCCGGGGGGGGACCAAACCGCCCCCTACACCCTGCCCCAGGTGCAGGAAGGGATACCTTTTGAAAAAGGATTGTCGATCCAAGTTTGATTTAGATGAGAAGCCTTTAAACTAGGGGAGGGGCATCCTCCAGCCCTGTTTACTCAAGGAGTAACCCCCTCTGCTGCTAGGCACAGCCAGCCTCGCAGCAGGATGACCCAAGCCCATTGGACCGTCCCCCTAGTGGAAGGACTAAGCCCTAAAATGAGTATTCTCATAGGAGGAAAGAGGTTTCACTGCTTAATTGACACGGGGGAAGATCAAACCATACTCAGGGAGGAGGAAGTGCCCTTGGAATGGAAGCTTGTACCTGGGTCCCCTATTTTGGGGGTAGGGGACAACTCCCAGTCCAAAGAGATGGTTGCCATTATGAAATGGACTAACCCAGATGGAGAACAGGGAAAGATATGCCCTTTAGTAGCAAACAGCCTCACTGCCAATTTACTAGGGCAAGACATGCTAAGACAAATGGATGCTGTGGTCATTATGGACCATCAAGCTTCCTATGATGATATCCTGGATGGGGAAGAAGCACAAAGGCTTAAACAGGATCTAGAGGGAGTTAAGAAAAAGGATTTTTTTTAAATTCCATAATTACAGAGGAGAACATAGGGGAACCGCTCGGTTGCACCCCCAATCCTAAAGGCCACTGTTCCCTGAGTACCTCCCATCAGTTGGAAGCCTGGAAGCCCTGTCTGGGTGGAACAGTGGCCATTGACCAAACCTAAACTTGTAGCCCTCCACCTTTTGGTGGAGGAACAAGTAAACCTTGGGCATATAGCCCCTTCTATGAGTCCTTGGAACACACCTGTATTTGTTATTCAAAAAGCCTCTGGGGCTTGCCATATACTCCAAGATCTACTTAAGGTAAATGAAAGGATGGAGCTAGGAGGAATGCCCCCCAAGAGGCATGCCCTGGACTCCTGCTATACCTTCAGAATAGACCTTGGTTGTGATTGATATTAAAGATTGTTTTTTTTTTTTCTGTCCATGTGCATCCAGATGACTGCAAGAAGTTTTCTTTTTCCATCCCTTCTCTTAAATTTTTCCAGCCTTATCGGAGTTTCGAATAGACGGTGCTGCCACAGGGAATGTCCAATAGCCCAGCCTTTTGCCAACAATACTTGGCCACACTTTTAGGGCCTGTTCTGGGTTCAGATACCTCCCTTGCCTATGCCTACATGGATGATATAATTCTTGGACACCAAGACCTGAGCCGCCTGGAGGGCCTTCTGGCCCAGGTTCTTGCCATATTAAAAAGGGAAGGGAGTTTACCATAGCCCTCACTGAAATTCAAAAGGTACCTCCTGTTAAGGTGCTTGGAACCCACTTTACCTTGACTCAGGCCAGACCTCTTAAGCCTTTGCTGGATATTCTAGCCTCTCTAACCTTAACCCAACTTCAGAATCTTTTAGGGGAAGTCAATTGTCTGTTACCATGGGTTCCTGTCCCTAAAGACACTCTTGAGCCCTTATTTGCTCTACTAAAAGACAGGACGCCCCAAGAAGTTATTACAATTACAGATAGCCATTGGGCAATATTTTTGCAGTTCCAAAAAGCCCTGGATAAATGTTCCCTAATGAGGTACTTTATTTTTGAGCCCATTTTCCCTTTGGTTGTTTGCAGGTGTTACATTGATTTCTGCAGTTTTAACTCAAACAGGGGAGCCATTAGAGTGGGTTCACACTCCCCTTGGGGGCACACCTCAGGTGTACTCTCAGGCAGACCAACTTGCAGATGCTATTGTCAAGGGAAGGAACCAAGCCGAAAGGCATTATGGCCTTGACCCTCACTCCATTGTTTTTCCTTTTCAGATGGCAGATGTTGAGTGGGTCGCTCAATCCAATGCTCGTCTTGCTCTCTCCTTGGAGGGGTTTCTAGGCCAAATTGACTGCCATTATGGGCCATCCAAATGGACTGTCATGTTATGGAGACTTCCCCTCAAAATACCATCTCTATTTTCTCCTATGTCTATTCGTGGCACCCTCCATGTTTTTACTGATGGAGGAAAAGCAGGCTCTGTGTATGCAGACTTTGAGGAACAACAAAAGACCCCAAGCCAACAAAGATTTCAGCCTTCTTAAGGGTCAGCACAATATAAAGAAATGCTAGCCATAATTATGGCCCTTCAGGACATTCAAAAGCCCTTTAATTTGTATTCTGATAGCCTATATATGATTAACTTGCTCCCTTGTATTCCCCAGGCACACATTAAGCTGGATGAAAACCCTATTTCCCCTCTTATGGTTACCCTTATGAGCCTATTAGAAGAGCAGGGAGCCCCTATTCATATTCAACATTTGATAGAGCATTCAAAATTTCCTGGGTTTTTATCCCTAGGCAATAATTTTGTAGACCAGTTAGCTACTGGCCCACAACCATTAAAGTTACAAGAGGCTACCTGTTTGCATGATTTAACCCACATTAATTGGCGAGGTTTTCAGCATAGATTTCCTCAGATTCCTGTAAAGGACATAAAAAGGATAGTACATACCTGTACAACATGCCAGCCCTTCTTAAAAGTATCCCCATTACAACCACCAGGGTTAAATCCCAGAGACCTTAAACCTAATGTCCTCTGGCAAATGGATGTTACTCATTTCCTAGCCTTTGGTAAGTTTAAATATACATTTATCTCTATAGATACCTACTTAGGAGCATGCTGGGCCACAGCACATACAGGAGAAAGAACTAAATATTCATAAGCACATTTTCTTCAATGCTTTGCCACCTTGGGTCTACCAGCACAAGTTAAAACCGATAATGGACACTGTTTTGTTAGTAAAGCAATGTCAGATTTTTTGACAAATGGCATATTAATCATACTACAGGAATTTCCTATATTCCCCAAGGCCAAGCAATTATAGAAAGAAATCACCAGTGTCTTAAGGAGTTATTATTAAAACAAATAAGGGGAGTTAGCCCCCATATACAGATACAGATAGATTTGTTTACCATTAATATTTTCAATTTTTCAAAAAGAGGAACTGAATCCAGATTTCAGAAGCACTGGGAACAACTAAACCCTAAGCCCCAACTGAAAGTCAGGTGGAAGGACCCCCTGACACAACAATGGAGAGGTCCTGACCCCCTCATGGGCAGGAGATTTGGATGTGTTTTTCCCAAAGGGGAGACAGTCCCCATTTGGATCCCTGCCAGGAACCTTAAGTTTTTACCCATTTCCTCTGTACAAGAGGATGCCCAAAGATAAACTAACTAACAAGGAAAGAAAAACGGCTATGGTGGTCAAGGCTTGTATTTAAAAGAGGAAAGCCAGAAAGATAATTACGAACTATCCCCAAGGGCAACCAGACCTTGAGAATATCTTGTGTTCTCTAACAATTGCAGATGGTGATACTCCAGCTGTTGGCTCTCCTGACCCTCCCAGTCTGGGATATGGCCCTACGGAATCTGCATCAACCTCAACGGGTGACCTGGGCAGTGATTAGTGGTGGCAATGCAGGAATCATCAAATATCTTGTCTTTAGATCTTTTTCAACCCCACAAGCAAATAGCCAGATTAGAACAAGCCCCACCTCTGGATTCTGAAGAGGCAGACTGCTATTCCATCCTTGACTAATGTTAAAGGACTGCTAATGACATTGCTTGGCCTGGTAATGCATTTGCTGATGGTTTTCCTATACTTTCCTTGCATTATACGGCAGTGCAAAACTCTTATGAGCTTAGCCAGACATTTACATAAGATCAAGCTCCAAGTGAATGAATTTCCCCCGAGAGGAATCGCGGCCAGTGATGGGTAAGAGGGGGTGTCAGTCTGACCAACGTAAGACAGGGCCTTCCGCTTCACTCTGAAGAAGTTCCCGATGACGGGTAAGGCAGACAAGGTGATCCACCCAACCTAATACAGGGGGGTTCGCTTCTTTAAACAAAGATAGGGGAGATGTTGGGAGCCATTGGGAGCTGACAGTAAAGCTCAAAGGTCATCTTGACCCTGTGCTCGTTTAAAGGCATGTACAAGGAACTGGCTCATTTTAAAGACACCATGTGCCCAGGATTGCTTTGCTATGTCTGCAGTTTGTTTTAAATGTTCCTTGTTTTTCTGGACTATAGTAGAATGGCCTGAGTGTGGGAGCCCACGAGGATTCACCATGCTGCATGTGTGGAACTCCCAATACCCAGGCTGCTCCTATGTTCTGAAGAGGACAACCTTACAAGATACTGACTTTTATATGTGCCCAGAAATTAATTGAACTGCTTCAGACATTTCTAACGGTGATGAGACTGATGTTTATTATTGTTCTAGGTAGGGATGTGAGATAACTTGGACGGGCTCTTCGATCATGAACAAGGGCCCTCCCTATCCTTGTCTGGCAAACCTCGACCCCCAGACTTGCCTTGAACCTCCTCAGTGGCCAATGCTATCCTTATCAATGTAATCCTGTTAAAATAACCTTTACAAAGGAGGGAAAAAGATAACTAACTGGGAGGTGGGTCTGCCATTAAAACAAAAAAGGCAGAATCTGTAGAGCACATGGGTAGCAAAGATGGTGCTGAGAAGGAATTGAGTGGGCAGAGTCCAATTTGCTTTATGTTCTGTGTGTAACCAGCCCATGGAAGCTTAGGTGCATGATAGGGTATGACCTTGACAGTGACTGGCTCCTCTTCCTCCCCTCCAATGCCAACTGCTCATTTTTTCTTTAAAAACTACTTGTACTGTGTTAATAAATGAGTTTTCCTGCTTGAGTTGACTCCCCACTGCTAAGGGAGGCTGGGGAACGGGCTAGCGGCCACAGTTACCTTTCCTTGGACTCCGTCCATCTTTTGTGGGCCAGATGAAGACCCGAGAATTAATGCTAGATCTACTATGTTGGCTTTTCCTGCCTGTTCTGGAGGTGTTGGTCAGGGATCTTTGGCCTTATAAAAAGTTACTGAAGAAAATTTGAAGTAATGTATTTTGCTCAAGTTTGTATGGTTTTTACATATTCTGAAGTTTTACCTAATGTTATCCATCTTGTCACAATCTGCTCAAAGAAGTATTTCACTTTGGAAATTCCTTTTGGGAATTGAAGTCAGTGAAGCATAAGCACTCCTTTCAAATCTCTTATAGAAACATGTTCAACCAATTGTTATCTTCTGCAATTCCTTTTGCGTTTGCAACTTTTAAATTGTTACTAACAGGGTTACACAGCACTTGGTTTATTTGCTATGGACAAATGCCAATTTCTTCAGTATAATAATGAGCCTGTTTTACATCATTTAAAATGAGACTTTCTAAACACGTATTCTAAAACAATTGGTAAAATATATTTTAATACAATCCAATACCATTTTTCCTGTGCTAGTCCTCCTTCTTAAATTTAATGCCTGGGCACTGACCATGAGCTTCTTTTGCCAAATGCTAATGCTCTACCAGTTAAGTCACATCTCTACTGGCAACTATTTTTGGTAGTTTATTGGAGATCAGAGTCTCCCAGACTTTCCTCCCACAGCTGTCTTCAATCTATGATCCTAAGGTCTCAGACATTTGGGTAACTTAGATTAAGCAACCAGAGCCCAGTTACAATGCCGTCTTTTAAATAAAGATTATATTTTAATAAAATAGAAAATTTTGAAATTTTAAGGAGGTATGTTCAATCACTAGTTTATATGAAAATAGTCCAAATCACAAAGCAAAAATAAAATATCCCACCTTGAAGTCTATAATACTCCTGACCTCAAGCATTATGAATATAGACACAGCCTACAATAAATACTTTTAAGTTATTTTTCTGTTTTTATTTTCTTTTTTGCCAGTCTTGGGCCGGAATTGTGGGTCAGGGGGCTATCTCTCAGCTCTTCAGTTCTAGGCTAGTGCTCTACCACTTGAGACACAGCACCACTTCTGGCTTTTTCTGCTCATGTGGCGCTAAGGAATCAAACCCAAGGCCTCATGCATGTGAGGCCAGCACTCTAAAATTGAGCCACCTTCCCAGCCCTCTTTCTAAATTTTTTGAAGAAACATCGTGGTGATGTAGAAAAACCCAATATTAATGTGTAAACATTGCTTTTAAATGATTCATATTGTCTTTCCTAACACAAACAACCTAACTGATGTGTACAGAGTAGATGTTCAGTTTTGGTAAATGTCAGTGTAAAGTTCATTTAATTTTATATTATGAGTTTCCATTCCATAATATTGTATTTTAAAATATACAGAATTGTGGATAATAGCTATTCCTGTGTAATAAAACAACTGAAAATATAAAATGACAAAGCTATTTATTTGTTTTAATTTTTATGTATCTAGATTCTGAGGTGTCCTCACCTTAGTATTTTGTGCTAATATTGTTTAAGTAACATATAAGACTCTAGTGTTCTCCTTCCTTGGATGTGGGTGGCTAATTGGCATTGTGTCACTCCGATTACTAGTATTTTATGGTGTGTCTTTATTAAATCGTGTATATCCAGCAAGATCACCATAGTTTTTCATATCGATGTTTAGGAAAGTGAGGGACTTCTCAAACTGGTGTTTATATCTTTTTTACTCATGTCCACTTGGACAAAGCAGGTTAAATGGCAAATTGCACTGCATTGTGCAAGGTTGTTCTGAGTATTTGTATACAGAAAAAAATTTGTATACTTGACAACCATAATTGAAATTATAACACAAGAAATATCTATTGGATGCATTTTTCCTGTATGAGTTTGGTGAACAGATATGGAATATTCACATACATTGTTCTATGGTTATTAATTTTGTTGATGAATGAGGTAGAGCACAAATTCTAAATTGAGTCCTTAGGATAGTTTTGCATTAATAAAAAGTACTTCATACATCCCTAAGTGTATTTCAGTAATAACTAATTGTACTAAAGTTGGGATGTGTTTTTTTCTTTCAATTATTCATTTATTTTTGTGGGAACATCATTTTTAAAAATCCTATATGTATATTAACCTAGAAATTAATTGCTTTTATCCTATCTACCAACTAATAGATTGTGGATTCACCTTTAGTGAAGAGTTTAATGCTCTACTTGACACAGAAAAAATTCTTTTCCCAAGAAGGCTTTATGATTTTCCAGCTCGTTTAGAATATTTTCAACAGGAAAATCTGGGGCTAAATCACAGAGGTTCTTTCCTGACTACCTCATTTGCCAATCTCCCAGCCATGCTTCCAGAATCTTCTGATCATTATCAACATCAAGAAAGAATGAAAGGATCTCTGGTGAGGTGTTTTTTTTTTATTTCTCACGTTTTTACATTGCATTTTATGTCCCTAAGGGTGTCCAGGCTTGAAAAGGACAAAAACAATTTCAGCTTTAGGAACATGTTTCTAAATCAGATAAAGATGACTTGTAGATTAAGTAATTATAAAATCTTATATTCTAAGTTGAGTGCAGATCTGTTTCCATTTGTGTCTTGTTATTCTGATATGAGAAAAGGTGGTAACATTTGTTATGTGATTCAATGACACCAAGTAGGTGACTTCTGGAAGGTGAAGATTCACTAGCAACTTGTCAGAGATCACATCCTCATGAGCAACACTGAACTATCTTAATGAAGTTTTACAAGAGTTGCTGAAATAATGTGATCCCATACAATTTTGGATGTGGTAGGGGACTGAGAAAGGTGTGTATACTTAAATTACTGTCCTTACATAGTTTTTGGATTGTTCCATGGTCCTTAGCTTACCTGATACTTAGCTTATGTTTGATAATATAATCTGTGGCCTTTCTAGAAATCTGTCTGTCTGATTCTAAGGTATCTTTACAAGCCTATTTTTCTATGGTTTTCTCTGTTCATTCTGTTTCCTCCTTATTAGATTTCTTTACGTCCTTCTTTCTAATTTGTCTCTTTTTTGCTCTGTCTCTTTCTCTCATTTCCTCTTCTCTCCAATTATCTCTTCTTTTTTTCTTCAAATGCTCTTTTTGGGAACCAGTTTTTCTTATTGATCAATTTTCCTTTGCTGATATGTCTCTTAAAATTGACATTTCTCTTACCATTGTAGAGGAAAATTGTTGTTAACCATAATCCGACATAGTTATATATTAATCCGGAGCCAAAGAAAATCAGACAAACACATATATAAAGAAAAAGAGATTGCGGGGTCATAGGGGAGCTCTATGTGGAGTCTTTTGAGCACCAATCCTACTTTTGGGTATTTACCAAAAACAAAACCACACTAAAGGTACCAGCACGACTATGTTTATTGCAGCATTATTTACCATAGCTAAGATAGGGAACCAACCCAGATGCCCCTCAGTAGATGAATGGATCAAGAAAATGTGGTATATATACAGAATGGAATTCTATGCCTCCATCAGAAAGAATGACATTGCCCCATTTGTTAGGAAATGGAAAGACTTGGAAAAAATTATATTAAGTGAAGTAAGCCAGGCCCAAAGAAACATAGGTCCCATGGTTTCCCTTATTTGCAATATATAGTATATGTCTGAGTCAAGCAGAAAAGGCCATATAAGTTGATGTTAGGGAAATGAACCTTAAGATATGTATTCAAATGTTTTTTTTTCTTTCATGCAATTGTTTCTAACACATTTATTAGACTATTTCTTTGGTGCTTTGTATGTCCCTCCCCCATGATATAACCCCTACTTTCACTGTATTTGATGTTGGTATAATTTGTGTAGGGGAAGGGAAAAAACAAATCGTTTAAATAGGGATACAAGTGGACCCATTGCAACAATGAGATGCACAAGTCATTATGTCGAAAATGAATTTTACAACTTTTTTGGGCTGGGAGGAGGTTTGGTTGGGTGGGGGGCGGAGGGAGGATGGGAAGGGAAAACAAATGAAGAGGCTACAATGCTTTATAAGAGTGTACTCATTATCTTGCCCATATAATTATAACCCCTCTGTACAGCATTTTCAAAATAAAAAAGCAGAAAAAAGCAAAAAAAAAAAATATATATAAAAGAGAGATATAGTGAAACCAGGGTTCCCAAGGCTAAGTAGCACTTGTGCCTTGAGTCTCTACAATCAAACATTTTTTCTTGAATTTACATAGAGCAAGTAACCATGGATACATGAAAAAAAAATAAAGCATCTAGCTAGGTAGGTACGAGTTACTCACACCCATAATCCTATCTAATCAGAAGGCAAAGATATGAGGATTGCAGTTCAAAGCCAGCAGGGTCAGGAAAGTCATTGAGACACTCATCTCAAATTAATCACCAGAAAACCGAAGTGGTGCTGTGGCTCAATTGGTAAAACACTAGCCTTGAGTTGAAGACCTCAGGAACAGTACTGAGGCCTAGAGTTCAAGCCCCATTACCAAGAAAATAAAGAAAGCATCTATCTTAATATTACCATCAGAGCCGAAACAGAGTTTGTGAGAGAAACTTTTTTCCCTTGTTTTGAGAGAGGAGACTGCAACCAGACAATGTCTAGACATGATATACACATCACCTTTGCCTTCAAGGTCAACAGCACTGAAAATTCAGCATTTCCAGCACTAAGGAAGGAGTGTGACACTCCAGTCTCTTAACCCTCTCAAGAATTGTCTGTTTTAACCCTTCTGTGGCCAGCTTTCAGCATTCTGAGATGTCAGGGTGGAGTTGCCACCTCATAGCATTTCCACTTTTAGCTCAACTTCAGAGTTCTCTGCAGACAGTTAATAGCAACAAAAAGATTTTCCTGACTCTATTTTCTTTTTTTGGCCTAACCTCATTTGATGTGATATGGTTTGTTTTTCCTTGTCTCTCCATTTGAATATTTTTATTTACTGCCAGTATAAGATAGAATTTTGTTTTGAAAATAAATATTGCAGTGACTAGAGTTTTAACATTTGAAATATCAGTAATGGCAAAACCTGAAAGACATTTGCTCAGTAATAGACATTGATCTCTGAGGAACTTTACTACTAGCTAACATGTGTGGCAATATATCCTAAGGAATCCACTGGGGGAAGTGTTTCTGTAATATGTGGCATATTTGAGCAATATTCAGTGAAAATATATAGAAAACTAAAAGTAAGATGCACATTATAATAATTTGTTTTGTTTGTCCACCTGTGTATGTTATTAATGCTATGTACAGTGCCTATTTCCAGATAAAACCTGTTTTAACATGTTTTAAAACACAATTTGTTTGTTATTTCAACACAAAAAAAGAGATATGCATGTAGTTATGTTTCTGTAAAATTCACAGAATCCAAAATTTGATTTTTCCATATTCCTTTTGAAGACAGGTGTGCTTACTATGTAACTCAGAATGCTTTTGAACTTTGAACTTGTTATGTAGCCCAGGGTAGCTGCAAATCTTTTTGTTGTTGTTGTTGGTCGTGGAGCTTGAACTCTGGGCTAGAGCACTGTCCCTCAGCTCTTCAGCTCAAGCCTCGCTAGCGATCTACCACTTGAGGTACAGCCATTTCCGGTTTTTCGTGGTTTATTGGAGATAAGAGTTTCTCAGACTTTCTTGCCTTTGCTGGCTTTGAACCGTGATCCTCAGATCACAGCCTCCTGAGTAGCTAGGATTACAGGCATGAGCCATAGGTGCCTGGCTGCAAATCCTTTTTGAGTTTAAGGAGTATAAGTCTTTTCTATCGTGTGTTGTGATATTAACCATTCTTAAATGTACAATTCACTGAAATTACATATGGCCAACTTGTTGGGCAGTCATCCCTTCCATTCATTCACAGCATTATTCATCTTTCATATATGAACCTGTTTGGTCATTAAGTATGCAGTTCCTCTTCCTCTCTCCCCTAGCCTCTGGAACCATAATACCTTTTGCCTCTATGAGTTCTTGTTCCTTGGAAGCTCAGTAAGGCAAGTCATATCATGGCTGTGCCTTTATGACTAGTGCATTTTATTTAGCTTATTGTATTAAAAGTTCATGCCTGATGTAAAAAGTAGTAAAATTTTCCTCCTTTGCAATGCATTTATCTGTGATTTTACATTATTTTATCTCTTAGTGGTAATTGTCATGAAGTGATTCTCCAAATATTTCTTTTACTCCCTGCTTTCTCTTTTGTTGAAATAGAAGTACTGAAGCAAATTCCTATGTAAAACTATATTTATTTCTTTTTAGGACTCTCAATACAATCTTTGATTGTTTTACATTCCTGACAGAAATAAACTAGGATTCACAATGTTTTCACTTGCTTCCCAGCATGTGTTAGTCTTCTTGTTGTTATTTAGTTTTTAAAACTGTGTCCATACTTCGTGTATAAAGTAGTTATTTCATTGTAAGTTTGATTTAGATTTTTCTCATTTATATTGATATTGAACATCTATATACTTTAATCAATTATCTTTATATATTCTTTATAGATAAGTTTCTTCAATCCTTTTTATCATTTTAATATCAAATGTTGTGTGTGTGGATTAGTTGTAGGATTTTGTTATATATTTTCTAATTCATTGCAGTTAGTAATCAACTCAAAAATATATGGAAATGTTTTCTCTCATACCATGATTTTTCTCCATGTTGATCATTCATTATGATGCACAAAGTTTTAATTGTTGCGCTTAATATTGTTTGATTTTGTATCAGGCAATTTTCAGTCTAATGTCATTAAGCTTTCTTCCTCTCCTCTCTTTTTTCCTTCTTTCCCCTTTTCCTCTTTTTCCCTCCTTTTGTGTTCACTTTACTTCCTTCTTTTCCTTGCCCATTTCCTCTCCTTGTCTGACCCCTACTAATTTTTTTCTCTTTTTGTCTCAGATGAGGAATTGCTGTGTTGCCACAATTGGTGTCTAACTTAGAAACTATTGTGATACACCTTACAGATCCTCCACCATGCCTTTCTTGTGCTAGTACTGGACCTTGAACTCACAAGCCTCACATTCAGTAAATTTCATCATTCACTGTTGGCATTTTCCTTTTAGTCATGCCTCAAACATGTTTATTATTATGATTAGTCTGGAGGCTTCCAAACCTCAGCCTCCTTCGCAGCTAGGGTAGGATAACTTGTTGTGTTTGAAGCACTTGTTCTGATTTTTTTGTTTTTACCTGAACATATTTTTACTGGTTTATGTAGTATTAATATTAAACCTAAACTCAAATATTTCATGTTTCAAATTAAATATTGTATTTTCTTTCTTATAAATTTAACTGTTGTTCTAACTGCTGTAGATTTTCTTCAAAGGAAGTAGTTTAGGCTAGTACATTGCATGGAGGAATTTTATTCAAATGACTTTAATTGTTATAACAGAGGTGATATACAGAGAGATTCCAATTATGTGAGTCAGTTAATGAGTATATTTCCTTTCATACACTGTCTTCCATTCCCTCATTCTCTCCCAGTTCCGCCCTTGCATCTATACTCATGAGTTATATAGTTTACTTCATCAATGTCTAATGACCTCCACTACTACACTTTTCCACCCTATTTGCCTTGAGTTCTACAGCTTTCCCTGTGATGAGCAGACTACCAAAGAAAGAATACAATTCTGAATTTAAGACAGAATGGTTATAGTAAAAGAGACCTATCTCAGCCATTCAGAGATTAGAAATGTGGAGAAATATATTCAGTTATGTAGGTCAAACATGGAAGAGAATGTGGCAAGCCCAAAGCCAAATGCCAAAGGGAGAGAAATTTAACAAAATACCCTGAAGTTGAAACAAGTCTTAAAAGGGAGAGCTGGGCTTAATGGGAATAGGGCAGAAGAATGGAGATGGAAATGGAAATGGTTGACTAATACAGTCATAACCCTCAATGTACATATGTGAGAATATAAATAGGAAACCTGAAGGGAAAGATGGGATTGGGGTAAGTGAAGGAAGAAAAATGGAAAGTTTGACAATAATCCATATGCATTGTACATTGAAATGCACATACACACTCTCTTCAACACTGACATGATGAAATGAAATCCCTTTGCACAACTAGCTAAAATTTAAGTTTTTGAAGTTTTAATATTGAGACCAGAAGCATAAGCATTTAGAGATAAATTAGAGGATTGCATCGACATATTCTTGACGCTTGTGCTCCTTTCAATATACAAAAATTAATAAGTGTCAAATCTGCTGCAAATGTAAATTTTATTTTGTAAATTCTTTTTGCAAATTACTTAGAATATACAGAACCAAATAACACTATTCCTTCCCTTCCAATAAAAAGTCTTATTGACCTTTAGGTTGCTCAGTTGTTTCTAAATATCTTAAAGTAATGCGTTGGAACTAATTTCATTCTACATTTAAGTTTAACTTTTAAATCACTAAATTCTTTTAAAATCCTCTCACTTTGATACAGGTCTGGATAGATAACTGATGTGGGTAGAATCAAAATTACATATATGCTTACCTAATTTTCTCACTTCTGGGCCATAGAATACAGATGGTCCTTGTTAGGAAAATGGAGGAGAGTGGAAAAGGAATAGGATGGACTTGATCATCAACAAACAAGGACTGTTTATTGATGAACAGTGAGGGGCACAGCCTTTCCAGTGGGTTTGGAGGTTGTGCGGGGGAGTTGGGACAGGATCAGGGTTTTTATAAAAGGTCTGAGCAAGGAGGTAGAGGTTAATGAAAAGCTCCTAGGTCAAGAAAGGTGGGGGCCTTTTCAGTTGGGACCACAATGGGATGTGTACAGCTGGGCTTAGATGGATTGCCCTTCCTGTAATTCAAAGGAGTTCACAAATACCCGGGATTTAGGGTCAGGGTCAATCCATCATATTCCATCTTGATAGAATGTTAGGGCCAAGAGGTGAGAGGCAAGTTCTTCATATAGGGTCTTTGAGACATAAAAAGAATTGTGATGAGTGGGAGTATCATGGAGTTATGAGAACAAAGCAGATTCCCATCATTTGTAACCCTGAAGGAGTATAAAAGGTGGAGGGGCATCATGGTCTTTTCTGGCTATTTCCTGCTGGCATGAGGGTTTAAAGGAGTCACTGGGGCTGGGATCTTTCAGGTCTGTGTTGGATCCAGGGCAGTTTCAGAAAAGCCTCTGGTTGCCTGCAGTAATAGGATGGCCTTGACTTGGTCCCAGATCCTGAGTGAGGGCTGTTATCCTGTTAGAGAGAAACTTGAAAATGATGAGATCAGTCAAAAGGCTGACAAGGTGGCAGGACTAGTTCATATGAGTGACACAGGAAAACACACCCTGGGCACAAGCCATAAATGTTCCATTTGTATCATGAGCCCATAACCAGTCAGAAGTTAGGCCTGGATTGGAGAAGTTAAGGGCCTGGTGTGAGACCTTGATCATTTCCTATCAATAGCAGGTAACAAAGGCAAGAATGTAAATTCCTGTCCAGTTAGAAGTTAGACAGATACAGACAGTAGATGGACAAGCTTCTCAACTTGTGTCTATTGACCGCTTGGCTCTGGTTAATTTTGAAAAGGTAGGCACGAAGTGGCTGATGTGACATCATATCCTCTTATTCTTTTCCACCTTGTCCTGGACGTGTAGGTGCTTGTGGCTTAGATATAGGCTTTGAACTCAAGGCCTGAGGGCATTCCCTGAGCACTTCAGCTCAAAGCTAGCGCCCTACCACTTTGAGTCACAGGGCCACTTTTAGCCTTTGGCTCGTTAATTTTTGAGCCTGCTTCCAGCCTGGCTCTTTGCTGATTATAGAGTCTCAGAGGGATTTTTCTGCCCAGGCTGGCTTTGAACTGCAATATTTGCCACAAAAATCTTTTATTATTTCCAATTAAAGCAACCAGAGATTAATGGGAACAAGTAGAGCTTACATGCATCCTGTCAAGAATTGATCAACAAATACTTGCCAGAACTCTACAATGACAAAACTCAATTGATGAGATGAGAGTTTGAGCATAGCTTGGATGCCTGGAAAACCTGATAACCAATTTTACAAGAGGCTGTCCTGGCCTACACATGTTTTAACACCATAACAATGCAGCTGGCTTTCTCAGGTCAGGCTTGGAAAGGATTTCAGAGAGTTTTCCAGGAGTCTTACTTTTTGTAAATCTAAAGCAGTCTTTTACCAAGAATCAGCTGTGTGATGGAGTCAGGCAGAAGTCCAATCTACCATGGTGGAGGTAGGATAGTCCAAGCAAGATCTTGGCCAGAATCTGACCCTCGGATGAATTGTCAAATCTCCTGCTTTGTTGCTTACAAATTTATACAAAAATTGGTTAAGACACTTGACTTTAGATGGACATAGAGAATGACATGATAGTTTTAATGTAAATCACAGCCAACAATTACATACAAACTTTTACTTATAAACTGTCTTTTAAGGCATATTCATACCATCTTCTACATACTCAAATTTTCTGACAGAAACAAATATGTGGAACAAACATTTTTAGAAAATTTTTACCTCCTTACCGGTGTTTATCCTCACAGCTGGCTAGGAGCTGAGCTGGGTCTCACTACTTTTACTACTACCCTTGAAAAAGATGTTTTCTTATAAAAAAAAAAGCACATTTGTTGAGAAATATCACTACAAAGAATTATAAGAAGATAATTTTTACACAGTTTTTATGTATTATAATGAGATTATGTTGAACGTGCTTTCTGTCTCTCTCTCTGTCTTGTCTCTGTCTCTGTCTCTGTCTCTGTCTCTCTCTCTCTCACACACACACACACTTAAATGTTTTAAGGCGCGTAGGTTTTTAAAGAAATGAAAATCGGCCATAAGATTTTTTGGAATTCCAATGGCAAAGTGATATTGTTTTGACCAATATGATAAAAACCATGTGTTCAAGGCAATACCAAACAAAATGCAAGGCAAATTTTGACAAACAGAATTTCCACCTTTAAACAAACATTGACAACAAGAGAAGGAACCCTTTAAATCAATTTTGGTGATGAGGTGGTTTAGAATTTTAAATTGAACATTTTAACCACTAGAAGAGCGAAGAGTAGAGAGGAGATAGGTTGGTGGAAGCGTGGGGGTTGAAGAAAAATCCATCATGTGGTCTTTGTCTCTTGCTAGGATCAGCTTCCAAGGCATGTAGAGAGAATTGGGGGAGGAGGTGGTTGAACAGGTTTGTAAGGGGGAAAAGATATCACTTTTAACCATGAAGACATTTAAAGGGAGGATGTGGCATAATGAAGTTACTGAAAAGCTAGTGTTTGAATAATTGGATAAAGTTATTGGAAGAGGTGAGAGGGAGGGATTTTTCTTCGGTAGCCATTTAGAGGACAAATTAAGAATCTAGATTTTGAAGTGAGTGTACTCAGGAAAAAGGAAAGGACTGTATTATTGTCTAAGTCCCTAAGAGAAGAAGCATTGGCTTGTTTCTATTATGGGATTTCAGGGTGGTAAAGGGAGAGAGCAGCAAAAGACAGAGGCTGTCCTCAGTGTGTTTGTCAGCCAGCCTCTGTCAGTAACAGATTAACGAAATGTCCAGACCAGAGGACCATTTAATTATGGTCTGGAAGGGAAGAAGGTGTATTAGCCATAGAAGAGGGTTGAGAAATATATAAGTATGGAGGGGTTTGTTTAGAGGGATTTTTAACAGGACTCATAGCTTGTTGTTTTACCTTTGGAGGCCTATGCCCACCCCCACCTTGTGTCAGCTACACAAGCATGCAGACAGGCAGGCACAGAGACCGGGGTCAGCAAAAGGAGTTTGCTTGAAACAGACACAGTTTTAGCCTAGAGAATATGGACCAACTGCAAATACCAAGAGTGTAGTTAGAAGAGCAAGGAAGGAGAAAAGGTTCTTTTGTGATGGAGGTCATCAAAGAAAAGAGAGATAGAGGGAAATGGAGAGGGGGAAAGAGACAGATTGAGTTGCTACAAGATAAGGAGTTACTTTTTTAGAGGAAACGTTGGGTGGCTCCTGGCAGAGAAGGGCTTGGTGAGCAAGGCAGGAGAGTGGAGAGGGAGCCCTCTGGAGTGGAGGTCAGAGAAGGACTTGGTGGACCGAACAGAACAAGCAAAGGGAGGATTTTCTGGAGCAGAGCTTGAGGAGGGCTTAGGTTTAGGGGACCTCAGACTCCTCCCAGTTTCATTGGAGAATTGTTTAAATCAGCAAGAGTAAAACCTAAGGTTCTGAATTTAGGTCAGCAGTGCCATGGTAATGAGACTAGATTTTGGAATAAAAACAAATCAGTTTTGTTTTTTTATGACTGTAAATCAGTCAGCCCAGAGTCTTAAGTGTAGACAGCAGGCATGCCAATGGGGTGTCTCTGGGAGACAATTTGGAAATTTTGGTAGGACTATGGATCCTGTCCTGATGCTACAGGCAACACTGGCGCTTTGGGAAGCCAGACGGATGGATCCCAATAATTAAGAGAGGGCATCCCCAAAGGTCCTTATTAAAGGGTATAAGGGTATAAGGAAAGAAGAGACTTGTGGAGTCTCTGGACCCCACAGACAAGAAGGAAGGGAGGGAGTCCTGCCCTCCTCGTGTCCATGTCAGTTACCTTGTCCTGAAGGCTTTTAGGTATTGGCTGAAGCCAGTCAAACAGCGAAGAGCCTCCTGCCTGGAGATCAGAGTCCAGGGACAGGGTAAAGGATAGAGAATAGGGGGAGAGATAAGGCCTTTTCTGAGCTTACGCACAGGGGCAATAATACCTCAAGCCACAGCAGCGTGGCCATCCACTGTTTGCACTGCTTACAAAAGCAAAGGCTGGGAGGTTTTTCAGGTGTCTGTTTAGCCCAAAGTAAGCTCAGAGGGCTCTGTGCTTCTGATGAAGAAAAGCCTTGGAAGGAGGAGGAAGGTAGCAGAAAGGCTCAGTGAGAGGTGGCAAGGAGGTGGGTGGCCCCTTGGCAGAGGGCACCTAGTTAATCCTGGTGCTTTTTATCTCCTGGGTGTCAGCACCATATGTTAGGAAAATGGAGAACGGAAAAGGAATAGGCCTGACTTGATCACCAACAGAAAGGACTCTTTATTGAGGAACAGCCAGGGGCACAGCCCTTCCAGCAGGATTGAGGTTGTGTGAGGTAGCTGGCACAGGATCAGTGTTTTATAGGAGATCTGATCAAGGAGGTAGAGGTTAATGAAAAGCCCCTAGGTCAAGAAAGATGGAGGACTTTCAGTTGGGTCTGAGATGGGATGTTTACAACTGGGCCTAGGTGGATTGCCCTCCCTGCACATCAAAGGAGTTCACACATACCTGGAATTATGCCTGGAGTCCGTATGTACTTGGGATAATAGGGTGGGGCTCAACCATTCAGGCCAATTGGAAAAAGTTAGCCTTCCGAGCTTTTCTGCATATAAACACTCCATCAACATTTTCTTATTAGAGGATTATTCAAGATTAGCTATATGTTGATTGATAATAACTGAGCTTGACAGAAAGGTGAGGGAAAACTGTCTAGTCTTCAATGAGGTTCTGACTTGTATTTCACAAAGTGTTATGAAAGCCCTCAATGAGAAATCTAGTAGCTGCATTTCTTAAAAGTGCTTGCCTAGGGGCTGGGAAGGTGGCTCAGTGGTAGAGCGCTTGTCTTGCATGCATGAGGCCCTGGGTTCAATGCCTCAACACCACATAAGCAGGAAACAAAAGCCGGAAGTGGCTCTGTGGCTCAAGTGGTAGAGTGCTAACCTTGAGCTGAAGAACTGAGGGACAGCTCCCAGGCCCAAAGTTCAGGCCCATGACCGGACCCCCCAAAAAAATTTAAAAATAAAAGTGCTTGCCTGGTTACACTTTCTGATAATGTGTCAATTCAAGTACTTCTTGGAGTTCCAAACCATTCATTCAATTTTGCTGTATTAGAAACTTGTTACGTTTTGCGGACAGCTCTTGGTGATGAAATTTGTGCTTTTTAAAATTGCTCTCCCAATTCCATCCACAAAATGCAGACAAAAATTATCTGAAAAAATTCATATCTGTTGATATTGCATATACATTTACTTTCCGTTATAAACCTAGAATGCGGTAAAATTTCTCATAGCAATTACACTGCACTAGATTGTGGGCAGTTTCTAATGTAAATAATATATTTATTTTTGTAGAGAATTTGAGTATCCAAAATTTTAATATGCCTGTCATCCTAAAAACAATACCTTACTGATATTGAATGACAAATATAACTTCCCATAAGTACAGAAATTTTCCTTGTATCTTTTTAATATATACTTTTATTGTAAAGATACTATACAGAGGGGTTACAGTTACACAAGTAAGGAAATGAGTACATTTCTTATTGAGCATTGTTAACCCCTCCTGTTTTTCCTCTACCATCCCTTCCCTTTACACCTCCTCAACTCCTCCTTCCACCCACCTCTGAGTGTCTTGTACATCCTATTGTTACAATGGATCAACCTGTATCCTTTCCTTGTATCTTAAATGAAGAAATGCTGGCTTGTTTCATGCTGATTCTACTTGTGTTGACACACCTAAGGTCACTCTCCAAGTCCAAAAGCACATAAATGAAGTGCAAATCATCTTTTGTCAGTGGTATAATTGTGTTCTACACATTTATTGACAGGATACAAACCTTAATACATATATACATTTGAAGGCATTTGATGTGTGAAAACCCATCAATATAAAATATAAAGTGATTTTGATAAAAAATAAAGGTGACTCAGAAGAAATTATAAATGCAAAAACAGTCTTTACAGAAACAAATTCTTAGAGATATTTCATGACTTTGAAAAGGATAAAGTGGCTGAAATTAATATAAATTTAGAAGTATGACAATCACAAAAATATAAAAAGATATTCATGTATATCATTATATAAGCCAAAGCAGAAAGCAAATGTTGTTTAGATGACTTTTTAAAATATACTTTCTCAGGAACTGGGAAGGGGGTTCAGTGGTAGAGTGCTTGCCTAGAATGAATGAGGCCCTGGGTTTGATTCCTCAGTACCACATCAGTAGAAAAAGACAAAGGTGGTCCTGTGGCTCAAGTGGTAGCACTAGCCTTGAGCTGAAGAGCTAAGGGAATGCACTCAGGCCCAACAGTTCAAGCCCCACGACCAACAAAAACAAAATCAAAAAATAAAAAAACACTATCTCTCACTTTTGTGTCCTCAACTCTGTAATATGGCTGCTTCAGCCTAGGGCTAAGATTTTAGCTGTGGACACTTAGCACTCCTGATTCAGACTCTACTTGAGAAAAATTTTAATGAATATTTTGTTCTTAATTTTGCTCTTTGTAAATTCATATGCACCTATAAAACATGGTGTGGCCATCCCAGTAACATTCTCAAAGTACCTCCTAATGACGACTTACAAAAAGTTGTATTATATTACAACAAGGAAAACAATGCTACAATAAACAAAACCAATCATTAAATATTAACGATTAATAAATGAAAAATGAAACAATTACCAGTGTTTCCAGTATTTGAAGTATACTACATATTAGGTTTTACTATTTTTTCATAGTTTCAGAGTTTTATAGGCTATGAGTAGTCTTTAAAGTTTCCCACTAAGATTGTTATTTATGGCTAATATCATCTGTATATGGCTTATATCATCATTTCTTCCTCGCTAACCTATAAAGTAAGGAAGCCCTAAAGTTTTAACAGAAACTGTGGAATTAACAAAGTCTTAACTCTTCACTCTGCTTCTTTACACAAAGACTTTGCAAATTCTCATTAGTAAAATTTCTATAAACTCTGAAATGTACACACTTAGTAGTATATGCTGCTACAATAAATCTTAAATACTTTATGGAAAAGTTTTATGACCTGTCATACAGTCTTAATTTTGGCATATATATAAGCAAATTCCCAAAATTAAAAATATTTAAAACATTAAAACTTTTAACAAACCTTAAAACTTGCTTCAATGTTCATTATGAGAGGTGCCTTGTATAGAATAATTGAATTCCTCCTCTTACACATCTCTTGAACAACAAATATCTGGAATTATATTGTTTGTGACATGTCAATCTTGATTTATTCATAAATGTGTGCTTATATAAGAAATACATGGTTCTAAAATTTCACAACAATTCTTTAGAACTTACTTTTTGTTGAATTGTTTAGTTTAAGAAAATCAATTACACTTTATATATAAAAAATGTTCTGTGCTCAATTCGGCAACACCTACACTAAAATTGAAATGATACAGAGAAGATTACCATGGCCCCTGTGCAAGGATGACAAGCAAACTCATGAGGTGTTCCATATTTTTACAACAGACGCTGGAGTGGATGTGGCCAGAAGGGAACCCTACTGCATTCGAACCCTACTGCATTCTTGGGTGGGAGTGTAAACTTGTTCAGCCACTTTGGAAAGCAGTATGAAGGTTCCTCAAAAGATTCCACATAGCGCTCCCCTATGACCCAACAATACTTCTTCTGGGCATTTACCCAAATGATCACAAACAAGACCATACTAAAACTACCAGCACTACTATATTTATTGCAGCATTATTTACCATAGCTAAAATATGGAACCAACATCGGTGCCTCTCAGTACATGAATGGATCAAGAAAATGTTATAGACAGATAAATAGATAGATAGATAGATTGATTTCCATTGTGTGTGTGTGTGTGTGTGTGTGTGTGTGTGAATAGGAATTCTATACCTCCATCTGAAAGAATGTCATTGCCCAATTTGTTAGGAAATGGAAAGGCTTGGAAAAAATTATATTAGTGAAGTAAGCCAAGTCCAAAGAAACATAGGTCCCATGGTTTCCCTTATTTGCAATAAATAATATATGTCTGGGATAAGCAGAAATGGTCAAAAGCTTTGTGCATATGACCAGATAAGATGATGTTAAATGAAATGGCCCCCAAAGTAAGTACACAAGTGGGGTTTTTTTCTTGCATGCTATTATTTCAAACATATTTATAATGTACGATGTGTTTTATTGTTTCTTTATATGTTCCTCGCCCACAGTATAACCTCTGTTTTCACTGTATTTGATTTTTGGTGCACCTGAATCTTGTATATACACTTAGCTAATTGGGGAGGGGAAAGAAGAAACAAAACGGTTAACTAGGAATACTGGTCGACCCATTGTGACAATGAGATGCACAAGACACTATGTTGAAAGTTGAACTTTACAATTTAGGTAGGGTTGGGGGGGATGAAGGGGTGTGTACTTGTAGAGGTGCGAGGGAAGGGATGGTGGGGGAAAAAAACAAAGGAGGTAGTAACAATGCCTGAAAGGAAATGGACTCATTAACTTGCTCATGTAACTGAAACCCCTCTGTACTGTATTTTAACAATAAAATACATATAAAAATGTTCTGAGATGGAAGAGTTTATTTCCCCTATTATACCCATATAATATCATTAACTAAGAAATTAATGCAAAACACTGACGTGAATAAGTGTGTGAGTGTGTGTGTATGTGTGTGTGCCTGAATGTTGGCGTACTCAGAGTTTGAACTTAGGGCTTTAAGGTCTTGCTAGGCCTTTCCCCTCTAGTTTGGTGAGCTAGTATATTAGCTACATCTCCGTTCATGCTCTTTTCTAGTTCATTAAAATTTTTGAAAAATAATCTCATGATTTTTTGCTCTGATTGGTTTCCAAATGTTATCCACAGACCTCAGCCTTCTGAGTACATATCCTGAGTAGTCAGGATTACAAAGGTGACCAACCAGCACAAGGCTTTCAGAAACATATTAAATGTAGAAGAAAATTTACATCATGAGTGCCTGTTTTATCATCTACATTTAAAGCATTTTGGAGTGATTATATGTGAATTTATTTCGTTTTTGGATTCTTAAAAGACAGTAAGTGATGATATTTAAAAATTTTAGTACTTTTTAAAAAGGAAACTGGAAATGTGGAATAGAAGAAATTTGGCTCTCTTTGGACCTCAATTTATAAGCTCATCTCTGTGCATGATAACCCAATGTCACCAACACAGTCTGTGTTGAAGACAAAATGTGGCAGAAAACAAACACCCTTGGCAACAATTGCTATGGTATTATTTCTTGGACAATATGTATATTGAATTGAGTGTGTAAGAGAATGGAGAGATTTTACCTACCTTTCTTGTATTGCTGAAAGACTTTTGGAAACTTTGACTGATTTCCTTCCTCATTGTGTGTCTTTGGACCATGCACTTAGTGCCTTTAATTACAATTTTTCCCAACATTATAATGGTAATAACATTAGCATTACAGCAAATATTATCTTAAGAATTAAGAGGCATGACACTGGTGAAATACTTAAGTTTCTATGAATAAGCTTTGAGTTTGGTCAGCAATTTTTTAATACTAAATATAATTCCATATGTATTACAGAAACCATTACATGTAGAGAGAACCCAGAACTAATGTTATCAATTGACTGTGATCTGCTTTCAAGGAAGCCAGGTGGATAACTTCTCATGCTGTAATTCAAACTGGTTATCTTGTCTTGATAGTGTAAAAATATTAGGGACAGAATAATGAAGAAATGTTGTGCACTGAGCTGAAGCCCATATGAAAATGTGCAAAACTGATAAAACGTAAATTTATCTGAGCAGTATATTGTGTTTTACATCATTTAAGTTAAATTGCAAAGATAGACCTAGAAGAATGAATTCTCCTTTTGATACCCTATCATAGGGACTTAGAAGGATGAACTTACCTCATTCTTGGAGAGGCATCATCGGATGAGAGGAACAGTGTTTTTGTGTTTGCTTCCTTCCATTTATTCTTCAGTTTGAAATCTGAACTACTTGAAACTGAAGGAAACCAAGGGAAATCAGACATGCAGGCTTTGGAAAGAGCAATAAACATAAAATAAAATAAATATAGCCTTGTAAAAGGTCAAACTAAATTGAGTTTTATAGTCTCAAGTGTAAACAGAAAATGATCTAAGCAATATCATGTATTGAAAATATTAAAATGTTAGGAGTTGCTTAATTTTTTCTTTTACTACTATCTTGAATTAATTATTGATTTTGTATAGAGAGCTTAAAGATGAGATTAACAAGTAACATGAATAAAAATGGACAAAAGTTCTGAATAGGCCTGTTTTCCAAAAAGCCCTGAAAATCACAGTGGGTTTACAAAGTTGTGTTTAATGCCATTTCTATGCTGGCTTAGTGAACAGAAGTCATTAGAGAAATGCAATTCAAAATTACTATGATACTACTTCATAACTATTATAACTCTTATCAAAAAAACTCAAAAGAACCAGGTATGGTGGTAAAGGTTTGTAATTCCAAGCATTTAGGAGGTTGTACTAAGAGGATTTGAGTCTAAAGCCAGTCTGAGTTACTTCACCTATTAGAAACATGCACTTTCATAAAACTCAAAAGGTAATAATGTTGGTGAGAGTATGGAGAAAAGAAAATTCTCTACACTCTTGGTCAAAATACAGGCTCATATTCTCGTTGTAGAAAGTAGTATGCATTTTCTAAAAAAATGCAAAGTTGAAATATCATCTGACTCACCAATCATGTGATTGTTTCTCTCTGGGTAACTCATAAATATATTTGTAGTTCATTGTTATTCACATTATTCACAACAGCAGCCAAGATATACTTCGAAGTTAAGTGTTCAAATCCACACAATTAAAGCAACTCTGGTACATGCACAAATACATGTTCTGTTTCATCCTTAAAATAGCAAGATACTTCTCCCATGAGCCACAACTTACAATGACCAGAAAGATGTAATCTAAATGAACAAAAATGTTGTCTTCCAATCTTTGTAATACTACACACACGCAAACACACCAACCTCAAACATTAAGAGAGAATTTTTTTTAAAGTAAAGCAAACTGGAATCACTAGGGCATTTAGGTCACAATGTAGAAGATAGTAGATATGCAGGATGACCAAGTACAGAGTTGTAATGTACAAGATGAGGTTACAGGGGACTACACTGGCCTTACAAAGGAATGAAGCTAAATAAGTAGGAGTTGTTCTTCCGAATGAAGCTAAATAAGTAGGAGTTGTTCTTCCGAGTAGGGTTTGCTCTTTAAGTTGTTCTTCCTTCAGTAATGGATGAGATTAATGTAATTCTTTAAATATACCTGCCTGTTTGCAGAAATAATATCAAACAATATAGCAATAATGTTCTATGCTCAACATAGAACAAAATGTCAAATTAAAGTACATGAGATTATTCTTGATATAAACTAATTACAAATAAGGGAAAACCTGAGACCTATGTTTCTTTAAGTCTGGCTTACTTCACTTAATATGATTTTTTCCAAGATCTTCCATTTCCTTACAAACGAGGTGGTATCATTCTTTCTGATGGAAGCATAGTATTCCACGTGCATGTGTAAGTGTGTGTGTATGAGAGAGTGACATTTTCTTCATTCGTCTACTGAGGGGCATCTGGGTTGATATCATATCTTAGCTATGGTAAATAATACTGTGATAAACACAATTGTGCTGGTAGCTTTAGTGTGGCCTTGTTTGTTGTCACGTGGGTAAATGCCCAGAAGTGGGATTAGTGGGTAATAGGGAAGCATTATTGTGTACATCAAGGATAATCTTAGTAGATGAGCAGAATAGCTCACTATCTATTTACATATGATCTTATAAGGTGATTCCAAGTGAAATGAACTCAAAGACATGTTTTTGTTGTTGTAGTTCTTAATGTAGTATGTGATTTCTTTTTATCTTTTGTGTTTTCCCCACCAATGTTTATCCCCTGTAGTCACTGTATTTGATTTTGATACCCTGGTTATTGTAAATAGGTTGATCTGAACTAGGAAAGGGAGAGGTAAATAAACAAAATAGTGAGACAAAGGACAAAGGGGGAACCTATGCAAACGAGATACTCACAATATTTTGGAAATAATCTTGGGGGATGTTAGGAAGGAAGAGGGGGTAACTTGGGGGAAGTGGTAACAAGTTAGAAAAAAATGAATTCACTAACTTACTTATGTAAATCTAACCCCTCTGTACATTAACTTGATAATAAAATTTAAATAAAAAATAAAATACATGAGAGCAGCAATACAGGAAATGAGAGTGGGGAAAATATTGTACTATACAGAGAAAAGTAGAACAGCTGTGGAGTACAGTAATTTCACTGTAACATAGGAAGTGATAAACTAGCATACACCTTTTCACCCTCATGTCAGTCACTAAACAGGGAAAACAAAATGCAAACTCAGTAAAACAATAGAGATAAAATAGAAAAATAAACAATTAAGGTGAAGAGATGATTTCGACCAAGAATAACAAATGACACAGGAAGCAAATAAGCTGGTAAGTTTAAAAAATATTACCCATAATAGTATTTTTTACATCACAATTTGTTAGAACTATAATTCAAATCACAGTTTAATAATATATTATTTTAATAACGTTATTATTACTGATTTAATATTGAATGTTTAACATATAATTTTAATTTTAGTAGATATAGAAAAGAAGAAAGTGAAACTAATTTTAATAATATATTTCATGAATTGTAAAATTGAGAAGCATTAGAATTTAAACAAACATATCATTATTTCAATAATAAATCATCATTTCATTTTTGTGAATTAATTTAATAATTCAAAGTTTATTCTACACTTAGCACTCATCATAACATCAAATAATAAATTATTGCATATGACTCTTGGTATTAGGTGAAAAGGCTCAGCACTGTAGTAAAATTCACACCACACATTCTCCAGGCAGTGTATGAGGGTATGACTCCTCTTGTCTAGCTTAAATTGTGGAAATTTGATTACTACATGCATGTTAAATTCCTGTCTAGGAGATATCCATAAAATTATATACATCCATAAAATTATATACAGTATTTCAGATGATGCTTACAGAACATATTCATTAAATTTTTATTTTGTGCCAAATAAATATTTGTAGAGAGACTGAATTTCTGAGTAGATGATGGTGTATGTGTGCCAGATTATACATATTGAGGCTTATTTTATATTTCTGACATTGTTTCTATAGTTGGATTTAATTTTCCATAAGGTGTTAAGTGTATTATATTGGATATATGAAAGTAATGAATGTTTATTACATTAATCCATTGTCACTTGTCTAATCCCAAGTATAAATTATCCATGTGTTTGAAGTAATGAAAAAAACAACAGATATAAGCAAGATAAATCTGTCTAATCCCAAGTACAAATTATCCATGTGTTTGAAATAATGAAAATGACAACAAATATAAGCAAGATAAATCAGACTCTAGACAAGTATTTCCACCTTTATTTTGATAGTTGGTCCTCCTTTACACTACAGTATATTCTTGGGAAAATGTGCTCCACGCTGACCACAACTGAAGAATATTATGATTTGATCTATCCTAAGAGAAAAAAGGAAGGTAATCCTTCCTTCCAAAATTCTGCTCCCAGAGATGTGATCTGTTTTATGGTAGTGACTTGAAAATGAACATTTTTCACAGTCAACTTTGAAAAGCCATCTTGATAGACCATTGTTAGAGAGGATTATTCATGGCTTTGCAAGGATGCCCGATTGCATCATTTTGAAACAATGAAAACAGGAATTTAGTCAGCTGTTTTTGTTTCTTTAGGAGAAAAACCTATTGAGTGTAGGCCAGGGGATCATTGGAACCCAGTGAAGCTACTACTTTGAATAGTAATCCTAGACCTCTAAAAAAAAATACTCCAGTAAGCACAGCCAGTCAGAGCTGCTATCACAGCCTACATGAAGTCAGGCAAAAAACAGAAGATGAGAGCCATTTAACTGATAAAAACATATTTTTATGAGTCAGACTGAAATGAGACTCTAGAGAGAGGGTCAGAAATACTGATTAGAGAGATTAAATTTGTCACACAAAGATTGGAAAATAGAATTCCTTGTAGAACAAATAAATCATAGAAAGCCTGTGCATGTAAGAATAGGACTGCAGACCAAATTCCAGAAATGCACATTTTCTTAGAGGACATCTTAATGAATTATCAATGGAAATCTTTGGATTCTTAATATTTGACCACATGTGGGAGAAGGCCAATTACTGAAGAGAAAGAAAATGTCATCACTCTGTTAGGATGTTCAATATCACGTTACGAAGTAATCAAGCACAGACTTGTAATTTTTCCAAATGAGGGGCTCATTTGATTTGATTTAGTAGTTCTTGATTTATTTGCTAGCAATTCCCATACAATTGATCCAGTCCCACATCTGAGTTGATATTTACTGAAGTATTCCCACATGAAGGAAAAGAGAAAATTTACAAATGTATGATGAAATGAATTGAGGGTGAAGTGTTCTAATACTGATATCTGATGTTTAGACACAGGAGAAGAGGTGGATTCTCTTTTTATATAAAAATCCCCCATTTTTCAGCAGGGTGCCAGACGCTCACAGCTGTAATCCTAGCTACTCCGGAAGCTGAGATCTGAGGACTGCTGTTCAAAGAAAGCTGGGGCAACAAAGTCCTTGAGACTGTTATCTCCATTGAACCACCAGAAAACGAGAAGTGGCACTGTGGCTCAAGAGGTGGAGAACTCACCTTCAGTTGAAGAGTTTAGGAACAGGTCCCACTCCCATAGTTAAAGACACTTGACCAACAACAACAACAAAAAATCCCCCTTCTCTTGGACTGCCTACATCTTTTCCTAACATTCAACAAAAAGCCCTTTTATCACCCGCTACATTTAAGTCCTAAACTAGCTACTGCCAATAGAATGATTTGGTATCTGATGTCAAAAGTTTCATATTTGCGGAAACAAATACCAACAGGGTTAACGTTTTTTTCCATTCCTCGAACTCTTGCCCTGGGCCCTGAACATGGTTATGTGGTAGCTTTAATGTGAGCTTGTTTGTTATTTATTGGATTACTGCCCATGAGGGGAATTAATGGGTCATAGGGGAGATTTATGTTTAGTCTTTTGAGTACTCTCCATACTGCGTTACAGAGTGATTGAAAAAGTTTAATTTGGAAGGGAGTTCCGGGAAGATGGCAGAAGAGAAGCTGGAGACTAAACAAGCTCTCATATAGAAAGCAGTTTTAGTGTTCCAGTGAACAGTCCTAAGCCAGAGAATCACACCAAGTGTGCCATCACAGGACAGAGAGTTAGGCCACAGAGGGAAAATCCAGGCAAGGAGATAGATTTGAGCACTAGCCAGCAGCTGCTACTGCGGCTGCAGCGGTGGTGAAAATGGCCATAGCTGCCATCCCTGCAACACAGAGAGTCCAAGACAAAGGAGTCAGACGCAGCAGGCGAGCAGATTCTACTCAATATCAGTAAGAAGCGACAAGGAGCAAACATTTCATCCTGCAGTTCACAGATCAGAGAAAACCCAGGAACCAAGACTCCACGTGGGTAGAAGCCTTAAATCCTCACTCCTTCTCAGGGAGCAGAGGAGGAAAGGCCACCCCCTCCACTACCAAAGATCTCCATCTTTGATACTGACACAGGCCAGACTGAGCTGCTAGCTCCAACTCAGGCTTTGGAAGAAAACTAGCATCATTTAGCTGGTCACAAGAACCTAAACTGACCGGCCAGACTCAGCTCCACCCAGGGAAAAGTCACCCAGCTCTGGCTGCCAGTCTCAGGAATGGCTTTCTTCACTTGGTAAACAGAGCCAGAGGCTGCCCCTCCCTTTAGTAGCCTTGACAATCAATTGAAATTCAGTAAACAGGAACCCTGAGAATGGCTCCAGGCTGGGCTTTGTGAGTCTCTCACTATCTAACCCCTCAGGGAAAAGCTATTGATGGCTTAAAGGCCTCAACTCCACCCAGAACTTAGCATCATCACAGCATCTCCAAACTTGAGGAAAGAGCCATCTCCCTCTTTTGTGATACTCAAAGCAGATCTCCCTCCCATTGAACTAGCCTGGGAGGAGGATCACATCCTGGGTAAAGGAGAGCATTTTTCTGCCTACTCAAACTGACTTAAGAAACCAACCAAGCCACAGGAAAATCAAACACCACAAGCAGACCAGAGACTCCAACAAGAGGCTGGTTATGGACACAAGGGAGATAACAGGATCTTCACACCCCTCCAAAAAAATTAAAGAACTTTTTTTTTTTTGGTACCTTTTAATAAAATTTTTTTTTCTAAAATTTTTTTAATTCTTAATTTTTACCTTTTTAGAAATTTGTTTTCTAGTAACATTTTTTCTTCCTCTTATAATTTTTATTTGGGGAGTATATGTGTGAGTGCGTCTTTCTTTCTTTCTCTTTTTTCTTTCTTTTTAAAATTTTATTTTATTTTTTTTTGTTTTTTGTTTAGCTCTCCTGAACATTTGATCTTTTTTTCTTTCTTCCTCAATGTTTTCACCTTTTCTTCTCTTTCGTTCTTTGTGTGACTTAATTGCTGTTCTGCACATCCTCAGATATACCCATAGTCAATTATTAGACCTTATCCCCCATTGTGTACACACTTAATCCAGAAATTTATTACTTAATTCAAAACCTCTTAGACTTAAATCCCTTAATAGCACTATGACTCTTTATACCTGTATAATAATTTCAGTATTTTTATTTTTAATTTTTCACGTTTCCATTATATCCCTCCCCTTCCCTCATGATATCCACTTCTTCTCTGCGTATTTCGTTTTCATTGTATAATTTTTAAGCACTACAATTTTTAGTTTTTAATTTTTGCTTTTCTATTTTTTCTTGTCTTTTTTTTCTCTTTCTCTTTCTTCTTTTTTTCTCTCTCTCTACTTTCATCCTATCCAACCTATTTCCAGCTTTGAGATTAGGACTTAGTTAAGTAAACCCGCCCTGTGCCTTCCTACATCTTTTTATTCCTATTTTTACCTACATCTCTCCTTAACATAATAATTTCTCGTATGCCAAATACTTCTTTGGGGTTTGTAGCCAATTAATATATAATTGTTTGATGTTGAATACATATATCTGATGAACAAGATTGTATCTGCAGACTTTGGACTGTGCAAGTACAGACTTTGATGCTTGCCTTAAGATAGTGTTCTAGCACAAAACTGGTGTTACTCTCATCTTAAATGGGCAGAGTGAGCCGGAAAAACACAAAAAAAGTGGAAAGTCCGGGTATCTCAACTCCAACTCATGATAATCAGGGGACAGAACAGATAATGAATAATCCAGAGGAGAGTTCCCAAAGAGCTCTACAAACACTGCTGGCAACAATGGTAAATGAAAAGATTGAAAACATACAAAGGACTCTGTATGAGCGTGATAGGGAAAGAGAGGAGGCAAACCAAAGGTTAATGCAGGAATATCAGGAGCCTGAGGAAGCTACTCAAAAACTGATACAGAAATTGCATGAGCAGCTGGAGACCACTCAAAGAGAAAGGCAGGAATGGCATGAGCAGACTGAGAACACTGAAAGAGAACTACAAGAATGGCGTGAACGTGAGGAAGCTAAGCAAAGAATAATACAGGAATTGAGAGAACAGGAAGAGAATACACAAAGATCACTAAAGGCATTCATGGAATCCATTAACAAAGAGCTGAAGGAAGTGAGGGAGTCCACAAAGGGAATGCTGAATGGCACCCAACAGAAGGAATGGGAGTCCAACGAAATCATAACCAATCAACTAAATGATTTGAGAATAAACACTGAACACCAAATTAAGGAAGTAAAAAAGCTCATACAAGTCTAGAACAAAGCTTCAACAAAGAATTTGAAGGCATCAAAACTGACCAATTGGGGAAATGAGATAAAAAACAAATAGAAAGTCTCTACCGCAGGTTAGGCCATGCAGAAGATAGAATCTCGGGGACTGAAGACAGCCTAGATATTATAGAGAAAGAACATACAACAATCCAAGACAAGTCCAAGAAATATGATAGATCTATTCAACACTTGGAAGACACCACAGAAGACCTAATCTGAGGATAATGGGTGTAGAGGAGCACTTAGAAATAGGAGTTAATGATCTAGGAAATTTGTTTAACAGGGACCTAGTAGAGAACTTCCCAAACATGCAAAAAGATAGGCCTATTCAGATATGAGAAGCTTTTAGAACCCCAAATAGACCAGACCAGAATAGGACAGCCCACCATCACATTATAATCCAAACAGGATCAATTCAGACCAAGGAAAGATCCTTAAAGCTGTCAAGGAGAAAAGACCAATCATCTGTCCACAGAAATCCATTAGAATCACCTCAGATTTCTCAGCAGTGACTATCAAAGCAATGAGAGCCTGGAATGATGTATGCCATGCCCTAAAGACAAAAACTGTCAACCAAGAGTACTGTACCCAGCTAAACTCTCCTTCATAACTGAAGCCCAAATAAAAACCTTTCATAGCAAAGAAAAATTGAAACAATATATCTCCACCAAACCATCCCTACAAAATATTCTTAAAGATGTCTCACACATAGAAACCAACAAGACCACAATAAAGGCCAAGAAACTGCACCCAAACTGAGAACTGCACCCAAACTGAGAATCCAAGAACCATAGCAAGAACCCAGTACCTCTAGCCCCCACGAATGTGAATTAAATGGCAGGATCTCCCAAATACTTCTCAGTCCTATCTCTCAACATTAATGGACTTTATCCAATTAAGCGACGTTTACTGTCTAGTTGGATTAGAAATCAAGATCCTTCTATCTGCTGCCTTCAGGAGTCACATCTTGCCCATAGAAACCAACACATTTTCAATGTTAAACGCAAGAACAAAGTCTATCAAGCACACGGTCCCCATAAACAGGCAGGAGATGCAATCCTAATATCAGATAAAATATACTTCAAATTAAAATTTGTGAGAAGAGATAAAGAAGGTCGCTACATACTAATTAAGGGATCTCTCCTTCAGGAGGATATTACAATTCTAAATATCTATTCGCCCAACAACGGAGCACAAAAATTTATCCAAGAAACACTAATTTCCCTCAAATCCCACATAGATCGAAAGATATTAATTGTTGGGAATTTTAACACACCACTTTTCCCACTAGATAGATTCTCTCAGATCACAAGGGAATAAAATTAAAACTCAACACCAAAAGCCACCAAAGAAAGTCCGGTAACACATGGAGGCTGAACAACACACTGCAGAATCATGAGTGGGTCATGGAGGAGATTAGAAAATAAATTCAAATGTTCATGCTATTCAACAAAAATGAGCACACAAATTACCAGCTCCTCTAGGACCCAGCAAAGGCAATACTCAGGGGCAAGTTTATAGCTCTGAGTTCCTACATCAACAAATTGGAGAGATCTGAAACTAACAATTCAATGAGACATCTGAACCTCCTTGAAAAAGAGCAGCAAGATAAACCCCAATCCAGTAGATGGAAAGAAAAAATTAAAATTAAATCAAAATTAAATGAATTAGCATCCAAAAATCTATAGAAAGAACCAACAAACCAAAGAATCGCTTCTTCGAAAAATTAACAAAATTGACAGACCCTTAGCAAATCTTACCAGAAATAGAAGAAAACACACCCAAATAAATAAACTCAGAGATGAAAATGGAAACATCACCACGAAAACAACCAAGTTTCAGAACATTATAAGGGAATACTTCTCAAAACTTTATGCTAATAAGTTTTAGAACATGGCAGAAGTGGACCTTTTCCTAGCAAATATTGATATGCCAAAACTAAACCAAGATCAGATAACCAGCTTAACAGGCCCATGTCAAGCATTGAAATAGAAACAGCAATAAGAGACCACCCATCTAATAAAAGTCCAGGACCAGATGGTTTTACAACGGAATTCCACAAGGCCTTCAAAGCAGAGCTCACACCAATACTCCTCCAACTCTTCAATGAAATTGAAAGAGAAAGTTCACTACTGAACACATTCTATGAAACCATCATAACCCTCATCCCAAAACCAGGTAAAAACTCATCAAAGAAAGAGAACTATAGACCCATTTCTTTGATGAACATTGATGAAAAACTTCTCAACAAAATTTTGGCCAATCAACTTCAACATTTGCTCCAAAAAATCATGCACCACAATCAAACAGAATTCATTTCAGAGATGCAAAGGTGGTTCAATATACGCAAATCAATTAATATAATTCATCACATCAACAGGAGCAAGGATAAAAACCACATGGTTATCTCAATAGATGCAGATGAAGGTTTGGGAAAAACTAAGAATCCATGGAACATTCCTCAATACAATAAAGGCTGTATATGACAAACATACAGCCAGCAGAATACTTAATGGTGAAAAACTAAAGCCATTTCCTCTTAACTCAGGAACAAGACAAGGATGTCCTCTTTCTCCACTTCTCTTCAATCCAGTATTAGAATGCCTAGCTACAGCAATAAGACAAGATGCAAACATAAAGGGGATCCAAATAGGGAAAGAAGATGTAAAACAATCCCTCTTTGCAGATGACATGATCTTGTATTTAACGAATCCCATAGATTCCACTCCCAAATTACTCAAGCTGATTCAAAATGTTGGCAAATTAGCAGGGTATAAAATTAACCCTCAAAAATCAATTGCGTTTCTGTATGCCAACAATGAGAAAAGTGTGGCTGAAATTAGGAAAGCAACTCCATTCATAATAGCCTCACAAAAAATAAAATACCTAGTAATTAACTTAAGCAAAGAAGTGAAGGACTTCTATGATGAAAACTTTAAAAACTTGAAAAAGAAATCAATACAGAACTTAGAAAGGGGCAAAAACTCCCATGGTCTTGGATCAGAAAGATGAACATCGTGAAAATGGCAATACTTCACAAGGCTATCTACAAATTCAATGCGATACCTATAAAAATTCCAACTTCATTCTTCAAAGAAATAGAAGAGGCAATCCAAAAATTCATATGGAACAATAAAAGAGCCCGGAGAGCAAAAACGATCCTCAATAGAAAAAATACTGCTGGAGGAAGATCTATACCAAATTTCAAACTCTACTAAAAAGCCATAGTAATCAAAACAGCTTGGTATTGGCACAAGAACAGTCCTCAGGACAAATGTAATAGAATTGAAAAACCAGAAAAGAACCTACAAACCTATAGCCATCTAATTTTTGAACAGGGAGCAAAAAAAAAAAACAAGAATGGAAGACAGCCTCTTCAGTAAATGGTGCTGGCAAAATTGGTTAACTACTTGTAGAAAACTAAAACTAGATCCTTACATATCAACCTGCACCAGAAACTACTCCAAATGGATCAAAGACCTTGGAGTCAAAGCAGACACTCTGAAAAGATTACAGGATGGAATAGGAGAAACCCTAGGTCTCCTTGACGCAGGCCGAAATTTTCTAATTGGAGACCCAGAAACACAACAAATCAAAGAAAGGTTGGACAAATGGGATCACATGTAATTGCAGAGCTTCTGCATGGCAAAGGACACAGCTAGCAAGATCAATATAAACCCCACGTATTGGGAGAAGATCTTCACTAACCATACAATGGACAAGGGTCTCATATCTAAAATTTACATGGAACTCAAAAAATTAAATCCCCCAACAACAAAGTCTCAAAGAAACAGCTGCCCAATAAATAAGTGGGCTAAAGACTTAAAGAGAAACTTCTCTGAAGAGGAAAGAAGGTTGCCAATAGACACATGGAGAAATGCTCAAACTCCCTACCCATAAAAGAAATGCAAATCAAAACGACATTGAGATACCTCATCCCACTTAGAATGGCTATAATCAAGTACTCTAATAACAACAGATGCTGGAGGGGATGTGGACAGAAGTGAACCTTACTGCATTGTTGGTGGGAGTGTAAAATTGTTCAACCACTTTGGAAAGTAGTATGGGGGTTCCTCAAAAGACTCCACATAGAGCTCCCCTATGACCCAGCAATCCCACTATTGGGCATTTACTCAAATGTTTACAAACAAGACCACACTAAAGCTACCAGCACAACTATGTTTATTGCAGCATTATTTACTATAGCTAAGATTTAGAACCAACCGAGATGCCCCTCAGTAGATGAATGGATCAAGAAAATGTGGTATATATACACAATGGAATTTTCTGCCTCCATCAGAAAGAATGGCATTGCCTCATTTGTTAGGAAATAGAAGGACTTGGAAAAAATTATATTAAGTGAAGTAAGCCAGGCCCAAAGAAACATAGGTCCCATGGTTTCCCATATTTGCAATATCTAGTATATGTCTGAATCAAGCAGAAAAGGTCAGATAATGTGATGTTAGGGAAATGAACCCTAAGATATGTATTCAAATGTTTTTTTTTCTTTCATGCGATTGTTTCTAACACATTTATAAAAATATTTCTTTGTTGCTTTGTATGTCCCTCCCCCACAGTATAACTCCTGCTTACACTGTATTTGCTATTGTTATAATTTGTGGAGGGAAAGGGGAAAAACAAATCGTTTAAATAGCGATACAGTTGGTCCCATTGCAACAATGAGATGTACAAATCGTTATGTCAGAAAGGAAATTTACAACTTTTGTGCAGGGTGGGGGGAGGAGAAGGGAGGGCGGGGGGAAGAGGGGAAGGGATGGGAAGGGGAAACAAAGGAGAAGGCTACAATGCTTGATAAGAAATATACACATTATCTTTCCCATGTAATTGCGACTCCTCTGTACAGTATTTTCACAATAAAAAAAGAAAAATTTTAATTTTCCATCAACAATATAATAAAGTTCCAATTGGCTACATCCATGCCAGTATTTGCTATTGTTAGTTTTCTTGATAATGGCCATTCTAACTGTGGTGAGGTAGAATCTGTCTTAAAGTTTTGTATGCATCTTCTAGCTACCATAAATTAATGAATCCATGAAAACTAAATTTCTTTAAGTCTGCATTCCTTTCTCTTAATGTAATTTTCCCAAACTTTCATTTTCCTGATGACCGATGAAAAATCTTCCTTTTTGAGGGGTGAACAGAATTCCATTGTGTGTATGTGTGTGCGTGTGTGTGTGTGTGTGTGTGTGTGTGTGTGTGTGTGTGTGTGTGTGTGTAAGATGACTATAGGCCCAGGAGTTCATGTATCATATGTAATTTTGTAATTCTATATTAAATTTGGATTGCTTTCTTTTTTATTTATTTTTAAATGGTTTTTTATTGTGAAAATACTCTACGGAGGGGTTACAATTACATAGGCAAGATAATGAGTACATTTCTTATCAAGCACTGTAGCCTCCTCCTTTGTTTACCCTTCCCATCCCTTCCCATCCTCCCCCGCCCCCTCCATGACCCCTCCGTCACCCCCCCTCCCGAACCAAAGTTGTAAAGTTTGTTTTCGACATAATGACTTGTACATCTCATTGTTGCAATGGATCCACCGTATCCCTATTTAAACGATTTGTTTTTCCCCTTCCCCTCCATAAGTTAAAACAACATTAAATACAGTGAAAGCAGGGGTTATACTGTGGGGGAAGGATATAACGAAATAATTTTATAACTGTGTTAGAAACAATCGCAAGAAAGAAAAAAAAACATTTGAGTACATATCTTAGGGTTCATTCCCCTAACATCAACTTATCTGACCTTTTCTGCTTAACTCAGACATATACTAGATATTGCAAATAAGGGAAAACATGGGACCTATGCTTATCTGAGCCTGGCTTACTTCACTTAATATAATTTTTTCCAGGTCTTTCCATTTCCTAACAAATGGGGCAGTGTCATTCTTTCTGATGGAGGCATAGAATTCCATTTTGTATGTATGCCACATTTTCTTGATCTTGGATTGCTTTCTCTACGGCATTGAGGAATATTGTTGGGATTTTGATGGGTATTACATTGTCAATTGTTTGGGGGCAGTATTGCAGTTTTCACAATGTTATTTCTTCCAACCAAGAGCATTGAAAGGCTTTAAAGTTTTCACAGTAGAGGTCCTTCTCATTTTTATTTTAATTAATTCCTAGCTTTGTTGTTGTTCTTTTGTTTCGTTTAATATGATTTGATTTTGAGGCTAAAACATTTGAGGTTTTATTTTGGATTTCAGCGCGGATCTTCCCATTGTTGGTAACACAGAAAACCTACTGATTCTTGTGGGTTTTATACCCTGCTACATTGCTGAAGGTTCGTATCACCTTTACTAACTTGGGGGAGGAAGCTACAGGGTCATTTAAATACAGGAGCATTTAATTTGAAAAAAGAGATAGTTTTATTTTTTCCCTATTTAGAGCCCCTTTATGTTTTTCTCTTGCCTATAGCTCTTGCCTGACAGTCCACTACTATATTGAAGAGTAGTGGAGAGAGTAGACATCCTTGTCTCATTCCTGATTTTAATGCCTTCATGCTTCCACCGTTAGGTACATGCTAATTATCTCTTTGTCTTATACATCTCTGTATTATATCAAGGAAAGTTCCATGCATTACTAGTTTCTCAGACCTTTTAATCATAAAGGGGTATTGGAGTTTGTTAAAAACAATTTCTATATCCGAATAGGCAATCATGTGCTTCTTCTTCCTGCTTCTGCTGATGGTTTGTATTACGTTTATTGACAAGTATAGTGAATCCAATTTTATCCTAGAATGAATCTTGTTTGATCATACCATCGATACCAACTGTTTTTTCCATGAACTACCTCACCTTCTCAGAATTTATTTATCTTTGTTTGCAGTCTCCATGAGTTATTTTGCTAATCTTTGGTTGGTATCATCTTATTTACAAATTTCCTTGTAGAGGTTTTGTATGTTTTCATTAATCACATTTTTCAGCAGTATTTGTAATGTTTTTTGAAAACTATCTTCCAGGTCCTTGATTGTCTGTTCTAATGCCTGTTTATTAACTGTGTGAATTATACTACCTTGACACATTTTTCTTGTATTTTTCTGATTTGTTCTGTTCATTTGGAGGATTTCTTCGTTCTCATTTGGAGTATCTATGATCTTAATATGTGACTCTATGTTCTTGGTTGATTTGCCAGGTGTTAGTTTGATCTTCTGTTGTTATTTGTTGTTCTGGAATTAGGTTTTTATTTAGATCATTAAGTGGAGGAGTAGAGGTCAGTTGTGGTGAGATGTTGTGATGTTAATATTTGTGGTTCCAGTGAGAGTTTGGACTGTCCAGTGGTATGGTGAATTGTCTCTGTGTTTGGATGTGACTCTGTCTTGTACACTTTTGTTCCTTCTTTTGTCCCATGTGGTCCTTTTATTCCACACTTTAGCTGTGTTTTGAATATGTTGGCCAACACAGTCAAAACAGTCACCTGCGTGACTAAATATCTTTTCATACATTTCCATTTTCTTTTGAAGACAGTATAAAATCTTCTTTTGAATTGTGTATCTATATATAATTGTAGCTGCCGTGGTGTGAACCTCTAGAAATGTAGTACCTGCTAGGACTCTAAATCTCTGATTGATTAGAGAGAGCTAGAGTAATTTTCTGTTGTTATCCTGCCATTGATTTTCCTCTTCCTCAGGTTTATTTTTTATATTGTCGATTTTTTCATATAATTTAGGATTGGTGATATTGTATCAGGTTATTTTTGTTTTTCTGTTTCTGTTACTTTGAAATAGTGATTTCAGGCTTGTATAAAGTGAAAGAATATGAAATGTATCTTATTACATTGAAGGAAAGGGAGTAAACATTTAAAACTATTTGCTACAATAAATTAATATTAAGAAAGCTAATTAAAATAATTACTTATTTACTCTTCAGAGGATGAGTATAATACTATTGGATATCTTGGAGGAAAAGACTTTAGACTCATTACAACTGATGCCTTACTTTGAAATTACTGGCTAAACTTTCTTATTCAGAAAGGGGAAAGTGCCATTTCTTTCATATTAGTATTATAAAATCACAATAGCTGTATGTTGATTGTTTTCCTCTACTATTTTCAATCCCATTCTTCATTAGCTATCTAAGGCTTTGAATGACCAATTCCTTAAAATATCACTACTGCTTATATTGTGATGTAAATCTCAGTGATATTAATATGAAAAAATCTCTGAGTCTCATCTTGAGCTACATTCATAAGAAATTTATGCAGTCTCAAGGAAGAAACCTATTTTAGTCTTTTCTATGTTTTAATCAATAAATCCATTCTTTTTAGAAATATGTTCTCATCTTTTATATTGCTCCAGTAAACATCATGTATTTCAAGTACTTTTACTGCAATAAATATAAAGTTTGTAACAGGAAGACAAACCCTCCCATTATCACTTTAAAGTAAAACCTTGGAGACTATTTTATATATTAAAATAAAAAAGTGTAATGCACATGTTTATACATGATTAATCTAATGATTAAGTCACATAGACATAAGAACAACCCAAGTATCAATTTACTTAAAGGCACAAAAATATTAGTGTTCATGAATATCACTCATTTTTAGAAAATGACTAGTCAAAACAAAGTTTGTATTATATTTGAAATTTTAAAATTGAAAATTATACCCAGATTTGCTGTGAATATCGTTTCCAGGAATACATTTATTCAGCAAACAGAGAAAGAAAAAATATAAAGGTTTGAAACATAGAATGAAAGATGTAGAAGCAGACTGTCGTTAAGATGATAACATTCAAAAAGTGTGATTTATCCATTTATCTATTGAGGGATATCTGGGTTTGCTATGGTAAATAATGCTGCAATAAACATAGACGTGCTGGTTGATTTAGTATAGTCTTGTTTGTGATCTTTTGGGTGAATGTGCAAAAGTGGGATTGCTGGGTCATAGGGGAGCTCTATGTGGAATCTTTTGAGAATCTTCCATACTGCTTGCCAAAGTGGTTGAACACATTTACACTCCCACAAACAATGCACTAGGGTTCCCTTCTGTCGACATCCCCTCCAGCATCTGTTGTTGTTAGAGTTCTTGGTTATAGCCATTCTAACTGTAGTGAGGTGATATCTCAATATTGTTTTGATTTGCACTTCTTTTATGGCTAGGGAGTTTGAGCATTTCTTCATATGTCTATTGGCAATCCTTCTTTCCTATTCAGAGAAGTTTCTCTGTCAGTCTTTAGCCCACTTCTTATTTATACACAATGGAATTCTATGCCTCCATCAGAAAGAATGACATTGCCCCATTTGTTAGGAAATGGAAACACTTGGAAAATTTATATTAATTGAAGTACTACAGCCCTAAAGAAACATAGGTCCCTTGGTTTCCCTTATTTGCAATAACTACTATATGTCTGAGACAACCAGAAACTGTCAGATAAATTGATGTTAGGTGAAATGATCCCCAAGATAAGGACCCAAATGGTTTTCCTTTCTTGCTATTCTTTCTAATATATTTATGAGATGATTTCTTTGTTGCTATGTATGTCCGTCCCCCACGGTATATTCTCTGTTTTCACTGTATTTGATGTTGATATAATTTGTGGAGGGGAAGGGAAAAACCAAATTGTTTAAATAAAGATACGGGTGGATCCATCGTAACAATGAGATGTACAAGATGTTGAAAAATGTACGTTACAACTTTGACATGGGGAAGGTTGAGGTAGTGGGGCGGGGAGGAGATGGGAAGGAAATAGAAGATGCAATCCAAAAATTCATATGGAACAATAAAAGACCCCGAATACCAAAAACGCTCCTCAACGGAAACAGCACTGCTGGAGGAATATCAATACCAAATTTCAAACTCTACTATAAAGCCATAGTAATCAAAACAGCTTGGTACTGGCAAAGAACAGACCCCAGGACCAATGGAATACAATTGAAAACCGAGAAATGAACCCACAGACCTATAGCCATCTAATATTCAATAAGGGAGCTAAAAAAATAGAATGGAAGAAAGATAGCCTCTTCAGTAAATGGTGCTGGCAAAATTGGTTAACTACTTGTAGAAAACTAAAGCTAGATCCTTACATATCACCCTGCACCAGAATCAACTCCAAATGGATCAAAGACCTCGAAGTCAAAGCAGACACTCTGAAAACATTACAGGATGGAATGGGAGAAACCCTAGGTCTCCTTGGCGCAGGCCGAAATTTTCACAACAAATCAAAGAAAGTTTGGACAAATGGGATTGCATAAAGTTGCAGAGCTTCTGCATGGCAAAGGACATAGGTAGCAACATCAATAGAAAGCCCACGGATTGGGAGAAGATCTTCACTAGCCATAGAACAGACAAGGGTCTCATATCTAAAATATACTTGGAACTCAAAAAATTAAATCCGCCTAAAACAAATCCTCAAAGAAACAACTGCCCAATAAATAAGTGGGCTAAAGTCTTAAAGAGAAACTTCTCTGAAGAAGAAAGAAGGATGGCCAATAGACACATGAAGAAATGCTCAACATCCCTAGGTATAAACGAAATGCAAATCAAAACAACATTGAGATACCACCTCACTCCAGTTAGAATGGCAAAAATCAAGAACTCTAACAACAACAGATGCTGGAAGGGATGTGGACAGAAGGGAACCTTACTTCATTGTTGGTGGGAATGTAAACTTGTTCAACCACTTTGAAAAGTAGTATGGAGATTCCCCAAAAGACTTCACATAGAGCTCCCCTATGACCCAGCAATCCCACTTTTGGGCGTTTACCCAAATGTTTACAAACAAGACCACACTAAAGCTACCAGCACAACTATGTTTATTGTAGCATTATTTACCATAGCTAAGATATGGAACCAACCCAGATGACCCCCAGTAGATGAATGGATCAAGAAAATGTTGTATATATACACAATGGAATTCTATCCCTCCATTAGAAAGAAAGACATTGCCACATTTGTTAGGAAATGGAAAGACTTGGAAAAAATTACATTAAGTGAAGTAAGCCAGGCCCAAAGAAACATAGGTCCTATGGTTTCCCTTATTTGCAATATCTAGTACATGTATGAGTCAAGCAGAAAAGGTCAGATAATATGATGTTAGGAAAATGAACCCTTAGATATATATTTTAATGCTTTTTTTCTTTCTTGCATTTGTTTCTAACGCATTTATAAGATTATCACTTTGTTGCTTTGTATGTCCCTCCCCCACAGTATAACCCCTGCTTTCACTATATTTGATGTCAGTATAACTTGTGGAGGAGATGGGGGAAAACATGTCGTTTAAGGATACAGGTGGACCTGTTTCAACAATGGGAAGTACAAGTTGTCATGTCAAAAATGAGCTTTACAACGTTGGTGTGGGTGGGGAGAGGGGGGAGGATTGGGTGTGGGTGTGGGTGGGGAGGCTGGGAAGGGATGTGAAGGGTAAACAAAGGAGGAGGCTGCAATACTTGATAAGAAATGTACGCATTATCCTGCCCATGTAATTGTAACCCCTCTGTAAGGTATTTTAACAATAAAATGTGATTTATTCAAAAGTACTATAAAAATTTATAAAAGGATTTGTGATCAGAAGTGATAGGTAAGAAAAGTAACTGTAACTATATATGTAAATTGAGCTTTCAATATAGGATGACAAGTTTTCAATAAATGAGCCTATAGGAAATGATTTTTGTATCTCTAACACACATCCAGTATTCTACATTTTCCCACATTGTCTCGTTTTCTTACCTCTATTCCTGATCAATATTCTACTTTCATGATATCAATTGCTACTAAAATAACAAGTTGGATTTTTTTTGGTTTCTAGATCCAATAAATTTTAGTAATTTGGAATAGTATCATAAATTCATAGAGTTTGACTTGAATGTCAAGTTTGAGGATACTGTATTCAGGGTACTGTGAATTGGCCTGAAGCAGCCAGGAACATATTCTGAATACACATAACCCCCGGGACCCCCAGCTAAACAGGCCATAGCCAAGAGAGGAGATGGGGCAGTTCCCGTCCTCAACCTTCTTTCTCTGGCACCTGCTATAGCATATGTTCAGCTCAACTTGGTGGAAGGGAAGGGAGGACTGGCAGATGGTATGGAACCTGGGAAAAGGGGGTGGGACCAAATTATCTCAAAATAGGGCTGTCCTGGAATGGCTGCCACAGGGGTCAGAGTTGAAAATGGAAAATCAAGGAATGAAGAACAGGGGTCTCACTTACCTCGTGATGTCCTCTAAGGATGGCTCCAACAGCTGGGCCCACACTTAGCAGGAAGGTCATGTGGTATAGCTGAAGATCACTCAGGCTTCCCCAGCTGCTGTGGCAGGCATAAAACCTGTTGAGAGAAGGAGGCAAGGGCTGCACCTCAAACCCCATAAATGCCAGTGAACATAGAGTAAACAAGTAATCCTGAAGCTCTACAACCCTTGCTGGGAGGGGAGGCAGGGAAAACTCCATTCTTCATCCATTAGGTATCTAGGGCATTGAATGACCAATTCCTTAAAATACCTATATTGCTTATATTGTAATGCAAATCTCAGTAATATTAATATGAATATATCTCTGAGTCTGCAACCACCACAACTGGGTTCAGACCAGTTTGGCACCACTTCTGTGTGTTGTGTGTGGACACACACACACACACACACACACACACACACATTCCCTCACCTGAATATGTTCCCACAGGAGGGGTTGAACCAGGAAGTGGACAGGGAGGAGAAGAGAGAGTGGGACACTGGGGTCTAAGGTGAATGGGGTTGAGGGTGGTCAGGGAGAGGGGATCAGCTGGGAGGAGTTATGCCCCACTTACCTAAATTCATGGCTGTCCAGGGATGGCTCCTGGAGATGGGCCCACACTCACGAGGAAAGTGGAGGTCCTCCATGTTGACATTGAAGAGTCAGCAATATTAGCTCCAGTACCAGCAGATGCAGTGGAACTGAGCAAACAAGCATGTTACAAAGTGGAATGGTGGACAGGAAAGACTCTGAACCCCTGCTTTCCTTCTCCAATGATTATTTTGCCTTGGTTCAGTCCAATTGCATCACATTCATATGTGCATGCCATGCACATCCTCTCACTCAGAAGGGGAAGGAATGGGGGAAGGATGGGAATGGGTGGCAGAGGAAGCAAGGGATGGAGGATGGAGTGAGGAAAGCAAAGGTTAGGGAAGCAACTGGAGTGAGGAAGCATGGTTTGGGGTGGGCAGGTGAAACAATTGATTGTGGGAAGGGGAAATATGGGGTGGGGGTGGGGATAGCAGAGGTGTAGTGAGAAAGAAGGACACAGGTGGACAACCTGGCAATAGAAAGGAGGAGAAGAAGACAGGTTCAGCCCACTTAACATTTAAGAGCCGTGTCCTAGGGATGGCTCCTGCTGAGGAGCAGAGGAGAAAATGGAGAAAAGGGTAATGGAGGGGGGTGAAAGGTGGCACTCACTTACATTGACTCTGGGTCTTTGCTGATTGCTCCAGCAGTTGACTCCACAGTGACCTTGAAAGTGGAGATCAGCTGGCTGGTGAAGCCAAAGAGGGTCTGGGGAACCACATCCCTCTAACAGATGCAGCACCAGTTGGGAGAGGAGGCATCTTCCTCAGCTCCAACTGCTGGAGGCGCAGCAGTTGCTTCATAGCAACCGTGACTACTGGGGGCTAACCAGAAGGGGATGGGGTTGAACTCTAAGCTCCTATCTTCCTTCTATGGAGGAGCTACATCCTCTCACCCATGAATTTTCCTACACTGAGAGGGGTGGGGCCGGGTTTAGGGTGAGGTTCAGACCTACAGGTGTGGGGAAGAGGAGACTGGTGGGAGTGGGGCCCCATTACATTGGAACTGGGTCCTCTAGGGTTGTCTCTGGCAGCTGGGTCCACACATCCCTAACCCAGTGAAAGTTTGAGGGTCACTAGAGGGCCAGGGAATGGGGTATGGGTGGCCCATGTGATGAGGAGCAAGGGATTGTGGTGGGCCATGTGTTGGTGGGAAAGGGGAGCCTGTCAGGGGATATTGGGTTCCAGGAAGAGGAGATGGGGCACTTCAGTTGAAAATGGCCTGAGATGGGAGGCTCCCACAGGGTAGCATAGAAGAAACTGGAAAGAGAGGGGTTTAGGAGAGAGGGGTTTAGGAGAGGGGGTTCCCTTACCTCAAATCGAGGTCATCATGGGATATTGTCTGTAGCTGGGCCCACACTGAGTAGAAAGATGGAGATCCAGGTGTTGAAGCTGAAGATCCCTCAGGAAGATGCAACACCGGTTGAGGAGATGGAGGCAAGATCTTCATCTCCAGTCCTGCAACTGCCAGCAAACTCAGGTAAACCAGAGAGCCCTGAGGCTGTCCAGGCCTTAGCCAGGAAGGGAGGATGGGCAGATTATGACCTGGGCCTTCCTTCTCTGTGGCAGCCATAGTTCATGTTCAGAATATTGTGGCACCTGGCATTGGGTAGTGAGTGCTGGGAATGTGCACATTCCCCATCCTAAGCATATGTTCCCAAGTGAGGGGCTGGACCAGGCAGTTAGGGGAAAGCAGTGAGGCCAGAAGGGGTGGTGGCTGGAAGGGGTGGGGCCAGGAAGGTGGGAGTGGAGGTAAAATTGTGGCAGTGAGAAGGGTGGATCAGGAGACTGGATGCAGCCTTGAGGAGATATCTGGCTTCAGTAAGTTGTCTGGTCAACAAAGGGGGAGTAGGGCTCATAAAATGGTGGTGGGTTGGGTGAAACATGGGGTGACCATGGGCCAGCGGATGGAGGCGGGAGGTGGGATGATGGGGAGAGGTATGAGACAGGAATCTAGCAGAATGGAAAGAGGAGCAAGAAGAGGGTTTGGGCCCCCTAAACTGGAAACAGGACTGTCCAGTATGGCTCTCTCCATGTGCTGTGTGCTATGCTCATCTCTGCTACGTCATGGGTAATCCCAGTCGGTTAGAGTTACCATTCCCCACAACCTGATTACAGGAAAGGAACTCCATCTAACTATTCACCTGGCAGTGGCAAAACCCTCTGGCACTGGAGAAGAGGTTTATTGTGAAGATGGGTGGTTAGAATGGGCCGCATCTAGGGTAACAGATTCATATCACGGTTATCCATGAGGTATAGTTAATATATAAATGCACTCAAACAATAGTTCCTTCTTTTTTTCCTCATTTTTCCCTTCCTTTTCTTTCTTCTTTCACTACTGGGGCTTGAACACAGCTTCTAAGTGCTATAAAAATTCCCTGTCCAAGAGCCTATTATTCTTCACCTCCTAGACCTCCATCTTCTTGGTCCCTGTCCGCCCAGGCGCAGGTATCATGGCCAGATGCCTCCTTTCAAGACAAGTGGGAGCCCACCAAAAGGGAAGGGGACCTTTAGTTCCTCCCCTGGAAGAACCAAAAGGAGGATTAAGGGTTTTGTGCTTGTGTATGTGCATTCACACGAATATTTCCTTCCAACAGTGGGACAGTTTTAATACTCTGTCTCTTACTGAACGTCATCAATAAATCATCTGAAAATGGAAGTGCAGGAGCAGGAAGGGAAAAACAAACAAACAACAAAGCAAAAAACTTATCCCACAACTACTGGATACATACAAAGATGACTGAATGAAGGCAAGTAAGACTCAACCTAACAATATTTTACCAAATATATTATGTTTGAATGGTGAGAGCTCCATAGAAGGAGATGCCAATGCAACCAGGCAGTGTACATTTGGATATGTTCAAGGATGCTGTCATTAATATTTAATCATTTGCTTATTCATCCAGGAAGGGGAGATCAGTTACTATGGTATTTTGATTGTGTTCAATCCAATTACAATGTTATAAAAATAGCAAGCTTCCAAAATAAAAACTAAGGCTCCTCTACCCAGCACCAGTTATATTTAGGTCACTTCCAAGCCATATTCATCATATAAATAATATATAAAAAATATATAAATATTTATATAAAAAATATATATATATATAAAAAAACGAATGAAAGGAAGGTAAAGTATTAGCATTCTTATGTATTAGCTGGGACCAACACATGGTTCAGTTTGAACTTTTTATCCTCTGTAGTATTACTTTCTTCCTACTTTTGGATCTGAGTTGTGTGCACTTGAGAACTATGTGCATATTTCTATATACATTCTGGCTGAAGATGTATGTCCATCAACTGAGGTGTTAGCTTGCAAAGGATCGTTTTAACTGGTACAGCAACTGTATGTCAATGTAATTGCTCCTGTTTCCCATATGCATCTCTCCAAGTTCTACACAACGTCACTGACCATTTTACCTATGTGGCTGGTGGCATTACCAATCTTCCTTCTCCCAATTCTCGCTTCAATATCCTGCAATATCCTGCAGTAAACCACAGCCTTTATGGTTTTGTTTCTTCAGTTGTGATTGCCTGAGGTTTGATTGGTCCAGTTCTAACACACTTTGTAGCTATGGCAGGTGGAGGAGGTGGCCTTTCTTCTTCTACTTTTTCCTGACAGATACCAGGAAAGTCTGTACCTATTTCAGGAGTTTTACTTGAATTACTTTCCACTTTCTGGGCTTTTCCTCCTATCTGATTTTTATTCTTCTTTTGTGTTAATGAGGATTGAACCCAGGATATTTCATTAGCTAGGCAAGTACACTCATTGACCTATAACCCAGCCCCAGAACATCTTTTTGAATTCTCCCTATATCTGAGTGTAGGATGGAAAGAAATGTTTATTCCAGTATATTGGAATGTTTCAGATTTTTAGGTTTTGATTAATCTAGTTAGATACAATTATAGTCTAGAAACAAATATATTGGTAGAACATGATAAGAGGGATTGTCCTACAGCATAACCTTGGAAACTTAGTGGTGAGGTCTTCAACATGAATTCATCAGGGCCATGAGTTCAACGCAATTGAGTTGCTGTGGTCTGAAGCCTCCCTTCAGGTTCCTCCTTTTGCATTTCGCATGCTACATCCCATATTAGCAATATCCACCATGCTCAGTCTGACTGCTTAGATTTGTTGAAAGGCTGTAAGTGAATGTCTGTGTCATCTTAGATGACTTTATCGAGTGATGTGAAGAACTTCACAACAACAGAGACCAGTGTTCAGTTGCAGTGATGATTTAAGACAAATTTTCATAACTTGACCACAAAACCTCCTTTTTTAGGCCACACACTTTAACTTGAACCAGAATGAGGCTATGGCAAAAATGATCTTCTAATAGAGTTTCTAAATCCAACCACAAAGAACTTTTGCTTAAGGAAGAATGAAGTATGCCAGCCAATATATTCCCAGAATTTTTATCTGTGTTTTGACCATGTTAAAAATGTTTTTGTTTTTGTGCTTGGTTTTTTTGGTCATGGGGCTTGAACTCTGGGCCTAGGTGCTGTCCCTCAGCAATACAGCTGAAGCCTGGTGCACTACCACTTGAGTCACAGTGCTACTTCTGGATTTCAGGTGGTTAATTGCAGATAAGAGTCTCATGGACCAGAACGTTTATATCTCAGCCTCATTAGTAGCTAGGATTATAGGCGTGCACATAGTGCTAGGCAACTATGTACAATTTCTAACCATGATTGAAAAGGTTGGGAAAAACTACACAATACTTGTAAGCAGCAGTAGTTACTTGGGTATAAATATATGTAATGTACCAAATATTTTTTCCAAAATTGAAGTCCTTGTTAATCAAAAACATAACAAAACTCATTTGGATCTCTTATAGAACCAAGTTTACCTTACAAAACAAAACTATATAAATAATTAATGCCTTAATATTAATGGGAACAATCATAAATACAGATAGAGACAGAGTGAGAGAGAGAATAAGAGAGAGAAGATGAGAGAGACAGAGAAAGTGGGAGAAAGAGAGAGATAGAAAGAGAGAGAAAGAGAGAGAGAGAGAGAGAGAGAGATTTACAGGTTGGAATTCTGTAATTCCGAATCACATATTGTACTGAAAGGGAAATTACAATGAAATCGAAAATTAGACCATTCTGCAAGGATTTAAAAATAAACAGTTCTTACACATTACTTGTTTGTTATCTTGATGTGTTTGTGACTAGTAAGGTCATTTGGTTTGTATTAGGATGAAAACCACATTATCTGGTTCTTAAAATCCCAGGGAAAATTACAAGTGTGCAGTTGAAGGAGGTATATGTATATTGTGATCAACCTTTATTTGCTTAGTTTTCAAACACTATGACATGTTCCCAAATAATAATGGATTTTGCAAATATAAAATAAAGTGTTAATTTCTTTCTTTTTTTAAAATGTATTTCTTATAGCCACATAAGACGTATTAAGTGAAATGAACCTCAAGGTAGGGACACGGGTGTGTGTGTGGTTTTTTTTTTTTTTTTTTTTTTTTGCTATTGTTTCTAATGTATTTATAATGTACCATGTGATTTTTGTTTTGCTTCTTTGTATGTTCTTCCCCTATGGTATAACCCCTATTTTCACTATTTGATGTCAGTGACCTGCATCTTGTATATACACTTCTCTAATTTGGGGAGAGGAAAGGAATAAACAAAATCCTTAAGTAGGGATACAGTTTGACCCATGTAACAATGAGATGTACAAGACATTATGTTGAAAAATGAACTTGACAATTTAAGTGGGGGAGGAGTGGGAGTATAGTTTGGAGTTGGGTGGAAAGGGAGGAGGCAACAATACTTGATAATAAATGTATTCAATACCTTGCTCATGTAACTGTAACCCCTCTGTACAGTATTTTTACAATAAAAATCCTATTAAAATGAATTTTTATTGTGAAAATGCAGTACAACGTGTTTAAAATTACATAGGTAATCTAATGAGTAAATTTCTTATCAAGCATTCTTGCCTCCTCTTTTGTTTCCCCTTACCATCCCTTCCCATCTCCCTCATCTTCCTCCCCTGCTCCGATCCCTCTTTAAATAATTTGTTTTTCCCTCCACAAATTATATATGTCTTCAAAATAGAAATGTTTTTTAAATTCTTATGCACATTTCCAATTAGGCAGTTCACATGATTTATACATGAATTGTTGTTAGTTAGATTTGCTTGTGTATATGGGTGGTGGTCGTTGGGTTTGAAGTTAGGCCCTGAATGCTGTCCTCTGACCCCATCCCCTTTTTTGGCTGACTCAAGTTTAGCACCTTCCCACTTGAGTCACATCTTCCAGATTTTTGGTTTTCTATTGGAGATAATAGTCTCTCTCTTTCCTGCCTGAGCTGGTTTTAAACTATGATCCTCAGATCTCAGCCATCTGAGTAAGTTAGCCACTTACATTTATTGTTTTCCTCTTATTAATATATTTTTATTGTAAAGATACTGTATAGGGGGGTTACAGTAACATGAGTATGGCAATAACTACATTTCCTATCAAGTATGGTTACCCCCTCCTTTGTTTTCTCCCCCCCAACACTTCCCTCTCCACCTATCTAACTCTTGCCTCCGCTCCCCCATGCACAAAGTTGTAAAGTTCTTTCTCAACATACTGTCTTGTACATCTCATTGTTACAATGAGCCAACCTGTATCCTTATTTAAACATTTTGTTTTTTTCCCTTCCCCTCCCCAAATTAGAAAAATCTATATACAAGGTGCAGGGCACCAGAATCAATGAAGTGAAAATAGGGGTTATACCATGGAGGAAGAACATACCAAAGAAACACAAAATCACATAGTACATTATAAATACTTTTAAAACCATAGCAAGGAGGGGGACCCAGATGGCAACAGGGCAGTAGGAAAATGCCACAGCTCTCTCCAACCAAAAAGAGAGTTCGAGTTCCAATGCTTAATTTCCCCAACAGACCGACAACAGCAAAAAGACAAATACCCAGAGAAAAACAGGAGGCGGGAAAAAAAAAAAAAACAAAAAAGAAAGAATGAAAAGGAAGAATTTCAGGACACAGAAGCACGAAGAGCCCTCCCCCAACCTTTACTATCTACAGGGCAATACACCAAGCCATGGCCACCCCAGCCCGGTGGGGGCTGCCGGAGTCCCTTTAGACACAGGGGGTCATCTTCAGATCTCCTGCTCAGAAGAAGCCTGAGGTACCAGTGTAGGACACGCTGATCGCGATGTACAGAGAAACCTCCGAGCTGGGAGCCTGCACAAAGATCCCAACCCCTCCTCTCACTCTCCTGGCAGCGTGGCTCCATGCCACCAAAGCCACTCAGTGGGAAGCCCAGCTCTACACGGGTTGCCCACAGAACACTAAAGCAGAAGACTTGCAAGGTACTGGTGCTGATTGGGAGAGCACAGAGACAAACCCAAGTGCTCAGAACCTGCATGGAGATCCCTCTGCCACCCATCGGCTAGAAGTTGGAGGCTCATCCTGCAGCACTGGCCTGAACATCAACAAAGGCAGGGACAGAGGAGAAAAAACGCAGAGCCACCAACGCCCAGACCAGCCTACAACCACCTCAACTGAACTCTGATTGCAGCAGCAACCCGCAACCTACATCACACAAAAACAACAACTAGCGCCATGGTGAATATCCTGCAGGGGACAGTATAGCCCTCAAGAGAGGTCAGAGCTGGTGGAAACCCCCAGACCCTGACCCAAACCACCACCCCAACACCCGGACTACCGGACCCACTACAACTGGGAACTGTTCGAGAGCTCCACCAGCCTGTTGGGTCCACCCAGCCCTCCAGGCTGGAGCAAGAGTGCTCCTGGAAGGGAGCTTAAACACCCAAGCTAAGAACAGTGCCACTGGGTCACAACAACCAACAGTGGAAGAAACTTGAACTGTATACTCCAGGCTGTGTAACCCAGGTGGGATACACAGCAGCAGAGGTCTAACTGGCGTGCCCCAACCAGGGGACCAGGACCAGGCTTTGGGACCTACTGCTTGAGAAACACAGCCAACTCCTCCCAACTGAAGTCAGAAGCTGAGCATATGCCTCAGCAGAGGGGGGAAAACAGGGAACTGCACCCCCTAGGAAACATGCTTGTGACAGCAAAAGATCTGGGTGTCCAGGGCAACAGAACAAGAAGCCCATACCCGATCAGAACCCCATCCATATATCCTGGGCCAGGAATTTGACAACTCAGGTTGCCAGCAGGAGCTCAGGCTGGTAAAGTGACTTAGCGATAGAGAGATTTTCTTGTGTGTATGAGGCCCTGGATCTGATTCCTCAGCACGACATAAGCCGAAAGAGCTAGAAGTGGGGCTGTGGCTCAAAGGTAGGGCTCCATCCTTGAGCTGAAGAGCTAAGTAACAGTGCCCAGGACCAGAGTTCAGACCCACAATTGTCAAAAAACAAACAAACATCAGGAGCCCATAACAGACTCCAGCAACTGAGATAGTACATCCAGCACATTAAATCTCTCCAAGAGCACCTGTAGGAGTAAACAGGAGTAATCTAGGCTACTCAACCCGTCTAAAGTTGGGAACTGACAGTGATCTACAGCAGAGAGCTGAGAACCCGATGTGCATCAGACCACCAGCTCAGCCCCCAACAGAATCAAGACCAGGTACAGAATCTCTCTACCAGCACAGAAACAGCAGCCAAGCAAAGACAGACACCTATTGACCAAAATAAAATTTCAGATTAGTCTCCAATAATCCCTGAATCCCTATGCGAAAATTGCAGTGAAAAATTACAACACCCAGGATAGCAAGCCACACCCAAAAGCTAGCAGCCACCCAGGGAAGAGCCCGAGTAGGAGCAAAGCAGGAATGGAAGACAAAAGCTACATCCAAGAGATGCTAGAGGCAATGACTCAAGAATTAAAGTGAGAAATAGACCAGAAATTCAAAGAACACAGGGATGAAATATCAAAAGAGATGTAGGATATCAAACAGGATGTGCATGCAAAAATAGAGGCAGTACACACCTCACTAAGAAGTGAAATTAGTACAAAAATAGAGGCAGCACACACCTCACTAAGAGATGAAATTAGTACTTTGAGAACCAACATCGAATCCATAAATGAGTCCATTTCTTCCATGCAAACCACAATGGAAGCCATAGTTAACACAGTGAATGAAATGGAATGTAGAATGTCAAATACAGAATGCACAACTGGACCTAGAAATCACAGATATGGAAAAATCACTTAAATTATGCCAAAGGGAAATCCAAGAGAAATCAGATACTGCCAAGAAACTTAACCTTCATATAATTGGAGTGGAGGAAGGTGAAGAATATCAAGGCAAGGGAATGCAGCACATATTCAACAAGGTTATCAGTGAAAATTTCCCCCATCTTAAAAAAGATCCTCTTACTTACATAACAGAAGCATGTAGAACACCTAACAAGCAAGATTCCAGGAGAAACACTTCTAGGCACATTTTGGTAAAAATGATAAATCAGAATAATAAGGAAACAATCTTGCATGCAGCAAAAATGAAGGAGTTATACTACAACGGGAAAAAATATTTCCACACAGACATTGAATGCAAGAAAAGCCTGGGAAAGTACCATATGGGCCCTTAGAACCAATAACTTCCAACTCAGACTGATATACCCGGCAAAGCTAGCATTCACATTTGATGAAGAACTGAAATTTTTAATACTAAAGAAAAACTAAATGAATACATAAATATTAAGCCAGCATTACAAGAAATGCTAAGAGGGGGAACACAACCTGAAGAAAGCAACCAGGAATGGGGACCTGAACAAGACAGGCATTAATAGAAGTCTAACTGAGCAAGCACAGGAGGATAGGAAAGAAGAAAAACTTAGGAAAACAGGGGATGATAGGGACCACAATGGATCTCTCTATACTATCTCTTAATATTAACGGTCTTAATTCACCAATCAAAAGATAAAGAACTGCAGATTGGATCAGAAAACATGCCCTATCCATCTGTTGCCTTCAGCAGACCCACTTGTCAGCTAAACATACAAACAAACTCAGAGTGAAGTGCTGGGAAAGGATCTACTTATGAAATGCCCCCAGTAAGAAAGCAGAGGTAGCAATCCTGATACCTGACAAATAAACTTTTCATTAAAATCAATACAAAAAGACAAGGACGGACAACATATTAATACAAGGAACAATCCAAGAGGAGGATATTACCATTACCAAGTATATTACCCAAACATTGGAGCACCCAAATATGTTAAGCTAATGCTCTCAAACTTACAGACTAAAATAGATCTCAATACGATAATACTAGGAGACTTCAGCACCACACTCTCAGCAAAGGATAGGTCTACCAACCAGAGGATTGTCTAAGAAGCTACCGAATTAAGTGAGGCCATACTTCTAGAGGAACTAACTGACATCTACAGAGTTTTTCACCCTAAAACAACACAGTAAACATTCTTCTCAGCAGCTCATGGAACTTTCTCCAAGATAGACCATAACATAGTTCATGCAAGGAACTTAAACAAATACAAGGGATTGACATAATCCCCTGTATCCTGTCTGACCACAGTGGAATCACGCTAGATCTCATTAACAAAGCAAACCACAGAAATTACTCAAATACATGGAAATTGAACAGCACACTTCTAAACAACACCTGGATAACAGAAGAAATAAAAGAATAACTTAAAAAGTTCCTACAATTCAATGAAAATGAAGACACATCACAAAGAAACTTGTGGAACACAACAAAAGTAGTCCTGAGGGGGCAAATTTATTGCCCTCAGTGTCCACATCAAGAAAATAGAGACAGACAAAGTAAATAATCTCATGTTGCAATTAAAACAGCTAGAAAAACATGAAAAAAAAAATGGAACCTAAAGTTAGTAGACGGAGCCCGATAGTCAAACTAAGAGCGGAAGTTAATGAAATAGAAAATAGGAAAATCATAGGTAAAACTAATAAAACAAAAATCTGGTTCTTTGAAAAAAATCACATGGACAGACCATTGGCAAGATTAATTAAGAAAAGAAGGAAGGAAACCCAAATTAATAGGATTAGGAATGCCACAGGAAAAATCACAACAAGAACCCAAGATATCCAAACAATTATAAAGAACTATTTTCAAAAGTTATACTCAAAAAAGAAAGAAAACCTGGCAGAAATGGATGCATATCTAGAGAAATACAAGTTGCCCAACTGAACAAAGAAGGAAATAAGTAAGCCAATATCTTACAAGGAGATACAGGAAGCAATAAGATGTCTTCCAACAAGGAAAAGCCCAGGACCAGGTGGATTCACAACAGAATTCTATAAGACCTTTAAAAAAGAACTAATACCCATACTCCTCAAGCTCTTCAGAGAAACAGAGAAGGAGGGAGCTATCCCAAACTCATTCGATGATGCCGATATCACGCTCATCCCCAAACCAGGCAAAGACCCAACCAAAAAAAGAGAATTACAGACCAATTACCTTGATGAACAAAGACGCAAAGATTCTTAACAAAATTCTAGCTAACAGAATCCAAAAACACATAAAAATAATCATACACTACGACCAGGTAGGCTTCATTCCAGAGATGCAGGGAAATTTTAACATACGTAAATCAATAGGTGTTACCCAGCACATCAACAGAGCCAAGGTCAAGAATCACATGATTATATCCACAGATGCAGAAAAGGCTTTTGATAAAATATGACATTCATTCCTGTTAAAAGCTCTGGAGAAAATAGGAATAGAAGGAACATTTCTTAAAACAATAAAAACTATACGACAGACCAATATCCAATATTATACTTAATGGGGAAAAACTACAACCAATTCTCCTAAAATCAGGAACAAGGCAAGGATGCCCACTGTCTCCACTCCTCTTCAATATATTCCTGAAACCCCTTAGCCAGGGCAATAAGGCAAGAAAAAGACATTAAAGGGATCTGTATAGGCAAAGAAGAAGTTAAACTATCCCTTTTTGCAGATGACATGATACTATAGCTTCAGAATTCCAAAAACTCCTTCCCCAAACTCTTAGAAATTATAAATCACTTCGGCAAGGTAGCAGGATACAAAATCAACCCACTAAAATCAGTCTCCTTCCTGTGCACTGACAAAGTACAAGCAGAGAGGGAAACAAAGGAAGCAACCCCATTCATTGTAACCTCCCCCAAAATAAATTATTTTGGGATTAACCTAAGCAAAGATGTAAAAGAACTATTTAATGAAAACTATAAAAAGTTAAAGAAAGAAATTACAGAAGACACTAGAAAATAGAAAGACCTTCCATGCTCTTGGATAGGCAGACTTAATTTACTGAAAATGGCAATACTGCCAAAATTAATATACAAACCCAATGCAATTCCTATTAAAATCCCAATGACGTACATTTCTGAAATACGGAAAACAGTCCAAAAATTCATATGGAACAACAAAAGACTAGAATATCCATAACAATTCTAGGGAAAATAAACAACATGGGAGGGATCTCAATGCCAAACTTCATACTCTACTGTAGAGCCAATAACAAAGACAGCATGGTACTGGGACAAAACCAGACCCAAAGGCCAATGGAATAGAATAGTAGAGCCAGAAATAAAACTACATACCTCCAGTCAGGTGATATTTGACAAAGGAGCCATAGACATACAGTGGAAGAAACACAGCCTCTTCAAACACTGATGCTGTGAAAACTGGGTGGCCACATGCAGAAGACTAAAACTGGACCCCACCTATCACCATGCACCAACATCAACTCAAAATGGGTTAAAGACCTTAACATCAAACCTGAATCTCTGAAAGTATTGCAGGACAGAGTAGGAGAGACACTTGAACTTATAGGCACAGGAAGGAACTTCCTGAACAGAGTCCTAGGGTCACAATAATTTGGAGAGAGACTCGACAAATGGGATTACCTTAAAATAAAAAGTTTTTGCACAGCTAAAGCTATAGTAACCAAGCTAGAAAGACAACCAACTAATTGGGAAAAATATTTACAGCAGTATATCAAACAAGGGGTTAATATCAAGTATATACATGGAACTCATGAAACTAATCCTTCCCACACCCAACAAACCAATTACTACATGGGCAAAGGAATTAAAGACAGACTTCTCAGAAGAAGAGATAAAAATGGCAAAGAAACACATGAGGCAATGTTCATCATCCCTGGTGGTGAAGGAAATGCAAATAAAGACAACCCTGAGATACCACTTTACCCCAGTCAGAATGGCCCACATCCTCAAGTCAGCCAATGACAAATGCTGGAGGGGATGCAAAGAAAGATGAACCCTATTACAATGCTGGTGGGAATGTACACTAATACAACCACATTGGAAAGCAATCTGGAGGGGCTTCAGAAAACTGAATATTGACCTAGGTATCTATCCTGAACAACAAGGACACAAGCACCTCCATGTTTATTGCAGCACTGTTCACAATAGCCAGGATATGGAAACAACCTAGATGTCCCACCACAGATGAATGGATCCAAAAATTGTGGTATCTATACACAATGGAATATTATGCAGCCATTAGAAATGACAAAATAATGGCATTTGCAGGGAAATGGATGGAGTTAGAATTAATCATGTGGAGCGACGTAACCCAAGTGCAAAGAAAAAAACGGCACATGGTGTCCCTGATAAGTGGATATTAAATCCAAAATGTTAGGTGATATGACAAAATTAACAGGACTTCAGAAACAAAGGACTTCCACTCATCTGGTCTAATCACTACTAAATAACCCCCATGCTGCTGATTACATGTATGGTATATATGTGCACAACAATGGGAAACTAGGAGGACGACAGAACTAGAGGGAATCACGGAAAAACACAATAGCAGGACCCATCAACGGCACTGGACATTGACCAAAATGAACTAAGCAACTCAATGGCAGAGATGGGAGGGAGGGAGCCAGTAGGAAAGAGTGAAAAGCTGATGTTATGCAAAACAAAAGAAATATACGTATCCCCCAATGTGGAAGAAATAACTGTATTGCAAAGCTCATAGAACTCATAAATGTTATACACCATGGTAGACAATTTGTCCTATGAAAGTTAGAATGTGTTTGTGACTTTAACTAAGCTTCACAATCCCACAATACTGTGAAATTAGGGAAATTACGTAACCACTTAATCACAATAAAAAATTGGAAATAAAAACATAGCAAGAAAGTAAAAGCTATGTGTGCCCCTATTTTGGGACTCATTTTCTTAACATCATCTTATCTAGTCTTATGTACATAGCTTTTGACCTCTCCTAATTGTCCTAGACAAGTATTAGCTATTGCAAATAAGGGATAACATGGGATTATATTCCTTAGTGCCAGGGTTACTTCACTTAATATAATAATTTTCCATGTCTTTCCATTTCCTAACGAATGGGGCAATATCATGATGGATTCATATACTGAGTGTTTCCCTGTCCTCTTTTGTGAAAATACACCTTCCAAACAGCAAAGGTAAAAGAATAAGTTAAAAGTTGTTCTGATACTCCTCACCCAAAGAAGGTACATGATATAATTATTTAAGTGCTAAGATAAAAAATTGTAGTTATTTTTTTAATTGGAGTTATTGAAAGACTGAATTTCTTTAGTGTCATTTTGGGAAAAGTTAATCAAATATTCAGAGCATCCCTCGATAAGGAGAATAACGTAAACCTGTTTTTTAAATTTGTAGTAGTAATTAGAAGAAGAATAGTTTTGTGTCATTAGTGTAGCCTACTTGAATTAGTTTGAAGGTACACATTATCAGGTATATTTTCTAATGTAGTAAACACTGAATCCTAACATTCTTAGTTTTCCTCTGCATTTTAACTTTGTTCTGAACAGCTGTCTCATTTGAAACATACACCTTGGTACCAGGGTTTTCTGTAGTTATTTTACAAAAATAATTTTAGGTTTTTTAAAGCAGAAAAACTAATAATGATAATTATTCTCTGATATCCTTCACCAAGGTCTCCACAATTAATTATATTGTTTTAATATGCTATCAGTATATTTATATGCTATAAAATTTGGTTTTACTTTTGGTTTTTGTGCTCGTATTGGGGCTTGAAGTCAATACCTTGGTCTGTCACAAATGCCAGGCATTAATGGATTATGCCTGTAATTCTGGCTACTCAGGTCGCTGAGATCTAAGGATCAAGGTTCAAATCCTGCCTGGGCAGGAAACATGATGATCTTCCTGTCTTCAATTCATGACTAAAAAGCTAAAAGTGGAGTGTGGTTCAAGTAGTAGAGACCGGCCTTGAGCAAATAAGTTAAAGGGTAGTACCTAAAGGATAGTGCCCAAGTACTGGGTTTAAGTACCACTACGAACACACACACACACACACACACACACACACACACAAAAACACACACACACACACACACACACACACATTGTGTGTGTGTGTGTGTGTGTGTGTGTGTGTGTGTGTGTGTGTGTTGTGGTCGTGAAATCCACTGTTTTCTTTTTCATTCAGTTGGTGAGTTTTCCCCAGGGAGACAGCTCAATGGTGTTACCTGAGTCCTGGGGGTTCAGTGATTCTGCTGGGATGACAGGTCTGACTTAGTGAGCAATGAGATTCCAGGAAAACTCCACAAAGCAAATGGATAGAAACATGAGAAGATATGCATTCAGGTAATTCTTCAGTCTATCTTCCTCCTGCCAAGGGTCTTTCTCTCTCTGTGGGCTGAGTTACTTTTCTTACCAGGTAAACCTGAACATTGTATGACTTTGAGAGTGTACCCACAGGCGAATAAGGCTTTTGTGAAATGTCAGCCATCACAAGCTTGCTCTTTTTTCTTCTCTCTCTATTAGTGAGTTTGTTGGCAGCCTTCATTTTTCTGAGAAAAATGGAATGTTCTAGAAGTTGTCATAGAATATGTATAGATGTAGGGCAGAATTTATGGTTCTTTTGCTCCAGAGAATTGAGAAATATCTATGTGAATTTATAGATAGCCTATAGTGAACTAATTTCTATGGTATAGATGGATTTTTGGATATGATATCCGTATGGAAAACCAGAGACATCTTTAAGTACTTTGTCTAAATGAAGCAGAAATTGAGAGCACTTCAAATTTTTCAGTTTTAATCAGAATCTTATACTAATTTTCATAAAATATTTTAAGTGCTGCAATAAATTAATTTCATTTGTAGGACAAATGACAGAAAGGATTGTACCTGAAGATATAGTATAACTTTTTCCTTTTGATTAATTAAGAACTTTGTGTTTAATATCAACTAAGGTAAGGTATTGTGAGAAATACCAAGATATGAGATCCAGTTTCTGCCAATAATTAGATTAAATTGGTAGGAAAGGTCCTCTGTTTTGCAGTAACAATTGCAATATTATTTATAAAAAGTGTGTGGTCAGGGTCTGGGAAGTTAGCTCAGTGGTAGAGCACTTGCCTTGTATGCATAAGGCCCTGGGTTCGATTCCTCAGCACTACATAAGCAAAAAGAAAAAAGCAGGAAGTGGCACTGTGGCTCAAGTGGTAGTGTGTTAGCCTTGAGCTGAAGAGCTGAGGGATAGCGCTCAGGCCCAGAGTTCAAGCCCCCCAACCAGACTCCCTCACCCCCAAAAGAGTGTGTGATCAACACATTTGTGTAGTTGTGTACTTAGCTTTATGGTAGTGTTATAGAATTTTAATAAATTTCTTCAAGCACAGGGAAAAAGTTTAAGTCATGTTAGAGTTTCACACACAACAAAGAAAATACCAGGTCGTTTTCAATGTTTTCATTTTTCAATTTGTGTGTGTGTGTGTGTGTGTGTGTGTGTGTGTGTTGGTACTTGGGCTTCCACTTAGGCTAGTGTGCCATACCACCATTTCCATTTTTTCTATTTATTTGCAATATGAGTATCACAGACATTACTGCTTGAGATCCCTTTGAACCTAGATCCTCAGATCTCAGACTCCTATGTAGCTGGGATTACAGGTGTGAGCCATCAGCATTGAGAGATGCTTTTGTCATGTTGTGTGGTAAACTACTAGAAATTTAATGTTTGCTCACTGAATACAAACTATTGTAGGCTTCACGTTTGGGCTAATAGTTTGGATGTTGCTTGTCTATATTAGTTGCTCAGTTTCTAGCAGGGGGGCACCAGGATATAGTCTCTCATGAAATATGGGGACCTCTTCCAAGCTTAAAGGATGTCTGGTAGGGTTAGCTCCTCTAGCTGTAAGATTGTGGTTTCTGCTGTCTGGTCACCTATCATACATCCACTGTTGTCAGCTCCTAGATACCCCAATACTTCCTTGACAAACATACCCTCCTTAATGTTTCATTCACTCAGTTTGTGTTACTGCCTCCTATAAAGGCCTTAATTTGCACTCACTCCTTAGAAGTGAGTGCATAACCAACTCTTGGGCGAAATAATTATATCTGTAAACTTTAATTTTGTTATCTATTAGAGCATATTGTGGGGTTAGATACTACTCAGAGTAGAAAATAAAAGACTTCCCCAGCATCTGGATTGTTGTGCATTGACTAAGGTAGATTATTAACTATTTATTATTAGCTATTTATTATTATAAGTGTCCTCAATTTCAGTCACTGGTAGCATTGTTTGAGTTTAGCTGATGAAGTGTGCAGTTTAAGAAAACGAAAGATAAATCTTTGAATTGAGTAGAAAATAATTTGCCAGTTACAGTGAACGAAAGGCAGTTAGAAGTTAAACAAATGAATCAATAGCACTGGCAGTGGCTTCAGAGATGGACGGAAATAAACAGGTTAGACATATTTTTAAAAGAAAACATGTGGCTGGGATTATGACTTAATTGTAGAGTGCTTGCATATCATGCATGAAGCCCAGGGCTCAATTATTCAGTACCACATAATGAGAAAGTGGTGCTGTGGCTCAAGTAGGAGGGTGCTAGCCTTGAGCAAAAAAGAAGCTCAGTGGAAGTGCCCACGCCCTGAGTTCATGCACCAGGACTGCCAATAAAATAAAAAGAGAGAACAGGTCAATAATGGACGAGGGAGGAATTCAGAAGCCAAATTCATCACTGAATTTTTCCTCCTCTATTCCAAAATCAAGACATCATTCTCAGAGAAACAATGGGCCAAAAAGATGATTCAGAAAGAATATAGCTTATGAAGTAATAACTAGAAATTTTTAGTGCAACTGTCCTGTAGAGATAATCCATTAAGTATAATTGTGTCTTGCAATAGCACAAGATTTCATTGTATTAGCACAAGTGCTATCTGGAGATTTTGTATGGGTGCTGGTCCTGAAACTTGATCAGAGCCTAGTTGCTATTCCTATTTTTTTCCTCAAGGCTAGTACTCTATTAGTTAAGCCACAGTTCCACTTCCGATTTTTTGGTAGTTAAATAAAGATAAAATTGTCATGGACTTTTCCTGGCTCACCTGGCTTCAAAATATGATTCTCAAACCTCAGCAATCCGAAGAGCTAGAATTATAGCTGTGAATCACTAGCACCCAAAGAAGTAATTTTTTTTGAGTGAAAGGAATTAAGAATACGGATTATTCAGGAGATTCACCCTCAGTCCTGAATAAATCACCATGACCAATTTCTATGAACACACACACATACATCTCAGTGGTCTGTATTTTTTTTCCCCAAAAGGGTAGTGCCTTCTAAGTGGCAAAGTGTGGTGTCACAGGCCTGTAATCCCAGCTACTGAGAAGCAAAGGTTTAGGAGGATTGGGTTGTGAGGCTGGCTTCAGTGATGTTAGCCCAAGGCCTTATATGAAAAGCAAACTGTAAAAGAAAAAAAGGGTTGGAGTCATGCAACGCTCAAGCAGTAAATATCGGCCCAGTAAATGAAAGACCCTCAGTTTAATCCTCAGTTCTATGGAAAAAGCAAAAAGTATAGCATCTCAGTCGATTTTGTCATGATTTAACAAAAACTTTGAAGTTGTATACTTCATAAGGAATAAAAATATTTCACTCAAAATAGTGGTGGCTGGAAACCCTAAATAGCATGGTAGTACATGGGACAAGGCCCCTAAGTGCATCACAGCATGTAGGATCTCGGAATCATGGCATGTTCTAGAATGAGAGTGAGTAAGGGACCTAGGGTGTTTTTTCTAACTGTTAACAGTGATCCTGTTAGTCCCTTGAGAGTTAACAAGATGGCATTAATCCATTTATGATGGAATCCTGTATTAAAGGTACTACCTCTTGACACTGCTACATTGAGAAGTTAAACTTCAGTGTGAGTTTTGATGTCAGGCCATTAACAGGCCTCTGGCAGAGATAGGTGAGACCATTGGAAGCCGAGGACATTCATACAACTAGGCAACTTGGACAGCTGCTTGGATCTCATTGATTCTGGTATTTGCTATATTTGGGGCCATATCACAGCCAGGATCCATCGAGTCCATGTCTGTTCCATGTGCCAGCTTCAGTTATGCTGACTGTGATACAAACTACTGGACAATAGGGAGAATAAGAATGGATATGGTCACAAAATAGAGGTTTGTTATTCTACATGACACTTAATTAACATTAGTTGGTGTATGTAGGAAAGTCATTAGAAAGCTGTATGTCTACATACAGCTATGTAATAACTACTATATGACCCAGAAAGATACCTTGTAGAGCAGTCTGTTTACACATAATGCAGACATGCCTCTGAACACAAAAGATAAACAAACAAGTTCCTGCCTACAAAATTAATTTTTATTTAATGAATGGTTATGGACCAATACTAGGCCTTGAAATTATAAGCCTTCTTCTTCCACATTTCCAACTGGGATCTATATCTGTCTTTAATTTTTTGTTAATCTTTTTTTTTCAAGGATAGATCTAAAAACATTGTTCCCTAATTTTTGTCTAAAATAAATTTTGAAAGTTTTCCACTGACTGAAATGTTTTAATTACCTTGGTCATTCTATTATCTTCAAATTTCTAGTGCTCCTTGGAAGTTAAAGACAGGCCTTCTGTAGCATTTAAAAGGAAATCTTTTCACTAGCCCCAGTCTATTATCCTAGCCTCTAAGGAAGCTGAGATGAGGAGAATGCTGTCTTAAAGCAAAGGCAGAGAATTTCATGAAACATCTTCTCCAAAATTTTGTATATTTTTACAAATATAATTGTATATATTGTATTTAATATGTAATATCATTGTGATATATATACATACTACATATTATATATATATGTGAGTGCGTGTGTGTGTGTGCGTGTGTGTGTTTGTGTGTGTGTGTATCTCACAAATTAAGCCAGATTCAATAACTGAAAGATTCAATAAGTAAACTTGAAAACCACAATTTACTCCCATAGCCATCCTTTCTTTAAATATTAAGTAAGTTGTAATTGGAAAATGTAAATCCTTGACCAAAAAGGAAAATCCTAAATTTTTTGACCTATTCTAGTCCTTTTGTCTCCACAATTTAGAGTACTAAAACACCTACCTGGACAAGGGGTATTTTCTATGTCATCCAAAATAATGAATGATTTTTATGTGAAGTGTCCAAGTCTGTAGACAAGGATTCAAGCTGGAATTCCCTAGCTTGAAAATGAATTGAAAACCTGGGTACTGCTGTTTTGTTATAGAAGGGCTCTGAACCCTTTCTCCAGAAAAACTTTCTTTGTAATCTGTGAAGGTTATTTTTAGGTTTGCACACAGCATCGTATTCTGCAAATACTGGTTGCTATCCTGATAGCTACACTCCTCCAATCCTGTCTCTTAATTGAGATAGAATTTATGATCTTATTGTTCAGCTACCCAGAGGGAAGGACTTTTTCCTCTTACCAGCATCTCTCATTGCTCCTCATGAAGAAAGAAGAACTAAAGGAAACCATAGATTCATGGTGTGTGATCATGCTGTAACAGGGGTTCTTCTGCAGGAAGCAGAGGAGAATGGAAGGAAGAGTAGCACTTCTCTTCAGTATTGATGGTTTGTCAACATAGGACAATTGAAATTCAGATGACAGGCAGGAAATTGGGTTCAACTCATTACATAGTTGCTCATCAGGAAATAGGAAATATTCCTCAACTTGGTTGAGCCAATCTCCATTGTTTGTTCTATAGTGTGCCTCTGCTTTGGGTCTTCAGTTTACAGTTTCAAGGTGATATTTTTTTGTATTGGAGACAGGTGAATGGAGCAATGTAGGTGACCTCCATGACAATTACCTGTATCTGGCTAAAATTCATATATTCAAGTGGGAAATTTGCCGTCTGTATAAAATACAAAAGATGATTCCCAATCATCGGATGTCTACCATATAGTCATTGTAATTTTCATGCAGGAATATTTTATACGGACAAAATCAAGGTACCAAATATGTCCTTCAGCAACCACCCTTGGGTAATGCTTATGCTCACGCCAAAGTCATTGACCTTCACATTGAATTTGTCATCCAACGTGATGTTATTGGGTTTAAGGTCTCAGTGTGCACTTCTGTTTTCATTAAAGTAATGCAGATTATTCACATTCTGTTTGAACAATCTCCTAACTTCATTCTTGAATAGATGGAATGATTTTCACATTAATCTCAAGAGGTCTCTGGGTGGCCAGTTCAATTACCAAGTATTGGTGCTCATCCTTCTCTCTCACCTGGTACTACCTGATCATGTGTGTGTGTGATGGAAAGTCTTAATAATATCCATCTGAATTTTGATCTGACAATTGTTGAACTCTCCCTTCACTATCACCTTGAGGTTAATGAGGTGTTGCTAGGTCAACTTTACATATGCATAATTAGTAATTTCTAACAGGTCTTTGTAACACTTTAGTCCTCATACCTGATACTGGGACCTATTGGGAAAGGCAGAGGGCAGACTTCCAACTATTGAAGACTTCTTCCTTTGTGAATTATGAGCTATCACCTTCAGTCATGTGGTACCAGCACAGACTTGGCTCAGGGCTGTGAACGTGAGTGTAGAAGATTGAATCTTCATAGTGTGAATAGAAATTTGGCCTTGTTCTAAGCTAGCAGTTTGGGGGATCTCTGGTAGCTGTGGATAAAATGTCTCCTTTTAATAGCCTGTCCTTTGTGCACATTTAGTTTAGATGCAGGAATTCATAACTAACTAGTAGCAGTGGTCACCCCAGGGTAGAGCAAGAGAGCCACAGTACAGGGACAGAGGTCAAGCTCACACCATCTGCCTTTTTATGATTCTTGAATTGACAGGTTACACATGTATTTTACTAATTCAAGAATAAAAATTAATATTAAATATAGATTTTTAATTACCTCTTTGTTTCTGACTCTACTAGATTATTTATCTAAGAGAGGATTGTGAGAATCCTAGATCAGAGGCTCCACTTCCTTGGGGAAAGATCAGGGAGTCAATAATCCCCACTACTAACCAATTGTGAGACCTACAGTAATTCCTTGCACTTTCTGGCCTCAGTTAATGTATCTTCTATATATCCTCCTGCTATCCTCTGGAAATTCTATTGAGCCTATCTTATGTGTCAGAACAAAGTGTGGCCAAAAGGAAAAACTGTTCTTCCTGTGCCAAAGATTAGGTGGGGTTGGGTTGGGGACAGGCAAGGCCGTGAGGGACAGTGTTGGATAGCAAACACTGGGTCCATCCAGATCAGGAAGGTAGCCAACTCTGGCACGGGATCTACATAATCTTGTCTCCAACTTGTTAGCCAAACCCCTGTGAGTCCCTCATCCAAGGTGTTGGCTGTAGGATCTGTTCCCTGATAGACTTCCATTGAACTTCTCTACAGTTCATGGTCCACTTTACATAATGAAGACTGCTGCCAAATAGGTGTGTGTGTGTGTGTGTGTGTGTGTGTGTGTGTGTGTGTGTGTGTGTGTGTGTTTGTGTGTGTGTACAGCACGTTATACTTAACACTATGTCATAATATTCTTATGAGAATTGTTTGCTTAACCTACATGAAAAAAACTAACTAGTACCAAAATACACAAAAAGTGCCAGCTGATATTACTACCATTCGTGGGTTAGTATTAACACTAGCATTAGTATAAGTCAGAGTATGTAGAAGGACCCATCTGATCTAACAGTTGAGAATTCAGGAATCATTTCCTCCTCTGCTGAATCTCAGGCACTCAAAGTCAAATCTTTTGAACAGACTTGGGGAAGAAGGAGTTAACTCCACCTGTGAAGCCCAAAAGAAGAAAGAAGCCCTATGGTGGCATATGAGTACTATCATATATACATACACATACACACCCACCCACACACACACACACCACACACTTGTAGGTCCAGAAATATTCTCAAGCATCTCCTCTGATCTATGAACTCTATACAGCAAAGTCTAGAATTGGGTGGAAACAGGATCAGAGCAGCTTGTCTACACTTCACCAGCTGTTAGACTGGTCTTCCACTGCCCAGTAGTAGATGGATGTTATCTTAGATGCACTGCTCTGAGCTGAAGGGAAAGTGTCTTGTCTTGGGAGGACAGTGAAGGGATTAGAGAATCTACACCGGTAATGTGAGGAGTCCTGCATCAGGAAAATACTTCCTTTAAATGCGAGTTTATTAGAAAGCTTTGAGAACAGTTGGCCAGTACTAACATATATTCATGAATTCTCCCTAATTTGTTTAAACAAAAATCAATATTTATGAACTCTCATTTCTCCTTGCCCCTTCTGGTATATTCCTGCCATGTCTATTGCCTCACTTTATAGCTTCATTCCCCCTTTTCTCTGGTGAAGTTTGGTGAGAGTTATCAAGTAATTTTCTTATTTAATGCAACCAAGACGAAGCTGATGAAGAAAACAGTGTTACCTTCAGGCTAGCATAAATATCTGCTCTGATAAAGGAAGACGAGGGTCTTACAACCATCACGCAAAAGGTCCTGCCTCTGGAGATAGGGGATTCCATTTCCTCTGCCATCCTAGCTTCCAGGGTAACCAATGGCCTCTCAGTAAAGGAATTCCTTTCTAAGAATAAAAAGCATGCCAACAAATTGCAGAATTCTAGCAATCCACATTATTGCTGCTTAAGAACAATTCTCCTACAATATACTGATGATTCACACCCATAACCCTAGCCATTCAGGAGTCTGAGAGGACGGGATCTTGGTTCAAAGCTTGTTGGGGCAAGAACAGTCCATGAAACTTTTATCTCATTCACCACAAAAACCCAGTAGGAGAGTTTTGGGCCAAGCGGTACAGGGCTACCCTTAAATAAAAGAGCTCAAGGACAGTGCCCAGTCCTGGAGTTCAAGTCTAATACTGGCATGCACACACAAACACACAGAGACACAGACCCAGACCCAGACCCAGACAGACAGACAGACAGACAGACAGACAGACAGACACACACACACACACACACACACACACACACACACACACACACACACATACAAGAAAAGCTAGAAGTGGAGATGAGGCTCAATAGTATAAGTTTAGTCCCTTTTCTGTACGTTTTTTTTGTAAAAATGCAGGCCAGAAGGGTTACAGTTACATGAGCAAGGTACTGAGTACATTTTCTATTGAGCATTGTTGCTTTCTCCTTTGTTTCCCCCTACCATCCCTTCCCTCCTACCTCCACAACTACCCTCCCCAACTCCAAACCCCACCAAAGCTCTAAAGTTCATTTTCAACTTAGTGTTTTGTATATCTTATTGTTACACTGGGTCAACCTGTATTCCTCCAAAAAACAATGTTTAGTCTTATGTGAAAATTTTCGCTAAGGAAAAATGTTAATGCCCAGAGTTCAAGCCCAAATAACTATACACATTTTTTTTTAAAGACTACTTTTGATAAGTTTTCCAGACATAACTGGTTCTCTTCTTTTTTATGGTACTGAGGTTTGAATTCAGGGTCAACCTGGAAAGCCCTGCTCCTCCCAGCTCCATTGCCTACCCTATGTTTAAGGGGCCCCTGAGCTCAGTTTCTGCTCACTGAACTTGCCCACATATTCTGAAAAGAGCCCAGAGAAGCCTTTGGCATTTGTTGTGCCCCACAAGTCAGGCCACAGTGAGGCTTCTGCAGCCCCTAGCCTTGCTCCTAGCACAGTCACCAATAGGGTAGTGCCCACAGGATCCAACGCATACCTCTAAATTGGGTAAAAAACGAGGCTGTGCTTAAGTCTCCCAAAGTCAGCAGTCACAGTCCTGGCACAATGGCATCTACTAAGGCCACCCCAGTAGCTATGGGAGCTCTGACATCAAGACAGAGGCAGACACACCCATGCAGGCTGATTTGGAGCAGATCTTTTTCCAGGTGCAGGTGTGGTTGCCTTGAAGCAGAGCTTGACAGTGCACACACTAGTTCATCACAGCGCACAGTAGAAGAACTTGGTAAGCAATGGTCCTGTGCTCAGACACTTGACAGAGGCAGGAAATCAGAGAGAGAGAGAGAGAGAGAGAGAGACAGAGAGAGACAGATAGAGAGAGAGAGAACTCTAGGCTAGCTCTGATTCTGTACTGGTTTCAATATCCTTGCTGAAAAATGCATATTTTCAGCAAGAAATAAAAAGGAAAACTTCTAACTCTAACTCTGATGGAGTAACTGAGATCAAACTACACTTCCTACCATAAACAATCAAAGAAATGGAAGTTATATGAAAAATAAATATATGTATATAAACGTATATATAATATAAAAATGTAGACATATAGATGTATATTCACATATACAATGTGAATATGTAATGTATGTATAATGTATATATGTATAATGTACAGGGAGAAAAAAGAAATACATAGTATTTGAAAGAATAATGACCAAAACCTTCCCAAATTTGATTGAAAGCATGAACCCTTCTATGCAGGGTTCTAGCAGCTTAAAGAAGTCAATTAACATAAGTGCACAGGTCCACACTAAGACACATTCTAATTAAACAAAGACAGAAAACCTCCCAAAGCACAGACACACACACAACTCATGACACACACAAGTGATCTTCAATGATATTATGACAAATTTCTCATTAGACACTAGATTAACTATTAGAGAGCAAGGGCAAAAAATTTAAGGTGCTAAGAGGACATATCTAATACCAACCTTTCTAACAAATATATATACTTTCTCCAAATGTGAGAGATGAGCTAAGTACCTAACGATGGCTCAGGCATATAATCCTAACTACTCAGGAAGGTGAATTGTGAAGATTGTGACTCAAAGCCAGCCTGGACCTTGTCACCTCAGAAGCAAGTTGTAGGACAGCTGTCCTTGAAAAGGACAGAGGCCTTTTTGCCATGTCATTGCTGGAACAAGATGTAGGATAAGGTGTCCATCAAGAATGGAGGCTATTGGCTAGTGTCTCCACAGAAGCAATTTATGAGACTCAGGAGTTTTCTAGAAGGTCAGAGGACTTTGACCACTGTCGTAGTGGTTTCAGGAATGGCATAATAATGACAAGAGCAACCTCAAGCTCACATGGATTCCTTAGAAACAGTCTTTGAAGCCTATGAGCTAAAGTATCAATGCTGGCAAACTGTGATTGGTCCACTTTTTCTCTGACCTCACTGGCCCAGACTCTGATTGGTCCATTTCCTCTATGATGTCACTATGCTGGGCTGATATAGCTCCATTTTGAGAGATCATGCAGGATATAGGGGAAGCCACTGTGCTCCAACTTATGTTAGATACCACCTCAGGAGCTCTTGATTGGTGACCCGCTGGACTGATTCAAACCTAAATTCGTGACTTTTTGGTTGGGAAGGTGAGTTGTCTTTTGGATTTTGGTATTTCTTTTTATTTTATTTCTGGGTTTTCCATTATTTTATTTAGTTAATTTTAGGTAGGCTTGCTACCTGCCATCATAGCATAAGGATGGAAGAATACAAAGAATCATACTCCGGATCCTTGAAGGAGGAGATCATCAAGCAAAACCAGATGAAAGAGCTCATCGACCATGGTACCAATGGACAAGTGAGGCTGGCCCATACTCACCTCACACACATGGAAGTGGCAGTTAAAATACTCCTGAAGGGAGAATTACCCCAGTCATCAGTTAAAGAATGAGGTGGACATTTTAAAGATGGTATGACACAAACACATCAAGTTGTACCAGGTGATGGAGAAGGAAGAGTATTTGTATCTCATCATGGAACTGGCCAGTAGGAGATACCTCCTGGCATGGATCTGAAAATCCTGCAGCATATATTAGGATGAAACCAAGAGGCTCTACACATAAATTGTAAGTGCTGTTAACTGCCCCCACCAGAACAGAATCACACACCAAGAGCTTAAGTCCAACAACATCCTGTTGGATACCAAAGACAATATCAAGGTCAGTCGTTTGTTCTGAGCATCTGGTTCTCCCTGGTGCAATTGCTATTGAATGTATGTGCTGCTGTGCTATTCCACCCCCTAAATTTTCCTGGATGAAAGAAATGATAGCTGGATGCTGGTGGCTCACACCTGTAATTCTAACTATTCAGGAGGCTGAGATATGAGGATGACAGTTCAAAACCCGCCCAGCCTGGCTCTACCCACTGAGCTGACTCATACTGATACCAAAGACTAATTTGAGGAGGATATGGCAGTGGATACAGGTGGCTAGCAAAATAGCTACCACTCTTCTCAGAACAAGCTGCTGAATGTGGGCCCAGTAACAGAGCAGTTCAGACAAAGGGGAGGAAAGCCCTAAGAGATATCAAAGATAACTTCACTTGAAACCCAGAAGACCCTGCTATTGAGATAGGAAAGATTTGTAGGTGGTCTACTAAAAAAAGAGTTGTAAGTGGGATCCAAGAATGGAGATCAAACACTGATTGCCCAGCAACACCCTTAATCCAGCCAAGAATACAGGTGCATCAACTGCCTTAGTTTTCCTCAGGAGGGATTCCAGCAAAGGGGTACCTTGTACTGCAGTGTAAGTCGAATATCATAGTTATCAAAGCATGTAATTTTTGTGCGTTGTATCAGTTCCTTGCGCATATAAAACTACTTGAATTACACTTGAACTACATCCTAGTCTTTAAAAATAGTTTGTTTAATTTTATTCTATGTTATTCTTTAAGATGCAGTCTCATTATGTAGCCAAGTCTGATCTTTTCATAATTCTACTGCCTAGTCTCCAAGTGTTGGGATAACCGGTGTGTACATCTATGTCATCCATAATACTATTATCTGCACCTTTCCTTAAGTTTTAATACTTTATATTATCCCTTGGCAGTACTGCGGTTTTGATTCAGAGGCTGGTGTTGGGCAAGCAAGTGCTCTACCCCTTGACCCCTGCCCCCATCCCCGCTCTTCATTTTACTTTAGATGAGCTCTTATTGTATTATTTTGCTTGGGTCATTATCAGACTGTGATTGTAAGGTTTTTTCCTGCTGGGAAGCTTTTTTGTCCTTTTATATTTTCTGTAAGTATAATTTTTCAACCAAGGGCCGGTGGCTCACATCTATAGTCCTAGCTACTCAGGAGGCTGAGATCTGAGGATCAGGGTTCAAAGACAGCCCAGGCAGAAACAACCATGAGACTCTTATCTCCAATAAACCACTAGAACCGAAAGTGGCACTCTAGTTCAAGCAGTAGAGCACTCGCCTTGAGATGAAGAGCACAGGGACAGTGCACAAGCCCAGAGTTCAAGACCCACGACCGACAAAAAATAAAATAAAATAAAAATTAACTTTTTATTTTATTAAAAATGAAGCTACACAGAGATGTTACATTTATATGTCTTTTTAAAATTGAAAACCTTATTTTAAAAGAGTAAAAATGCATATGATAACTAAAATTTATCTCTAGAAAAAAGTGACTACCAGAATAAATGTTTTTGGAGGCTGGGTCAATGGCATTTGGTATTGCTCTAACTTCAGCTCTAGACGATGCTACATAGTTCCAGGCCTGCATGGCATAAATGTAAACAAGTACAAAGTAAAAAAAAAAAAACAAAATGATCCTTTAGGGCACAGCTGTGAAAGATTTGAAACACTATTGTACAGGTTATTGACCATTTGTACATTTCTGTGCTGATGAAAAGTGATATATCAATTATGGTAGAATTTTACACATTCTTCTAACCTAACATAGCATTACCAATTACGCAGCAATTCCATTTCTCATTGCATAACTAAAATAACTGAAACGAAAAAAAACAATAGCTCATATGCCAATGATAACAGCAAAGTTCACAGTAGTCAGAAGTTGGAAATACCTGGCGTGTCTACCAGATGAACAGGTTTATAAAATATGAGGTATACATAAATGGATTATGACTTATCCACAAAAAGGCTGAAATTAATATATGTCTGTCTTGTATGGACACAAAAAGTATTCTACTATTTATGTGAAATATATTGACTAATCCATTTCAAAAGAGAAAATGGAAGATTAAAATTTCGGGGGAGGTCATTGGGGTGATTATTACTCTATGATTGTGTGGATTCCATCAGTATCAAAAAGATAGTTCACAAATAGAGGTAATTGTTACAAAGCAGTGTGGATATAATTAATCTCACTGAATTTTATAACTACCTATCAAGCATGAGGCCCTGTGTTCGACCCCCAGCACATCCAAAAAATGCTAAATCTTTCTTCTGTTACCTACCTTGAGTAGTAGGTGCTTTTCTACTGTTTTGATTGAATTCTTCAGAGGATCTCTGGTGGATCTCTGATGTTTAGTCATGCTTTACAGATAATCCATTATTTAAACATTAATTTTGAGTTCTAAAGGAAACATCGTATATTAAAATGAGGGCAATGGCTGCAGTTCTATCTCAAGAGGCTAAAGCAGGAAGATCTTTACACAATCAAGGATGCATAGAGAGGTCATGCCTAAATCCCCATGGTAGATGCTGAAACTGAAGGGACAATTATTGTAAGCACTTACAAGTGAGAGATAAGTGAGAGATGTTTCTGATCACATTTAATTTGGTCATGTCAGCTTGTATTTAATATTTACATGAATTTTAATTTTTTTCCTTTTTCCTATACTCTCAGTATGTCATTTTGAAACTTTGTACTATGTTCTCATTTGCCACATTTAAAAAGAAGCATAGTTTTCCTTTGTATAACATTAACATTTTTTTATATTACAACTTCTATAATGTAGTGACTGGCCACTGTCTCAGAGGTTTTTCCCAGTTCTGCCAATTGAGCCACAGCTCAAGTTCCAGCTTCATTCATTTGAAAAGTCTCATGCAATGCCCAGCACAAATAAGGAGGCTGAAATCTGAGAATCTTGGTTTGAAGCCAGTCTGAGCAGCAAAGTCTGAGATTTTTATCTCCAATTAATCACCAAAAAACTGTGGTAGTGGAACTCTAGCCTTGAGTAAAACAGGGCAAGTTCATGCCCTAGTATTGGTAATTACACAAACAAGTCTCTTTCTTCCTTGGGCTGGCTTTGCAATGCAGCCCTTAGATTTTACCTTCCTGGGTAGTTAGGATTTACAGGCATGAGCAACCAACCACTGACTTATTTTAATTTTTTTTTCTTTTTGTAGTTCATGGGGCATAAACTCAGGGCTTGGGTACTGTCCTTGTGCTCTTCAGCTCAAGGCAAGCACTCTACCGCTTAAGCCATAGAACAACTCCCAGTTTTCTGGTGGTTTATTGGAGATAAGAGTCTCATGGACTTTCCTACCCAGGCTGGCTTTGAACCATGATCTTCATATCTCAGCTTCCTGAGAAGCTCGGATTACAGGCTAGATCCACCAGTGCCCTTATGTTTCTGAGATTTTTGACACAAAGATGATGTTATACAACTTCAACCACAGCTCCACTTCTAGCTTTTTTTGCTTATTGGACATAAACTTCTAATGTATTTTTCTGGATAGACTGGCTTCAAACCATGATCCTCAGATTTCAGCTTTTGAGGTGCTCTGATTATACACATGAATCACAAACCCATTGGTCATTTGAAAATATTAATATTTTCCCCTTTCCTCTTTTAAAATTTTTCTTTTAAAAATTTTTTTGTATATGTACTAGTCCTGGGGCTACAAATCAGGGCCTGGATACAATGCCAGAGCTTTCTCTTCAAGACTAGTGGCTTACCACATGAGCCAAATTATAGCTTGTGGTTACACTTGCTTTGTCTTAATGCTTCAACTAAAGCTCTGGGTGCTGTTCTAGAAAGTGATTGCCCAGTTTGTATTCGGGTCACAGCTCACTTCCAGGTTTTGTTTTTCAATTCTTGATAGTTAATAGGAGATGAGTCTTATGCAAAGCCCAGCATGAATCATTTGGCTGAAATCTGAGGATCATGGTTCAAAGCGAACTAGGGCAGAAAAGCCCATGAGACTCCTAGCTCCAATCGATCACTGAAACGCTGGGAGTAGTAGAGCTCTATTCTCAAACAAAACAACATAAGTTCAAGCCTCAAGATGGCATACAGATGCAAACACAGAGACTTTCTTGCATGGACTTTCTTGCATGGGCTAGCTTTGGACAATGATTCTCAGATTTCAGTATCTCTTCATCCTCTTTCTGAAAATTTTATTGGTCCTGTGGCTTGACCTCTGACTCTGGGGCCTATATCTTAGGTTTTACACTCAAGGCTTTACCACCTCAGCAACAGATCAAGGCTTTGTGCAGTGTAGCTGGAGATAACAATCTCAAGCATGTTCCTTACCAGGCTGACTTGACACTGCAGTCCTCAGTTATCAGCCTCTTGTGTAGTGAAGATTACACACATGACCAGGAACACTTGGGTCATTTTAAAACTTTAATATGTGCTTGCTTCCTCCTTCGTTTCTTTTTTCATTTTTGCTTCTCCTGGGAGTAGAAATTGAAGCTCAGATGTTCAGGACATACATGGGACCAACCATAACATTAGGCTTTTAGGGGAGGTTAAATGGAGAGAAGAGAATCATGTAGAGCTAGGCCAGATTCAGGAGGCTGAAAATTGAGAGTCCATGACACTCTTTTCAAGCACCAGGACTGGCACAACACACACACACACACACACACACACACACACACACACACACACACACACACACATGCGCGCGCACACACACACACACGTCTTATGAGCACCTATACCTGAGCTGAGCTTTAAACGGTATCCTCAAATTTCAGCCTGAGTATGTAGAATGGAAGATATGAGCCACCAATGATTGGCTCATTGAAACCTCAGTTTTTGCTCTTTCTTCTCTTCTTCCACCCTTCTTTTCATTTATTTCATTCTTTTTTTGTGTGTTCGTCTTGGAACTCTGAACTCATGCAAGGCCTGTCCTGATTCAGGAGGCTGAAATCTGGCCATCATGGTTTGAAAGTGGCCTGAGCAGGAAAGTCCATGAAACTCTCATCTCCAATCAACCAACAAAAACTTATCCCCAGTGTGGTGCTACACAAAAAACAGTCTCCTGGAATTTCTTGATTAGGTTTGCCTTTACACAGGATCTTATATTTCAGCCTCTTGCATTTCTAGAATTACAGACATGAGCCATTACATGACAGTGCTAAGTTCTCTACCTCCAACCATTTAATTTTCTTATTGTGATCCTGAGGCTGGATCTCTGAGCCAGGGCACTGTTTCATGGGTTTTTCTCTCAAGGATGGTGCTTTATAACTACAACCATAGCTTCATTTTCTGGCGGTTTTTTGCTGGTTATTTGGAGACTTATGCATTTCCCTGTCCAGGCTGGCTGTGAACAACAACCTTCAGATTTCAGGTTTGTGAGTCAGTAAGATTACACATATTGAGCAAAAACTCATGCATGGCTCATTTTGAAACTTTAATTGGATTTTCTCACACCGTTTTTCTTTTTTTCCTAGTCCTGGGGCTTGAACTCAGGCCTTGGGCACTGTCCCTGAACTTCTGTTACTCCAGGTGAGAGCTGTACTACTTGAACGATAGTGCCTCTTCCAGCCTTGTAGCTTATTTTTGGTGCAAATTAGATATATGAGTCTCATGGACTCTCCTGCCTGGACTGGTCATGAACCGTGATCCTTAGATTTCATTCTCCTCAGTACCTCTTATAACATGTGTGAGAAAAAAAATTTAGATTCATTTCAACCACTGTCAGTGACTCTTCCTTTTGTATTTCTATCCTCCTTTTATTTTACTTCTCTGTTTGTCCTGCGGCTAGAACTCAGGGTCTGGGTGCTTTTTCCCAGTTTTGCCAGTTGAACTACAACTAAATTCCAGGGTTTTTTTTTTCTGTTTTGGTGTTTAACTAGAAATGCGTATCATGTAGAGCCAAACCAGATTCATGAGGTTGCAAACTGAGGTTCAAAGTTTGTGCCAGTCTGGGGATGAAAGTCCATGATATATCCAATTATAGCCACTAAAAAGCTGAGATTAGTAGAACCTTGAGAAAAACAGTACAAGTTCAAGCAACAGGACTCACACACAGACATACACACACACACACACACACACACACACACACACTCACACACAAGTCTTATGAACTTTCCTACTAGAATTGCAGTTATGAGCCTCCAATGATTGGCTGATTGGCTCACTGAAGCCTCAGTTATTGGTTCTTCTCTTCTACCCTTCTTTACATTTAATCATTTCATTGTTTTGTGTGTGCTGGTCCTGGAGCTAGAACTCATACAAGGCTTGGCATGTTTCATGAGGCTGAAGTCTGACCATCATGGTTCAAAGCCATCCTGAGCAGGAAAGTCTAAGATCCTTACCTCCAATTAAGTGCTAAAAATCTGGGACTAATACAGTTCCAGCCCCAAGATGGCCCACAAACAACTGACTTCTGGAATTTCCTGCTTGGGTTGGCCTTTACACTGGATCCCCATATGTCTGCCTCCTGAGGTTCTAGAATTACAGGCCTGAGTCACCAGCCCCAGGTTCTCTTCTTATTACCATTTTTGTGATCCTGAGGCTGAATCTCTGAGCCAGAGCACTGTTTCATAGCTGTCTCACTCAAGGCTGGTGCTTCACTTCTGTTTTATTGTTTGTTTTGATGGTGATTTGATGATGAGACACCATAACCCTCAGATTTCATCTATCTTTGTATCTAGGATAACAGACAGGAAACAAAAATTCATGGCTCATTTTGAAAATTTAATTGGATTTTTCCGAAACATTTTTTAATTTCTATTTTTTATTTTCGTAGGTATGCTGGGCTTGGGGCAATAAATCAGAGCCTAGGTATTGTCCCAGTTATTTTTTTCTCCTCTATTTTTTGTTTTATTTTTTCTTTTTATTGTGAAAATACCATACAGAGGGCTTACAGTTAATTACACGAGCAAGGTAATGAGTACATTTCTTATCAAGCATCGTTGCCTCCTCCTTTGTTTTTTCTTACTATCCCCTTCCATCCCTCACCCCAGCCGTCCCCCTGACACCCCTGAACCAAAGTAGTAAATTTGTTTTTCAACATAATGTCTTATACATGTCATTGTTGCAATGGTTCCACCTGTATCCTTATTTTCTTTTTGCCGGTCGTGGGGCCTGAACTCTGGGCCTGGGCGCTGTCCCTCAGCTCTCCAGCTTATGGCTAGAGCCCTACCACTTGTGCTACAGCGTTAATTCCATCTTTTTCTGCTTTTGTGTTGCTGAGGAATTGAACTCAGGGGCTGAGGAATTGAACCCAGTGCCTCATGCATGAAAGGCAAACACTACCCCACTTAGTCATCTTCCCAGGCCTGTCCCAGTACATTATTAATACTAGCCCTCTAATACATGAGCCACAGCACAATTTGGGTTGTTTTTTTTAAAAAAAAACAACTGTAGTTGACTAATTAGAGTTGAGTCCATGGACTTCCCTGCCTTGGCTGGCCTTGAACACTGATCCTCAGATGTGAGACCCTTGAGTAAGTACAATAACAAGTGTAAGCTACCTCAGTTTTGCTCATTTTAACCTCTGAAATTGTCTCTCCCTTTTCTTCTTCCACCTTTCTTTTCATTTATTTATTTTATTCTTGTATGTGCTGGTTCTGCAGCTTGATCTCAAGGTGTGTGTGCTGTCCCAGAAGTCATTGTCTCATTTCTGCCATTGTAGCCACAGCTCAAACTCCAGGTTTTTTTCTTCTTTATGGTGGTTCATTGGAAGTAAGAGTCTCATGCAAAGCACAGAATGTCTGAGGAAGCTGAAATCTGAGGATCACAGTTCGAAGCCAGCCTGCAAAGGAAATTCCATGATACTCTTTATATCCAATTATCTGGTAGTGATTTCACTAATAAGCTGAGATTAATAGAACTCCAGCCTTGAGTAAAGTAAAACAAATTCAATCCCCATGACTGGCACACACAGAAAAATGGCCAATGGATTTTCCTGCTTGGGCTTGCCTTTAAATGGTATTTTTTGACTTTAGCCTCCTATGTAGTTAATACAACATGTGTAAGCCATCAGTGATTGATTAATTTAAAACTCCGTCACTGGCTATTCCTTCTCTTCTTCTATACTTCTTTATTTCTTTTGTGCTGGTCCTGAGGCTTGAACTTGGGGCCTTGGTATTCATCCTTTTATGTCTTTTATATAAGTTGTTTCAGTTCTGTTGTTCTAATGTTTCATTTGTTTATGTTCCTTTATATATCTTGTATAAGTAAATTTTTATATCTCACAAAAATAACTTTTAGCTTGGTACTGGTGGCTCATACCTGTAATCCAACTCAGGAGGCTGACATCAAGGATCACAGTTTGAAGCCAGCACAGGCAGAAAAGTCTAGGAAATTCTTATTTCCACTACACTACCAAATATACTAGAAGTGGAGGTATGATTCAAGTAGTAAATTGCTTGCCTTGAGCAAAAGAACTCAGAGCTCTGGCTGCAAGTTCAAGCCCCTGGATTGGCACAAAAAGAAAACTTTCATTAGCTTATATTATACTAGGATTACTGGTGTGAGAAGACCATCCTGGTTTTCAGAACCAGATTTTGTACAGCTGCCACTTTTGATATTTTCCTTAGGAACTTTTATGCTTTTTTTCCCCTTGCCTTATATTTACATTCCACTAGTGGCATTCTTATATTTTTGTTTGGAGATACAATTCAATAATTCAAAGACATATGAAAAAAGGCATGTCTTGAATTTTTCTTTATTTTAAATAGGAAAGGGAAATGCTGAGTCTGAACCCAGCAGAGAGTGAATGATGGTTTGATTGCAGAGCTGTTAAATGTATTCCAGGACGTGGGAACATGCCATTTTGGGTGCTTTGGTAGATGGGTCTTCCTACAGCTTCACAATAAACTTCGATGTTATTACAACCAACTTTGCCATCACAACGGATAGGTGTCAACCACTTATCTCACCCTTATGTGGACTTAGATACACAAGGAGGAAAAAAATAATTAGAAGAAATGACTACTAACCATAAGACCACAACTTGATGAGCATTCTTGAATGAATTCTGAGATTACATGAGCAGAGCAGATTCATCTCCACACAAGCACTAAGGACCAGACACTGTTGCAGGCAACTGGAGAAACAGGTGTGAATACAGCTGCAAATGGCCAGTTCCATGCAAATTTCATGCTGAAGGAGAAAACCAGAAATAACAATGATAAAGTCAGTGAATCAGAAGGATGGTGATGTGGGGAGACAGCTTCACATTGAGGATGGGAGGAAGAGACATGTGATCTAAAAGCAGGGAACATCCATGCATTTATTGCTTTTCCACTCTGTCTTCAATCTCAATCCCAGATCTCATCCTTCTGAGTAGGAAATTATAAGTATAAGGCACCTGCAGTGAGCTCTTTGATATAAATCTCTATAACCAAAATTTTCTAAGTTTCTTGGAAGATTTTTTGAGCGGAAGTTTCAAAACTAAATATATTTTGTGTCCTAAACATTCTTTTCATTATCTTCTAATTATCTGAATATGAGCTGTCTTCTTCACATTTGGGAAAAATCAAGACAATTGTTCTAATTGTTCAAATCCTGGGGAGGGAAGGAAAATCACAGCTTCTTAGCCAAACTAGAAATTAATAGTCATTTCAACTTACCAGTTTTGCCAAATAGTATGTCTTGTCCTTGATGGCTTTTTCATCCTCAACAAGGTTAGATGAATGAAATTATAAATGGGACAAAAGCAACTACATAGTAGCAAGTTAATCACAATGACAGATATAAGCTCTCTGCTTTCTACCCAATGAAAACATTTGCCACAAACTGCAAAAACTTGAATAAAAACTTGGAGATTCTTCTTTATACAAAGTTGGATTTCTTGTTTTGTTTTGTTTTGATTTTTGTTGGTCGTGGGGCTTGAATTCGGCCTGGGGACAATCCCTCAGCTATTCAGGTCAAGGAAACACTCTACCACTTGAGCCACAGCACTACTTCTATTTTTCTGGTGCCTATTTAGAGATAAGCCGCACAGAATTTCCTGTCCAGGCAGACTTTAAATTGTAGTCCTCAGATCTCAGCCTCCTGAGTAGCTAGAAATAGACTTGAGCCACCAGCACCTGGCCAAATTGTATTTTTTTCAGTTTTGCTGCCTTGAATGCTTACCAAGGAAAAAATAAAAAATTGTTAGTGTGTGCTAAAATTTGCAATAGTTTTATCATGCACAATAGAGAAATTTTAGCATTACATATTTTGAGATAGTATAGCTGATTAGCTTTTATGTTTTAAAATAATAAAATATATCTCTTTTTTTGTAGACACTGAAGTCTGAGTTCAGAACTTACATTTGTTGGCAGGCACTCTCCTGTGTGAGCCACATCCTTCTGATCATTTTTTAATCAATCATTTATTAAATAATTTGAAGCTCACAAGTCATCTTTTGTTAAGATTAAATAAAATATGTCTGAACTCCTGCCTTTTGAGTAACAGAAGAAATCCTAATATCTGGAATGTACAGACTAAAAAAAAAATGAAATACCCTAAGAAGAATAATCTTATCAATAAATAGGCAAGTGAATTCACTAGATTGTTCCCAAAAACAGATACAGGTGTCTGTGGAATACATTTTACTTTTTTATTATAACATTTTTTTAAATTTTTATTTATTTTTGTTGTGAAAATACTGTACAGAGCGATTACAATTACATGGCCAAGATAATGAGTGCATTTCTTATTAAGCATTGTAGCCTCCTCCTTTGTTTCCCCTTCCAATCCCTTCCCATCCACCCTCCCATCCTCCCCGCTCCCCCCCACCAATGTTGTAAAGATCGTTTCGAATTGTACTTCTCATTGTTGCAAGGGGTCCACCTGTATCCTTATTTAAATGACTTGTTTTTCCCCATCCCCTCCACAAATTATACCGACATCAAATATACTGAAAGCAGGGGTTATACTGTGGGGGAGGGACATATAAAGCAACAAAGGAATAATCTTATAAATGCGTTAGAAACTATCACATGAAAGAAAGAAAACATGTGAATACATATCTTAGGGTTCATTTCCCTAACATCACCTTATCAGACCTTTTCTGCTTGATTCAGACATACACTAGATATTGCAAATAAGGGAAACCATGGGACTTATGTTTCTTTGGGCTTGGCTTACTTCACTTAATATAATTTTTTCCAAGTCTTTCCATTTCCTAACAAATGGGCAATGTCATTCTTTCTGGTGGATGCATAGAATTCCATTGTGTATATATACCACATTTTCTTGATCCACTCATCTACTGAGGGGCATCAGGATTGGTTCCATATCTTAGCTATAGTAAATAATGCTGCAATAAGCATAGTCTTGCTGGTAGCTTTAGTGTGGTCTTGTTTGTAAACATTTGGGTAAATGCCCAAAAGTCATTTGAGGAATCTCCACACTACTTTCCAAAGTAGTTGAACAAGTTTACACTCCCACCAACAATGAAGTAAGGTACCCTTCTGTCCACATCCCCTCCAGCATCTGTTGTTATTAGAGTTCTTGATTTTTGCCATTCTTACTGGGGTGAGGGGGTATCTTAATGTTGTTTTAATTTGCATTTCTTTTATGGGTAGGGAGTTTGAGCATTTCTTCATGTGCCTATTGGCCATCCTTCTTTCCTCTTCAGAGAAGTTTCTCTTTAAGTCTTTAGCCCACTTATTTATTGGGCAGTTGTTTCTTTGAAGATTTGTTGTTGGGGGATTTAATTTTTTGAGTTCCAGGTATATTTTCGATATGAGACCCTTGTCCGTTGTATGGCAAGTGAAGATCTTCCAATCCGAAGGCTTTCTATTGATCTTGCTAGCTATGTCCTTTGCCATGCAGAAGTTCTGCAGCTTCATGCAATCCCATTTGTCCAACCTTTTTTTGATTTGTTGTGTTTCTGGGTCTCTAGTAAGAAAATTTCGGCCTGTGCCAAAGAGACCTAGGGTTTCTTCTATTCCATCCTGCAATGTTTTCAGAGTGTCTTCTTTGACTCCGAGGTCTTTGATCCATTTGGAGTTGATTCTGGTGCACGGTAATATATATGGATCTAGCTTTCGTTTTCTAGAAGTAGTTAACCAATTTTGCCAGCACCATTTACTGAAGAGGCTGTCTTTCTTCCATTCTATTTTTTTAGCTCCCTTATTGAAGATTAGATGGCTAAAGGTCTACAGGTTCATTTCTGGATTTTCAATTCTATTCCATTAGTCCTGAGGTCTGTTCTTGTGCCAGTATCAAGCTGTTTTGATTACTATGGTTTTATAGTAGAGTTTGAAATTTGGTATTGATTGAAATACATTTTAATAATCAAGGAAATGCAAATCAAATCTATCTTGAAGTTCCATGTCTGCATAATCAGAATGACTATTAAAAAAGAAAACCAATAGTGCAAGGAGGTAGGAAAAGATACCCTACACAATGTTTGCAAGTGAATCAGTGCTGTCCCAACAGAAACCAGTGTGACAGTTCCACCCAAGAAATCCTACATATACACCTAAAGAAATATAAGTCAGCCTTATAGTAGAGGTATCTGAATACACATGTTTTATAGCAGGATTCAAAATAATCACATTCCAGAATTGGCCTCCATATGCAGAAAAGTGTGTAAAACTGTTATCTCCAATTAACAATTAAAAAATCTGTAGTAGGGCTGTGGACCAAGTGGCAGAGTACCAGCCTCGATGGGAAAAATTCAATCGAGATTAAGGCCCCAGTTTCAAGCCTCAGAATTGGCAAACACACGTACACACACACACACACACACACACACACACACACACACACACACAAAACCAATGCTTCCTGTATTTTTAGCCAAGTTTACTAATTCCCTAAGATTCATGTACCTATGACAGAGCTAGATATAAAGGGAAAGCGATATTTATGATGATAAACTTCTACTCAAGAACGCAGGTTTTTTTTTTTTCTTGTTTTGTTTTGTTTTTGTGGTCATCGGACTTGAACTCATGGCTTGAGTGCTGTCCCTGAGCATTTTCTCTCAAGGTTGCTGCTCTACCACTTAGCAATTGTGCCACTTCTGGGTTTGTGGTAGTTTGTTAAAGATCAAGAATCTCAAGGACTCTGTCCTCCACACACTGATTTCTATTTTCAATTCTCTGATTTCACCTTTCTAAATTGGTATAATTAAATGCCTGATCCACCAATGTTGGGGTAGAATCTGAGTATTTTCAGCACTGCTCAATGGAAGAGTTCAATTCTTTTTACTCCCGAATACTTGCCAAGCACAGTTCTTTCTGGATGGCAATCAAGAAAATAGGCACCATTAGCTCACACCTATAAATCCTATCGACTGAAAAGTCTGAGATCCGAGAATAGTGTTCAGAGCCAGCCCAGACAGGAGAATCTGGAAGACTTTTTTTTATTATTGTGAAAATACTGAACGAAGGGGTTACAATTATATGTGCAAGACTTTTATCCCCAATTACCCACAAAATATGCCATATGTTGAGCTTTGGCTCAAGCAGTAGAGCTCTAACTTGATCAGATAACTCAGGGATACACCTCAGGCCCTGAGTTCAATGCCCAAGCCCAGTGCACATGCACACAAACACACAATTTTATAACATAATTCTCAAACCTAGCAAGGTGCCATCCTAATCCCTTAATGTCATGCTTTCCTAAGAGAACTAGAAAAGTCTATCCTCTGGCATGGGCTGCAGTCCATGACGGTAAACAGCATCTGGAGAGAGTAATTAGCTCAGAGCCTGTCGGACCGACCCAGACCAGAAGCAGGAGTGAGGTGGTGCGACACATGGCCCCTACTCCCCTACTCACCCAGACCTGAAGCAGGAGTGAGGAAATGTAGGCACCTGGCCCCCACTCACACAGACCAGATGTGGGACTGAGGTGACAAGGGCACCGGCCCGACTTATCTAGCCAGGAGGCAGTAATGAGGTGGTGCAGGCACATGGCCCCTACCCACCCAGACCAGATACAGCGGTGAGGTGACACAGGCACCATGGCCCCTACTCCCCTACTTATGTAGACCAGAAGCAAGAGTGAGGTGACACAGGCAATAGGCCCTAACTCACCCACACTGGAAACAGGAGTGAGCTGACACAGGCACACATCCCCCACTCACCTAGATTGGAAGCAGGAGTGAGGTGACCTGGGCATGCAGCCCTCACTCACCCAGAATGGAAGCAGGAGTGAGTCGGTACAGGAACACAGGCCCTATCCACCCAGCCTGGAAACAGTGACATAGGCACGCACCTCCGACTTATCCAGCCAGGAAGCAGAAGTGAGGTGATGTTCTCATGCCACATCAGAGGAGCCTAGCATTCAATGGGGCCCCCTTCTCTCCCATCCTTTATGAAGGGCTACTGGGTTCCATGATGCACTCTGGTGGTCAAGGGGCTGGAGCCAAGGATACTGCTGCCCTCCCCCAACTGGTATAGCACCTGTTGTGGCTACGGTAGCAAACTTAATAAGTTCTAATTCACAGAACATATGCTATGAACTATTAGTGTCTTCAGGTACTGTGTGCCACTTGCTAGTCACTTAATATTATAGTTGCCAATGTTTAAGTGCTCACTGACTTGTAAATATGCTGGAATGGAAATCCTAATGTCACTGATGTCTTTTAATTTCTAGGAATGATGATTTTGAAATGGCCCTTTCTGAAGAGAAGGTGAGGGGATATGGACCCAACTGTTTATGAGTGCCTTTGTGTGACACTAAATTGGCCGAAGAATGAGTAGACACAGAAGGTATCCAGTTACTTTGGATAAGTCTTTTGTGTCATACTTTCTGTTTGGCCTTGAAGAGTCTTACGCTTCTCTTTGGAGACACAGAATATGGTAAAGTAATTGCCAAGTGTTATATAGTCAGGAGCCATTTACTTTCTGCCCTTCTGAGATGGCATCTCACTACATAGCCAGGACGGCTTTGAACTTACCATGCTTCTGCTTTAACTTCCCAAGTGATGGAATTACATGCTTACCATACCATGCACAGCTAACTCTCATGGTCCATTTGTAACAGAAAAATCATGACATGTGTGCTGTATCTGCTAACAAACTTGCGCAAAGATCAAATAACTTACAACTCATTTCTTAAGTATATAGACAGATTCAACTGAATTTCAAATTCAATTTTGGTTATTTACCTGCTTTGGGTTAAAGAGGAAGACACTATATCACTGAGGTTTATTCACTTGTATAGAAATGTGGATGGAGTCAGGAACAGGTGGCTCATGCCTATAATCTTACTCAGGAGGGTGAGATGGAAGGATTGTGTTTCAAACCCAGCCCGGACAGAAAAGGGCCTATGAGATTCTTAGGTCCAGTTAATCACTCACAAACTGGAGGTGGGGGGCTGAGAAGGTGGCTCAATGGTAGAATTCTTGCCTTGCAAGCATGATGTTCTGGGTTTGATTCCTTAGCACCACATAAGCAGAAAAAGCTGGAAGTGGGGCTATGGCTCAAATGGTAGAGCTCTTGCCATAAGCTGAAGAGCAAAGAGACAGTGCCGAGGCCCAGTGTTTAGGCCCCATGACCAACAACAACAAAAAACACAGAAGTGGGGCTGTGGCTCAAGTAGTAGAGTGCTAGAAAGTGGATCAGGGACTGCACCCAGATCCTGAGTTCAAAGGAGACTGGGCACAGGTGACTCATGCCAGTAGTCTTAGCTACTCAGGAGGCTGAGATCTGAAGATCACAGTTCAAAGCCAGCCCAGGCAGAAAAGTACGTGAGACTCTTATCTCAAATAAACCATTAGAAAACCAGAAGTGGTGCTGTGGATCAAAGAGTAGAGCACTCTCCTTGAGCTGTAGAGCTCAGGGACAGCGCCCAGTCACAGAGTTCAAGCCACATGACCAACAAAAAAAATGACTAAAGCAAAAAAAGCAGGTGTATGGCTCAACTGGTAGAGTGCCTACCTAAAATGCATGAGGCCCTGAGTTTAAGTTCTAAGATAGAAACGGGGGAAGGTTGTGAACAAATGGAAGGAAGAAAAGAAGGAAGGGAGGACTTATTCTGTATATTGTACTTGCCTAGTCATTTCATTAAGGTGTCTTCTCGTCCTGGATCCTGTTCCTGACCTTTTGTGCTCAAGGCTAGTGTTCTACCACTTTGAATTATATTGTCACTTACAGTTTTCAGTAGTTAATTGGAAATAAGAATCTCATAGAGTTTCCTGACCAAGCTGATGTTTAACCTTGATCCTTAGATCTCAGCCTTCTGACGAGCTAGACTTACAGGTACGAGCCCCTGGCTCTGGGTACTCATTTGTTTTTTCCTTATTACTTTTTGTCAATCATGGGACTTGAACTCTGGGTGCTGTCCCTGAGCTATTCAGCTCAAGTGAAGCACTCTACCACTTGAGCCAAAGCCCAATTCTGGTTTTCTGGTTGTTAATTGGAGATAAGAATCTCATGATAGAGGTTCAGAGGAAAATCGCTGAGGAGAAGTTGGAAGCTAAATAAACTCGCGCAAAGAAAGCAGCTTTAATGTTCCAGTGAAGGCTAGAGAATCATCCCCAAGTGTTCCATCACATTACAGAAAGTTTGGCCAGAGAGGGAAAATCCAGGCAAGGAGACAGAACTGAGCACTTGCCAGTAGCCGCAGCTGCAGCAAATGCGGCATCAATGGTAGTAGCCGTAGCTGCCATACCTAAAACTAAGAGATTCCAGGACAAATGTGCCAGACACTGAGGGAAAGCAGATTATACACAGCACCAGCAAGAAATGGCAAGGAGCAGATACCTTCATCCTGCAGATTGCAGACCAGAGACAGCCCAGAAAACAAGACTCTGGCGTGAGTAAAAACCTAACATCCTCATTCCTTCTCAAGGAGCAGAGGAGGTATAGGCCACCCCTCCCTCACCACCGGAGGTCTCCATCTTCCATACTAGCAAAGGCCCAGCTGTACAACTAGCTCCAACTCAGGCCTTGGAAGAAAAAAAATGCGTAATTTAGCAGGTCAAAAGCACCTGACCTGACCTGCCAGACCAGCTCCACCGAGGGGAAAGTCATACAGCCCAGGCAGAAGAAGCTCCGCCCCAGGAGGAGTCACATTCTTCACTAGGTAAACAGAGCCAGAGGCTCCCCTGCCCTCCAGCAGCCTAGACAATAAATTGAAATTCAGTAAATAAAACCCTAAGAATGGATCCAGGCTGGGCTCTGTGAGTATCTCTGGAGCTAGCCCCTCAGGAAAAAGCAACTGTCTGTTGAAAGGCCACAACTCTACCCAAAACCTAGCCTCATCACAGGGTCTCCAAATTAGAGGAAACAGCAATCTCCCTCTTTTGTAATACTCAAAGCAGATCTCCCTCCCACTGAACTAGCCTGGAATGAGGATCACAAATTCTTGGTTAAAGCAGAGCATTTTTCTGACTGCTCAAACAAACTGACTTAAAAACCCAATCAAGCCATAGGAAAACCAAACACCACAAGCAGGCCAGAGACTACCCCAAAAGATGATATGGACACAGGGGAGATACAGGATCTTCCCATTCTCCCCGCCTCCCCTCGCCAAAAAAAAATCAAAGAACGCTTTTTGTACCTTTTTAAATTTTTTTTTAATTTTTATAATTGCTTTTTATGAATCTTTATTTTCTTCTCTAATTTTAACTTTAGGTGTATGTGTGTGTACTTTTTTCCCTCTTTTGACCTTTTGGGCCTTTATTTATACTTTTCAATTTTTTTCTCTTTCTTTTTTGTGTGACTTAATTGCTGTTTTGCTCATCCCCAGCTATATAATCATCATCAATTATTCAACATTTTCCTCCATTGTGTACATACTTAATCCAGAAATTTATTACTCAATTCACAACTTCTTAGGCCTAAATTCTTAAACAGCAGTATTATATCTTTATAGCTATATAATTTTCAAGTAAATAATTTTTAATATTTTATTTTATTTTTTTTTCACTGTGAAAATACTGTACAGAGAGGTTACAATTACATGGTCAAGTTAATGAGTACATTTCTTATCAAGCATTGTAGCCTCCTCCTTTGTTTCCCTTTCCCATCCCTTCCTATCCTTCTCCCTGCCCCCCCCACCCAATACTCCCAGGTCTTCCCAACCACCTCACCCCCCGCTCCAAAGTTGTAAAGTTCGTTTTTGACTTAACGACTTGTACATCTCACTGTTGCAGGGTCCACCTGTATCCCTATTTAGACGATTTGTTTTCCCACTTGCCCTCCACAAATTACACCGTCATCAAATACAGTGAAAGCAGGGGTTATACTGTGGGGAAGGGACATACAAAGCAACAAAGAAATAATCTTATAAATGTGTTAGAAACAATCCCATGAAAGAAAGAGAAGAAAAACATTTGAATACATATCTTAGAGATCATTTCCCTAATATCAAATTATGTGAAGATTTCTGCTTCACTCAGACATATACTAGATATTGCAAATAAGGGAAACCATGTGACGTAGGTTATTTTGGGCCGGGCTTACTTCACTTAATACATTTTTTTTTCCAAGTCTTTCCATTTCCTAACAAATGGGGCAATGTCCTTATTTCTGATGGAGGCATAGAATTCCATTGTGTATATATACCACATTTTCTTGATCCATTCATCTACTGAGGGGCATCTGGATTGGTTCCATATCTTAGCTATAGTAAATAATGCTGCAATAAACATACCAGTCGTGCTGGTAGCTTTAGTGTGGTCTTGTTTGTGATCATTCGGGTAAATGCCCAAAAGTGGGATTGCTGAATCATAGGGGAGCTCTATGCGGAGTCTTTTGAGGAATATCCATACTACTTTCGAAAGTGGTTGAACAAATTTACAATCCCACCAACAATGAAGGAAGGTTCCCTTCTGTCCACATCCCCTCCAGCATCTGTTGTTGTTAGAGTTCTTGATTATAGCCATTCTAACTGGGGTGAGGTGGTATCTCAATGTTGTTTTGATTTGCATTTCTTTTATGGGTAGGGAGTTTGAGCATTTCTTCATGTGTCTATTGCCCACCCTTCTTTCCTCTTCAGAGAACTTTCTCTTTAAGTCTTTAGCTCACTTATTTATTGGGCAGTTGTTTCTTTAAGGATTTGTTATTGGGGGATTTAATTTTTTTTTGAGTTCCAAGTATATTTTAGATATGAGACCCTTGTCCATTGTAGGGCTAGTGAAGATCTTCTTCCAATCCGAAGGCTTTCTATTGATCTTGATAGCTATGTCCTTTGCCATGCAGAAGCTCTGCAACTTCATGCAAGCCCATTTGTCCAAATTTTTTGGATTTGTTGTGTTTCTAGGTCTCTAGTAAGAAAATTTCGGCCTGTGCCAAGGATACCTAGGGTTTCTCCAATTCCATCCTGTAATGTTTTCAGAGTGTCTTCTTTGACTCCGAGGTCTTTCATCCATTTGAAGTTGATTCTGTTGGACGGTGATACATAAGGATCTAGCTTTCGTTTTCTAGAAGTAGTTAACCAATTTTGCCTGCACCATTTACTGAAGAGGCTGTCTTTCTTCTATTATATTTTTTAGCTCCCTTATCGAAGATTAGATGGCTATAGGTCTGTAGGTTCATTTCTGGGTTTCCAATTCTATTCCATTGGACCTGAGGTCTGATCTTGTGCCAATACCAAGCTGTTTTGATTACTATGGCTTGATAATAGAGTTTGAAATTTGGTATTGATATTCCTCCAGCAGTGTTCTTTCTGTTGAGGGTTGTTTTTGCTATTCGGAGTCTTTTATTGTTCCATATAAATTTTTGGATTGCCTCTTCTATTTCCTTGAAGAATGAGGTTGGAATTTTGATAGGTATCGCATTGAATTTGTAGATAGCCTTGGGAATTAGTGCCATTTTCATGATGTTGATCTTTCCAAACCAAGATCATGGGAGTTTTTGCCACTCTCTAAGTTCTGTTTTGATTTCCATATTCAAGTTTTTGAAGTTTTCATCATAGAGTTCCTTCATTTCTCTGGTAAAGTTAATTCCTAGGTATGTTATTTTTTGTGGGGCTATTAAGAATGGACTTGCTTTTCTAATTTCAACCACAGCTTTCTCATTGTTGGCATACAGAAAAGCTATTGATTTTTGAGGGTTATTTTATACCCTGCTACTTTGCCAAAGTTTGAATCACCTTGAGTAATTTGGGAGTGGAGTCTGTGGGTTTCTTTGAATACAAGATCATGTCATCTGCAAAGAGGGAGAGTTTTATTTCTTCTTTCGTTATTTGGATCCTCTTTATGTTTGCATCTTGTCTTATTGCTATACCTAGGCATTCTAATTCTAGATTGAAGAGAAGTGGAGAGAGTGGACATCCTTGTCTTGGTCCTGAGTTAAGAAGAAATGGCTTTAGTTTTTCACCATTGAGTATAATGCTAGCTGTAGGTTTGTCATATACAGCCTTTATTGTATTGAGGAATGTTCCATGGATTCCTAATTTTTCCAAAACCTTCATCATAAAGGGGTCTTGTATCTTGTCAAATACTTTTTCTGCATCCATTGAGATAACCACGTGGTTCTTATCCTTGCTCCTGTTGATGTGATGAATTATATTAATTGATTTGCGTATATTGAACCAGCTTTGCATCCCTGAAATGAATCCTGTTTATCGTGGTGTATGATTTTTTGGATGAATTGTTGAAGTCGATTGGCCAAAATTTTTGTTGAGAAGATTTGCATCAATCTTCATCAAAGAAATGGGTCTATAGTTCTCTTTCTTGGATGAGTCGCTGCCTGGTTTGGGGTTGAGAGTTCTTATAGCTTCATAGAATGTGTTTGGTAGTGATCTTTCCTTTCCAATTTCATTGAGGAGTTCGAAGAGTATTGGTGAAAGCTCAGCTTTGAAGGCCTTGTAGAATTCTGCTGTAAAGCCATCCTGTCCTGGACTTTTCTTAGATGGGAGATCTCTTATTGATGTTTCTATATCAATGCTTGGTATGGGCTTGTTCAGAGGTTTACCTCATGTCAATATTTGCCTAGAAAATGTCCATTTCTGCCAAGTTCTCAAACCTATTAGCATAAAGTTTTGAGAAGTATTCCCTTATAATGTTCTGAATCTTGGTTGTTTCTGTGGTGATGTTTCCCTTCTAATCTCTTAGTTTAATTATTTATGTGTGTTCTCTTCTTTTTCTGATAAGATTTGCTAAGGATCTGTCAATTTTGTTAATTTTTTCGTAGAAACAACTCTTTGTTTTGTTGATTCATTCTATTGTTTTTTTGGATTGTAATTTGGTTAATTCTGATTTAATTTTTATTATTTCTTTCTGTCTGCTGGATTGGGGTTTATCTTCCTGCTCTTTTTCAAGGAGGTTCAGAAATCTCATTAAACTGTTGGTTTCAGATCTCTCCAATTTGTTGATATAGGAGCTCAGAGCTATAAACTTGCCCCTGAGTACTGCCTTTGCTGTGTCCCAGAGGAATTGGTAATTTGTGTACTCATTTTTGTTCAATATCATGAACATTAGAATTTCCTTTCTAATCCCTTCCATGACCATTCATGATTCAGCAGTGTGTTGTTCAGTCTCCATGTGTTACCGGATTTCTTTGGTGGCTTTTGGTTGAATTCTAATTTTATTCCCTTGTGGTCTGAGAGAATGCAAGGTATTACTTCAATGTTTCTGAATTTGGACAGGTTTGCTTTGTGGCCTAAAATTTGGCCTATTTTGGAAAATGTTCCATGTTCTGCTGAGAAAATCGTGTATTCTGATGCTGCTGGGTGAAATGTTCGGTAGATGTCTGTTTAGTCTAGTTGATCTATGCAGCTGTTTAGATCTGCTTTCTCTCTGTTGAGTTTTTACCGAGTTGATCTATCTAGTGAGGTGAATTATGTGTTAAAATCCCCAACAATTAATGTCTTTGGATCTATGTGGGATTTGAGGGAAAGTAGTGTTTCTTGGATAAATTTGCGTGCTCCATTGTTTGGCGAATAGATATTTAGAATTGTAATATGCTCCTGAATGAGTGATCCCTTAATTAGTATGTAGTGACCTTCTTTATCTCTTCTCATGGATTTTAATTTGAAGTCTATTTTATCTGATATTAGGATTGCAACTCCTGCCTGTCTTTGGGGGTCGTTTGCTTGGTAGATTTTGGTCCAGCCTTTAACATTGAAAATGTGTTTGTTTTTTATGGGCAAATTGTGACTCCTCAAGGCAACAAATAAAGGATTTTGTTTTTTAAACCAACTAGAGAGTCTATGTCACTTAATTGGAGGGTTAAATCTGTTAATGTTGAGAGATAGCAGGGAAATGTATTTGGGATTTCCTGCCATTTAATCCACGTTCTTGGGGGCTGTCTATGGGATTCTGTCTATGGTTCTGGGATTCTCATTTTGGGTGCAGTTTCTTGGCCTTTATTGTGATCTTGTTGGTTTTCTATGTGTTGGACATCTTTAAGAATCTTTTGAAGGGCTGGTTTGGTGGAGATATATCGTTTCAACTTTTCTTTGCAATGGAAGGTTTTTCTTTGACCTTCAGTTATGAAGGAGAGTTTAGCTGGGTACAGTATTCTTGTTTGATAGTTGTTTGACTTTAGGGCATGGCATACATCATTCCAGGCTCTTCTTGCTTCAATTGTCTCTGCTGAGAAATCTGAGGTGTTTCTAATTGGTTTCCATTTATAGGTGTTTATTCTTTTTCTCCTTGACAGATTAAGGATTTTTTCCTTGTTCTAAATTGATCCTGTGTGGATTATAATTTAACTGTGGGATGTCCTGTTCTGGTCTGGTCTATTTGGAATTCTAAAAGCTTCTTGTATCTGAATAGACCTATCTTTTTGCATGTTTGGCAAGTTCTCTGATAGGATCCTGTTAAACAAAATTCCTAGACCAGAGAGTTCCAGGAAGATGGAAAAGGAGAAGCTGGAGGCTAAACAAGCTCTCACATAGCAAGCAGTTTTAGAGTTCCAGGGAACAGTCCTAAGCCAGAGAATCACACCAAGTGTGCCATCACAGGACAGAGAGTTGGGCCAGAGAGGGAAAATCCAAGCAAGGAGACAGATCTGATCTCTTGCCAGACAGATCTGCTGCTGTGGCGGTAGTGGCAGCGGCGGCAGTCATATCGCCATACCTGAAACACAGAGAGTGCGGGACTAAAGAGTCAGACGCAGCAGGCAGGCGGATTCTACTCAACACCAGCAACAACTGACAAGGAGGAGATATCTTCATCCTGCAGTTCGCAGACAGGAAACGACCCAGGAACCAAGACTCGGTGTGAGTAGAAGGCTGATATCCTCACTCCTCAGGGAGCAGAGGAGGGAAGGGCACCCCTCTCCCCCCAGTACTGGAGAACTCCATCTTGGATACCGACAAAGCTCGGCAGAGCTGCTAGCTCCAACTCAGGCCTTGGAATAATAAGAGTCATTTAGCAGGTCATAAGAACTTAATGGCGTGACCTGCCAGACTCAGCTCCATCCAGAGAAAAATCACCCAGTTTGGGCGCCAGCCCTAGGAGTGGCTTTCTTCACTGGCTAATCAGAGCCAGAGGTTGCCCCTCCCTTTAGCAGTCTTGACATCAGTAAACAGAAACCCTGAGAGTGGCTCCAGGCTGGGCTCACAAACTAGCCCCTGGGAAAAGCTACTGTTTGCTGAAAGGCCTCAACTCAACCCAGAACCAATCCTCATCACAGCATCTCCAAACTTGAGGAAAAAGCCATCTCCCTCTTTTGTGATACTCAAAGCAGAACCCCCTCCCATTGAACTAACTTGGGAGGAGGATCGCAAAATCTCGGTAAAGCAGAGCATTTTTCTGCCTATACAAACAAACTGACTTAAGAAACCAACCAAGCCACAGGACCACAAGCAGAGCAGAGATTCCACCAGAGTCTGATTACAGACACAAGGGAGATACACGATTTTTCCCAACCCTCCCAAAAAAATCAAAGAATTTTTTTTCTTCTTCTTCTTTTTTTAAATACCTTTTACAAAAAATATTTTTCCTTTCTAAAACTTTTTTAATTTTTACCTTTTTTGAAAAAAAATTGTTTTCTAGTAACTTTTTTTCTCCTTATAATCTTCATTTTAGGGATACATGCATGTGTGCGTTTTTCTTTCTTTAAAAATTTTTTTTAAATTTAATTTAATTTAATTTTATTTGTGAACATACTACAGAGGGCTTACAATTACATGGGCAGAATAATGCATACATTTCTTACCAAGCATTGCAGCCTCCTCCTTTTTTTACCCTTCAACTCCCTTCCCAACCTTCCCCATCCCCCCCACCCAATCCTTCCCCCTCCCACCGACATTGTAAAGCTCATTTTTGACATGACAATTTTTACTTCTCATTGTTGCAACAAGTCCACCTGAATCCTTAAACAACTTGTTTTTCCCCATCTCCTCCACAAGTTATACTGACATCAAATATATTGAAAGCGGGGGTTATACTGTGGTGGAGGGACATACAAAGCAACAAAGAAATAATCTTATAAATGCGTTAGAAACACATGCATGAAAGAAAAAAAAACATTAAAATACCTATCTAAGGGTTCATTTTCCTAACATCAAATTATCTGACTTTTTCCGCTTGACTCATACATATACTAGATATTGCAAATAAGGGAAACCATAGGACCTGTGTTTCTTTGTACCTGCCTTATTTCACTTAATATAATTTTTTCCAAGTTTTTCCATTTCCTAACAAATGGGGCAATGTCAATCTTTCTGATGGAGGCATAGAATTCCATTGTGTATATATACCACATTTTCTTGATCCATTCATCTACTGAGGGGCATATGGGTTGATTCCATATCTTAGCTATGGTAAATAATGCTGCAATAAACATAGTTGTGCTGGTAGCTTTAGTGTGGTCTTGTTTGTAAACATTTGGGTAAATGCCCAAAAGTGAGATTGCTGGGTCATAGGGGAGTTCTATGTGAAGTCTTTTGAGGAACCTCCATACTGCTTTCCAAAGTGGTTGAACAAGTTTACAATCCCACCAACAATGAAGTAAAGTTCCCTTCTGTCCTCATCCCCTCCAGCATCTGTTGTTGTTAGAGTTCTTGATTTTTGCCATTCTAACTGGAGTGAAGTGGTATCTCAATGTTGCTTTGATTTGCATTTCTTTTATGGCTAGGGATGTTGAGCATTTCTTCACGTGTCTATTGGCCATTCTTCTTTCTTCTTCAGAGAAGTTTCTCTTTAAGTCTTTAGCCCAATTATTTATTGGGCAGTTGTTTCTTTGAGGATTTGTTGTTGGGGGATTTAATTTTTTGAGTTCCAAGTATATTTTAGATATGAGACCCTTGTCCGTTGTATGGTTGTAAAGATCTTCTCCCAATCCGTGGGCTTTCTATTGATCTTGCTAGCTATGTCCTTTGCCCTGCAGAAACTCTGCAACTTTATGCAATCCTATTTGTAAATCCTTTCTTTGATTTGTTGTGTTTCCGGGTCTCTATTCAGAAAATTTCTTCTTGAGCCAAGGAGACCCAGGGTTTCTCCTATTCCATCCTGTAATGTTTTCAGAGTGTCTGCTCTGACTTCGAGGTCTTTGATCCATTTGGAGTTAATTCTGGTGCAGGGTGATATATAAGGATCTAGCTTTAGTTTTCTACAAGTAGTTAACCAATTTTGCCAGCACCATTTACTGAAGAGGCTGTCGTTCTTCCATTCTATTGTTTTAGCTCCCTTATCGAAGATTACATGGCTATAGGTCTGTGGGTTCATTTTTGGGTTTTCAATTCTATTCCATTGGTCCTGAGGTCTGTTCTTATACCAATACCAAGTTGTTTTGATTACTATGTCTTTATAGTAGAGTTTGAAATTTGATATTGATATTCCTCCAGCAGTGTTCTTTCCGTTGAGGAGCGTTTTTGCTATTGGGGGTCTTTTGTTGTTCCATATGAATTTTTGGATTGCCTCTTCTGTTTCCATGAAGAATGAGGTTGGAATTTTGATAGGTATTGCATTGAATTTCTAGATAGCTTTGGGAAGTATTGCCATTTTCACGATGTTAATCTTTCCAATCCAAGAGCATGGGAGCTTTTGCCATTTTTTAAGTTCTGTGTTGATTTCTTTTTTCAAGATTTTAAAGTTTTCATCATAGAGGTCCTTCACTTCTTTGGTTAAGTTTATTCCTAGGTATTTTATTTTTTGTTGGGCTATTACAAATGGAGTTGCTTTCCTAATTTCAGCCCCACTTTTCTCATTGTTGGCATACAGAAAAGCCATTGATTTTGGGGGGTTAATTTTATAACCTGCTACTTTGCCAAAGTTTTGAATCAGCTTGAGTAATTTGGGAGTGGAGTCTATGGGATTCTTTAAATACAAGACCATGTCGTCTGCAAAGAGGGAGAGTTTTATTTCTTCTTTCCCTATTTGGATCCCCTTTATGTCTGCATCTTGTCTTATTGCTGTAGCTAGGCATTCTAATACTAGATTGAAGAGAAGTGGAGAGAGTGGGCATCTTTGTCTTGTTCCTGAGTTAAGAGGAAATGGCTTTAGTTTTTCACCATTAAGTATAATGCTGGCTGTAGATTTGTCATATACAGCCTTTATTGTATTGAGGAATGGTCCATGGATTCCTAATTTTTCCCAAACTTTCCTCATAAGGGGTGTTGGATCTTGTCGAATGCTTTTTCTGCATCTATTGAGATAACCATGTGGTTCTTATTCTTGCTGCTCTTGATGTGATGAATAATATTAATTGATTTGCGTATATTGAACCAGCTTTGCATCCCTGAAATGATTCCTGTCTGATCGTGGTGTATGATTTTTTGGATGAATTTTTGAAGTCGATTGGCCAGAATTTTGTTGAGAATTTTGCATCAATGTTCATCAAAGAAATGGGTCTATAGTTCTGTTTCTTTGATGAGTCCCTGCCTGGTTTTGGGATGAGGGTTATGATGGCTTCATAGAATGTGTTCGGTAATGAACTTTCTCTTTCAATTTCATTGAAGAGTTGGAGGAGTATTGCTGTGAGCTCTGCTTTGAAGGCCTTGTAGAATTCCTCTGTAAAACAACCTGGTTCTGGACTTTTCTTAGCTGGGAGGTCTCTTATTGCTGTTTCTATTTCAATGCTTGATATGGGCCTGTTAAGATGGTTTAACTCATCTTTGTCTAGTTTTGGCATGTCAATATTTGCTAGGAAAAGGTCCATTTCTGTCAAGTTCTCAAACTTATTGGCAGAAAGTTTTGAGAAGTATTCCCTTATAATGTTTTGAATCTTGGTTGTTTCCGTGGGGATGTTTCCATTTTCATCTCTGAGTTTATTAATTTGGGTGTGTTCTCTTCTTTTTCTGATAAGATTTGCTAAGGGTCTGTCAATTTTGTTAAGTTTTTCGAAGAACCAACTCTTTGTTTTGTTGATTCTTTCTATAGTTTTTTTGGATTCTATTTCATTTAATTCTGATTTAATTTTAATTATTTCTTTCCGTCTACTGGATTGGGGTTTATCTTGCTGCACGTTTTCAAGGAGGTTTAGATGTGTCATTAAATTGTTAGTTTCAGATCTCTCCAATTTGTTGATGTAGGAGCTCAGAGCTATAAACTTGCCTCTGAGTACTGCCTTTGCTTTGTCCCAGAGGAGCTGGTAACTTGTGTGTTCATTTTTGTTGAATAGCATGAACATTTGAATTTCCTTTCTAATCTCTTCCATGACCCACTCATGATTCAGCAGTGTGTTCTTCAGCCTCCATGTGATACCGGACTTTCTTTGGTGGCTTTTGCTGTTGAGTTCTAATTTTATTCCCTTGTGGTCAGAGAGAATGCAAGGTATAACTTCAATGTTTCTGAATTTAGACAAGTTTGCTTTGTGGCCTAAAATATGGTCTTTTTTAGAAAAAGTTCCATGTGCTACTGAGAAAAATGTGTATTCTGATGCTGCTGGGTGAAATGTTCGGTAGATGTCTGTTTAGTCTAGTTGATCTATGCAGCTGTTTAGATCTGCTTTCTCTCTGTTGAGTTTTTGCCGAGTTGATCTATCTAGTGGGGTGAATTATGTGTTAAAATCCCCAACAATTAATGTCTTTGGATCTATATGGGATTTGAGGGAAAGTAGTGTTTCTTTGATAAATTTGGGTGCTCCATTGTTTGGCAAATAGATATTTAGAATTGTGATATGCTCCTGAAGGAGAGATCCCTTAATTAGTATGTAACGATCTTCTTTATCTCTTCTCACGAATTTTATTTTGAAATTTATTTTATCTGATATTAGGATTGCAACTCCCGCCTGTTTATGAGGGCCGTTTGCTTGGTAGATTTTGTTCCAGCTTTTAACATTGAAAATGTGTTTGTTTTTACGGGCAAGAAGTGACTCCTGCAGGCAGCAGATAGAAGGGTCTTGTTTTTTAATCCAACTAGACAGTCTTTGTCTCTTAATTGGAGAGTTCAGTCCGTTAACGTTAAGAGAAAGGACTGAGAGGTATTTGGGAGTTTCTGCCATGTTATCCACCTTCTTGAGGGCTGCGAAAACTGGGTTCTTCCTATGGTTCTTGGCTTCTCAGTTTGGGAGGAGTTTCTTGGCCCTTATTGTGGTCTTGTTGGTTTTCTATGTGTAGGACATCTTTAAGAATCATTTGTAGGGCTGGTTTGGTGGACATGTATTGTTTCAATTTTTCTTTGCTATGGAAGGTTGTTATTTGGCCTTCAGTTATAAAGGAGAGTTTAGCTAGGTACAGTATTCTTGTTTGATAGTTGTTTGTTTTTAGGGCATGGCATACATCATTTCAGGCTCTTCTTGCTTTGATTGTCTCTGCTGAGAAATCTGTGGTGATTCTAATTGGTTTCCCTTTATAGATGATTAATCTTTTCTCCCTGACAGCTTTAAGGATCTTTTCCTTGGTCTGAGTTGATCCTGTGTGGATTATAATGTGACGGTAGGATGTCCTATTCTGGTCTGGTCTATTTGGGGTTCTAAAAGCTTCGTGTATCTGAATAGGCCCATCTTTTTGCATGTTTGGGAAGTTCTCTGCTAGGATCCTGTTAAACAAATTTCCTAGACAATTAACTTCTGTTTCTAGGTGCTCCTCTACACCCATTATCCTTAGATTAGGCCTTCTGATGGTGTCTTCCAAGTGTTGGATAGATCTATCATATTTCTTGGACTTGTCTTGGATGGTTGTATGTTCTTTCTCTATAATATCTAGGCTGTCTTCAATCCCTGAGATTCGATTTTCTGCATGGTCTAACCTGCTGTCAAGACTCTCTACTTTGTTTTTTTATCTCTTTTCCTTCTAATTGGTCAGCTTTGATGGCTTCAAATTCTTTATTGAGGCTCTGTTTTAGGTCTTGTATGAATTTCTTTACTTCCTTAATTTGGTGTTCAGTGTTTATTCTTAAATCACTTAGTTGATTGGTTATGGTTTCTTTGGACTCCCATTCCTTCTGTTGGGTTCCATTCAGCATTCCCTTTGTGGACTCCCTGACTTCCTTCAGCTCTTTTTTAATGGATTCCATTAATGCCTTTAGTGATCTTTGTGTATTCTCTTCCTGCTCTCTCAATTCATGTATTACTCTTTGATTAGCTTCCTCCCGTTCGTGGGATTCCTGCAGTTCTCTTTCAGTGTTCTCAGCCTGCTCAAGCCATTCCTGCCTTTCTCTTTGAGTATTCTCAAGCTGCTCACGCAAATCCTGTATCAGTTTTTGAGTAGCTTCCTCACGCTTATGATATTCCTTTATAACCTTTCAGATTGCCTCCTCTCTCTGCCTATCACACTCATATAGAGTCCTTTGTAAGTTTTCAAACTTTTCATTTATCACGTTTGCCAGCAGTGTTTGTAGAGTTATTCAGGAACTCTCCTCTGGATTATTCATTATCTGTTCTGTCCCCTGATTATCAAGATTGGGAATTGAGATACCTGGATTTGTCATTTTTCTTGGTTTTTTTTCCTGCTTACTCTGCCCCTTTGAGATGAAAATAACACCAGTTTTGTGCTAGAACACTATCTTAACGCAACCATCAACCAAAGTGTGAATTTGTACAGTCAATAGTCTACAGATACAATCTAGTTCAACAGATACATCTATTCAACATCAAACAACTATATGTTAATGGGCTTCGAACCACAGAGAAGAATTTGGAAAACCAGAAATTATTAGGGTTAGGGAGAGATGTGAGTAAAAAATAGGAATAGATTGTTGTGGGGAGGCACAGGGAGAGTTAACTATGTCTTAATCTCAAAGCAGGAAATAGGTTGGGTAGGATGCAAGTAGAGAGAGAGAGAAAAAGAAGAAAGGGAAAGGGAAATGAAACGAGACCAGAAAAAAATAGACAAGTAAAAATTAATGATATTATGGAGATCCAAAAACAATCTATTTAGAGGAACATGAGTATATTGTGAGAAGGGGAGCGACATAGAGGAGATGTGAAAAACAAAAAAAATGCTTAAAATGTTACATAGGTATAAAGAAGTAGTACTGCTATTAAGGAATTTAAGTCTCAGAGATTTTGAATTGAGTAATAAATTTGTGGATTAAGTGTGTACACAATGGGGGATAGGGTCTACTAGTTAACTACGGGTTTGTCTGAGGATGTGCAGGACAAGAGTTAAGTCATACAAAGAAGAACAAAGGAGAGGAAAAGGTGAAAAGAATAAGAAAGGGAGAATAAAAAGATCAGAAGTTCAGTAGAGCTAAACAAAAAACAAAAAGATAAATAAAAAAGAAAAAAAAAAAGAGAAAGAAGACAAGAAAAGAAAGAAAAACGCACATTCACGTATCCCTAAAATAAAAATTATAAGAGGAAAAAAAAAAGTTACTGGACAGCAATTTTTTTTCAAAAAAGGCTAAAATTAAATATTAATAAAAGTTTTAGAAAAGAAAAAAAATTTTTTTATATATATAAGGTACCAAAACAAAAAAAACCTACTGTCTGTTGAAAGGCCTCAACTCTACCCAGAACCTAGCCTCATCACTGCATCCCCCTCTTTTGTGATTCTCAAAGCAGATCACCCTCCCATTAAACTTACCTGGGAGGGGGATTTCATAATCTTGGGTAAAGCAGAGCATTTTTCTGCCTGTTCGAACAAACTGACTTAAGAAACCAATCAAGCCACAGGACCTCAAGCAGACCAGAGTCTCCAACAAGAGGCTGGTTACAGACACAAGGGAGATACAGGATTTTTCCCACCCCTCCCCAAAAAATCAAAGAACTTTTTTTTCTTCTTCTTCTAAAAAATTTTACTTTTTGTTTTTTGCTTAGCTAGACTGAACTTCTAATCTTTTTTTTCTTTCTTCCTTATCTTTCTCACCTGTTCCTCTCTTTTGTTCTTCTTTATGGGACTTAATAGTTGTTCTGCACATCCGCAGATAAACCCGTAGTTGACTATTAGACCCTATCCCTCATTGTGTACACACTTAATCCACAAATTTATTACTCAATTCAAAGTCTCTGAGATTTAAATTCCTTAATAGCAGTACTACCTCTTTATACCTATATAATATTTTAAGTATTTTTATTTTTAAATTTTTCACATCTCCTTTATATCCCTCCCCTTCTCTCATTATATTCACGTTCTTCTCTGCATAGCTTGTTCTTGATTATGCATAATATTATTAATTTTTATTTTCTATTTTTTCTGGTCTCTTTTCTTTTCCCTTTCTCTTTCCTCTTTTTTCTCTCTCTCTACTTTCACCCTATCCAACCTATTTCCTGCTTTGATATTAGGACTTATTTAAGTTAACTCTACCTTTGCCTTCCCACATTACTCTATTCCTATTATTTACCCACATCTCTCCCTAACCCTAAAAATTTATGGTTTTCCAAATTCTTCCTTGTGGTTCGTAGCCCATTAATATATAGCTGTTTGACTTTGAATAGATGTATCTACTGAACTAGATTGTATCTGCAGACAATTGACTGTGCAAATTCAGACTTTGTTTGATTCTTGCATTAAGATAGTGTTCTAGCAAAAAACTGGTGTTATTTTCATTCCAAATGGGCAGAGTAAGCCGGAAAAAAAACAAGAAAAATGGCAAGTACAGGTATCTGAACTCCCACTCAGTATAATCAGGGGACAGAACAGATAATGAATAATCCAGAGGAGAGTTTCCAAATAGCTCTACAAAAACTTCTGACAAACATGATAAATGAAAAGATTGAAAGCATACAAAGGACTCTTTATGAGCGTGATAGGGAGACAGAGGAGCCAAACCAAGGGTCAATGCAGGAAAAGATTGAAAACCTACAAAAGACTCTGTATGAGTGTGAGAAAGAGAGAGAGGAGGCAAACAATAGGTCAATGCAGGAAAAGATTGAAAACCTACAAAGGACTCTGTATGAGCATGAGAGTGAGAGATAGGAGCCAATCCAAAGGTTTATACAGGAATAACATGAGCGTGAGGAAGTGCAAAAACTGATATAGGATTTGCGTGAGCAGCTTGAGAATACTCAAAGAGAAAAGCAGGAATGGCGTGAACAGGCTGAGAACACTCAATGAGAACTACAGGAATGGCACCAACGGGAGGAAGCTAAGCAAAGAGAAATACAGGAATGAAGAGAGCAGGATGAGAATACACAAAGATCACTAAAGGCAATCACGGGATCCACTAACAAAGAGCTGAAGGAAATCAGGGATACCACAAAGGGAATGCTGAATGGAACCCAACAGAAGGAATGGGAGTCCAAGGAAACCATAACAAATCAACTAAGTGATTTGAGAATAAACACTGAACACCAAATTAAGGAAGTAAAGAAGTTCATACAAGATCTAAAACAAAGCTTCAACAAAGAATTTGAAGCCATCAAAGCTGACCAATTAGAAGGAAAAGAAATAAAAAACAAAGTAGAAAGTCTTGTCAGCAGGTTAGAACATGCAGAAGATCGAATCTCGGGGACTGAAGACAGCCTAGATATTATGGAGAAAGAACATACAACCATCCAAGACAAGTCCAAGAAATATGATAGATTTATCCAACACTTGGAAGCACCATCAGAAGGGCTAATCTAAGGATAATGGTGTAGAGGAGCACCTAGAAACAGAAGTTAATGGTCTAGGAAATTTGTTTAACAGGATCCTAGCAGAGAACTTCCCAAACATGGAAAAAGTTAAGCCTATTCATATACAAAAAGCTTTCAGTACTCCAAATAGACCAGATCAGAATAGGACATCTCACCGTCACATTATAATCCACACGGGATCAACTCAGACCAAGGAAAAGATCCTTAAAGCTGTCAAGGAGAAAAGATTAATCACCTATAAAGGTAAACCAATTAGAATCACCTCAGATTTCTCAGCAGAGACAATCATAGCAAGAAGAGCCTGGAATGCTGTATGCCAAGCCCTAAAAACAAACAACTATCAAACAAGAATACTGTACCCAGCTAAACTCTCCTTCTTAACTGAAGGTCAAATAACAACCTTCCATTGCAAAGAAAAATTGAAACAATACATGTCCACCAAACCAGCCCTACAAAAGATTCTTAAAGATGTCCTACACATAGAAAACCAACAAGACCACAATAAAGGACAAGAAACTGCACCCAAACTGAGAATCCAAGAACCATAGGAAGAACCCAGTTATGTATCGCAACCCCCTAGAAGGTGGATAACATGCTAGGAACTCCCAAATACCTCTCAGTTCTATCTCTTAATATTAACGGACTGAACTCTCCAATTAGCGACATAGACTGTCTAGTTGGATTAAAAATCAAGATCCTACTATCTGCTGCCTTCAGGAGTGACATCTTGCCAGTAAAAACAAACACATTTTCAATGTTAAAGGCTGGAGCAAAATCTACCAAGCAAACGGTCCCAATAAACAGGTGGGAGTTGCAATCCTAATATCAGATAAAATAAACTTTAAATTAAAATTCGTGAGAAGAGATAAAGAAGGTCGCTACACAATAATTAAGGGATCTCTCCTTCAGGAGCATATCACAATTCTAAATATCTATTCGCCAAACAATGGAGAAATCAAATTTATCCAAGAAATACTACTTTCCCTCAAATCCCACATAGATCCAAAGATATTAATTGTGGGGGATTTTACCACACCACTCTCCCCACTAGATAGATAAACTCGGCAAAAACTCAACAGAGAAACTGCAGATCTAAACAGTTGCATAGATCAACTAGATTTAACATACATCTACCGAATATTTCTCTCAGCAGCATCAGAATACACGTTTTTCTCAGCAGCACATGGAACATTTTCTAAAATAGACCACATTTTGGCCACAAAGCAAACTTGTCCAAATTAAGAAATATTGAAGTTATACTTGCATTCTCTCTGACCACAAGGGAATAAAATTAGAACTCAACACTAAAAGCCACCAAAGAAAGTTCGGTAACACATGGAGGCTGAACAGCACACTTCTGAATCACGAGTGGGTCATGGAAGACATTAAAAAGGAAATTCAAATGTTCATGCTATTCAACAAAAATGAGCACACAAATTACCAGCTCCTCTGGGACACAGCAAAGGCAGTACAGAGAGGCAAGTTTATAGCTCTGAGCTCCTACATCAACAAATTGGAGAGATCAGAAACCAACAAATTAATGACACATCTAAACTTCTTAAAAAAGAGCAGCAAGATAAACCCCAATCCAGTAGACAGAAAGGAATAATTAAAATTAAATCAGAATGAAATGAATTAGAATCGAAAAAAAACTATAGAAAGAATCAGCAAAACAAAGAGTTGGTTCTTCGAAAAAATTAACAAAATTGACAGACCCTTAGCAAATCTTATCAGAAAAACGAGACAACACACCCAAATAAATAAATTCAGAGATGAGAATGGAAACATCACCACGGAAACAAACAACGAAGATTCAGAACAATGTAAGGGAATACTTCTCAAAACTTTATGCTAATAAGTTTTAGAACTTGGCAGAAATGGACCTTTTCCTAGCAAATATTGACATGCCAAAAGTAAACCAAGATGAGTTAAACCATCTTAACATGCCCATATCAAGCATTGAAATAGAAACAGCAATAAGAGAACTCCTATCCAATAAAAGTCCAGGACCAGATGGATTTACAGTGGAATTCTACAAGGCCGTCAAAGAAGAGCTCACACCAATACTCCTCCAAATCTTCAATGAAATTGAAAGAGAAAGTTCATTACCGAACACATTCTATGAAGCCATCAAAACCCTCATCCCAAAACCAGGCAGGGACTCATCAAAGAAACAGAACTATAGACCCATTTCTTTGATGAACATTGATGCAAAACTTCTCAACAAAATTCTGGCCAATCGACTTCAACAATTCAACCAAAAAATCATACACCACCATCAAACAGGATTCATTTCAGGGTTGCAAAGCTGGTTCAATATACGCAAATCAATTAATATTATTCATCACATCAACAGGAGCGAGGATAAGAACCACATGGTTATCTCAATAGATGCAGAAAAAGCATTCGACAAGATCCAACACCACTTTATGATGAAGATTTTGGAAAAATTAGGAATCCATGGAACATTCCTCAATACAATAAAGACTGTATATGACAAACATACAGCCAGCATTATACTTAATGGTGAAAAAGTAAAGCCATTTCCACTTAACTCAGGAACAAGACAAAGATGCCCACTCTCTCCACTTCTCTTCAACCTAGTATTAGAGTGCCTAGATACAGCAATATGACAAGATGCAAATATAAAGGGGATCCAAATAGAGAAAGAAGAAATAAAACTCTCCCTTTTTACAGATGACATGATCTTGTATTTAAAGAATCCCATAGACTCCACTCCCAAATTACTCAAGCTGATTCAAAACTTTGGCAAAGTAGCAGGTTATAAAATTAACCCCCCAAAATCAATGGCTATTCTGTATGCCAACAATGAGAAAAGTGTGGCTGATGTTAGGAAAGTAACTCCATTTGTAATAGCCCCTCAAAAAATAAAATACCTAGGAATAAACTTAACCAAAGAAGTGAAGGACCTCTATGCTGAAAACTTTAAAATCTAGAAAAATGAAATCAAAACAGAACTTATAAAATGGCAAAAGCTCCCATGCTCTTGGATTGGAAAGATTAACATCGTGAAAATTGCAATACTTCCCAAGGCTATCTACAAATTCAATGCAATACCTATCAAAATTCCAACCTCATTCTTCAAGGAAATAGAAGCGGCAATCCAAAATTTTATATGGAATAATAAAAGACTCCGAATAGCAAAAACGCTCCTCAATGAAAAGAACACTGCTGGTTGGAATATCAATACCAAATTTCAAACTCTACTATAAAGTCATGGTAATCAAAACAGGTTGGTACTGGCATAAGAACAGACCTCAGGACCCATGAAATAGAATTGAAAACCCAGAAATGAACCTACAAACCTATAGCCAACTAATCTTCGATAAGGGAGCTAAAACAATAGAATGGAAGAAAGACAGCCTCTTCAGTAAATGGTACTGGCAAAATTGGTTAATTACTTGTAGAAAACTAAAGCTAGATCCTTATATATCACCCTGCACCAGAATCAACGCCAAATGGATCAAAGCCCTCAGAGTCAAAGTAGACACTCCGAAAACCTTACAGAATAGAATAGGAGAAACCCTATGTCTCCTTGGCTCAGGCTGAAATTTTCTTAATAGGGATCCGGAAACACAACAAATCAAAGAAAGGTTGGACAAATGTGATTTCATGAATTTGCAGAGCTTCTGCATGGCAAAGGACATAGCTAGCAAGATCAATAGAAAGCCCACGGATTGGGAGAAGATCTTAACTATCCATACAACGGAGAAGGGTCTCATATCTAAAATATACTTGGAACTCAAAAAATTAAATCTTCCAACAACAAATCCTCAATGAAACAACTGCCCAATAAATAAGTGGGTAAAGACTTGAAGAGACAATTCTCTGAAGAGGAAAGAACGATGGCCAATAGACATATAAAGAAATGCTCAACCTCCCTAGCCATAAAAGAAATGCAAATCAAAATAACATTGAGATACCACCTTACCCATGTTAGAATGGCAAAAATCAAGAACTCTAGCAACCACAGATGCTGGAGGGCATGTGGAGAGAAGGGAACCTTACTTCATTCGTGGTGGGAGTGTAAACTTGTTCAACCACTTTGGAAAGTACTATGGAGGTTCTGAAAAGACTTCACATAGAGTTCCCCTATGAACCAGCAATCCCGCTTTTGGGCATTTTTCTAAATGTTTACAAACAAAACCACACTAAAGCTATCAACACGACTATGTTTATTTCAGCATTATTTACTATAGCTAAGATATGGAACCAATCCTGATGCCCCTCAGTAGATGAGTGGATCAAGAAAATGTGGTATATATACACAATGGAATTCTATGCTTCCACCAGAAAGAATGACATATTCCCATTTGTTAGGAAATGGAAAGGTTTGGAAAAAATTATATGAAGTGAAGGAAGCCAAGCCCAAAAAACATAGGTCCCATGGGTTCCCTTATTTGCAATATCTAGTATGTGTATGAGTCAAGCAGGAAAGGTCAGATAATAAGTTGTTAGGAAAATGAACCCTTAGATATGTATTTAAATGTTTTTTTCTTTCATGCATTTGTTTCTAAGTTATATATACGATTATTTCTTTGTAGCTTTTTATATACCCCTGCTTTCAGTATATTTGATGTTGGTATAATTTGTGGAGGAGATGGGGAAAAACAAGTCGTTTAAGGGTACAGGTGGACCCTTTGCAACTATGAGAAGTACAAGTTGTCATGTCGAAAACGAACTTTACAACTTTGGTGCTGGGGGCGGGGAGGCTTGGGTGGGAGAGAGGGAGGAGGCTGGGAAGGGATGGTAAGGGTAAACAAAGGTGGAGGCTTCAATGCTTGATAAGAAATGTACTCATTATCTTGCCCATGTAATTGTAACCCTTCTGTACAGTATGTTCACAAAAAAATAAAATTGAAATTGAAAAAAATGTACAACGAAAAATAAGAAAAAGAAAATCAAATTCTATTCAAAGTCTAAAAAAAAAAATCCTAAACCATTAACTTCTGTTTCTACGTGTTCCTCTACACCCAACCCATTATCCTCAGATTAGGCCTTCTGATGGTGTCTTCCTAGTGTTGAATAGATCTATCATATTTCTTGGACTTGTCTTGGATGGTTGTATGTTCGTTCTCTATAATATCTAGGCTGTCTTCAATCCCCGAGATTCGATCTTCTGCATGGTCTAACTTGCTGTCACGACTTTCTACTTTGTTTTTTTATTTCTTTTCCTTCTAATTGGTCAGCTTTGATGGCTTCAAATTCTTTGTTGAAGTTTTGTTTTAGATCGTGTATGGACTTCTTTTCTTTCTTAATTTGGTGTTCAGTGTTTATTCTCAAATCAGTTAGTTGATTTGTTATGGTTTCCTTGGACTCCCATTCCTTCTGTTGGGTTCCATTCAGCATTCCTTTTGTGGTCTCCCTGACTTCCTTCAGCTCTTTGTTAATGGATTCCATGAATGCCTTTAGTGATCTTTGTGTATTCTCATCCTGATCTCTCAATTCCTGTATTACTCTTTGCTTACCTTCCTCACGTTGACATCATTCCTGTAGTTCTCTTTGAGTGTTCTCAGCCTGCTTACGCCATTCCTGCCTTTCTCTTTGAGTGTTCTCAAGCTGCTCACGCAATTCCTGTATCTGTTTTTGAGTTGCTTCCTTGGGCTTATCATGTTCCTATATAACCTTTGGTTTGCCTTCTCTCTCTTCCTATCATGGTCATACAGAGTCCTTTTTATGTTTTCAATCTTTCACTTATCATGTTTAACAGCAGTGTTTGTAGAGCTATTTGTGATCTCTCCTATGGATTATTCATTATTTCTTCTGTCCCCTGATTATCATGAGTGGGAGTTGAGATACCTGAACTTGCCATTTTTCTTGTGTTTCTCCTGCTTACTCTGCCCATTTGGGATGAAAGTAACACCAATTTTGTGGTAGAACATTATCTTAAGGCAAGCATCACCAAAGTATGTATTTGCACAGATAAAAGTCTGCAGATACAATCTAGTTCGACAGATATATCTATTCAACATCAAACAACTATATATTAGTGGGCCACGAATGGCAAAGAAGTATTTGGTAAGCCAGAAATTATTAGGTTTAGGGAGAGATGTTGGTAAAAATAGGAATAGAGAGATGTGGGAAGGCTCAGGGAGAGTTAACTTGACTAAGTCCTAATCTCAAAGTGGGAAATAGGTTTGATAGGATGAAAGTAGAGAGAGGAAAAAAAAAGAGAAAGAGAAAAAAAGAGACACGAAAAAATAGAAAAGCAAAAATTAAAAATTGAAAATAGCAATGGTTAAAAAATATGGAGATCTGAAATCAAAATATTCAGAGAAGAAATCAAAATTTTCAGAGAAGATCGTGGATATAATGAGTGAAGAGGAGGGATATAAAGAAGAGGTGGAAAACTAAAAAAATAAAAATGCTTAAAATATTATGTAGGTATCAAGAGGTAGTACTACTATTAAGGAATTTAAGTCTAAGAGGTTTTGAATTGAGTAATAAATTTCTGGATTAAGTGTGTACACAATAGGGTATAAGTTCTAATATTCGACATTGGGTATATCTGAGGATGTGCAGAATAGCAATTAAGTCACACAAAGAAGAACGAAAGAGAAAAAAAGGTGAAAAGAATGAGAAAGATAGAAAAAAAAGATTAGAAGTTCAGTAGAGCTAAACAAAAAAATTCTTTTAAAAAGAAAAAAAAAGAAAAACGTCCATACACATATACCCCTAAAATAAAAATTATATGAGGAAGAAAGAAAAAAAGGTTACTAGAAAACAATTTTTTTTAAAGAAAAGGTAAAAATTAAAAAAATTAGAAAAAATAATTCATAAAAGGTACAAAAAAAACAGAAAAAACGTTCTTTGATTTTTTTGGGAGGGGTGGGAAGATCCTGTATTTCCGTGTGTCCTTAACCAGCCTTTGTTGGAGTCTCTGGTCTGCTTGTGGTGTTAACCCATTGTGGTGTTAACCCATTGAAGAGAGCCACTCCTGGGTCTGGCCCCCTGAGCTGGGTGGCTTTTCCCTGGGTGGAGCTGAGTCTGGCAGGTCAGGTTAGGTTCTTGTGACCTGCTAAATGACTCTAGTTTTCTTCCAAGGCCTGAGCTGGAGCTAGCAGCTCAGCTGGTCTTTCAAAGATGGAGATCTCTGGTAGTGAGGTGGGGATGGGTGGCCTTCCCTCCTCTACTCCCTTAGAAGGAGTGAGGACATCTGGCTTCTACTCACGTCGAATCTTGGTTCCTGGGTCTTCTCTGGTCTGCAAACTGCAGGATAAAGATGTCTGTTCCTTGTCGATTCTTGCTGGTATTGTGTAGAATCTGCTCACCCGCCGCATCTGGCGCCTTTGTCCCGGACCCTGTGTAGCAGGTATGGCAGCTGCCTCCACAGCCACGGCTGCTTGCAAGTGCTCAAATCTGTCTCTTTGCCTATATTTTCCTTCTCTGGGCTAACTCTCTATACTTTGATGGCACACTTGATGTGATTCTCTGGCTTAGGACTGTTCACTGAAACACTAAAACTGCTTTCTATGCGAGAGCTTGTTTAACCTCTAGCTTCTTCTCCGCCATCTTCCCAGAACTCTCAAGTAAATAATTTTAAGAACTTTTATTTTTTAGTTTTTCCTATCTCCTCCCATGCTATCCTTTTCTTCTCTCAATAATATTCTTTAACTTACATAATTATTAAGTATTTCACATTTTAAATTTAAATTTTTGTTTCTCCATTTTTTCCTTTTTTTAAAAATCTCTCTCGTATCATTCTGTCCAATCCATTTCTCTCTCTGAGATTAGGATTTGCTTAAATTCATTCTCTTTTTATTTTTCCACATATTCTCCCTTAACCTAATAATTTCTGGTTTATCAAATTCTTCTTTGCTGTTCTTAGCCCATTAATTCATAGTTTTTTAATGTTGAATAGATTGTATCTGTTGAACTAGAATGTATCTGCCGCCATGTTGACTGTGCAACTACAGGTCTTTGGTTGATGCTTGCCTTAAAATATTGTTCTAGCACAAAATTGGTGTTACTTTCATACTAAATGGGCAGAACAAGCTGGAAAAACACAAGAAAAATGGCAAGTCAGGGTAGCTCTACTACCACTCATGATAATCAGGTCACAGAACAGTCAATGAATAATCCCTAAGAGAGTTCCCAAAAAGTTTTATGAGCAATGCTGGAAAACATGGTGAATGAAAAGATTGAAAACCTGCAAAGGACTCAGTTTGAGCATGATAGGGAGAGAGAGAAGGCAAACCCATGATTAATACAAGAATCTCGAGAGTGTGATGCGGCTACTCAAAGATTGAAACAGTATTTGCGTGAGCAAGTTGAGAAGAGAAAAAAAGAGAAATAAAGAAATTGTGTGATCAGGTTGAGAACAGTAAAAAATAAAGACAGGTATTGTGTGAGCAGGCTGAGAACAGTCAAAGAGAATCACAGGAATTGATTGAATGTGAGGAAGCTAATCAAAGAGTAATACAGGAATTGTGAGGGCAGGATGACAATAGACAAAGAACAATACAGGAATTCATGGAATCCATAAACAGCTGAAAGAAGTCAGGGAGACCACAAAGGAAATGCTCAATGGAGCCTGAGAGAAGGAATGGGAACCCAAGGAAACTAAACCAATCAACTAAGTGATTTGAGAATAAATACTGAATACCAAATTAAGGAAGTAAAGAAGTTCATAAAAGATCTAATACAAAGACACAACAAAGAATTTGAAGCCATGAAAGAATACCAATTAGAAGGAAAAGAAATAAAAAAACCGAAAACCTTGACAGTAGATTAGACCATGCAAAAGATCGAATCTCAGGGATTGAAGACAGCCTTGATATTATAGAGAAAGAACATTCGCCTATCCAAGACAAATCCAAGATATATGATAGATCTATTCAACTTTTGGAAGACACCATCAGAAGGCCTAATTTGAGGATAATGGCTGTAGAGCAGTACCTACAAACAGAAGTTAATGGTCTAGGAAATTTGTTTAACAGGGTCCTAGCAGAGAACTTCCTGGACATGCAAAAAGATAAGCCTATCCAGATACAAGATGATTTTAGAACCCCAAATAGACCAGACCAGAACAGGACATCCCACCATCAAATCATAATCTCCACAGAATCAATTCAGACCAAGGAAAAGATCCTTAAAGCTGTCAAGGAGAAAAGATCAATCACCTAAAAAGGGAAACCAATTAGAATCACCTCAGATATCTCAGAAGTGACAAGTAAGGCAAGAAGAGTGTGGCATGATATATGCCATGCCCTAAAGAAAAACAACTATCAACCAAGAATACTGTACCCAGCTAAACTCCTTCATAACCGAAGGTCAAACAAAAATCTTCCATAGCAAATAGAAACAGAAACAATATATCTCCACCAAACCAGCTCTACAAAAGTTAATTAAAGATGGCCTAAACACAGAAAACCAACAAGACCACAATAAAGGCCAAGAAACCACACGCAAACAGAATCCAAGAACCATAGGAAGAATCGAGTTCCTGCAAGCACCAAGAAGGTGGATAACATGGCAGGAATTCCCAAACACCTCTCAGTCCTAACTCTCAATAGTAACTGATTTATTTCCCTTTAAGTGATATAGACTGTCTAATTGGATTAAAAAGCAAGATCCTACTATCTGCTGCCTTCAGGTGTCACACCATGCCCATAAAAACAAACACAATTTGAAAGTGAAATGATGGAACAAAATTTCCCAAAATCTAACAAGTCCCCATAAACAGGCGGGAGTTGCTATCCTAATATCAGATCAATTAGACTTCAAATTCAAATTAGTGCGAACAGATAAGGAAGGTAGCTCCATACTAATTAAGGAATCTCTCCCTAAGGAGTGTATTACAATCCTAAATATCTGTTTGCCAAACATCACAGCACCAAAATTTATCCATGAAACACTATTTTCCCTCAAATCTCAGAAACATCCAACGACATTAACACCACTATCCCCACTAGATAGATCAACTCTGCAAAAACTCAAAAGAGAAAACACAGATCTAAACAACTGCGTACATCCACTAGATTTAACAAACATCTACAGAATATTTCACCCAGCAACATCAGAATACACGTTTTTCTCAGCAGCATATGGAACATTTTCCAAAATAGATCACATTTTAGGTCACAAAGCAAACGTCAAAATTCAGAAACATTGAAGATATACCTTGCATTCTCTCAGACCACAAGGGAATAAAATTAGAACTCAACATCAAAAGCCACTAAAGACAGTCCTGTAACACATGGAGGCTGAACAACACACTGTTGAATCACCAGTGGGTCATGGAAGAGATTAGAAAGGAAATTCAAATGTTCATGATATTCAACACAAATTAACACACAATTTACCCGCTCCTCTGGGCCACAGCAAAGAAAATACTGAGGCAAGTTTATTGCTCTGAGTTCCTACATCAACAAATTGGAGAGATCTCAAACCAACAATTTAATGAAACATCTGAACCTCCTTGAAAAAGACCAGTAATATAAACCCCAATCCAGTAGACAGAAATAAATAATTAAATTAAATCAGAGTTAAACAAATTAGAATCCAAATAAACCATAGAAAGAATAAAAAAGTTTGATTCTTTGAAAAAATAACAAAATTGAGAGAGCTTTATCAAATCTTACCGGAAAGAAATAGAGTACACTCAAATAAATAAACTCAGAGAAGAGAATGGAAACATCACCACAGAATCAACCAAGATTCAGAACATTATAAGGGAATACTTTTCAAACTTTCATGCTAATAAGTTTGAGAACATGGTAGAAATGGACGATTTCCTAACAAATATTGACATGACGAAACTGAATAAGAAGAGGTCAACCATCTTAACAGGCCCATGCCAAGCATTGAAATAGAAACAGCAATAAGAGACCTCCCATCCAAGAAAAGCCCAGGACCAGATGGACTTACAGCAGAATTCTACAAGGCCTTCAAAGCAGAGCTCACATCAATACTCCTCCAACTCCTCAATGAAATTGAATGAGAAAGTTCACTACCGAACACGTTCTATGAAGCCATCATAACCCTCATCCAAAAACCAGGCAGGGACTCATCAAAGAAAGAGAACTATAGACCCATTTCTTTGATGAACATTGATGCAAAACTTCTCAACAAAATTTGGCCCAATCAACTTCAATCATTCATCCAAAAAATCATATAACACGATCAAACAGGATTCATTTCGGGGATGAAAAACTGGTTCAATATATGCAAATCAAATAATATAATTCATCACATCAACAGGAGCAAGGATAAGAGCCACATGGTAATCTCAACAGATGCAGAAAAAGCATTTGACAAGATCCAACCCCTTTATAATGAAGGTTGTAGAAAAAATAAGAATACAGGGAACATTCCTCAATATAATAAATGCTGTATATGACAAACCTGCAGCCAGCATTATTCTTAACGTTGAAAAACTAAAGCCATTTCCTCTTAACTCAGGAACGAGACAAGGAATTCCACTCTCTCCACTTCTCTTCAATTTAGTATTAGAATGCCGAGCTACAGCAATAAAACAAGATGGCAACATAAAAGAGATCCAAATAGGGAACGATGAAGTAAAACTCTCCCTCTTTGCAGATGACATGATTTATACTTAAATCCCACAGACTCCATTCCTAAATTAGTCGAGCTGATTCAAAACTTTGGCAAACTAGCAGTGTATAAAATTAACTGTCAAAAATTAATGGCTTTTCTGTATGCCAACAATGAGCAAAGCTTGGTTGAAATCAGGAAAGCAACTCCATTAGTAGTAGCTCCACAAAAAATAAAATACTTGGAATTCATTTAACCAAAGAATTGAAGGAACTCTATGATGGAAACTTTAAAAACCTGTAAAAGGAAATTAAAACAGAACTTACAAAGTGTAAAAATCTCCCATACTCCTGGATTGGAAGGCTCAACATCGTGAAAATGGCAATACTTCCTAAAGCTATCTACAAATTCAATATGATACCTATCAAAATTCCAACCTCATTTTTCAAGGAAATAGAGGCAATCCAAAAATTCATATAGAACAATAAAAGACTCTGATTAGCAAAAACGATCCTTATAGAACAGTGCTGAAGGAATATCAATAACAAATTTCAAACTCTACTACAAAGCCATAGTAATCAAAACAGCTTGGTACTGGCACAAGAACAAACCTCAGGACCAATGGGATAGAAGTGAAAACCCAGAAATAAACCCACAGTGCTATAGCCATCTAATCTTCAATAAGGGAGCTAAAAAATAGAATGCAAGACAGCCTCTTCAGTAAACGGTGCTAGCATAATTGGTTAATCACTTGTAGAAAACTAAAGCTAGATCCCTGTGTGTCACCCTGCACAAGAATCAACTCCAAATGGATCAAAGACCTAGGAGTCAAAGCAGACAATGAAAACATTGCAGGATGGAATAGAAAACGACCTAGGTCTGCTTTGCACAGGCCGAAATATTCTAATAGAGACCCAGAAACACAACAAATCAAAGAAAGTTTGGACAAATGGGATTGCAAGAAATTGCAGAGCTTCTGTTTGTCAAAGGACTTAGCTAGCAAGATCAATAGAAAGCCCAAGAATTGGGGGAAGATCTTCACTAGCCATACAACGGACAGGGGTCTCATATCTAAAATATACTTGGAACTCAAAAAATTAAATCCTCCAACAATAAATCCTTAAAGAAACAACTGCCCAATTAATAAGTGGGCTAAAATCTTAAAGAGAAATTCTCTGAAGAAGAAAGAAGGATGGCCAATAGACACATGAAGAATTGCTCACCTCACTAGCCATAAAAGAAATGCAAATCAAAACAGCATTGAGATACCACCTCACCCCAGTTAGAATGGCTATAATCAAGAACTCTAATAACAATAGATGCTGGAGGGGATGTGGACAGAAGGGAACCTTACTTCATTGTTGGTGGGAGTGTAAACTTGTTCAACCACGTTGGAAAGCAGTATGGAGGTTCCTCAAAAGACTTCACATAGAGCTCCCCTATGACCCAGAAATCCCACTTTTGGGCATTTACCCCAGTGAAAACAAACCAGACCATACTACATATACCAGCACAACTAAGTTTGTTGCAGCATTATTTGCCATAGCTAAGAAATAGAACCAACCCAGATGCCCCTCAGTAGATGAATTGATCAATAAAATGTGGTATATAAACATAAACGAATTCTATGCCTTCATCAGAAAGAATGACATTGTCACATTTGTTAGGAAATGGAAAAACTTGGAAACAATTATATTAAGTGAAATAAGCCACACCCAAAGAAACACTAGGTCCAACCCTTCCCTTATTTACAATAACTAGTATATGTCTGAGACAAGCAGAAACAGTCAGTTAAGTTGATATTAGGTGAAATGAACCCCAAAATAAGAATTCAAATCTTTTTTTTCTTTCTTGTGATTGTTCCTAACATATTTATAAGATGATTTCTTTGTTGCTTTGTATGTCCCTCCCCCACAGTATAACCACTGTTTTCACTGTATTTGATACTGGTATACTTAGTGGAGGGGAAAGGATAAAAAACATTTTTTTTAGAATAGGGGTCCAGGAGGACCCATTGCAACAATGAGATGTACAGATCCTTATGTCGAAAAACAAACTTTACAATTTCGGCAGTGGGTGAGAGGTGTACTGGGGTAGAGTGGTTGGGAAGGGATGGTAAAGGAAAATAAAGGAGGACCGAAAAACTCTTGATAAGAAATGCACTCATTACCTTGCCATGTAATTTTAACCCCTCTGTATGTTATTTTTACAATAAAAAAAAGAAACTGAAAAAAATACTCTCATAAGCTTTGCTAACTGGGTGGCTTTGAACTGCAGTCCTCAGATCTCAGACTCATGAGTAGTAAGGTTTACATGTGTGATCCATCTGCACCCAGCTTCCTCGTTTATTTTGTTATGGTGAGTTGTAGCTGATTTCTCTACTCCTTGTAGTTCCTAGCAACTACAAAGTAGGTCTAGAGGTACCCCATACATTATAATAGTCCTTAGGTCCAAGTGATAGCTGAGTGCAGGAAGGAGATGAGTCTAATATAAAATACACTGCTGTCTTGGTATTTAAAAAAAAACAAAACTAACAAACACCTGAGAGTAGTTCACATCTGTAATCCTAGCTACTCAGAATGATGAAATCTGAAGATTAACGTTTAAATACTAGATAAATTATGCTGAATTTTGATTAAAGCTCCTTTGGTGTTTTTTATTGTAAGTTTTATTTATATTCTTATTTTATTGTTTCTTACTGTGACTAGTGAAAAGCTGAATGACTTCCATGGCTTGTATTCCTAGATGACTTTGGAGGTATTCTAGTGAATTCATCAGAGGCCAGAGTTGTTCTACTCAGTTGAGTAGCCCGACACAAACCTGTGAATGACAATACTTAAATTGAGCAAAATTATATAAAATTAAAAATTCAGTCAGTTTACCTAGCCATATTTCAAATAAAAATAGAATTCAAGGTGTTCTTCCCAAGGTGTTCTTAAGCATAAAAGGTACCTAATGAATCATGTTCATTTTCTCTTTATGTTCGCCTTAATGGAACAGAGAATTCTAGTTAATGTCACATTGGTACAGTCATTGGGTCAATGTGAAGATGATCCTGCATGAGCTAATGCAGAGAGGCCATGAGATCACTGTCTGGACATTCTCTGCTGCCATTCATGTGGATTCCAGAAAATCATCCCCTTTTAAATTTGAGATTTTCCAAATGTCTTTGAATACGAAGGAGTTGAAAGTCATTTCAAACAATGGGTCAATGAATGCATAGATGAGTTCCCAAAATACTTATTCTGGAAATTTTATTCAATATCGCAAAGCATTTCTGTAGAATTTTCTGGTGTTTTTGAAATCCTCTGTAAAGACATGGTTTTAAACAAGAAAATTGGATGTACTGCTAGCAGAACCCCTGGTTCCCTCTGGAGAACTGCTGGCTGATCTACTGAAAATTCCTTTTGTGTACACTCCCCGCTTCTTCCCTGGCAATGAATATGAGAAACAATGAGCTGTTCTTCCAAACATTTAATGAGAAGAAATGTAATCAGTTTTATACTGAAGTTCTAGGTAAACTACCATTTAAATTATTTTTTTTTTTTGTGAAAATACCGTATAGGGGGGGTTACAATTACATGGGCAAGGTAATGAGCACATTTCTTATCAAGCATTGTTGCCTCCTCCTTTCTTTCCCCTTCCCATTCCTTCCTATCTCCCGATCCCCCGCCTCCCTCCTCCCCACCAAAGTTGTAAAGTTTGTTTTTAGACATAATGACTTGTACATCTTATTGTTTCAATTGGTCCACCTGTATCCCTATTTAAATGATTTGTGTTTTCCCTTCTCCTCCACAAATTATACCAACATCAACTACAGTGAAAGCAGAGATTATACATGGGGGAGGGAAATACAAAGCAACAAAGAAATCATCTTATAAAAATGTTAGAAATAATCGCATGAAAGGAAAAAAAAAACATTTGAATACTTAACTTGGGGTCATTTCACCTAACATCAAATTATCTGAACTTTTCTGCTTGTCTCAGATATAAACTAGTTGTTGCAAATAAGAGAAACCATGGGACCTATGTTTTTTGTGCCTGGCTTATTTCACTTAATATAATTTTTTCCAAGTCTTTCCATTTCCTAACAAATGGGGCAATGTCATTCTTTCTGATGGAGGCATAGAATTCCATTGTGTATATATACCACATTTTCTTGATCCATTCACCACTGAGGAGCATCTGGGTTGGTTCCATATCTTAGCTATGGTAAATAATGCTGCAATATACATAGTTATGCTGGTAGCTTTAGTATAATCTTGTTTGTGATCATTTGGGTAAGTGCCCAAAAATGGGACTGTTAGGTCTTAGGGGAGCTCTATGTTGAGTCTTTTGAGGAGCCTCAATACTACTTTCCAAAATGGTTGAACAAGTTTACATTCCCACCAACAATGTAGTAAGGTTCCCTCCTGTCCACATTCCCTCCAGCATCTGTTGTTATTAGAGTTCTTGATCATAGCCATTCTAACTGGGGTGAGGTGGTATCTCACTGCTGTTTTATGGCTAGAAAGGTTGAGCATTTCTTCATGTGTCTATTGGATATCCTTCCTTCCTCTTCAGAGAGTCTCTGTTTAAGTCTTTAGCCCACTTATTAATTAGGCAGTTGTTTCTTTGAGGATTTGTTGTTGGGGGATTCAATTTTTTGTGTTCCAGGTATTTTTTCGGTATGAGACCCTTGTCCGTTGTATAGCTAGTGAAGATCTTCTCCCAATCCGTGGGATTTCTATTGATCTTGCTAGCTATGTCCTTTGCCTTGCAGATTCTCTGCAATTTATTATTATGATTTAATCCTAGATTTTCTGTTTCTTTAAAGGTGAGCTGAAGTAAATACCAATCCTAAACACCCGAAAGAAATACAGATCAATGAAAAGAAAGGCTTACATTAGAGAAGGAGTTAAATCTCTCTGGCCATCCTCATTCAGCAACATTTCTAGAAGGACTACCTCTGCTACTTGAATCATAGACTACATTCCCAGAGAATTATGTATTTTAGTATAGTTTTATGTCACTTTAAAGAATAATATTCCAGGTACCAAGTGCTAACACTTGTAATCCTTCCTACATGGGAGGCTAATAGTTCAAAGAAGCTCAGCCAGAAAAGTCTGTGAGACTTTTATCTCAAATGAAACAACAAAAGAGAAGAAGTAGAGCTGTGGCCCAAGTGTTGTAGAGTGCTAATTTTGACCAAAAAAAAAAAAAAAAAGATCAGGGAGAGAATGTTTGACATTAACCTAAAATAATTCACCCATTACCTGATTGTGCAATTGTAACCCCTCCTTACATCACCTCCATAATAACATTAAAAATTGAGTGATTATAAAAAAACTCAAAAACATTACCCAGATCCTGATATCAACCCGAGGACATGTACAAAAAGCAAGAAAATAAAGTATTAATCTCATTAATGTCTTAATGAGTACAGCTATGTAGATTTACTTCTTACAGTTGGTGATTTATTACCAAAATTATGTTCAAAAAGAAAAATGTCCCATGTTTTGTAGCTTACTTTTCTCAGTTATAAATTAATCATTTACATATAGTTGTAGGAAAGATCCTTTACAATGATTAAATATTGTCTATCACCCAGAGAAAATGAATTAATGACTGCATCTCTCTCTGTCTCTCTGTCTCTCTGTCTCTCTGTCTCTGTCTCTGTCTCTGTCTCTGTCTCTCTCTCTCTCTCTCTCTCTCTCTCTCTCTCTTTCTTGAGAGGTGGAGAGTAATATTATCAATTCTTAATATGAAACAAATGCAGTAGCACCACTCTGAATTTAGTCAGACTCTCAAAAATTTACTCTTCTGGAAAATAAATCAAGGATCAACAAAATTCATGTTAAACTGAAGAAACCTCCTAGGAAAGCTTTTGTAGAGTATGTGATATTAATAATTGGTTCTGGACATCCATATGATTCTAATATTTCATTTGATACTTTTATAGCGTTCAGAAAATGTATTTTATATACAGAGTAATACATGTGTCATTATAAACAAATATCCTTATCAAAATACAATATCTAAATGTCTTACCTACATTATTTCAACTTATTTCATTAAATCATGTGCTGTGTTTTAGGGCAAAGTTTTTCATGATCCTTCCTATCATATTCTTTTCTCCATTCAGGAAGACCCATTACAATCCTTGATCTCATGGTCAAACCTAATATATGGCTCATTAGGACTTACTGGGATGTCGATTTCCCTCGCCTACTGTTACCAAATTTTGAATTCGTGGAAGGAATCCACTGAAAATCTGCCAAACCTCTGCCTGAGGTAAACCTATCCCTATTGGCTTGGTGTACTCTCTCCCTCTTTTCCCTCTTGCTTTTCTTCTCCCTCTTTCTCCTTTCTGCACTTCTTAAAGGCTTTGCATCCTCTCTCAAGGGTCTCCATCAACAAAATATATGTGAGAGAGGGGATGAAGTGTCTTGTTAATTGTGGAGTCGTGTATTTCCATTCAACTCTCTATGTTTCATGACTGTCAAGGAAATGGTAGGATAACGGGAATCTTGGGAGGATATGATCAGTTAAATTGAGCCCTCATTGTTGAAGTCATAATTAAGAATGCATTATTTATGTAAAGATTATTTACTGACCACAATATACCAGTAGAAAATGGTGGCTATCCAGAAAAAGGAAATAGAAGCAGATTCTGAACACAGATTTTAATTCCATTTAGATGGGGTAACTAGAAAATAAAAATTATCTGAATGTGTTTCCAGACAATAGCAGGGCTGAAGTCTCTGCTCCTAGAAGGGTGTGCTGGGCTCCTAAACCAAGGTAGCCAGCGAGGTAAGGTAGAGTGGAGTTATGAAGCAAGGGTCTGTCTCATTAGTTGCTTTGGAGCAGCAAAACCATGGTGTACTTAAGCACAGGAAGTGCCTCTGGGCTCTGAATCCAGTTGAGGAAGCATTGGATTTTGCTGTTGGGTCCAGCTGGGTGTGTTTCTGGTGTCTGGAGCTATGTAGGCAGAGGGGTCCAGTTGTGGTACAGGCACAGGGCTGATGCTGCCTGTCTGCTGGTTGCAAGAAGGAAGAATGAATTCCCTCCTGGACAAACTGTGATCCTCAGATTGCTGATTTTTAGTAGCTAGGATTGCAGATGTGAGCTACTATTGCCAGGCTCATTGTAGAAGCCTTACGTGCTTTTCTTTTTTCTATACTTTTAAGTCCAAGACCAGGACTCCCAAAGGCCACCTAATGCTTTCACTCCATGTTTCTACTAACTTAGCCAGGCCTCTCCATCCCCTTAATGCCTCTTTTCTTCCAACTAATTTTTTCCTTTTATTTTTTGGTTTGACATTGTTAAATTTTAATTAATGAATTTATTTATTTTTCTGTTGCTTCTAGCACTTGAACTTAGGGCCTGGCCACTGTCCCAGGGTGTTTTTGCTACAGGTTTACACTCTTTATAACACTTGAGCAGTAGCTCAAATTTTTTCTTGTGTGTGTGTGCGTGCGTGTGTGTGTGTGTGTGTATGTGTGTGTGTGTGTGTGTGTGTGTGTGTGTGTGTGTGTTAGAGAAATTTATTGGAAATAAGAGTCTCATTGAAACTCCTGGCTTTTGGTAGATGTGGCGCATACCTAAAAATCTAGCAATTCAGAAGATGAGATCTGAGGGTCCCAGTTTAAAGCCAGCCTGGAAGGAAAGTTTTTGAGACTCTTAGCTTGAATTACCTACCAAAAGACAGAAGTGCAGTTGTGTCTCAAGTGCTAAAATGCTTGAACAATAGAAGCTCAAGGATAGAGGCCAGACCCTGAGTTCAAGATCCAGGAATACCTCTCTCTAATGAATGTCTTTAGGGCTTAGATGTGTGGCTCAGTGTGAAGAGTACCTGCTAATGAGCAGAAGCATTACATACTCAGTTCAAGGGCAGGCCTTTGTAACATAATTGGCCTGAAGAGGAGTCTGAAGTTCATTTTCGATTTCTTTTCATCTGTCTCTCGCTTTCACTACCTCAGGTTTCTTTGCAATTTTTACTCCACTTTAAAACTTCAGACAAGTGACTTCAAACACTTCCCACTGAGCATCAATTTAACTCCTAAGTGAAGCATATAACTTAACTTATGAGCTAACGAATTAAAGGCAGAATTATTAATTTTCTTACAATCCAAGAGAGTCAGCATATTGGGAGCAAACTCAACTTTCAACATGAAAATGTGTCTTAAAATATTTTCCAACCAGGAAGAAATAGTAGTGAATACACCGTTATTTATTGAAATTAAGGAAGTTGATGATGTAGCTTTCAAAATATCCAAACACATAGGAAAGAAACTCAGACATGTTACTGAGAAACAGATACTCTACTTGCTCTAGCTGAGAATTGTGTGTGTGTGTGTGTGTGTGTGTGTGTGTGTGTGTCTGTGTGTATCCACCCCCTACAGGTCTTCAACTCAAGCCTAGGTCCTTTCAACTGCTTATTCTGTGCAAGGATGTCGCTAAACCACTGAGCCACAAGTCTTTTTCTGGCTTCTTACTAAAAAGCCAGGGGTTTTCCAGTCGATTTTATTTTCTGATCCTCCACTATTACTGTGGGTGCTGCCACAAAATGACAGTTCATTGAATTAGGAGTAATATGGAAGTCACTTTTGCAAGATGCAAAGTAACCAGTTCATTAATTGGGAGTTACACAGAATCACAATTAGAGTGCCTTCAAACACATTGTTTCTGAAGAATTTATCTGAAGCCCAGAGCATAATCAAAACCCATTAGCCACAACATGTGAGTAGCATATATTTATTATATAGAATATGTAAAATGAATTTTATCCTGAATTAAAAGCTATGCTGGGTTTGGTACTTAAAATAATCACAAATAAGTGTCATTTAAATGAAACCCAGACTGGAGGCTTACCGTAAGCAGCAGAGCATCTGCTTTGTGAGTACAAGGCCCTGATTCCTAGCCCCAGGACCATAAAGAAGAAGTAGAAGAAAGTGAAAGGGAAGGAGAAAAAGAAAATAAAAAGGGCAATGAAGGGATGAGAAGAGGGAAAAGGAAACAGAGGAGAAAGGAAGAGCAGGAGAAAGAGGAGAAGGAGGAAAAAGGGAGAAAGAAGAGGGGACAATGTGGGAAGGAATAGGAAAATGGACCAGGGGAAAGAGGAGGACAGGAAACAGGAGGAGAAAGATAAGTGCAATATAACAAGAAGAATGCTGGAAAACATTTTTCATAAGTGATATGCATGTGTGTGGCAGGATTATTTTTTAATCAGAGAGACAGCTAGCCCAATAACAATGTGGGTAAGTACCTGCTGCTAGATCACTTTATTCTGAAGGCATGCACTGCTCCACATTTCTGCACTGAGGAGTTCAGAAGATATCTGGAGTTTGCTGTATTACAGATTCACCTCAGGATTTCTTTTTCATGTATCATATATGGGAAAGAACTAAATGAAACCTTCCTTAATTAAAAAAAATAGAAGCTACATTCATTTGTGTTACTGTGCATGAAGAAATCCTGGAGATTTCTGGTTAATTCAGAGGGTATGAAGAAAAATTATAGGACAAGAGGAAAGTAAAACTGTTTTTTATTTGTTTTGTTTTGTTTTGTTTTTGGTCCGGTCGTGGGGCCTGAACTCTGGGCCTGGGGGCTGTCCCTCAGCTCTTCAGCTCAAGACGAGCGCTCTACCACTTGAGCCACAGTGCCACTTCTGGCTTTTTTCTTTTTTTCTTATGTGGTGCTGAGTTATCTAACCCAGGGCCTCATGAATGCAAGGCAAGCACTCTACCACTGAGCCACCTTCCGAGCCCTAAAACTGTTTTTAAAGTATAAGTTAGCACTGATGTAAATATTTAAGGGATGATTTTCCTTTTTTTTTGCCAGCTGTTTAGTGCTACACCAAGGCTGTGCCTTGAATCCCCTTCTGTGTCACCATGTGATCTTCCATTTTACTAGTTCCTGTGGGAGTGGGTTCCATCTTCAGGTCACCTGTTGGGAAGTGGGACCCCCCTGTCTTGGGGTGTATGCACATTGAGAGGCTGTGTGCACATGCTCCACAGCACTGCCAGATGAGCCTGAGTGGAACTGCAGAGGCTGGCTGGGGGTCTTAGCCTACCCATACTTCCCACCCTAACTGCCTCCCCTCACAGCCTTGCTTCCCTGATTTCATCCAGGAGACGGCAACCATGGGGTTGGAGTCGAGTCCACTGCCACCCTCTCCTCCTCCAGCTGTGCTGGTACTGGTCTGCAGTGGTCCTGGGTGTGAGTGGCATCCCAGGGAGACTCCATTCTGAGGTCAACTCCTGCCCCCCTGGGTGCATACTGAACAGTCCAAGGGAGAAGAAAGGCGGGGCAGGCAGACAGCACCCTGGTGGCTGAGCAGCCCAGCCTTGGTCCATCTCACCAGTCTTTATGCCAGTCGGGGGACTGGAGCCCTGTGCTGGTCCCTCTCCAAGTTGGCTTGTGACAGCTGCAGCAGCTCAGATCCCTGGAGCCACTTCAACATCTCCACAGACCTCCATTTTCTGGTCCGCTACATGGCCATCCCAGCATATGCCCATCATCACCAGAGAAGCTTGGCCTTACAGCACACTCACCACAGCACTGGGGACCCGAAGCCCCTCACCTTTCTTTGCCACTTTCCCTCCATCATCTTCCTGGTCCACGTGAGCCTGGCTGTGGGTGCCATTCTAGGGACACACTGTCTGGAGGCAATAGGCTCACCTACTCTCGCTGGGATCCAAAGCAGGGGAATGGTTCTGACCTTGGGAGTGTAGGCCACCCAGATGGAAAGCAGCACTTGGGGTCTGCCCTGCCTCTCCTCCTGGCTTTGGCCCCTGAGGCTGTGTTGTTTGGTTTGGTCACTGATGGAGTTTTGTTGGCTGCAGCCCACCACAATGGGTGCTGCACTTGCTGCAGCAGAAATGTGGTGCCCAACACCTCCTCAGGGTCACCACACAGACCTCTGATTGGTCTACATGGGCTGGGTGAGAGTGACTTCCCAGGACCCCCATTGGAAATGTCACTCCCTTTTATGGGACCAGAAGCAAGACGACATATATAATTTACAATTTATATGTTTTCCTTCACTGAGATAAACAGTACTAAGAGAAAAATATTATATTTTATTTCAACAAAATACATAACCTATATCACTTCAACCTGTTAAACCATTGTAATATTTTATATCCAATAGATATTTTTTCTGTCATTCTTTTTTTTTACTTTTGAATATAACTAAAGTAATATATTTTGTGCATTTTATCAAACTTCATTTGCAGTTACTTCATTTGCAATTTTTTCAACTTGTTAGACTTAATAATGTGTTTTTGGAAAACAATTTTATTTTACTTTTATTTCAATTTGCCATTATGGTCTTATAAATACAAACAATAAAGTCCATTCTTGCTAGTATCGAGTTCAATGTCTTTTGGATACTACAGACTAAATGATATAACATTAAATATCATACAGTAATGTGTATCACTTTGATTAAAACTGCTCCAGAAAATAATTAGTAATTCAGGCAGCAGCTGCATTATCTGGCATGCTAAGCTAGTAGGAACCTAGTTGCAGCCCATCCACCTCCAGCATTCTAAAGCGCCAGGCCTGGGGACTGTTGGAGATCAGGTTGTACCTGCTGTTGGGCTAGGGCAGCCCCCAATGGCCACTGTATGAATGGCAGATGCCATTGACACACATCTAGTGCCCACCTGCTCCATGGGCCTGGGCCCTGACTATTCAGCCCTGGGAGTGCATACACACATTGTGGTGGGGCCACCTGCCTGGGAGTGCAGAGTGAATAAAAGCCACGCTCCTGATCCACTTGTACAGTATTTATCCTACGTGGAGCAGGAGATGACTCTGCTTGGTTGTGGGGAGAAGATAAGAAAGGCAGGCTCAGGCAGAGTGATGCCATCTTTTGTGCCGAGGCTGGCATGGAAACTTTCCTCTGTGCACTGCTCTCATGGGCTCCGGCTGCCCTTCCAAGCTTCTTGTCTGGGGAGTAGCAGCCATTGACACTCATGTCTGGTATTCGTGGCTGCTCTTTTGGATTGGCTTGTTACTTTATACAAAGAGAGCCCCACCTTCAGACAGCAGAGTTACATTCTGGGCTGTGTAAAACGTTCTGTATTTGAGCATTCCAGTGTAACGTTTCTGAAATGTTTCCTGTAAAAGTGTTGTGAAATTTGTATTTTAGGTGTTGAGGTGAGGAGGATCCAGATTATGAACATAGTTTCCTACAAGCCTTTCATCTAAAAATCAAAACAGATTGCCCCTAAAAATGCCTATCAATAAATAAATTTAAGAGGGAAAAAGGCTGTTTTCTCGTAAGATCGAAATACACTACTTCGATAGTAATTCCCTATCCTGGAAATGATTGGCCAGACCTAAGAGTTAAGTGCCTCATTAGAGGCAGAGTGTTTATTAGCTTTATCCAAAGAGAGGGAAGAAAGATAAAATCCATGGTTTATTTTACAGACTCAAAGTGGTAATACAAAATGAGAATCACAAAAAAAAAAATCTCTGCACAGTCTAGATCTCCAGTGCTGCACCCAGCATGGCACTTTCTGCCTTTTCCGGCTGTGGTTAGGTCCACCTGCCCAGTGGATCAGTTGTCGTCAAGGCATCTTGGTCCTGAAGTGGGACTTGGATTACCAAATGGTGGTTGGGACGGGACCTGGCTAAGGACAGTATAAAGACCACTTCCATGGCATGACTTCTTTGTTCTCCATGCAAGTAAGATTACAAAACGAATTTCTCTGAATTTGACTCCAGAAAACAATCACTGAACCCAAAGGCTAGGCCACCAAACACCTTCTACCCAACTCCATTCCCCCCTTCCTCCCTGCTTGGGAAAGAGCAAAATAATTTTGCAGGTTTTGGTACACACAAAAATAACCCATCATCTCTTCTAGTAAACTGGGTAGCAAGTGACTAAGTCACGTAACTGCATAATGCTCCACTCATTATTCTGGACAACATCTTCAGGTTGTTTGATGCTTTATTTTTTTTTTCTTTTTGTTGGTCATTGCACTTGAACTCTGAGCATGGGGATTAACACATCCTGAGCTCCTCAGCTCAAGGCTAGCCCTCTACCACTTGAGCCACAGTTCCACTTCCTGTTTTCTGTTGATTAGTTGGAGATAAGAGTTTGACAGACTTCCCTGCTAGGGCTTGCTTTGAACCCTAAGTTTTTAATTGTAAAATTGCTGTACACAGGAGTTACAGTTACATGAACAAGGTAATGAGTACATTTCCTATTGAGCATTGCTGCCTCCTCCTTTGTTTTCCCCTTACAATCGCCTCCCTCCCACCTCCCCAACTACACCCCCTCTGTAGCCAAAGTTGTAAAATTTGTTTTCTTTAAATAAATATATATATGTATATATAGTAAAAATGTTGTACACCAGGGCTACACTTTCATGAATAGGGTAGTGAGTACATTTCATAGCAAGATTTGTTACCTCCTCCTTTGTTTTCCCTCTACCATCACTTCCCTCCCGACCTCCCCAATACCTCCTGACCCCACCCACATTGTAAAGTTCGTTTTCAACATAGTGTCCTGTGCATCTTGTCTTAACAATGGGTCAGCCTCTATCTTCATTTAAGCATTCCTTCCAGTCCCCAAATTACAAAAATATATATACAAGTTGCAGAACACTGGCATCAAATCCAGTAAAACAGGGTTTATACTGTCGGGGAAGTACATACAAGAGAAACAAACATTCACATTGTGCATTATAAGTACATTAAAAACACTAGCACTAGCAAGAAAGAAAAAAAAAACCAGTGTCCCTGTCTTGGGGTACATTTTGCTTAACATTATCTCATGTGGTCATATGTATATAGACTTTGACTTCTGTTTGTCATAGACATGTACTAGTCTTTGCAAAAAAAAGGGAGACCATGGGACCTATGTTTCCTTGGGCTGGCTTACTTCAACTATAACTTTTTCCAAGTCTCTCCCGTTCCTAACAAATGAGGCAATGTCATTCTTTCTGATGGAGGCATAAAAATCCATTGGGTATATATACCACATTTTCTTGATCCATTCATCTACTGAGGGGCATCTGGGTTTGTTCCATATCTTAGCTATGGTAAATAATGCTGCAATAAACATGATTGTGCTGGTAGCTTTGGTATGACCTTATTTGTGATCATTTGGGTAAATGCCTAAAAGTGGGATTGCTGGGTCATAATGGAGCTATCTGTGGAGTCTTTTGAGGAATCTCCATACTGCTTTCCAGAGTGGTTGAACAGTTTACACTCTCACCAACAATTCAGTAGTGTTCCCTTTTGGCACATCACCTCCAGCATCTGTTGTTATTATATTTCTTGATTATAGCCAATCTTATCTGGGGTGAAATGGAATCTCAGTGTTGTCTTGATTTGAAATTCTTTTATGGCTAGAGAAGCTGAGCATTTTGTCATATATCTATTGGCCATTCTTATTTCCTCTTCAGAGAAGTCTCTAAGTCTTTAGCCCATTTTTTAATCAGGCAAGTGTTTCTTTGAGGATTTGTTGTTGGGGATTTAGTTTTTTGAGTTCTAAGTATATTTTAGATATGAGACCCTTGTCCATTGTTTGGCTAGTGAAGATTTTCTCCCAGTCCGTGGGCTTTCTGTTAATCTTGCTAGCTAAGTCCTTAGCCTTGCAGAAGCTCTGCACTTTCATGCAATCCCATTTGCCCAAACATTCTTTGATTTGTTGTGCTTCTGGATCTCTATTAAGAAAATTTCGGCCTGTGCCTAGGAGCCCTAGAGTTTCTCCTATTCCTTTCTGTAATGTTTTTATGGAATCTGTTTTTATTTCGAGGTCTTTGATGCAATTGGAGTTGATTCTGGTGCAGGGCGATATATACAGATTTACTTTTCTACATGTATTTACCCAATTTTGCCAACAACATTTACTGAAAACGCTGTTTTTTTTTCTTTCCATTCAATATCTTTAGTACCCTCATGAAAGATTAAGTGGTTATAGGTCTATGGGTTCATTTCTGGGTCTTCAGTTTTACTCCCTTGATCCTCAGGTTAGTTCTTGTGCCAGTACTAAGCTGTTTTGATTACTATGGCTTTGTAGTTGAGTTTGAAATTTGAAATTGATATTCCTCCAGTGCTGCTTTTTCAACTAAGGCTTGTTTTTGCTATTCTGGGGCTTTTATTGTTCCATAGGATTTTTTGGATTAATTCTTCTATTTCATTGATGACTGAAGTTGAGATATTGATAGGTATCACATTGAATTTGTAGATAAACTATGGTAGTATAGCCATTTTCACGATGTTAATCCTCCCAATCCTGGAGCATGGAAAGTTTTTCCACTTTCTTAGTTCTCCTTTACTTTCCTTTTTCAGATTATTAAAGTTTTCATCATACAGGTCCTCTACCTCTTTTGTTAAGTTAACCCTTAAGTGTTTTATTTTTTGTGGGGATATTAAAAAAAGGGGTTGCTAATTTCAGCCATGCTCCTCTCATTATTGGGATACAGGAAAGCTATTGATTTCTGAGTGTTAATGTTATACTCTGCTACTTTGCCAAAGTTTCCGATCAAGTAATTGAGAGTTGACATTATGGGGTTTAAATACAAGATCATGTCATCTGCAAAGAGGGAGAGTTTTACTTCATTTTTCCCTATTTGGATCCCCTTTACGTCAGCATCTTGTCTTATTGCCCTAGCTAGGCATTCTAATACTAGGTTGAAGAAGAGAGGTGGGAATAAACATACTTGTCTTTTTCCTGAATTTAGAGGAAATGGTTTTAACTTTTCACCATTACGTATATTGCTGGCTGTAGGTGTGTTATATACATCCTTTATCATATTGAGGAATGTTCCATGGATTCCTAATTTATCCAGAGCCAGCATCATAGATTATTGGATCTAGTCAAAGCTTTTGCCGCATCTATTGGGATAATATGTGGTTCTTATCCTTGCTCTTGTTGATGTGGTGGATTTTATTAATTGTCTTATTTATATTGAACCAGCTTTACATCCCTGAAATAATCCTGTTTGATTGTGGTGTATGATTATTTTAATGAGTTGTTGAAGTCAATTGGCCAAGTTGTTTGACAAGTTTTGCCTCAATGTTCATCAAAGAAATGGGTTGGTAGTTCTCTTTTTGATGAGTCCCTACCTGGTTTGGGGATGAGGTTTTGTCCTGAATTCATTAAAATAGTGTGGTAGAGAAGTTTTGCTTTCAATTTCATTGAAAAGATGGCAGAGTATTGGTGTGAGTTCTGCTTTGAAGGTCTTGTGGAATCCAGTTGTAAATCCGTTCAGTCGGGGGCTTTTCTTTGGTGGGAGGTCTTTTATTGCTGCTTCTATTTCAATGCTTGATATGGGTCTGTTATGATTGTTTAAATCATCTTGAGTTAGTTTGGGCACGTCAATATTTTCTAGAAATTTGTTCATACATTTCTTATTTTCAAACTTACTATCATAAAGTTTGAGAAGTATCCCCTTAATATATTGTGAATCTTGGCCATATCTGTAGTGATGTTTCCATTCTCATTTCTGAGTTTGTTTATTTGGGTGTGTACTCCTTTTTGCTCATAATATTTGCAAAGGGTCTGTCAATTTTATTAATTTTTTAATAACTCACTCTGATTTGTCAGTTCTATCTATAGTTTTTTTACTCTAATTCAGTTAATTTGGATTTAATTTTAATTATATGTTAGTGTCTACTGGATTGAGGATTAGCTTGTTGTTCTTTTTCAAGGAGCTTTCGGTGCCTCATTAAATTGTTAGTTTCAGATCACTCCAATTTGTTAATGTAGGAACTCAGAGCTATAAACTTCCCTCTGACTACTGCCTTTTCTGTGTCCCAGAGGAGCTGGTAATTTGTGTTTATTTTTGTTAAATATCGTGAACATTTGCATTTCCTTTCTAATCTCTTCCTTGACCCACTAGTCGTTCAACAGTGTGTTGTTCAGTCTCCATGTGTTACAGTACTTCCTTTGATGGATTTTGGTGTTGAATTCTAATTTTATTCCCTTGTGGTCTGAGAGAGTGCAAGGCATAATTTCAATCTTTCTGAATTTGGACAGATTTGCTTTGTGGCCTAGAATGTGGACTATTTTGGAGAATGTCCCATGTGCTTCTGAGAAGAAGGTGTAATCTGATGCTGCTGGGTGAAATATTTGGTACATGTCTGTTAAGTTTCATTAATCTATGCAGATTTTAAGATCCAAGTTTTCTCTGGTGAGATTTTGCCGGGTTGATCTCTCCAGTGGGGATTGTGCTGTGTTAAATACCCCAACAATTAATATCTTTGGATCGATGTGAGAGCTGATTGAAAGTATGTTTTCTTGGTTAAATTTCAGTGCTCCGTTATTTGGTGAGTAGATATGTAGAATCATAATATCCTCCTGAAGGAGAGATCCCTTAATTAGTATGTAGTGACCTTTATCACTTCTCATTTATTTTAACCTGAAGTCTATTTATTTAATATTAGGATTTAAAGGCTTGCCTGTTTATAGGGTCCATTTGTTTGATATTTTTTTAAATTCCAGCCTTTCACTTTCAGAATATGTTTTTTTTTAACTTTTATAATTTTTTTTGTGAAAATTCTGTATAGAGGGGTTACAATTACATGGGCAAGATAATGAGTACATTTCTTATCAAGCATTGTAGCCTCCTCCTTATTTTTTGTGGGCAAGGTGTGTCTCTTGAAGACAGCAGATAGAAGGAACTTGTCTTGTTATCCAATTGGACAATCTATGTCGCTTAATTGTAGGGTTAAGACCATTAATATTGAGGGTTAGGACTGAGAAGTGCTTGTGTTTCCCTACTTTTTTATTTATTTTTGAGGGGGTGGGAATCTGTGGCTTGGCTGTTCTTGTTGTGATTACATAATTCTCTGTTTGTGGACTGCATCATTGCCTGTATACTGTTCTTGTTGGTTTTCTACAGGTAGAACGTCTTTGAGGCCTTTTTGAAGAGCTGGTTTGGTAGCAATATATTGCTTCAGAATTTCCTTGTTGTGGAAGGTTTTTATTTGTCTTTGTGCTGTGAATGAGAGCTTAGCTGGGTAGATTATTCTTGGTTGGTAGTTATTTGTCTTTAGGGCATGACATACCTCTTTTCAGGCCATCCTTGCTTTTATAGTGTCTGCTGAGAAGTCTGAGGTAATTCTCATTGAGTCTCCATTACATGTGATTGTTCTCTTCTCCCTGGCAACTATAAGAATTCCTTCTTTTGTGGCTATTGAGCTGGTACAGCTTATAATGTGTCAGTGGGATGAACTTTCTGTTCTGGTATATTTGGGTTACTAAAAGCTTTTGGTATCTGGATGGGCCTGTCCTATTGTATATTTGGGAAATTCTCTGCTAGGATTCTGCTAAATTCATTTCCTCATCCATTGGCTTCGCTCTGCAGGCCCTCTTGTATTCCTATTATTCTCAGTTTAGGCACTCTGAATGTATCCTGTATTTCCTGCAGTGATCTGTCATGCTTCTTAGTTTTGTTTCTCTATGGAGTCTAAATTGTCTTCAGCCACCAATATTCTTTCTTCAGCCTCTTCCATTCTATGTTGAAGGCTTTTAACTTTGGTGTTTAACTCCGTTTCTTCTTGCTGGTCTTTCTTAATGGTGGCCAGTTCCTTATTAAAGTTTGCTTTCAAGTCTTGAATAGATTGCCTTACCTTCTGGAGTTGGTTATCCGATTTCTCTTTTCACTCTTTAATCTGGGTTCCTAAATTTTCATTTGATTCTTTCTCCCTCTGCTGGAGTTCCTCTATCTTTTTATTTGTGGAGGCCATGAAATCATCTATTAGCTTCTAGTTGGCCTCATTTCGTTCTTATAACTCTATGTAAGGTGTCCAATTTTTCATTCAGCAGGTTTATCAGCCATACTTTTAATCTATCTTTAACTTTATCCTCTAGGTAATTCTGGGACTGCTCTATAGCTTGCTTATGTGAAGATGGTGTTGGGGTTTGTTGATTGGCTATTTTTCTTGTGTTTCTTCAGTTAGTTCTACCCATTTGGAGACAAGAACCACACTGGTACCACAGTAGGACAGTCGTTTATGAGAGAAGCCAACCTGGTGTCATGTAGATGTGTAGATCTTAGAGTTTCAAAGTTATGGGTAGATGTTTTCCTATTTAGCTCTCTTTTCTTTGCTTGGAGGGAATCTTGTGGCTTTGGCATCGACATTACATAGTTGTAACTTTTGAGACAATCTAAGTTTGGCTAATTAGTCTGCTCCTTAGAGTCAAGAGGAGTCCCTTGTACTGAAAGTAGTCAAATGGAATCAATTTTGTAGTCATATATAGAACCAACTGGGTTGGGTCAGGTATAAGTCATTAGGGATCAATGGGCTGGATCAGATAGGGAAGTAAAGGGTGTGATTGGAGAGATATGAACTTAAGTTCTGAAGAGAACTTGGGTATAATGATAGTAGAGGGCTAAGAACAGCTTGGGGGTATATGTAGTAGTAGGAGAATAAATATCTTGTTACTGAGTGTAAGAGGTTGAAAAGAATTCAAAGAAAGGTTATGTAGGGAGCAGCTTAGAGATCGAGATGAAGATAAGAAAAATAACTTATGTATAAGTGTATTTGTCCCTAGATTTTAGTCACCTCTGAGTAACCTCTTTCATTTCCACCTCCAGTTAGTCCCTCATGTTAAATACCTGAGGAATAACTTGTCCCAATGTGTCTGCAAGAGGACAGCAGTACCCAATTCAACTGGCTGTGCCCATTCTTCCCTTGTTTGGTTAGGGAAGGGGGTATCAGCAACAGGGGTGTCAGGGATCAGGTGGCTGGAACCATGGTGTTATGAATTATGGGTAACAGAACAGAGTAGCAGAGATTAGGATACCAAGGAAAGGGGAATTGTTACTAATCACTGAGTTGCATTGGCAGGATATTGGGTTGCAGAAAGAGTTTAGAAGGGATTGGGGTACCTAATGCAGGTATCCAGACAGTTTAGCAGGGACAAGAATCCAAAGACAAAGTGGAAGACTAAAAATTGTGAGGGATTAGGATGTGGCACAATCAGGGTAACAAGGTCATGGGTGTGCAAACTGGGTAGCCAGTACTAGGATAGAAGCAATTGGCATGGTAGACTGTTGTGGTGTAGAACTCAGGAATTCCCTCTCCGGTTTTTGCTGTTAGATCTTTAGAGAACTACTGCTACCAGCTCATTGTCAGCATGTTGGTATGAGGCATGTGCCATCCATAAATGTCTACTCCAAGTAGATTGCATTCTTTGACACGAGCTATAGGATTTTTGCCCTAAGCATCCTGAGGGACCACACTCCACAATGCTGCAGAACAGGCTCCATATAGTAAGCTGCAATCAACTTTTACAAACCTCACTGCTCCTCTCTAAAATCAATTATCATGATAGCAAAGGATCTGAGGAGTGCTCAGCAGCAGTGCTCTGGGAAGCTCTCACTTCTTACCCTGGCATTCTGGGAGCTCATTTGAAATGGTCAAGAGCACTTACTCTGTCTTTTCTGTCGAGGTGCTCATCACCTTCAAATGTCTCTCCTTTTCCTCCAAGGTAGCTTGCTTCATCTCCACATCCTTTGATTTCTGCTTTGCATCAACCTGTGGCTTTCACACCAAACCCTTCCAATTTCCCATCTGCCTCTTTAGCTGTGAATCTGGCACAATAAACTACATGTAACTTCTGTATCTGTTTATCAGGATTTAATCTGGAATCCAAGGTGGTACTAGGCAACCAAAAACATGGGTAGCATTTTAAAATTCCCCTGCCAATCACTGCTCATTGAGAAATGAGCAAATGTGCTGTGGTCCGTCTCTCCTCCATTTCTGGTTCAGTAGAATAAAATGAATCACAATGGGGCCACCAGAGAGGTACTATGGCAGCAACTGAACCAATCATAGATAATTTAGTGAGGGGATATGAATCAAATGTAGAAGAGAAAATGCGCAGATTTATTTTCCTGATCTACCTGTCCATTGAGTGGCATAGTCCATTTCTAAATATGATTTCTTGTACTATTACGCTTTTGCTTTCCATGTTTTGGGAAATGACTTACTATCATTTGCCTAATCTTGTGCATACACTCTATTCTATAACAAAATCCATTCTATCAATTTCTAGTCTGGTGGTTTACGTTTCTATATTTGTTGGCTCCTATAAATTCAAGGAGTTCATATTTACATATGAATCTGTTTTTAGGAGCAAGACTAAATGTTCGCTTGTATATTCTTGACACTCGCTAAAAATTTATTATATAATTATATATACATGCATATGCATATACAATTTATATAGATATGACACACATATATGAATATATGCATATATATATACACACATACATATTTTTGTGCTAGTAGAAGGAATTAAATTTAGGGCTTAGTTTCTTTTGGTTTTGCTTTTTGCTCAAGGTTGGCACTCTTCCATTTGAGCCACAGCTCCACCTGTAGCTTTTGGTTCTTAGCTGAAGATAAGAGTCTCATGGTAAATTTTACTTTGTCTTGAAAATATGATCCTCAGCTTTCAGCTTTCTAAATAGTTAGGCTTAAAGGCATGCAGCACTAAAACCATCCCTATTATATTTAAATTAAAAATAAATTTAAATAATGATAACTTGTGTTTTCAAATAAATATTTTTTCCTTTAAACTAAAACAAATTGCTTATTTGTTTTTCTTATTCCAAGTCACCTACCAAGAAATGAAAGAAAAAATGCAAAACTGAAGAACCTCTGAATGTAACAATTCTCAAGCTTGCTAGCCACAGTTTCTTTGCTGGGAAATAGAAGAGGGTGCTATTGACTACAGGAAAAGTGGGAGAACATGCTCTTCACTGAAGCTGCTGAAAGGCTGATGACAATGAGAACAAGCAACTTTATGCAGGAAATGTCATAAATGGTATGCTGTGGTCGGCTGACTCTCGTGGATAAGTGTAGCCAATCTTAGAGGATGTTCATAGCGATGAGGAGAATAATGAAAGGTGAATATGTAATTAGAGAGGTGTGCTTTCTTGAAGATGAATGTCCTTGATGTTGCTAAGCTTGCCATCCATCTTGAACGCTCTTGCCTTGCTGCTGGCCCTTTTCAACTGTTCACCCATTTGCTTCAGCTGGGCCTTCTTTTAACTTAACACTGTTATGACCTCCATATGGTCCTGGTAAGTTATGAAAACATAAAGCTCCATTATTACTGCATCTCTCTTTTTTACTTTTATTTGTTCCACTATGAGAACTTCAATTCAAGGCCTGGGCACGGTGTTTTAGCTTTATCTGTTAAGGCAGGTGCTCTATAACTTGAGCTAAAGCTACATTTCCATGGTTTTGAGGACTAAAGGGAGATTTTCTCTGGACTAGATTTGAACTTCAATCTTCAGTAATCAGACTTCTGAGTTGCTAAGATTACAGATTGAGCCATTAGTGCCCAGCCTTCAAAAGCATTTATTCCTTAGCCACAAACATGGAGTGACTCCTAAAAAGTTTTGTAAATGAGAAATTCTCATCATATGTGATAGTTAATGCAATTTCACAGGGAAAGGTTGGAAAGTCAAGAAAGGCTCACTAAACATATTCAAATAATGGTTTGTTCTTACTTTCTTGATGTAACAGCCCCACTGATTTCTCTCATGGATATATTCCATTCTAATTTACTTGGGAATTCACAAGTGTATATAACTCACTTTCATTTAACTATACGAATACCACTCTTGTTACATGTATTACTGAGCTGCATTACATCTGAGGCCTAGTGACTATCTGAAATCATCAACTTCACTGTAGATGACCTCTGTTCATGTGTAATAACCTTCACTGGTCTGAGACACCAAGATACTTCAGGAGACCCAAGCCAGTCCTCCTATCTGACTTGCCAATGCAAACAAAGCAACTGTTCTCTTCAACCCTTATAGGAAACATGCCTGTAACATGTGATTCTCAGCAGTGAGAAGGGTGTTCAAACTACACCTGCCTGGACACTGCTGGCTCACCTTCTGAAACTTCTCAAGCCTTTCTTCAATGATGCTGTCTGCTGTCTGTAGAACTGTTGTCCATCTACATCAGCCATCCACACAGCTCCTTATTCTCTTCATTGAATAAGAACCACGAATTGAGTCTGTCTACAATCTCATCTTTGCTGATAGTCACATGCAAAGAAAAATGCATTTGGCTGTTGAAGATAGCAAACACTCCTTTTAATGGACTGTGCATTTCATTCATTTTAGTCAGCATCTTTGAGGTCTTACATCTGTGTTCCTTCCTCTTAAAAACCTAGGGTTCAACATCCTCATACATTGTCATACTTTTGCTGAAGTAACAACTTTTTTTGAACAACTGGACTTTTACCCATTGCAAATCTGTTACTAACAGGTCACAGCAAACCTTTTAAGCAAGAAAGGCTGAATATATAAAGCACCACATAAATCCTTCTGCTTTATGTCCTTTCAATATTGATTTTTGAGTGATGATTTAATTCTGATATTTTCCCTTTTAAAATTAATCAAATTCTAGGGCTGGGAAAGTGCCTCAGTGGTAGAGCGCTTGCCTTGCATGAGGCCCTGGGTTCGATTCCTCAGCACCACATAAGAAAGAAAAAAAGCCAGAAGTGGCGCTGTGGCTCAAGTGGTAGAGCGCAAGCCTTGAGCTGAAGAGCTGAGGGACAGCGACCAGGCCCAGAGTTCAGGCCCCAAGACTGGACCCCACCAAAAAATTAATTAAATTCTTATCTCATTCAGATCACATGTCCTGCTTATTTAATTTAAAAACTATAATTCACATCATACTAAAACCAAATATTTAAAATACAACATATTAGGAAGATTAAAGCCACATATATGATGGAGGATATACATAGCAAAATAAAAGAAATCTTAAAACAATGCCCATCACTCTTTTGATCCCACACTTCTAATCGAGCAGGGTGATTTTACCTATAAATCATGGAAATGTCACTTCAATCCAGTCTACTCTACACAGGCTAAGCCAGAAATACCCAATGGCTCATTGCTTACAAACAACCCCAGCAAGTAGACTTTATTTAGCAGAGGATTCTCCTTCCTACAATGATAAATGGATTATGCTAATAAATTTGAAAGTAAATAGTTCAAAACAGCCTGGCTAACAGTACAAAAGGATTCTGAGGTCTTAAAAAACTTATAATACTTCCAGTTATAAAGTGGCCACAGAAGGTCCTTTGCTAAAGTTTTATCGTGCAGTTCATAAATAGGTAAGAAAAATGGATTTGCTTCTTACCCACAAAAACCTCGCCAAGACAGAGTGAGGCAAAATTAAAAAATGTAGCACCATCTAACCATCCAAATGTGTTGAAAAGACTTGAAAGTCTATCCCTAGAAAGCTCTTTGTTTCCATCACTCTGACATGTATTTATATCAGCTTTTAAAACTCTAGTCTTTCATAGCTCTGAATTCCTAATTAATCTCACAATGGCTCTACATTCTTCTCTTCTACTCTACATTAATTTTTGGAGAACTTTCCTAGGAGACCAAAAACTTTCTTTTTGTATAAAATTTAAATAACAAGCTTAAATTGACATTTCAATATGAGACAAGCATTTTTTTTTGGCGATCGTAGGGTTTGAACTCAGGGCCTGGGCACTGTCCCTGAGAATATTTTGTTCAAGGCCTGTGATCTACCACTTTGAACCACAGTGCCACTTTCCACTGAATTTTATGTTCTTAAAGATCTTTAAGACTACTTGAAGCCTTCAATTTGCTTTGATTTTATCACTTATATAAACTGTCTAATACACTAACCCGGACTATCCTGAGTAGAAGTGAACAGCTAAGTACCCGTACCCTCTTGAGTTCAAGCAGTTAATCTGATAGCTTCTAATAGTTTATAAAACCCACTACTTCTAAAAAGAAGCTGATTATATGTTTATGTAGAGGAGCCCAATATGATCCCAGCTGTTAGGCTCAGATGAGGTGTTGCTCAAGCAAGGCGAGAGGCTTCTCAACATACAGACAACACTTGTCACCATCTAAACAATAATAGCTGAACCCCATTAGAATACCATCCCTCTCATTGTTCTCCTCCCTGATGAAGTATGTTTTAAAACTTTCCATAAATATGTACAGACTTGCAGCATCCAGTGCTGTGGAAGCAAGTGGTTGTTTCTGTTAAGCATGCAATTGCCTTCTAAAACTACAGAATCTAAAGGAACAGTGGAGAAGCAGGGATCCCACTGAAAAGGAACTTTAACAAAATTAAAGCTCCTTTCTAACATTGGAATTTGGGGACACTGAAGTTTCCTATATGCAGACTTACTGACTTACACACAGGAGTAAGAATGTGCATGTTCTGTGCAAAAGTTCTATCTGTTCTTTGCCACCACTATGTCCTCCTCCACAATGTGCTGGCTCAGGTTGGTCTTTATATTTGGAAGTTCTTTCAAAGTTAGAGTTCATGCAGCCAGTGAATTTTCTAGTTCCTGCATTTAAACACAAGAAAGAGGATTTAAAGAAAATCTTCAACTCAAACTGCTGCTGTTCTCCCACATATAAGCACTTCCTTTTATTAGACTCAAGAGGAGGAGGACCAGTGAAGGAAAGGCACCTTAGGAAAGAGAAACAGCCCTGGCCTCTTGAAGACCTACCTTGGTGGCCAGCCTCAAACCAAGTTGCTCTGAAAGGAACATTTCTTCCTGCACCCCTTTTCATTGCCTCAGTTAACTCCCTAATGTTTATACTCACTCTGATATAAAATATAGGTAAACACTTCAATTTAGAGGATAGTGAAGTCAATATTTAGTTGAAATTTTAATAATGTTATATATATATATATATATATATATATATATATATATATATATATATATATGGTGACAAATAGGTGACGTCCTTTTTAAAAAAAAACTAAAAAATGTTTTGTTGTTGAAGTAGTCATCACATACAATTTCTATTCAACTGGCATTATTTTTAGGTTAACTTTCTAAATGAAAGAGTGTAAGACTTTTTAAAAATATAATTAGTGCAGATATATCAGGAAAAGTTTCATCTGGCTGTGGATACATAATTTGTTGGTTTGTCTATTTTTCTTTGTGGTGGCTATAAAATTCAGGATATTAGGAAAACTAGGCAAACTATCACTAGCCATACCTGGGATTATTTTGGGTTCTGTTTATTTTATTTTTTTGTGCTGAGCTTGAGACTTGCACTTATTGCATGAGCACTGTCCTTAAGCTTTTTCTGATAAAGGCTATGACTCTAAAACTTGGGCCACAGTCTTACATCCAATCTTTTGGTTGTTAGTTGGAGATAAGACTCAGACATTCTGTCATTGGGCCCAACTTCAAACTGAGGTTCTTATGTCTCACCCTCCATAATATCAAGGATTATTAACATGAGCTACTGTTAGCCATATGTGTTTTTTTTAAGCATCTGTCAATAATAATGATTGAAAATAATAGAAAGCTATTATTATAGCTAAAGGCTCAAACCTGTAATCCCAGCTATTTCAGTCCTGAGATCTATAGGATCATGGTTTAAAGCTAGACTGGTCAAACAATTCAGAGTATGTTTTTTTTTTTTTTTAACACGCTGTCCCCAGGGTTTAAATTCAGGCCTAGGCACAGTATATGAGTTGCTTTTCATTAAGGGCAGTGCTCTACCTCTTGAGCCACAGTGACACTTGAAGCGTTTCCTGAGTAGTTTATTAGAGGGAAGAGATAAGGAGACTGCACAGTCTGGCTCTGAACTGCCATCCAAAAATTAATCCTTCAAAGTAGTAAATCAGTGATTCTTGCCTTCAATTAAGCAACAAAAAACCTGAATGTCTGGCTCAAGTGGTGTAGGGTCAACCTTGCTTGGAAAAAGTTAAGGAAATTCAAGCCTCAGTATTGGCACATATGTACATAGAAGCACTCACATACATACATATAAAGGGTCCTATACTCAATTCCATGGGATGAAAAAAAAGAGATAAAAATATTAAATTAAATTAGGACAAAAATAAATAATTTCAATTGTTAAAAGAAAAAGCTACTATAGCCGGGTGGCAGTGGCTCACACATGTAATCCAACCTACTCAGGAGGCTGAGATCTGAAGACTGTGGTTCAACTCCAGGCTGGGAAGGAAAAGCCCATGAAACACTTATCTCCAAATAACCACGCAGAATTCTGGAAGTGGCACTGTAGCTAAAATGGTAGAGCACTAGCCTTGAGTTGAAGAGCTGAGGGATAGCACGCAGGCCCAGAGTTCAAGCCCCGTGACCAAGAAAAACAAATAAACAAAAAATTTGCCATAGCTGATCGTCACTTAGGTTTGAGTGTTTCTTCCCATAAATGAGGTATGAGTTCAATCCCCAGTGTTGTTCATACCAATACAATCCAATAAAACACACTAAGAACTATCTAACAAAAAATACATCATACATTGTAAAGGAAAATTAACACTTACAAAAATAATTGAAATAGAGCTAAAAGAAAAACCATGGCTCAATTGTGAACAGCAGCACACAGCATCAAGTAGGTATTAATTTCCATCAAAACAATCTATACATTGAATGCAATAGTATGATGTCTTCATACCAATTTGTATAGATTGGAGGCACCATCAATTAGGAAAAATAAGCCTTGAGGAATGGCAGACAGGAAATCAGAAAGAAACAAAATATTTAGAAACATTCAAACACTTCTTCTTTGCTTTTAAATAAACCCTGAGAAACAACAAGATGCATTCCTCATCTTAAGGATAAACATCTGTTGTATGGCAAAATGTATTTTTTCCTGGAAGACATATACTAAAGGGTGAGTTGCCAAATAAATAATCAAGAACTCAAAAGGTGTAACACCAAGAATGATAAAGAGCAAAGATAAACAATTATCTATATGACTTTATGACAGACCTTGCTTTATCAGAGAAACTCCCCTGATGTCAAACAGCTCTATGCTTCTCTCAGTGACAGCACCCACATACTCCTTTTGATGAGTTAAGAAGTTTAAGTTTAATTTCAACTAAGATACAAATCCTGTTTTTGCAATTAATTAGATTAAATTAGTAGGAAAGGTACTTTGCAGTAACAATTACAATATGATATATAGAAATGGCTGTGGCCAACACATTTGTGTAGTTGTGTAATTAGATATCTTTATGGTGGTGTTATAGAATGTTAATAAATTACTTCAAGCATAAGGAAAAAGTGTGAGAAATGTTAGAGTTTTACCCAGAGCAGAGAAAATACCAGGTGGTCTTCAACAAATGTTTTCATTTTTCTATTCTATTTTTGTGTTGTTTTTTTTTTGTGTGTGTGTATGTGCTGGTATTGGAGTTTCAACTTAGTGTCTTGTGCTTTTAATTATCTTTTCCCTTAAGGCTGGTGCCCTACTACATAAGCTATACCACCATTTCCAGGTTTTTGTTATTTATTGGCAATATGAATATCACAGATATTGCTGCTTGAAATCCTTTTGAATCTGGATCCTCAGATCTCAGTCTCTTATGTACCTGGGATTACAGGTGTGAGGAACCAGCGCTCTGAGAGATGCATTTATTTTGTCATATTATGTGGCAAATTACTAGAAATTTCTTTGTTAATCCATTGAATACCAAATATTGTAGGTTAGAAATTTGGGCTGGTAGTTAGGGTGTGGTTTGTCTATAGCAGCTGCTCAGTTTTTAGCAGGGGGCCACCAGGCTATAGTCTCTAAAGGAATGTGGGGATCTCTTCCAAGCTTAAGGGAAGCCTGGTTCGGTTTATGTCCTGAGGTTGTGAGACAGTGGTTTCTGCTTTCTGGTCACCTATCATACAACCACTGTTGTCAGCTCCTACACACCCCCATACTTTCTTGACAAACATATTCTCCTTACTGTTTGATTCATTCTGTTGGCTTCACTGACTTCTAGAAAAGCCTTAATTTGCACCTTCTCGTTGGAAGTAACTCATACCCAACTCTTGTGGGAACTAATTATATTTGTAGAATCTCTTTAATTTTGTTACCTACCAGAGTATATTGTGGGGTTATCTCCTGCCCAGACTGGAAGATAAAAAAACTCCCCAAGGGTCTGAGTTGTTGTGTATCACCTGATACATATGAAAAGCTATTTATTAGCTGGGAACTGGGGGCTCATTCCTGTAATCCTAGCTATTCAGGAGGATGAGATCTGATGCTCCCGGTTCAAAGCCAGCCCGGGCAGGAAAGGCTGAGAGACTATTATCTGCAATAAACTCAGAAAACTGGAAGTGGCACTGTGGCTCAAGTGTTAGAGGACTTTCCTTGAGCTGAAGAGATGAAGGACAGTGCCCAAGGTCCAGAGTTCAAGCCCACGGCCAAAAGAAAGTAGAAAAATATTTTTATTATTTTAAGTGTCCTCAATTTCAGACACTGGTAACGTTGAGGTATTGTTTGACTTTAGCCAATGAAGTGGGAAATTTAAGAAAATGAAAGATAGTTCCATGGGTCCAATGGAAAATAATTCGGCAGTTATAGGGAATGAAAAGTAGTTAGGAGTTAAACTGAGGATATATTCAAGAGTAGTGGCTTCAGAGATGGGACAGAGGTAAACATGTTAGACATATTTTAGAAAGAGAACATGTGGCTGGGAATGTGGTTTAGTGTAGAGTGCTTGCCTAGAATGAATGAAGCCCTGGGTTCAATTACTCAGTACCACATAAACAGAAAAAGCCAGAAGTTACGCTGTGCATAGGGTGCTAGCCTTGTGCAAAGAAGAAGCTCAGTGACAGTGCCCAGAACCTGAGTTCATTGCCAAAGACTGCCAAAAAATAAAAGAGAGAACATGTTAATAATGGATAAGGGAGGGATTCAGAGACCAAATTCCGCACTGAATATTTCCTCTACTTCAAAATCAAGACACCATTCCAGCAAGAAAAATGGGGCATAAAGCTGGTCCAGAAAGAACATATCTTATGAAGAAATAAAAGATTTTTTTTTACATTGCAACTGTCCTGTAGAAATAATCCATTAGACATAATGGCGACTTGTAATGGCATAAGTGCTATCTGGAGATTTTGTATGGGTGCTGGTTCTGAGCCTTAATAAGAGTCTAGGTGCTATTCGTATATTTTTCCTCAAGAATATTACTCTATTACTTAAGCCACAGCTCCATTTTTAACATTTTTGGTGGTTAAATGGAGATAAGAGTGTCATGGATTTTTCCTGGATCACCTGGTTTAACAATGTTATCCCCAAATCTCAGCATTCTGAAGAGCTAGGATTACAGTTGAGAGACACTTGCACGCAGAGAAGCATTTCTTTTTCAGTGAAAGGAATGAAGAATACAGATTCTTCAGGAAGCCTCTCCCTCAGTACTAAGTAAATCACCAAGAACAGTTCTCCTGAATACACACACACACACACACACACACACACACACACACACACACACACACACACACACAACCCCACATAGGCATCTCAGGGGTCTGTAGCTCTTTCCCCAAAAGAATAGCATATTCTAAGAGGCAAACTGTGGTGTCACAGGCCTGTAATCCCAGATATTGGGAGGTAGAGTTATAGGAGGATGGGGTACTTAGGATGGCTTGAGTGAAGTCAGCACAAGACCATATATGAAAAGCAAGCTGAAAAAGAAAAAAATTGATTGGGGGCATGCTGGCTCAACCGGTACCGTATTTGCCTAGTAAGTGTAAGGCCCTCAGTTTAATCCTCAGTTCCATGAAAAAGATAAAAAGAATAGCATCTTAGTCCATATGGTTATGGTTTAACAAAATCCTTGAAGCTGTACATTTCATAAGGAATAAAAGGTCTATTTCAATCACAATAGTAGTGGCTGGAAAGTCTAAATTGCATGGTAGCACATGGGACAAGGTCTCCTTGGTGAATCATATCACAGAAGATCTTGGCATCATAGCATGTGCTAGAATGACAGGGAGTAAGGGGCATAGATTGCTTTCAAAAACTGTTAACAGTGATAATGTTAGGCCCTAGAGAGTTGATGAGATTTTATTATTCCATTTATGACTGAAATCTCTCTTAAAAGTTCCACCTTCTGACATGGCTACACTGAGAAATTAAACTTCCGTGTATGCTTTCATGGTGATAAACCATTACCACGCTTCTGACAGAGGCAGGTGAGTCTATTGGAAGCCAAGAACATTCATACAATTAGGCACCTGGGACAACTGCTTTGATCTCATTGATTCTGATATTTGCTGTATTTGGGGCCATTAACAGCCAGGATCCATAGAGTCCTTGTCTATTCCATGTGCCAGCTTCAGTTATACTGACTGTGATATAAACTGCTAGACAATAGGGAGAGCAAGGATGGAGATGGGCACAAAAATGGAGGTTTGACATTCTTCATGACAATTAACATTAATAGATTTATGTAGGTAAATCATTAGAAAGCTCAATGTCATTACACAATACTTACATGGAGCCATGTAATAACTACTACATAACCCGGAATGATACCTTGTAGAGCAGCCTGTTTACACAAAATACAGACACTCCTATGAACACAAAGATGGAAAAAACCCAAGTTCTGGCCTACAAAATTAATGATCAACCTCAGAGTCAAAGCAGATACCCTAATAACATAACTGGATGGAATAGGAGAAACCCTAGGTCTCCTTGGCATAGGCAGAAATTTTCTTAATAGAGAACTAGAAACACAACAAATCAAAGAACGGTTGCAAAAATGGGAGTGCATGAAAGTGCAGAGCTTCTGCATGACATAGAACATAGCTAGCAAAATCAATAAAAAGCCCATGGGTTAGGAGAAGATCTTCACTAGCCATACAACAGACAAGGATCTCACATCTAAAATACCCCTGGAACTCAAAAAACTAAATCCTCCAACAAAAAATTATCAAAGAAAGAACAGCCTGATAAAATAAGTGGGCTAAAGACTTAAAGAGAAACTTCTCAGAAGAGGAAATAACAATGGCCAATACAGACATGAAGAAATGCTCAACTTCTCTAGCCATAAAAGTAATGCAAATCAAAACCACATTGAGATTCAACTTTCCCCGGTGAGAATGACTATAAATAAGAAAGTTAATAGCAACAGATGCTGTAGGGGATGTGGCCAAAAGGGAACTCTACTGCATTGTTGGTGGGAGTGTAAAACTTGTTCAGCCACTTTATAAAGCAGTATGGAGGTTCCTCCAAAGACTCCACATAGAGTTCCCCTATGACCCAGCAATCCGACTTTCAGGCATTTACACAAATGATCACTAACAAGGCCATACTAAAGCTACCAGCAAAATGCTGTTTATTGCAGTATTATTTACCATAGATAAAATATGGAACCAACCCCGATGGCCCTAAGTAGATGAATGGATCAAGAAAGGTGATTATTATATATATATATATATATATATATAGAGAGAGAGAGAGAGAGAGAGAGAGAGAGAGAGAGAGATCTATCTATATCTATATCTATCTATCTATCTATCTATCTATCTATCTATCTATCTATCTATCTATCTATCTATCTATCCATCTACCTATCTATCTATCTATATATATATATAATGGAATTCTATGTCTCTATTAGAAAGAATGATATCGTCCAATTTGTTAGGAAATGGAAATACTTGGAAAAATTATATTAAGTCAAGTAAGGCATGCCCAAAGAAATATAGGTCCCATGGTTTCCCTTATTTGCCATAACTAGTATATGCCTAGGACAAGCAGAAAAGGTCAAAAGCTATGTACAAAGTGTCCAGATAAGATGAAGTTAAGTGAAATGAACACCAAGATAGGGACACAAGTGGTTTTTCCTTTCTTGTTGTTGTTATTAATGTATTTATACGGTACTATGTGATTTCTGGTTACTTTATATGATCCTCCCAGAAGGTACAACCCCTGTTTTCACTGTATTTGATTCTGGTGCCCTGCATCTTGTATATACATTTCTATAATTTGGGGAGGGTAAGGGAAAACAGAAAATGTTTTAATAGGCATACAGGTTGACCCATTGTAAAAATGTGATATACAAGACACTACATTAAAAACTATCTTTGCATCTTTGGAGGCGAGTGGAGTTGTTGTGTAGGTGGAAGGGAAGGGAAGGTAGGGGAAAAACAAAGGAGGAGGCTACAATGCTTGACAGGAAATTTACTCATGACCTTGTTCATTTAACTGTAACCCCTCTGTACAGTATTTTTACAATAAAAGACTTACAAAAACTAATGTAACGTATGGTTGTGGGCCAGTATTAGGACTTGAACATATGGGCAGTCCACTTACTTTCACATTTCCAAGTGGGATCTATATCTGTCTTTAATTTTTTATTAATCTTTTTTCATGGAAAATCGAATAACACTGTCCTCTAATTTTTTTGCAGTATGTTTTCTATTGTGAAAATACTGTACATAGGGGTTACAATTACATGGGCAAGATAATGAGTACATTTCTTATCAAGCATTGTAGCCTCCTCCTTTGTTTCCCCTTCCCATCCTATTCTCTGCCCCTCCAATCCTCCTACCCTCCTACCCCTTCCCCCCCCCCCCCCCCCCCGCCTAACAAAGTTGTAAAGTTCATCTTCGACATAACGACTTGTACGTCTCATTGTTGCAATGGGTTCACCTGTATACCTATGTAAACGATTTGTTTTTCCCCTCCCCCTCCACAAATTATACCAACATCAAATACAGTGAAAGTGGGGATTATACCGTGGGGGAAGGACATAAAAAGCAATGAAGAAATAGTCTTATAAATGTGTTAGAGACAATAGCATGAAAGAAAAAAAAACCATTTGAATACATATCTTATGGTTCATTTCCCTAACAACAACTTATCTGACCTTTTCTGCTTGACTCAGACATGTACTAGTTATTGCAAATAAGGGAAACCATGGGACCTATGTATCTTTGTGCCTGGCTTAATTCCCTTAATATAATTTTTCCAAGTCTTTCCATTTCCTAAAAAATGGGGCAATGTCATTCTTTTTGATGGAGGCATAGAATTCCATTGTGTATATATACTACATTTTCTTGATGCATTCATCTACTGAGGGGCATCTGGGTTGGTTCCATATCTTAGCTGTGGTAAATAATGCTGCAATAATCATAGTTGTGCTGGTAGCTTTGGTGTGGTCTTGTTTGAATATTTGGATAAATGCCCCAAAATGGGATTGCTGGGTCATAGGGGAGCTCTATATGGATTCTTTTGAGGAACCTCCATATTACTTTCCAAAGTGGTTGAACAAGTTAACACTCCCACCAACAATGCAGTAAAGTTCCCTTCTGTCCACATCCCCTCCAGCATCTGTTGTTGTTACAGTTCTTGATTATAGCCATTCTAACTGGGGTGAGGTGGTATCTCAATGTCGTTTTGATATGCATTTCTTTTATGGCTAGAGAGGTTGAGCATTTCTTTATGTGTCTATTGGCCATCCTTCTTTCCCCTTTAGAGAAGTTTCTCTATAAGTCTTGTCCCACTTATTTATTTGGCAACTTTTTTTGAAAATTTGTGGTTGGGAGATTTAATTTTTTGAGTTACAGGTATATTTTAGATATGAGACCCTTGTCAGGCTAGTGAAGATCTTCTCCCAATCTGTGGGTTTTCTATTGATATTGCTATGTCCTTTGCCATGTAGAAGCTCTGCAATTTCATGCAATCCCATTTGTCCAACCTTGCTTTGATTCGATGGGTTTCTAGGTTTCTATTAAGAAATTTCGACCTGTCCCCAGGAGACCCAGAATTTCTCCTATTCCATCTTGTAAGGTCTTTGGTCCGTTTGGAGTTGATTCTGGTACAGGGTGATATATATGGATCTTGCTTAAGTTTTCTACAAGTAGTTAACCAAGTTTGCCAGCACCATTTACTGAAGACGCTGTCTTTCTTCGATTATATTTTTTTAGTTCCTTGATCGAAGATTAGATGGCTATAGGTCTGTAGGTTCATTTCTGGGTTTTCAATTCTATTCCATTGGTCCTGAGGTCTGTTCTTGTGCCAGTAAAAAGCTGTTTTGATTACCATGGCTTTATACTAGAGTTTGAAATTTGGTATTGATATTCTGCCAGCACTATTCTTTCTGTTGAGGAGCGTTTTTGCTATTAGAGATCTTTTATTGTTCCATATGAATTATTGCATTGCTTATTCTATTAACTTGAAGAATGATTGTGGAATATTGATAGGTTTTGCATTGAATTTGTAGATAGCCTTGGGAAGTATTGCCATTTTTATGATATTGATCTTTCCAATCCAGGAGTACGGGAGTTTTTGTCACTTTCTAAGTTCTGTTTTGATTTCCTTTTTCAAGTTTTTAAATTTTTCATCTTCGATGTCCTTCACTACTTTGGATAACTTAATTCCTGGGTGTTTTATTTTTTTCTGGGGCTATTAGGAATGGAGCTGCTTTCCTAATTTCAGCTACCCTTTTTTCTTTGTTGGAATGCATTGATTTTTGAGGGTTAATTTTATACCCTGCTACATTGCCAAAGTTTTGAATCAGCTTGAGTAATTTGGGAGTTAGGTCTATGGGATTATTGAAATAGAAGATCATGTCATCTACAAAGAGGGAGAGTTTTACTTCTTCTTTCCCTATTTGGATCCCTTTTATGTTTGCATATTGACTTATTGGTGTAGTTAGGCGTTCTAATACTAGATTGAAAAGAAGTGGAGAGAGTGGACATCCTTGTCTCGTTTCTGAGTTAAGAGGAAATGACTTAAGTTTTTCACCATTAAGTATAATGCTGGCTGTAGGTTTGTCATAGACAGCCTTTATTTTATTGAGGAATGTTCCATGGATTCCTAATTTTTCAATTATCTTCATCATAAAGGGTGTTGGATGTTGTTAAATGCTTTTGCTGCATTTATTGAGGTAACTATGTGGTTCTTATCCTTGCTCCTGTTGATGTGATGAATTATATTAATTGATTTGTGTATATTGAACCAGCATTGCATCCCTGAAATCAATCCTGTTTGATCATGGTGTATAATTTTTTGGAAGAATTGTTGAAGTTGATTAGCCAAAAGTTTGTAGAGAAGTTTTGCATCAATATTCCTCAAAGAAATGGGTCTATAGTTCTGTTTCTTTGATGAGCTCCTGCCTGGTTTTGATAGCTTCATAGAATGTGTTTGGTAGTGAACTTTCTCTTCCAATTTCATTGAAGAGTTGGAGCAGTATTGGTGTGAGCTCTGCTTTGACGGCCTTGTAGAATTCTGCTGTAAAAGCAACTGGTCCTGGGCTTTTCTTACATGGGAAGTCTCTTATAGCTGTTTCTATTTCAATGCTTGATATGGGCCTGTTAAGCTGGTTTAACACATCTTGGTTTAGTTTTGGAATGTCAATATTAGCAAGGAATGGTCCATTTCTGCCAAGTTCTCAAACATTAGCATAAAGTTTTGAGAAGTATTCCCTTATAATATTTTGAATCTTGGTTGTTTCTGTTGTGATGCTTGCATTCTCATCTCTGAGTTTATTTATTTAGGTGTGTTCCCTTCTTTTTCTGATAAGATTTGCTAAGGGTCTGTCAATTTTTTTTAATGTTTTCAAAGAACCAACTCTTAATTTTGTTGATTCTTTTTATGTTTTTTTTGGATTCTAATTCATTTAATTCTGATTTAATTTTAACTATTTCTTTCCATCTACTGGATAGGGGTTTCTCTTGCTGTTCTTTTTCAAGGAAGCTCAGATGTCTCATTAAATTGTTGGTTGCAGATCTCTCCAATTTGTCAATGTAGGAACTCAGAGGTATAAAACTGGCCTCTGAGTACTGCCTTTGCTGTGTCCCAAAGGAGCTGGTAAATTATGTGTTCATTTTTGTTGAATGGCATGAACATTTGAATTTCCTTTCTAATCTCTTCCATGATCCACTGGTCATTCAAGAGTGTGTTGTTCAGCCTCCAGGTGTTACAGGATTTTCTTTGGTGGCTTTTAGTGTTGAGTTCTAATTTAATTCCATTGTGTTCTGAGAAAATGCAAGGTATAGCTTCAATGTTTCTGAATTTGGACAAGTTTGCTTTGTGACCTAAAATGTGCTCTATTTTGGAAAATGTTCCATGTGCTGCTGAGAAAAACGTGTATTCTGACGCTGCGGGGTAAAATATTTGGTAGATGTCTGTTAAATCTGATTGATTTATGCAATTGCTTAGCTCTGCGGTTTCTCTGTTGAGTTTTTTCTAAGTTGATCTATCTAGTGGGGAAAGTGGTGTGTTAAAATCCCCAACAATTAATGTCTTTGGATCTATGTGGGATTTGAGGGAAAGTAGTGCTTCTTGCATAAATTTGGGTGCTCCGTTGTTTGATGAATGGATATTTAGAATTGTAATATCCTCCTGAAGAGAGATCACTTAATTAGTATGGAGCGACCTTCTTTATCTCTTCTCACTAATTTTAATTTGAAGTCCATTTTATTTGATATTAGAATTGCAACTCCTGCCTGTTTATGGGGGCCGTTTGGTTGGTAGATTTTGTTCCAGCCTTTCACATTGAAAATGTATTTGTTTTTATGGGCAAGATGTGACTCCTGAAGGCAGCAGATAGAAGGATCTTGCTTTTTAATCCAACTAGACAGTCTATGTCGCTTAATTGGAGAGTTAAGTCCGTTAATGTTGAGAGATAGTACTGAGAGGTATTTGGGAGTTCCTGACATTTTATCCACCTTCTTGGGGGCTGCAACAACTGTGTTCTTCCTATGATTGTTGGATTCTCAGTTTGGTTGCAGTTTCTTGTCCTTTATTGTGGTCTTGTTGGTTTTCTATGTGTAGGACATATTTAAGAATATTTTGTAGGATTCGTTTGGTGGAGGTATATTGTTTCAACTTTTCTTTGCTATGGAAGATTTTATTTGACCTGTGGTTATGCAGGAATGGTTAGCTGGGTACAGAATTCTTGGTTAATAGTTGTTTGTTTTTAGGGGTTGGCATACGTCATTCCAGGCTCTTCTTGCTTTCATTGTCTCCTCTGAGAAATCTGAAGTGTTTCTAATTGGTTTCCCTTTGTAGGTGATTGATCTTTTCTCCTTGACAGCTTTAAGGATCTTTTCCTTGGTCTGAATTGATCCAGTTTGGATTGTAATGTGACGGTGCATGTCCTTTTCTGGTCTGGTTTGTTTGGAGTTCTAAAAGCTTCTTGTATCTGAACAGACCTATCTTTTTGCATGTTTGGAAAGTTCACTGCTAGGATCCTGCTAAACAAATTTCCTAGACCATTAACTTCTGTCTCTAGGTGTTCCTCTACACCCATTATCCTCAGATTAGGCCTTCTGATGGTGTCTTCCAAGTGTTGAATAGATGTATCGTATTTCATGGAGTTGCCTTGTATGGTTGCTTGGTCTTTCTCTATAATATCTAGGCTGTATTCAATCCCCTAGATTCGATCTTCTTCATGGTCTAACCTGCTGTCAAGACTTTCTACTTTGTTTTTTTATTTCTTTTCTTCCTAGTTGGTCATCCTTGATAGCTTCAAATACTTTGTTTGAACTTTGTTTTAGATCTTGTATGAACTTTAATTCCTTAATTTGATGTTCAGTTTTTATTCTCAAATCACTAAGTTGATTGGTTATGGTTTTCTTGGACTCCCATTTCTTCTGTTGTGTTCCATTCAGCATTACCTTTGTGGTCTCTCTGATTTCTTTCAGTTTTCTGTTTATGGATTCCATGAATGTATTTGGTTATCCTTCTGTATTCTCATCTTGCTCTCTCAATTCCTCTATTACTCTGATTAGCTTCCTCACATTCACACAATTCCTGTAGTTCTCTTTGAGTGTTTTCAGCCTGCTCACACCATTCCTGACTTTCTCTACGACTGATCTCAACCTGTTTATGCCATTCCTTTATTTCTGTTTTACTTCTCAAGCTGCTCATGCAATTCCTGTATCAGTCTTTAAGTACCTTCCTCACGCTCATGATATTCCTGCATTGACCTTTGTTTTACCTTCTCTCTCTCCCTATCACTCTCATATGGAGTCCTTTGCAGGTTTTCAATATTTTCATTTACCATGTTTCCCAGTAGTGCTTGTAGAGCTTTTGGGAACTCTCCTCTGGATTATTCATTATCTGCTCTGTCCCCTGATTTTCATGAGTGGGAGTTGAGATACCTGAACTTGCCATTTTTCTTTTGTTTTTCCAGGTTGCTCTGCCCATTTAGGATGAAAGTAACACGTTTTGTGCTAGAAAACTATTTTAAGGCAAGCATCAACCAAAGTCTGTAGTTGCACAATCAAAAGTCTGCAGATACAATCTAGTTCAACAGATATATCTATTCAACATCAAGCAACTATGTATTAATGGGCTACAAACCGCAAAGAAGAATTTGGCAAACAGAAATTATTAGGCTTAGGGAGAGATGTGGGTAAAAATAGGAATATAGGGATGTGGAAAGGCAGAGGGAGAGTTAACTAAGTCCTAATCTCGAAGCGGGAAATAGGTTGGATATAATGATAGTAGAGAGAGAGAAAAAGGAATAAAGAGAAAGAAAAAAAGACAAGAAAAAAATAGAAAAACAAAAGTTATAAATAAAAAGTGCAACACTTTAAAATTATGCAAAATGAGAATGTAATATTCAGAGAAGAACATGAATAGAATAAGTGAAGGGGAGGTAGAGAAAGGAGATGTGAACAACTTAAAAATAAAAATGCTTAAAATATTATATAGGTATAAAAGATAGTCTTGTTATTAAGGAATTTAAGTCTAAGAGGTTTTAAATTGAGTAATAAATTTGTGGATTAATTGTGTTCACAATGGGGCTAAGGTCTAATAATCGATTCCGGGTATATCTGAGGATGAGCAGAACAGCAATTAAGTCAAGCAAAAAAAGAACGAAAGAGAAGAGAAGGTGAAAAGAATGAGAAAGAAAAAGGATCAAAAGGCCAGTAGAGCTAAACAAAATACAATTTGAAAAAAGAAAAAAATTATAAGAGGAAGAAAAATTTTAATCTTAAAAATTAAAAAAAAATTGGAAAAAATTTTTATAAAAGGTACAAAAAAAGAGTTCTTTGATTTTTTTGGGTGGATGGGAAGATCTTGTATCTCACTTGTGTCCATAACCAGTGTCTTGTTGGAGTCTCTGGTCTGCTTATGGTGTTTGATTTTCCTGTGGCTTGGATGGTTTCTCAAGTCAGTTTGTTTGAGCAGGCAGAAAAATGCTCTGCTTTATCCAGGATTTTGTGATCCTCCTCCCAAGCTAGTTCAATGGGAGGGAGATCTGCTTTGAGTACCACAAAAGAGGGAGATGGCCATTTCCTCTAGTTTTGAGATGCTGTGATGTGGCTAGGTTCTGGGTAGAGTTGAGGCCTTTCAGAAAACAACAGCTTTTCCCTGAGTATCTAGCTCCTGAGAAACTCACAGAGCCCAGCTTGGAGCCATTCTCAGAGTTTTTGTTTACTGAATTTCAATTGATTATCAAGGCTGCTTAAGGGAGGGGCATCCTCTGGCTCTGTTTACCCGGTGAAGAAAGCTACTCCTGGGGCTGGCGGCCTGACCTGGGTGACTTTTCCCTTGGTGTAGCTGAGCCTCGCAGGTCAGGTTAGGTTCACTTGACCTGCTAAATGACTCTTGTTTTCTTACAAGGCCTGTGTTTGTGCTAGCTGCTCAGCCAGGCTTTTGTCACTATCAAAAATGGAGATCTTCTGTAGTGGCGGGGGAGGGGTGGCCTTCCTTCTTTTGCTCCCTGAGAAGGAGTGAGGATGGCAGGCTTCTACTCATGCTATAGTCTTGGTTCCTGGGTCCTCTCTGGTCTGGGAACTGCATGATGAAGGTGTCTACTCCTTGTCAGTTCTTGCTGGTGTTGAGTAGAATCGGTTCGCCCGCCACATCTGGTGCCTTTGTACGGGACTCTCTGTGTTGCCGGTATGGTGGCAACAGCCACCGCTGCTGCTGCTGCTGCAACCGTGGCTGCAGGCAAGTGCTCAGATCTGTCTCTTTGCCTTGATTTTTCCTCTCTCGCCTAACTCTCTGTCCTGTGATGGCACACTTGGTGTGATTCTCTGGCTTAGGACTGTTCACTGGAACACTGAAACTGCTTCCTATGTGAGAACTTGTTTAATCTCCAGCTTCTCCTCAGCCATCTTCCAGGAACACCTCCCGTAATTTTTGTATAAAATAAATTTTGGAAATTTTACACTGAGTTAAGTGTTTTATGTTACATTCATCATTCTACTATCTTCAAGTTTTTAGTATTTAAGTGTTTTATGTTACATTCATCATTCTACTATCTTCAAGTTTTTAGTATTTCTTGGAAGTTAAAGACAGACTCTCTGCTGCATTTATTAGGAAATATTGTGCATGGTCCTGTTCTATAATCTTAGCTCCGAAGGAGGCTCAGATGAGGAGAATGTTGGCTTGAAGCAAAAGCAGAGAATTGAATGAAACTGCATCTCCAAAATTATGTATATTTATTAACATATAATTATATATAATATATTTAACATGTAATATTTTTGTGAGATATATACATATATACATATGATATATCTGCAGGAGATGGGCACACTGAAACAAAAGAAGGCACTGATTTAATTCTGCTGTCATTTTATTTGACACTTTTTTTAATAAAAAAATAGATGACCATGATTTCATTTAATATCCTGTCCAATATCATTTTGTTTATATCAGGCAGGCTGTACCTCATGTCACACATGAGTGCAAGAATAATAAGGGTTAGTGCATTACATAATGGCTCATTAGGACATAGGAAACATTCCTCAACTTAGTTGAGCCAATGTCCATTGTTTTTTGGCTGTGGGGCCTGAATTCTGGGCCTGGACACTGTCCCTCAGCTCTTCAGCTCAAGGCTAGTGCTCTACCTCTTGAGCCACAGCACCACTTCCAGCTTTTTTTGCTTATGTGATGCTGAGGAATCAAACCCAGGGTCTCATGAATGCAAGGCAAGCACTCTACCACTGAGCTACCTTCACAGCCCCCAATGTCCATGTTTTGTTCTATACTATGCCTCTGTTTGGGTATGCAGTTTACAGTTTCAAGATGATATTTTGTTCTTTTGGGTACAGATGAATGTAGAAATGCATGTGACCTCCAAGACAATTATCTGTATCAGGATAAAATTCATATATTCAAATGAAAAATTTGCCATCCCCATAGAGTGTGAATGAGACTCCCAAGAACCAGATGTCTACTTTGCAGCCATTATAATTTTCATGCAGGAATATTTTATAGGGACAAAATTAAGGTACCATGTATGTCCTTCAGCAACTTAACCTAGGGAAATCATTACGCTCATGACAAAGTCATTGACCTTCACATTGCCTTTGTCATCCAACACGATGTTATTGGGTTTAATGTCTCAATGTTCATTTCTATATTCGTTAAAGTAATGCACAGTCCTCACAATCTGTCTAAACAATCTTCTGACTTCATTCTTGAATAGGTGGTATGATTTTCACATTTCTCGCAGGAGGTCTCTGGATGGCCAGTTCCACTGCCAGGTATTGGTGCTCTTCCTTCTCCCTCACCTGGAATGACCTGATCATGTGTGGGTGATGTGAAAATCATAATAATATCCATCTCATTTCAAAGATTTTGTCAGTTCTGGGCTTGAAATTTGGGCCTGGGCACTGTCGCTGAGCTCTTCAGTTAAAGGCTAGTGCTCTACCACTTGAGACAAAGCATCACTTCTGGCTTTTTCTGTTCATGTGGTGCTGAGAAATTGAACTCAGGGCCTCATGCATGAAAGGCAACATCTAACACTGAGCTACCTTTGCAGCCTGTCCATCTCATTTTTGATCTGACAATTGTTGAACTCTCCCTTCAGGATTATTTTCACTACCATCTTAGTGTCTATGAGGTGGTGCTAGGCCAACTTTACATATCCATAGTTACCATAGTCAATGATCTCCTCCTTCACACTGTATTGTTCAGGGAAAATCTCCTCCTGCATAGCCAATGATCTCCTTCATACTGTCTTGTTCAGTGAAAATCTCCTTCTCTGAAGATCTGGAGGATAATTCACTGTGTTCTCCCATCTTTTTGCTAGGATGGCAAGGAGTAAATCTACCTAAACTTAGCTAAGAAAATAAAAAAAAACAGAGCAATAACGAAAAGAAAATACCCAAACCCCAACAAAACTTAGCCCCCCTCCAAAAAAAAAACCACTCAAAATTGTCAACATAGGACTGAATCTAGTAGGTTAAGAGGAACACCCAGCACTGTAATGGACCTTAGAGACCACTCAGAATGGCTGGAATGGACCAATCACAGCTTGGCATGAACCGACTGGAGGACTGTTGACAAGATTTCCACATGGATGCGAGGTGCACAGAGTGATGCCACTGCTGCTGCCATGGTAGTGTTGCAGGAACTTCAAGTCCATCAGAAAGTGCGTTCTGTTCTTGGTGGCTTCCAGGTCCTAGTGTTTGCTACCAAAGATTTTGTCCTTGAGTACTATCCATGTCCTCATGTCTGCTTCTGCTAGAACCCTGGCCATGTGCAAGAGACAAATATACACCAACCAGTGGCTTCCATTCACCATTTGTGCACGTCTTGGAATTTGCTCCAACAATCTAAAAACAAAGTGGATTCTCATATATTTCTAGGTGCAGGAGGCACATGACAAAGAGTCCAATTGGAAATTTTCCCTAGAGTGGATCCATATTTTTTTAACTTGACAAGAACGAGAAAACTCAAAGAAGTAGTTAAGGCACAGCAGGTGTCCCTATTTGTTGAATTATAACTCCTTTGAACAACTGCTTAACATAAGCTTAAAGTCTTTATTAGTTATGGAGTTTATTTATTGTTGGCACCATACAATAGATCATTTCTGGTCTTTAAAAAGTTATAATATCCATATGCACTTTGGTGTTTTCTAAATGGAATCCAAGATGAGTCCCATAGCTCTTGAGTAGAACTAAAACAATATCACACTCAACAATTGCATGTGGTTGAAAGAAGGCAGGGAATATCAGCCTACTGTATAGTGACTATTGCCAGGATGAATCCCCTGTAGAAATACTTATTTTCCTTTTCAATGTTTACTAATAAAACACATCCATGTATTAATGGCAATACATTACTACTTTAATACAAATTAGGCATGTTCTCTATTCAACTCAGTGAATTTTGACAATTTAATTATGTAATGCTATCTCCTTATAAAGTCAATAAGTTGGCACTTTTGTCATTTCCATTAAAATGCGAAGAAATTAAGACCAACAAAGTTTTATACTTATGTGGGTCATGAAAGTGGCTGTTCCATCACTTGGAATTTAAATCCAGTAGGATACTTCATGGCAACCATAATCTGAAAAGCTGCTCTAACTTTTGGCTTTTAAAGACCTCATCAATTTATTCAAGATATTCAATGATTTTTTTCTTTAAATCTAGAATGACTATTGTCAAAAGAATAGTGGTATCACTTCAGAATCATCTGATACAGTAGCAAAATGCCTTGTGCCATACATCTCCATGAAGTGGGTTATTAACATCTATAGGTTTGAGAGAATAGAGAGAATCATCATTTCTCATGATAGTTTCTTATCAAAGAGTTTATATCAGAATCCTTGAAATCTAAGACAGTGTGTTGATATGTTCAAAGTGAAGAACAAGTGCTGCAGTAGGGAAAATATGTAGTAGAACCCCTGCCCAGAAAATTGGACTCTCCTAGTGCCAAATTCATCAGTCTTCCTTTAGAGAAAGAGGTATAGCTGTGTATTTGAATTCCATTGTGATTCTATAGCAAAATTCCTTAAGACCAGGTCCCAATAGCTTAGAGCAAGTGATTTGTACTCAACAGAAATTCCGAAGGCCAAGATCTAGAACTTATAAAATTCAATGTACTGAGAGGTCAACTTCACCAGAGCTTTAATGTGCTCTCTTGTTGCATACTCACATGGTGGAAAGGCTAGAAACTTTCTAAAAGAAAAAAATACAGCTGACAGACTTCTTCCCACCATCCAGATGAAGTTTAATTTGTTTCAGATCTCTATTATTTCTTCTGTCATGTCCATCCTCCTCTTGATTTTTAGCTGACTGGCCTTGAACACTTGAAACGCCAAAGAATGGATGTTTGGATTCCAAGTATATATCACCAAAATCATCTGCTGCTACTTCTTTTTTGGAAGTAAACCACTTACTTGTCCCTAACCATGTGCTTTATTGTCCTTTTTGTATAATTTTTTTAAAAAAAATTCTGGTCTGTTACGCATTTTGCAGCTGATTAACAAGGACCCTTCACAGATAATAGGCAAATACTCTACCACTAAGTTACAAATTGCCGGCATAGACTTTTTATTTTTTATTTTTAAATAAGTTTTTTATTGTTAAAATAATGTACAGAGGGATTACAGTGCCATGAGCAAGGTAATGAGTACATTTCTTTTGCCTCCTCCTTTGTTTTATCCCTACCATCCCTTCCCTCCCATCTCCACAACTACGCTCCCCCACCACCACCTAAATTGTAAAGTTTGTTTGAGATGTACAAGATTATTTTATTTCTTTATTGTTTGACTTCATATTAAACTAACATACTGAAAACTTGTAAATATGTAAACCTGTAAACATTGTTGTATTTTTATGTAGACTACCATGCCATCTTGCTTACAAATTACAGTATTTTCCTTCCATTGCAATCTCTTTCTCCTCCTTCTCCTCCTCCCCCTCCTCCTCCTCCTCGTCCTTCCTCTTCCTCTTCCTCTTCCTCTTCCTCTTCCTCTTCTTCTTCCTCTTCTTCTTCTTCTTCTTCTTCTTCTTCTTCTTCTTCTTCTTCTTCTTCTTCTTCTTCTTCTTCTTCTTCTTCTTCTTCTTCTTCTTCTTCTTCTTCTTCTTCTTCTTCTTCTTCTTCTTCTTCTTCTCCTTCTCCTTTCTCTTTTTCAGTTAAAATATCAAATGTGTTGTCAAATTCCATCATTGATAACAAATTTCTCTGTTAATTGCATCAGAAATACCTCAGCTATTTTCTAAAGAATATCGTAGTTGCTTGATAGATATTCTACATAAGCTAAAGCTATTTTCCTTGTTTCAGAGTTTTCAGTAATATTAAAAATATTATTAAATGCTTCTGTGTCGGCATCTATTGAGATTATATGAGATTTCTTCTTTACTCAGTGTGATAAATTGCATTAGATTTTCTAAATTGTAACTATGTAAGTGGGGTTGCAGCTTGGTGGTAGAATAACTTGATTACCATGTGTGAAGCCTGTGTTAAATCTTCAGGAAAACACACACACAGGAAAAAATGGAAAAAAATTAAATGTAAACTCCATTTTACTTCTCAAACATATTCTCTTTTGTTTAGGATTTTTTGCCTTTCTCTTCATAAGTAAAATTACTATAAATACATACTAATTTTGTCATGCAGCTTATGAAGTTAATTAGGAAGTGTTTCTTCCTTTTTAAAAATTTCTGGAGCAGTCAAATAGATACATTGTGTGAGATGGCATATACCAATTATTCCAAGTAAGCATGGCCTATCCCCACAAAAGAAAGAAAGGAAGGATGGAAGGAAAAAAGAAAGGAAGAAAGAAAGAAAGAAAGAAAAAAGAAAGAGAGAAAGAAGGAGAGAAAGAACTAGAAAGAAAGAAAGGAAGGAAGGAAGGAAGAAAGAAAGAAAGAAAGAAAGAAAGAAAGAAAGAAAGAAAGAAAGAAAGAAAGAAAGAAAGAAAGAAAGAAAGAAAGAAAGAAAGAAAGTAAGAAAGAAATAAAGACTGCTAACCAAACGAACTGAAAAACACCATTTAAGTAAAAAGGCTTGGGGCATTACTCAAGTAGTAAAGGACTTGTATACAATGGGCAATTTTCCAGGTTTGACACCTAACAATAGGGAAAAAAAGAAATTATTTTCCTTGACAAAATTTCCCAGGAAATATTTGGTCAGAATTGTTTTTTCCCCTTTTATTTTTTATTTCTTTTATTTCAGAGACATAGTTTTTCTATATTCTATATAACAACTTTCAATCCTCGCAGTTTAGCTCCTAAGAGTTGAGATTACAAGCATATATTTTCACACCTGAACTTGTTGGCATTTTTTAACAATAAATTGTGTTAGATACGTATAGTATACAGAAAAGTTTAAATGTTGTAAACTGTTTGTATGTCCCCTCATTTCCCTGTTAATGGAATGTAAAAGTACTATATGTTTGTAAAATAAAAAAAGCAACATTGGTCTATTGCTATTAATTTAATTGCAACCCTTTACTTTATTTTGCCAATTTTTGTACTACTTTCCTTTCCTTTTCTAGTATATACTACTGTTGCTTTTCCCTCTGCCTTTCTCCTTTTTTCATGTTATCTACTGAGCTGTTCCATCAATGAGGAAAATTAAAAGTAGGTTAAAAATCACCATTTGCCAGGCACCAGTAACTCATGATTGTAATCGAAGGTATTCAGGAAGCTGAGATCTGAGGATCACAGTCCAAAGCCAGCCTGGTCAAGAAAGTGGGAAACTCGTTAAAAAAACCGAAGAGCTGGAATGTGGCTTATTGGTAATGTGCTTGCCTAGAATGCATGAAGGCCTGAGTTTGATTCCTCAGTGCCAATTAAACAGAAAAAGCTGGAATTAGCGGTATGGCTTAAGTGGTAGAGTGATCACTAGCTTTGAGCAAAAGACCCTCAGGGACAGTGTCCAAGCTCTGAGCTGAAGCCCCAGGGCTTGCAAAACAAACAAAGATGTAGTTTCCCCATTGTTTTCAATGTAGTGTTCCAAGTCAATGGTGCACATTATCCTTACAGCAAAACCAATACAACACCACAATTTACAGTGCTCAGCATTCTCATGTGGTCATTAGCTACCATACTGTACACAGATTTACAGAGTTAAGGAAGAAATATAAAGAAAGTCACTAGGAAAACCTATCTTGAGACTATACAAGAATAATATAGGTTCTAGACTATGCTTTGACTAGATGTGTGGCTTAAAGAATTTGAAAAAATATTAGATTTTGACCTTTCTACCTGTAAAACTGGGGCAACCATACCTGTCCAATACTAGGATTGAATTATAGAAAGGATTGTTCCGAAAGTATAAGCCTTGCTAACTTTGGCTCCCACTGAACATGATTATAGAGTTCACAATCAATAATGCCTGGACTCAAAGAGAGAATTCACAAATGCTATTGTGTCAAACTAAGAAGTTTCTGCATGTCAAAGGATATCATTAGCAAACTAAAGAAAGCCTATGGAAGGACAGATCTTTGCCAGGTCTACTTCAGAATATACAAAGAGCTCAATGAATTATACTAGCAAAGAATTAAAAACCCAATTAAAAAATGGGCAAACAAGCCAAGTAGAAACTACTCGAAGGAAATACAATTGGCCAGTAGTCACATAAAAATGTTCAACATCTCTGGCTATAAAGTAAATGCAAACCAAAACACTTGAGATGAGCTGGGAAGGTGACTCTCTGGTAGAGTGCTGGCCTTGCAATCATGAGGCCCTGGGTTTGATTCTCAGCACCACATACACAGAAAAAGCTGGAAGTTGTTCTGTAGCTCAAGTGGTAGTGTTCTATCCTGGAGCTGAAGAGTTGAACTTCAGTACCTAGGCTTAGAGTTCAGGTCCCATGACCAAACAAAAACAACAACAACAACAACAATACACAGCCACATGATTTGCTGCTCTTTTTCCATCTCACTTTAGGGTGATCAAAAACCATTGTTGGTGGGAATGTAAACTTTTTCAACTACACTGAAAAAAAAAAAAAACACAAAACAACTAGATCTACCTTGTGGTCCAGTACTACCTTTCTTGAACATTTATGCAAAAGACTAAATATCAGGATAAAGTAAGGCCACCTACACACCTATGTTCATTGTCAAGGTATAGATATAGCACAAATGCCTTCAATAGATGAATGGATCAAGAAATATGGTATTTTGGATTTATTTATTTATTTTTAATTTAATTTAATTTATTTTTAATTTTTTTATTGTGAAAATACTGCACAGAGGGGTTACAATTCCATGGGCAAATAATGAGTACATTTCTTATCAAGCATTGTAGCCTCCTCCTTTGTTTTCCCTTCCCATCCCTTCCCATCCTCTCCCCGCCCTCCCACCCAATCCTCCCCGCTACTGCCACCCCCCACCACAAGTTGTAAAGTTCATTTTTTGATATAATGACTTGTACATCTCATTGTTGCAATGGGTCCAACTGTATCCCTATTTAAACGATTTGTTTTTCCCTTCCCCCTCCACAAATTATACCGACATCAAATAAAGTGAAAGCAGGTGTTATACTGTGGGGGAGGGACAGACAAAGCAACAAATAAATAATCTTATAAATGTGTTAGAAACAATCAATTGAAAGAAAAATACATTTGAACACATACCTTAGTGTTGGTGGGAGTGTAAATTTGTTCAACCACTTTGGAAAGTAGTATGGAGGTTCCTCAAAATACTCCACATTGAGCTCCCCTATGACCCAGCAATCACACTTTGGGGCATTTACCCAAATGTTTACAAACAAGGCCGCACTAAAGCTACAGCATGACTATGTTTATTGCAGCACTATTTACTATAGCTAAGATATGGAACCAAACCAGATGCCCCTCCGTAGATGAATGGATCAAGAAAATGTGGAATATATACACAATGGAATCCTATGCTTCCATCAGAAAGAATGACATTGCCCCATTTGTTAGGAAATAGAAAGGCTTGGAAAAAATTATATTAAGTGAAGTAGCCAGGCCCAAAGAAACATAGGTCCCATGGTTTCCCTTATTTGCAATATCTAGTATATGTCTGAGTCAAGCAGAAAAGGTCAGATAAGGTGATGTTAGGGAAATGAACACAGAGTAATTTTTCTCATCCATTAGAATATTGCATCATTTTTAAAGAAATAGGTGGACCTGGAAAAAATTTTGTGAAGTCAGGATATATCTTTTCTCTCATATGTGGAAGCTCAGTCTATATGTAAACATATAGAGTGTTGTATGCACATATACATATACATATATATATATATGCATATATATATATATATATATTTCATGAAGTACAGTATATGTTGGAAAGAATTTAAATGGTGTAATCCTTTAGAAAATCTAACAGTACAATAAAACGTATATGAGGAAACTGACACTTGAAAAGCAGAAGGAGATAATGAAATCACAATTTTCAACTCATACTCAATGAAACTAGAAAAATTGAGAGGAAGGAGTTGAGTTTCAGGGATGGGGGAGTTGATGAAAAAATGTCACTGATTAGTATTCATTGTACTTACAATTAAAAATGTAATTAAAATAATTATACCTGAGCCTACCACCTATGATTTCCGTATTCACACTTCTGAGTAGCCATCCCCTTCTAAACAACCATGAACCAACTCATCTTACTTAGAAAGATGAGTTACTTTGTAGGCAGATCAAATAAATGGTCTCCACATATGCCAAGCCATCAATATAAGGCCAGAAACCATGAAAATATTATAAGAAGTGGCAGAGGAAACACCATGGCTCCTAGAACACAGCTCCAAAGTTTCTAACTAAAGATACAGAATCACAAGAAATCAAAGAAAAACTGGATAAACGGGATTGCATGAAACTTACAAGTTTCTGTCTGGCAAAGAACATAAGCTAAGTACAAAACCCACAGAATGGGTAAAGAATTTTATGAGCTATTCATCAGACAAGGACCTAATAGGAAAAATATAAATAGAGCACAAAAGATTACCCCCAATAAACTCTCAAGTAACATCCCAATTGATAAATGAGGTAGTGCCCTAAAGACAGACTTCTCAGAGTAAGTACGAATGGCCAATCGACACATAAAGAAATGTTCAACATCTCTGAACATAAAGGAAATATAAACCATTCAACACTGTAATTCCACTTCACTGCAGTAAGGAAGGCTAATAAAAACATGTAAAAGTGATTAGTAAATAATGCTGTCATGGGTGTGGCCAAAAGGGAACTCTATCACTGCTGGTGAGAATGTAAATTGTTCAATCATTCTGGAGACTGAGATGTGAGTATTGTGGTTTGAAGTCAACTTTTGCAGAAAAGTCCATGTGTTTTTCATCTCCAATTGGCCACTAAAAAGACACAAGTAGAGCTGTGGTGCAAATGAGTAAAGTGTTAGCTTTCATTTCAAAATCTCAGGGACATTAACTACATCCTGCGTTGAAGCTCCAGTATTAGCTCTGTGTGTGTGTGTGTGTGTGTGTGTGTGTGTGTGTGTGTGTGTGTGTGTGTGTGTGTGTGTGTGTGATGTGCGTGCGTGCGTGCGCTAGTGATTTTTTGACTGCATCAAATGTTTTGGTGTTTTTAAATTATTAAGAAACAAGGTTTAAATGTCCTGTGGTTTTTTTTGAGTGTTTCTGTGTTTGTATGTAAGTGTCTATCTGGGGTAGTTGTGGGCTTGGGTGTGCACATCTGTATGTGCACTTACTTTTTATTATGCTTGTTCTCCACCTGTTTTAACACAATTGTCAGGCTTGAAAGGTGGACAATACTGTTTAATATTATGACAGTTTTCCAAGCATTTTTTTCAACAAATGATTATTTGAATTCTTTGCTGAAGGACTGAGAGGGAGGAGAAAGAGAAGGGGAGAAAAATTGGAGTTCTAAATCTAAGACTGAAACAGCCCATATTCCAGAACAATGCTGCAGAACTAGGTATAAGCTAGATCCAGTGTTGTGCCATCGGTCATCCAGCTGTAAGAAAGCCCACATTTGGCCACAGGTGTGTATTGTAGGAAAAAAGAAATTTCAGTAAAAACATTCAAATAATCTGTAACACTTACACAAGTTCTGGACATCACTTCCTCTTGGGCTGCTGCTGTGCAGGCCCAATATTTGATCTGAAGCGAAACTTGGAAATACAATAGTTAAAACCCAAAGTCAATTAAACTCTAAAAGGCCTGTGTAACTCCTTAGTCCTCATACCTGATACTGTGACTTAGTTGGAAAGGCAGAGGGCAGATTTCCAGCTATTGCAGACTTCTTCCTTAATGAACAATGAGCTACCACCTTCAGTCATGTGGTTCCAGCAAAGAATTGGCTCAGGACTGTGAACCTGAGTATAGAAGTTTGAATCTCCATAGTGTGAATGAAAATTTGACCTCCTACTAAGATAGTAGTTTTGGGGACCATGGGTAGCTCTGGGCAAGCCTGTCCTTTGTGCACATTTGTTTTAGATACAGGGATACATAACTAACTAGTAGCAGTGATCACCCCAGGGTAGAGCAAAAGTGAAATAGTAGAGGGAAAGAGAATAAATTCATGCCATCTTCCATTTTATATTGCTTGAATTAACATGTTCTTCATGTATTTTAGTAATTCATGAATAAAAATTACATGAGAATTTTAAATTGCCTCTTTGCTTCTGACAAAAATTAAAAATGAATTTAAATAGAAAGGCAGTATGGTAAGAGCAGGGAAGAGGAATGGAGCAATGATCATGGGCATCTCCTGAGTTCCAATCTGGAGGCTTTATTTACCAACATTGTGGAATAAAATGAAACTATGTAACAAGACAGGCCTGCATACTTTTTTTCAGCAACAAGGCAGCCCTGTCTGCTTTCCTTAGCAACATGACAGCCCTGCCTGTCTTTCCTAATTTATGCTAGTGCCAAAGGGCTCAGTAGAACATGACTAAAGGAGGAAGTTAGAGCTGTCTTTGTATGATGAAAAAGAACAATCCATGGATATGTCTAGAAACCGAGAAAGCCTCTGGAGCCTTGAACTGTTAGGCCTTTCAGGCACCGGTATTCCACAGAAACTAAACATTCAGAGAGAAAGCCAAGATGTGCTCTGAGTTATGTAGATTGCCATACTCAAAGAAAGACCTCCCAATGAATCAATCCTCCCTGCCTACACAGCCCTTCAGAGTGAGGCTCATGGAATAAAAGAAACACTAAACTTTTCTACCTGCCAGAAACCAGCCCAAACCCTGAGGGTACCAGGACAGCAGGGAGGGAGGGCTCAGCCCTGTTGCAAACCAAGGATGAAGCTCAGAGGACCACATTTATTCTCATAATGTACTCAGACCTCCTAAAGCTCCACAAGCTTCCAGGAGGTGTCTGCAGCCCTTCAAATTGATCAAGCTGTGATGCCCAGCTCTAAAGCCCTAACTTTACACACAGTATTAGCCTTATTTATTGACATACAAGCCAAGTAGGGCTCTCTGATAAATTTCCTAAAACCACTGGGCTCCATGCCAGCATCCAGTCATTTGTCTCCTGGTGACAATGCCTCTTGATCATTCAAGACAGGAGCAGCCATGACCTCAACTCCACCTGCCATGGGCAGTTCAGCAAAACTTACTCTTTTGCTACTCAGCGATTGGTTTAATTTTGTGATAACTTCATCAACACTGTCTCCTAATATCATTGCCTCCAAGGGGTGAACTGCTCCACCCAACCAAACAGTCAAACAATCTGGAGGTGTTCTCTTTGAGCAGGACAGACCAGCCTTTCCATGAGCCCATTTCCAGGGGCTCCCCTTCCCCCAGATGCCTTGAAAGGGGCATCTGCTCTCTCCAGCAGCAGGCCTGCCACTCTTCCCAGACCCACACTAACCAAAACAGCCTCTTGCCAGCTGGACATTTCATGTCCAAGTTGAAACAGCTGCTGTCTCCAAGTTCTATGGTTGAGGAGATGCTAGGCAGGTTCTTGTGCCAGTAGGTTGGGGACTCTGCAAAGCCATCCAGCAAGGTTTCACCTACCAGCCTGCCCAGTGTGCAGCTGACCAACCCTGGTGTCTGCTTGGGCTCTGGCTTCCCTGGATCTGCAGTGTTAGGGAACCTTCAGATTCCCTCTGCCAGAGAAAGCATTTAATTGCTGACAAACAACACCAAATGATCCTGGTCCATCTACTGCAGTCTTTAGCAGTTTCCTCCCAACAGCATGGGACTCTCTGGTACAACCAGTTTCAGAGGGCTATTTCTGGGTAGCAAGTAAATCTAGCTTTTCTTTTGGAAGCCAGCAGACTACTAATATAGGCTCATCATCTCCCCCCTGCCAACCTGGAAAAATTCTGCCCTTCCCAACTCCATTGCCCACCCTGTGTTTAGGGTCCTCCTAAGCTCAGCTTCTCCTACTGGACCTGGCAATTTATTCTGAAAAGTCCCCAGAGAAAACTGTGGCATCTGTTGTGCCCCAGAAGCCAGGCTACAGTGAGGCTTCTGCAGCCGTAAGCTTTGCTCCAAGCATAGCCACCAACAGGGGGACACCCCCAAGCTCCACTGCAGACCTCCAATGGGTAAAAAAAAGAGGCTGTGCTTGTGCCGCCCACAGTCATCTTTCATCAGACCTGGAACAGTGGATCTGTTAAGGCCACCCCAGTAGGTTCAGGGACTCTGACATCAAGACAGAGGCAGGCAGGTGCTCCCATGCAGGCTGACTTTGGAGCAGCCCCTCGTCCAGGTGCAGGCCTGGTGGCCATTGAAGCAGAACATGACATTGCAAAAGATAACAGCATACACTACAACATAAGCAATGGCCCTGTGCTCAGAAACCTGAGAGAGTCAGGAAATCAGAAGGGGGGGGTGGCTAGCTCTGCTTACTCTAACTCAGATGGAGTAGCTACGATCAATCTAAACTTCCTACCATAAATAATCACAAAACTGGGAGCTATGTGAAAATAAACATATATTTATAAATGTATGTATGTTATAAATACGTAGGCATATATGTATATTCCATATACAATGTAAATATGTAATGTATGTATAATGTATAATGTTTATATGTGTAATATAAACATTTATATTAATATTTATAATGTTTATATCTTTAATATAAACAGAGGAAAAAAGAAATACAGAATAATTGAAGGAATAATAACCAATACCTTCCCAATATTCATTGAAAGCATGAACCATTCTATGCAGGAATCTACCTGCTCAAAAAGTCAATTAACATAATTATACAGTTCCACACTAAGACACATTCTAATTAAACAAAGACAGAAAACCTCCCAAAGAGCAGAGACACAACTTATCACACACAAGTGATCTTCAATGATATTATGACAAATTTCTCATCAGAAACTAGATTAACTAGTAGACAGCAAGGATAGCAAATTTAAAGTGCTAAAAGGACATATCTAAAACCTACCTTTCTAACAAGTACACTTCCTCCAAATGTAAGAGATAAGCTAAGTACCTACCAATGGCCCAGGCCTATAATCCTAACTACTCAGGAAGGTGAATTGTGAGGATGGTGGCTCAAAGCCAGCCTGGAACTTGTCCCTTTAAAGGAAGTTGTAGGACACAGCTGACATTGACAAGGAGGGAGGCCTTTGTGCAGTGCCATTGCTGGAAAAAGATATAGGATAAGGTGGTCATCAAGAATGGAGGCTATTAGCTAGTGTCTCCAGAGAAGCAATTTAGAAGAAGTAAGATGCAGTAGTTCTCTAGAAAATCAGAGCATTTTGACCACTGTCCTAGTGGTTTCAGAAATGCCATGCTAATGACCAGAGCAACCTCAAGCCCACCTGGAGTCCTTTGAGGCTTGAGTTAGTGTCAAGGCTGGCAGGCTATGATTGGTCCACTTTTTCTCTGACCTCAGACTCTGATTGGTCCATTTCCTCCATGATATCACTATGCCTGGTTCTGATTTCTCCTTTGGGTGATGTCATGCAGGATATATAGGAAGCCACTGTGTTCCAACCTATGCCAGTTAGTAGAGTTGGGAGTTCTTGCTTGTTGACACGCTTGACTGAATCAAAGCTAAATGAATTTTTTGGTTACAGGGTCTGGTTGTCGTTTGGATTTTGGTATTTCTTTTTACATTTTCTGGCTTTTACATTATTTTATTTAGTTTATTTTAGGAAGATTTGCTACCTGCCATCAAAGCAGAATGATGAAAGAACACAAAGTATCATCCTCAAGCTCCTTGAAGGAGGAGATCATCAACCAATACCAGATAAAAGAGCTCATGACAAAGGCCCCTATGGACAAGTGAAACTGGCCCATCCCCACCTCACCGACAAGGATGTGGCATTTAAAATACTCTGGAAGTTAGAGTCCTCATCATCTGCTAAAGAATGAGGTGGACATTTTTAAGAAGGTATGGCAAAAACACATCATCAGGTTGTACCAGGTTATGGAGAAGGAAGGGTATGTGTATTTCATCATGGAACTGGCCACTAGGTGATACCTCCTGGAGTGGATCTTAAAATCCTGCCACCTATATGAGGATGAAGCCAGGAGGCTCGTAACACAAAATTTAAGTGCTGTTCACACCAAAATAGAATCACACACCGAGACCTTAAGACTAACAACATCCTTTTGGACACCAAAGGCAATATCAAGGTCAGTGGATTTGTTGTAAGCATCTGGTTCACCCCTGGGCAGTTGTTAATGAATGTATGTGCAGCTGTGCTATTCCATTCCCCTGAAATGTTCCTGGAAGAAAGAAATGATGGCCGGTTACAGGTGGCTCAGGCCTGTAATCCTAGCTATTCAGGAGACTGAATCTGAGGATCACGGTTCAAAGCCAGCCCAGGCTGGCTCTACCCTCTGAACAGACTCATAATGATACCAAAGACTAATTTGAGGAGGAGATAGAAGAGGATAAAGGTGGCTAGCAAAATAGCTACCACTCTTCTCAGAACAAGCTGCTGATTGTGGGCCCAGGAACAGAGCAGTTCCAGACAAAGGGGAGGAGAGCCCTAGAGATATAAAAGATAACCTAACTTGAATACCAGAAGGCTGTTATTGGGAGAGATTTCTAGGGTGTCTACTAAAAAAAAAGAGTTGTAAGTGATATCCACAAATGGAGATCAAAATACTGTTTTCCCAGGAATGCCCTCAGTCCAGCCCAGAAGACAGGTGCAACAACTGCCTTAGGTTGCCTCAAGAGGGATTCCAGCCAAGGGGCACCTAGTACTGCATTGATAAACTGACATTGTAGTTAATAAAGCATGAAATTTTTGTGCATTGTATCAGTTCCTTGCACATGCAAAACTGCTTTAATTACAATTGAACTACACCTTTTTCTTTAAAATGTAGTTTGATTTATTTTATTCTATGTTATTCTTTAACATGCAGTCTCATTATGTAGCCAAGACTGATCTTAATTTCAAAATTCTACTGCCTAGTCTCCCAAGTGTTTGGATTACTGGTGTGTACCACCATGTCATACATCATACTATTATCTGCACCTTTCCTTATGTTTTAATACTTTATTTTATCCCTTGGCAGTACTGGGGTTTTGATTCAGAAGCTGGTACTTGGCAAGCAAGTGCTTTACCCCTTGAACCCTGCCCATAGTCTTTACTCTTCATTTTACTTGAGATGAGCTCTTATTGTATTATTTTGCTTCGGTCATTATCAGACTGTGATTGTAATGTATTTTTCTGCTGGGAAGCTGACATCTACCTTAGATAGTTCAAACCCGTTGGTCTTTTTATATTTTTTGTAAATATAATTTTTCTTATTATAAAGATGGTACACAGAATGGTTACAATTTTATGTCATTTTAAAATTCAAAGTGTTATTTTAAAAGAGTTACCATGCATATAATAACTAAAATTTATCTCTAGGAAAAAAATTATTACCAGAATAAATATTTTTGGAGGCTAGATCAGGGGCATTTGGTATTGTTCTAACTTCAGCTCTAGACAATGCTACATACTTCCAGGACTGCATGGCCCAAATAAAACCAAGTTTAAGTTAAAAAATGATCCTTTAGGGCACAGCTGTAGAAGATTTGAAATATTTTTGTACATTTTATTGAGCATTTGTACATTTTTGTGTTGATGAAAAGTGATATAGCAATTATGGTAGAATTTGACACATTCTTCTAACATAGGATAGCATTGCCACTTGACCCAGCAATTCCATTACTCATTGCATACCCAGAAGAAATGAAAACAAAAACTAATAGCTCATATGCTAATGATAACTTCAGCAATGTTCACAATAGGAGTTGGAAACACCTGGAGTGTCTATCAGATGAATAGGTTTATAAAATATAAGGTATGCATAAAATATGACTCATCCAAAAAAGGCTGCATTTAATATATGTCTGTCATGGATGGACACAAAAATAATCTATTTATGTGAAATAAATTGACTAAACTATTTCATAAGAGAAAATGGAAGGTTAAAATTTTCTGGGGCAGGTCATTTGGGGTGATTATTACTCAATGATTGTGTGGATTCCATCAGTATTGAAAAGAATGTTCACAAACAGAGGTAATGGTTACAAAGTAGTATGGATATAATTAATGTAACTGAATTTTATACCTGCCGAGCAAGCATGAGGCTCTGCTTTCAACCCCCTGCATACGAAAAAAAAAAAAACAACCCTAAATCTTCCTTCTGTTACCTATCTTGAGTGCTAGGTGCTCTTCTATTGTTATGATTGTATTCCTCAGAGGATCTCTGGTGGATCTCTGATGTTTCTTCATGCTTTTACACATAATCCATCATTTCAATATTGATGTTGAGTTTTAAAGGATAATTTGTGTATTAAAATGAGGGCAATGCATGCAGTTATGACTCAAGACGCTAAAGTAGGAATATCCCTGCATAGAGAGGTCATTTCTAAATCCCCATACTATATGCTGAAAATGGAGGGCAATTGTGTGTTAACAATTACAAGTGAGAGATCTGAGTGAGAGACCACAGTAGATTTTGGTCATTTCAGTTTGTATTTAATATTTACATGAATTTATAAAATTTTCTTTTTCCCCTTACTCTCACTATGTCATTTTGAAACTTTGTAGTTTGTTTTGGCTTGCTGCATGTAAAAGAAACATAATTTTCCTTTGTATCATATTAAACATTTTTTTCTGTATTACAATTTATTATTTATTTTCGAAAATTTTTGTGTTTCTTTTTTCTCCAACTAGGGACTGGCCACTGTCGGAGATTTTGCTCCGTTCTGCCAATTGAGCCACAGCTCAACTTGCAGCTTCTTTCTTTTTTGTATAGTCTCATGCAAATCCCAGCAAACTAAGGAGGCTGAAATCTGAGGATCTTGGTTTGAAGCCAGTCTGAGCAGCAAAATCTGGGGTTCCTTTACTTTTTTTCTATTGGTTGTGGGACCTGAACTCTGGCACTGTCCATCAGCATTCCAGCTTAAGGTTAGCACTCTATCGCTTGAGCTGCAAAACCATTTCTGGCTTTTTCTGCTTATGTAGTTCTGAGGAAACAAACCCAGGGCCTCATGCATCAAGGCAAACTCTCTACCACTAAGCCAACTTCCGAGCCCGAGTCTGGGATTCTTATCTCTATTTAATCACCAAAAAGCTGGGGGTGGTAGAACCCTAGCCTTGAGAAAAACTGGGCAAGTTCAAGCCCTAGTGCTGGTAATTACACAATTACTGGTTATTACACACAGCTACGACTGGCTTTGACTGCCGCCCTTAGAATTTGCCTTTTGGGTAACTAGGTTTACAGGCCTGAGCAACCAGCCTCTAACTTTTTTTAATATATTTAATCAGGTATTGTCTTCAACCACAATGCTTTTTTATTGTGGTCAGTAGACCCTATCTCTGAGCCTCATTGCTATTTCTTACCTATTTTTAAGGAGGGTACGGGTTGAACTCCGGACATGAATACTGACTTTGAATTCTTCAGCTTAAGGCCAATGCTGTACCATTTCAGCCACTGTGTCACTTCTAGTTCTCTTGTGGTTAAATGGAGATAAGAGCCTCATGGACTTTCCTTCCCAGGATGGCTTTAAACCATGATCTTCATATCTCAGCCTCTTGAGTAGCTAGGATTACAGGCTAGAGCGACCAGCGCCCATCTATTTCTGAGCTTTTTGACACAACGTTGATGTTTTACAACTTCAACCACAGCTCCACTTCTAGTTTTTTCTGGCTTATTGGACCTAAGATTCTAATGTACTTTTCTGTTTAGTCTGGCTTCAAACCATGATCCTCAGATTTCAGCTTCCTTAGGTGCTCCAATTATACAGATGAACCACAAACCCATTGCTCATTTAAAATGTTAACAGTTTCTTTTTTCCACTTTTTCTTTTTAAAAATGTCCTTGTTTTATATTTCTGTATATGTGTAGTCCTGGGGCTACAAATCAAGGCCTGTATGCAATGCCAGAGTTTTTTCTTCAAAACTAGCGGCTTACAACATGAGCCAAATTATAGCTTTTGGCTATACTTGTTTTGTCTTGGTGCTTGAACTAAGGCCCTGGGTGATTTCCTAGAAAGTGATTGCCCAGTTTGCCACTTGAGTCACAGCTGAACTCCAGTTTTTTTTAATTCTTGGTAGTTAATAGGAGATAAGACTCTTACGCCAAGCCGAGCATGAAACAGTTGGCTGAAATCTGAAGATCATGGTTCAAAGCCAACCAGGGCAGGAAAGTCCATGAGACTCTTAGCTCCAATTAATCAATGAAAAGCTGGGAGAGGTCGATCTCTATCCTGAACAAAACAGCACACAGATGCACACAAAGAGAAAGCCTCATGGACTTTCTTCTATGGGCTAGCTTTGAACCATGTTCCTCCGATTTCAGCCTCTATTCATCCTCTCTCCTTTGAAAATTTTATTGGTCCTGTGGCTTGACCTCTGACTCTGGGGCCTATATCTTAGCTTTCACACTTAAGGCTGGTGCTATTACCACCTCAGCCACAGCTCAAGGTTTTGTGCTTTGTAGCTGGAGATAAGAGGCTCAAGCATGTTCCTGCCCAGACTGACTTGACACTGCAATCATCAGATGTCAGCCTCTCGTATAATTAGGATTACACACATGACTAGCAACATTTGGGTCATTTAAAGATTTAATAAGTGCTTGTTTCCACATTCTTTTCTTTTTTTCATTTTTTCTTGTCCTGTGAGTAGAAATTGAAGCTCATCTCAGGGCACACATGGAACTAACTATAACATATGGCTTTTGGGGAGAGGTTAATTGAAGAGAAGAGAATCATGTAAAGCTAGGCTAGATTCAGGAGGCTGAAAATTGAGAAAAGTTCTTAACAACCTTTTATCCAATTAACCACTAAAAATCTGAGAGTAGTATATCATTGAGCAAAATAGTGCAAGGTCAAGCTCCAGGATTTACACAGAGAGAGAGACAGAGACAGAGACAGACAGAGACAGAGACAGAGACAGCAAGATTTTATAAACTCACATACCTGAGCTGAGCGTTAAACAGTATCCTCAAATTTCAGCCTGAGTATCTAGAATTACAGATATGAGCCACCAATATTTGATTCACTGAAACCTCTGTTATTGCCTCTTTCTTCTCTTCTACCCTTCTTTTCATTTATTTCATTCTTTGTGTGTGTGTTGGTCCTGGAACCTAAACTCATGCAAGGCCTCGCCTGATTCAGGAAGGTGAAATCTGTCCATCATAGTTTGAAAGCAGCCTGAGCAGGAAAGTCCATGAAACACTTATCTCCATTCAATAAACAAAACCTATCCCCAGTGTGGCCACCACATGCAAAACAGTCTCCTGGAATTTCTTGACTGGGTTTGCCTTTACACTGGATCTTATATTTCAGCCTCCTGTATTTCTAGAATTACAGACATGAGCCAACAGTTCCAGGTTCTCTGCTTCTAACCATTTAATTTTTTATTGTGATCTTAAGGCTGGATCTCTGAGCAAGGGCACTCTTTCATACTTTTTTTCGCTCAAGGGTGGTGTTTTACGACTACAACCACAGCTTCATATCTGGCTTTTTTTGTTGGTTAATTGGAGACTTATGTACATCTCTGCCCAGGCTGGCTATGAACAACAAACTTCAGATTTCAGCATTCTGAGTCACTAGCACCCACCAAAAATTCAGGGCTCATTTTGAAATTTTAATTGGATTTTCTCACAACATTTTTTCTTCTTTTTCCTAGACCTGGGGCTTGACCTCAGGGCGTGGGTACTGTCCTGAACTTACTTTACTCAAGGAGAGAACTCTACTACTTGAGCCACAGTGCCACTTTCAGCTTTTTCTACTTATGAGCTACTGAGGAAACAAACCCAGGGATTCAAACATGCTAGGCAAGCACTCTATCACTAAGCCATATTCCTAGCAATTCTTATACTTTTTTATTTGTATTTTTATTTCCTTGTGTATGGTGATCCTGGGTCTACAAATTAGCCCAGGTGCTGTTCTGCTGTTGTTTAATCATGATTAGCACACTAAGTCATGAGCCATAGCAAAACTTGTGGCTATTCTTTTGATGTTGTTTTGTTTTAACTAGCTATTTAGAGTTGAGTATATGAATTCTCCTACCTGGGCTGGCTTTCAACTGTGATCCTCATATTTGAACCTCATGAGTAGCTACCATCACAGGTGTGTGCCTCCTATGATTGGCTCATTTTAAACTCTGAAATTGACTCTTTATTCTCCCACACTTCTCTATATTTATTTATTTTATTCTTTGTAAGTGTGTTAGTCCTGAAGTTAATATCAAAGTCTGGGTGCTGTCCCAGAAATTCTTTTCTCATTTCTGCCACTGGAGCCACAGCTCAATCACCAGGTTTCATTCTTCTTCCTTTTGATGGCTAATTGTAAAGCCCAGCAAGACTCAAGAGGCTGAAATCTGAGTATCAAGTGTGAAGCCACCATGGGCAAGAAAATCCTTGAGACTTTCATCAACTAATATGAAGCTGGGAGTGGTAGAGCTTCTAAACAAATTCAAGTCCCAGGTTTCCACACATACAGAAAACAAGTCCCATGGACTTTTCTGATCGGTCTGGCCTTTAAATAGTATCTTCAGACTTCAGCCTCCTAAAAGCTAAAATTATAAGCATGAACCACCAGCCCCAAGCTTATTTTTGAATATCAAATGGTCATTTCTTTTCTCCTTTCAGTTTTCTTTTTGGTCGACTTTGGGATGAATTATGGACCAGGGAACTGTTTCCCAGGTTTTTCACCAAATTTCAGTACTTTACTACTACGATCACACCTTCATTTCCAGATTTTGCTGGGTAGTTGGAGATAAGAATTTCAATCCCTTGTGTGTGTGTGTGTGTGTGTGTGTGTGTGTGTGTGGCGTGCACGTGCGCGCACGTGTGTGTATGTGTGTGTGTGTGTGTGTGTGTGTGTGTGTGTATTCACGGAAATTGGTCATGGTGGTTTCTTTAGTACTGAGGGTGAATCTTCCTGGATAATCTGTATTCTTAATTCCTTTCACTCAAAAATAATTGCTTCTCTAGGTGCTAGTGAGTTACAGCTGTAATCCTAGCTCCTGAGAATGCTGAGATTTGAGGATCATATTTTGAAGCCAGGTGAACCAGGCAAAGTCCATGACACTCTTATCTTCCTTTAAACACCAAAAAATTAGAAGTGGAACTGTGGCTTAAGTAATAGAGTACTAACCTTGAGGAAAACAAATAGGAATAACAACTGGGCTCTGATCAAGTTTCAGGACCAGCCCTCACACAAAATCTCCAGATAGCACGTGTGCTATTGCAAGACACAATTATACTTAATGAATTATCTCTACAGGACAGTTGCACTAAAAAGTTTAGGTATTACTTCATAGGATATGTTCTTTCTAGATCATCTTTTTCCCCCTTTGGTTCTCTGAGAATGATGTCTTGATTATGAAATAGAGGAGGAGAAATTGAGTGATGAATTTGACCTCTGGATCCCTCCCTCATTCATTATTGACATGTTCTCTCTTTATATTTTTTGGCAGTCCTGAGGAATGAACCAAGGGCCTGGGCACTGTTACTGAGCTTCTTTTTTCTCAAGGCTATCACCCTCCCACTTGAGCCACAACACCACTTCCAGCCTTTTCTGTTCATTTAGTACTGAGTAATTGAACCCTGGACTTCATGCATGCTAGGCAAGTACTCTACCACTAAGCCACATTCCCAGCCACATGTTCTCTTTTAAAAATATGTGTAACCTATTTACCTCTGTCCCATCTCTGAAGTCACTGCCAGTGCTCTTGAATCCATTTGTTGTTAACTCCCAATTGCCTTTCATTCACTCTAACTGGCAAATTATTTTCTACTCTATGCAAAGAATTATCTTTCATTTTCTTAAACTGCACACTTGATCAGCTAAACTCAAACAATTCAATACTACAAGTTTCTGAAATTGAGGCCACTTACAATATTAAATAGCTAATAATAAATAGCTAATAATCTACCTAAGTCAATGCATAACAACCCAGACACTTGGAAAGTCTTTTATTTTCCAATATGAGTAGCATCTAACCCCACAATATGCTCTGGTAGATAACAAAATTAAAGTCTACAGATGTAATTATTTCGCACAAGAGTTGGTTATGAGATACTTCTAAGGAGTGAGTGCAAATTAAGGTCTTTCTAGAAGTCAGTAACACAAACAGAGTGAATGAAACAGTAAGGAAGTTATGTTTGTCACAGAAATATGGGGGTATCTAGGAGCTGACGACAGTGGATGTATGATAGATGACTAGACAGCAGAAACCACAGTCTTACAGCTAGAGGACCTAAATCCTACCAGGCATCCTTTAAGTTTGGAAGAGGTCTACATATTTCCTGAGAGACTATAGCCTGGTGGCCCCCTGCTAGAAACTGAGCAACTGCTACAGACAAGCCACACCCAAACTATTAGCCCAAACTTGTAGCATACAACAGTTGGCATTCAGTGAGCAAACATTAAATTTCCGATAATTTGCCACACAACATGACAAAAGTTCTCTCAGAATGCTGGTGGCTCACCTCTGTAATCCCAGCTACATAGGAGTCTGAGATGTAAGGATCTAGATTCAAAGGGATCTCAAGCAGCAATCTCTGTGATACTCATATTGCCAATAAATAGAAAAAAAAACGAAATTGTGGTATGGCAAAATACCCTAAGTTGAAACCTTTCTACCATCACACACATATATACACACACTCACATATTGAAAAATGAAAACATTTGTTGAAAACAACCTGGTATTTTCTTTGCTGTGTGTAAAACTCTAGCATGTCATAAACTTTTCCTTGTGCTTGAAGAAATTCATTAAAATTCTATAACTACAAAACTACCTAGCTGCACAAATATGTTGACTACAAACTTTTTAAATATCATGTTGCAATTGTTACTGCTAACAGAGGACCTTTACTACTAATTTAATCTAATTATTGGCAGAAACTGAATCTCATATCTTGGTATTTCTCACAATACCTTAGTTGAAATTAAACATAAAGTTCTTAATTAATCAAAAGGCAAAACTTACACTATATCTTTAGGTACATTCCTTTCTGTCATTTTTCCTACAAATGAAATTAATTGATTGCAGCACTTAAAAATCTTTTATGCCAAATTAGTACAACATTCTGATTAAAACTGAAAAATTTGAAGTGCTCTCAATTTCTGCTTCATTTAGACAAAGTACGTAAAGTTGTCTTTCGTTTTCCATAAATATTTCGTATCCTTTGGTTTTCCATAAATATATCGTATCCAAAATTTCATCTATTCTGTAGAAATAAGTTCACTATAGGCTACCTATAAATTAACATAAATGTTTCTCAATTCACTAGAGCAAAAGGACCATAAATTATGACCTACATCTATAAATATCCCAGGAAAATTTCTAAAACATTCCATATTTCTCAGAACAATGAAGTCTTCCAACATAATGACTAATAGTGAGAGAAGAAAATAGAGCAAGTTTGTGATGGCTGACATTTTTCAAAATCCTTATTCACATATGGGTACAAACACAAAGCCATACAAGGTTCAGGTTTACCTGATAAGAAAAGGAACTTATCCCCCTGAGAGAGAATGACCCTTGGCAGGAGGAAGATAGACTGAAGAATTACCTGAATGCATATCTTCTCACATGTTTCCATCCATTTACTTCATGGAGCTTTCCTGGGGTCCCATTGCTCACTAAGTCAGACCTCAGTCATCACAGCAGAACCACTGGCACCCAGGACTCAAGTAACACCATTACCCTGCTCTTCCTGTGTAGAAATCACCAACTAAATGAAAAAGAAAACAAAGTGGATTTCAGGGTAAAGAACACACACACACACACACACACACACACACACACACACACACACACACACACAGAAACCACATGCTTTGGGGAGAAAGAAAACGTGTGTGTGTGTGTGTGTGTGTGTGTGTGTGTGTGTGTGTGTGTGTTGTGTGTGTGTGTTGGTAGTGGTACTTAAACCCAGAACTTGGGAACTATCCTGTAGGTACTACCTTTTAGCTTCTTTGTTCACGGCCAGTGCTCTACCACTTGAAACACACTCCACTTTTAGCTTTATAGTAATGAATTACAGACAAGAGTATCATAATATTTCCTGCCCAGGATGGCTTTGAACCTTGATCCTTAGATCCTCCTGAGTAGCCAGAATTACAGGCATGATCATTAATGACCGGCATTTGTGAGAGACTAAGGTATTAATTTCAAGCCCCAATACCAGCACAAAAAACAAAAGCAAAACCAAACTTTATACCATTTAAATATACTGATAGCATATTAAACCAATATAATGAAATGTGGAGATCTTGGTGAAGGATATCAGAGAATGATTATCATTATTAGCTTTTCTGCTTTAAAAAACCTAAAATTACTTTCATAAAATGTAAAATACAGAAACCCCTGGTACCAAGCTGTATGTTTCAAATAAGACACCTGTTGAGAACAAACTGAAAATGCAGAGAAAAACAAAGAATTTTAGAATTGATTGCTACACAAGAAATATACCTGATCATCTGTACCTTCAAACTCTTTCAAGTAGGCTACAGTAATGGTACAAAAACTACTTTTCTTCTCATTAATACTCCTCATTTAAAAAACAGGTCTACTTTATTCTCTTTAGGAATGCTATGAATATTTGACTCACTTTTCCCAAAATGACACATAAGAAAGTCAATCTTTCAACAACTCCAAATTTTTTTTATCATAGCACCTAAATAAGTACATCCTGTATCTTCTTTGAGTTGGGAGTATCAGAACAACTTTTAACTTGTTCTTTTACCTTTGCGGTTGGAAAGGTGTATTTTCACAAAATAGGACAGGGAAACACTCAGTAGATCACCTGATTTAAAGGTAAGTGGCTAAGGCTACTGCACAACTATGTTTATGGCAGCATTTTTTTTTTACCATAACTAAGATATGGAACCAACCCAGTTGCCCCTCAGTAGATGAACTGATCAAGAAAATGTAATATATATAGATAGATAGATAGATAGATAGATAGATAGATAGATAGATAGATAGATGCATATATCTATATATAATGGAATTCTATGCCTCCATCAGAAATAATAATATTGCCCCATTTGTTAGGAAATGGAAAGACTTGGAAAAATTATATTAAGTGATGTAAGCCAGGTGCTAAGGAACATAGGTCTCATGTTTTCCCTTATTTGCAATAGCTAATATTTATGTAGGATAAGCAGAAGAAGTCAAAAGCTATGCACATATGACCATGTAAGATGATGTTAAGCAAGATAGGTACACACGTGTTTTTTTTTCTTGGTATGGGTTTAAACGTATTTATAATGTAGTCTGTGGTTTTATTTCTTTGGCATGTTCTTCCCCCATAGTATAACCCCTGTTCTCACTGTATTGATTCTGGTGCCTTGCATCTTATATATACATTTTTCTAATTTGGGGAGGGAAAGGGAAAAAACAAAATGCTTAAATAGGGATACAGGTTAACCCATTATAACAATGAGATGTACAAGACACTATGTTGAATACAAACTTTACAACTGTGGGCGTGGGAGAGGGGATGGAAGAGTTAGGTAGGTGGAGAGGGAAGGGATAGTAGGGGAAAAACAAAGGAGGGGGTAATAATGCTCCATAGGAAATGTAGTCATTTCCTTACTAATGTAACTGTAATCCCTGTGTACAATATCTTTACAATAAAAGTATATGGTAATAAAACGAAAACAATAAATGTAAGTGGTAATTTACTTAAGCGCTGAGATCTGAAGAACATGGTTTAAAACCAGCTCAGGCAGGAAATAGGGAGAGACTAATCTCCAACTGAAAACCAAAAATCTCGAAGATGTGACTCAAGTGGGAAAGTGCTAACCTTGAACAAGCAAAAAACGGGAGTAGGGACAGAGGACAGCACCCAGGGCCTAACTTCAAACGTAATGACCACCACACATATACAATAAAATCTAGCTAACAACAATTCATATATACATCATCTGAACTGCCTAATTGAAAATATGCATAAGAATTTAAAAATATTTCTATTTTTAAGAAATACATTTTAATACGTTTTTATTGTAAAAAATACTGTATATAGGTGTTACAGTTACATGAGCAAGGTAATAAGTACATTTAATATCAAGCATTGTTGTCTCCTCCTTTGTTTTTCGCCTACCATCCCTTCCCTCCCACCTCTATAACTACACTCCTCCTCCCTCCACTACCTAAATTGCAAAGTTTGTTTTTCAACATAGTGTCTTGAACATCTCATTGTTACAATGGGTCAACCTGAATCCCTATTTAAGCATTTTGTTTTTGCCCTCCCCCTCCCCAATTTAGAGAAGTGTATATAAAGATGCAAGGAACTGACATCAAATACAGTGAAAATAGGGGTTATGCCGTGGGGGAGGAACATACAAAGAAACAAAGAAATCACATGGTACGTTATAAATACATTAAAAACAATGACAAGGTAAAAAAAAAAAAAAAAAAAAAAAAACCTGTGTCTCTATCTTGAGGTTCATTTGACTTAACACATCTTATGAGGTTCATTTGACTTAACACATCTTATCTGGTCATAAGAAATACATTTAAAACAAGAAATACATTAACACTTTTTTATATTTGCAAAATCCATTATTACTTGGAAACATTACATAGTGTTTGAAAACTAAGCAAATAAAGGTTGATCCAAATATATATATCCCTCTTTCAATTGCACACTTATAATTTTCTTGGATTTTAAAAACAAGATAGTGTTGTTTTCATCCTAAAGCAAACCAGATGACGCAACTAGTCACAAACACATCAAGATAACAAACAAGTAATGTTTAAGAACTATTTTTTTTGGAATCCTTGCAGAATGGTCTAATTTTTTATTTCATTGTAATTTCCCTTTCAGTACAATATGTAATTGGGAATTACAGATATCCAACCTGTAAGTTTAATGTTTGGGATTTTGTGTTTCTCTCTCTGTCTCTCTGTCTCCTGTCTTCCTGCCTCTCTCTCTCTCTCTCTCTCTCTCTCTTTAGAATTGCCCATAAATACTAAAGCATTATTTATATAGTTTTGTAATTACGTATATATATACATATATATGTTTCTGAATTGAAAAATTAATAATCTATGTTCAATAAGAGATCCAAATGAGTTTTGTTATGTATTTGATCACCAAAGACTTCAATTGTGCAAAAATATTTGTTATATTACATATATTTATACCCATCTAATTACTGCTGCTTATAAGTATTCTGTAGTTTTTCCCAACATTTTCAATCATGGTTAAAAATTGCACATATTTGCCAAACACCAGTGGGTCACGCCTATAATCCTAGCTACTCATGAGGTTGAGATAAAAAGTTTGCGGTTCAAAACCATCCCATGCAGGAAAGTTTCTTATCTGCAATTAACTCTTATCTGCAATTAACCACCTGAAAACCAGAAGTGGCACTATGGTTCAAATGGTAGGGCACCAGCCTTAAGCTGAATCACTGAGGAGCTGAATCGCTGAGGGACAGCGCCTAGGCCAAGTTCAAGCCCCATGACCATAAAAAAACAAAAACAAAAACAAAACTTTTTAACATGGCCTAAACACAAATAACTATTCTGGGAATATATTAGCTGGCATAATTAATTCTTCCTTAAGCAAAAGTATTTCGTGTTTGCATTTAGAAACCCTATTAGAGGATCGTTTTTGCCATAGCATCATTTTGGTGCAAGTGAAACTGTTTAGCCTAAAAAAAGAGGCTTTGTGGTCAAGTTATGAAAATTTGTTGTAAATCATCACTGAAACTGAAGAGTAATCTCTTTTTTGATGAAGTTCTTCACATGACTCAATGATGTGCTCATCTAAGATGACATAAACATTCATTCACAACTTTTCAACAAATCTAAACAGTCAGACTGTGCATCGTGGATATTGCTATTATGGAATGTAGTATGCAAGATGGAATCCCAGGAACCTGAGGGGAGGCTTCAGACTACAGCAACTCACTTGGGTTGAAATCATGTCCCTGAGGAATTGATGCTGAAGGCCTCACCACTAAGTTTCCAGGGTTATGCTGCAGGACAATCCCTTCCCCTCAACAGCTGTATAGTGAGGAAAAGCCTGTCTTATCAAGTCCTACCAATATATTTGTTTCTAGCCTATGACTATATATAACTAGATTAATCAAAACCTAAAATCTGAAACATTCCAATATACTGGAATAAACTTTTCTTTCCATCGTACATTCAGATATATGGAGAATTTAAAAAGATGTTCTGTGGCTGGGTTATAGTTCAGTGAGAGTATTTGCCTAGCTAATGAAACATCCTGGGTTCAATCCTCATTAACTCCAAAGAAGAGACAAAATCAGATAGGTGGCAAATCCCAGAAAGTGGAAATGCGGAGAGACTCTCCTGGTATGTGTCAGGAAAGTTAGAAGAAGAAAGGCCACCCGCTGCACCTGCCATAGCTACCTAGTGTGTTAGAATTGGACCAATCAAACCTCAGGCAATCAACACTGAAGAAAGAAAACCATAAAGGCTGTGGTTTGCTGCAGGGTATAGAGGGAGGTGGGAGGGAGAATTGGGAGAGGAAAACTGGGAATGCCAGCAGCAACATAAGTAAAATGGTCAGTGACATTATCTTGTGTAGAACATGGAGAGATGCACATGGGACACAGGAGTAATTACGTTGACATACAACTGCTGTACCAGTTAAAATGAACCTTTACAAGCTAACACCTCAGTTGATGGACATATACCTTCAGTCATAATGTATGTACGGATATATGCACATAGTTCTTAAGTGCACACACCTCAGATCCAAAAGTAGGAAGAAAGTAATACCACAGTGGATAAACAGTTCAACCTGAGCAATGTGTTGGTACCAGATAATAGACCAGAATGCTGATTCTTTCCCTCCCTTCCTTGCATTCTTTGGATATGGTTATAATGTTTATGGTTTGGAAGTGAACTAAAGATAACTGGTGCTGGGAAGAGGAGCCTTATTTTTTTTTATCATGGCAGCTTGCAATTTTTATAACGTAATTGGATTGAACACAATCAAAGTACCATAGTAACTGATCTCCTCTTCCTGGATGAATGAGCAAATATTAATGATTAAATATTAATGACAGCATCCTTAAACATATGCAAATGGACACTCCCTGGCTGTTTTGGTATCTTCCTCTCTGGATCTCTCATCATTCAAATATAACAGATTTGGTAAAATATTGTTAGGTTGCGTTTTACTTTCATTCAGTCATCCAGTGATTGTGGGATATGTTTTTTGTTTAATTGTTTGGTTTTTTTTTCTTTTCCTGCTCCAGTGTCTACATTTTCAAAGAATTTATAGCTGAAGTTCAATAAGAGGATGTGTACTTAGAACTGCCCCACTGATGAAAGTAAATATTCATGTGAATGTATACACAAAAGCACAAAACCCTTAATCCTCCTTTTGGTTCCTCCATGGAGAAGGCTGTTGGGGACATACTTGCCTTGAAAGAGGGCATCTGGCCATGGTACCTGCACCTGGACTGACAGGGACCAAGAAGACAGAGGTCTAGGAGGTGAAAAACAATAGGCACTTGGGCAGGGAATTTTTGGAGCACCTAGAAGCTGTGTTCAAGCCCCAGCACTGGAAGAAGAAAGAGGTAAAGCAAAGGAAGGCGAAAAAAGAACTATTGTTTAAGTGCATTTATATATTAACTGTGCCTCATGGATAAGGGTGATATGAATCTAGTACCCCAGAGGTAGCCCATTCTACCATCCTGTCTTCACAATAAACCTCTTCCCAGGTGCCAGAGAATTATACCCCTGCCAGGTGAATAGTTAGATGGTGTTCCTTTACTGTATTCTAGATTGTGGGGCATGGGAACTCTAACCTGCTGGGCTTAACCCCGACAGAGCACAGACGAGCATAGTACATGGAGAGAGCCATACTGGGCAGCCCTGTTTCCAGTTAAGTGTGCACAACCCTTCTTCTTAATCCCCTATTAACTCTTCTAGGTTCCCTGTCCCATACCTCCACCCTATCAGCCCACCTCCTGCCATCACCCGCTGGACCATGGTCACCCCATGTTTCTTCTTCCCGCCACCATGCTATGTGTCCTACTCTCACTTTTTGGACTGTACTGCTTCTTGAGGCCAGATACTCACTCTGGGCTGCACACATTCTCCTGACAACCACTCTCACAGCCACAATGTTGCCTCCACCCCCACTTTTCTGGCCCACCCTTTCCAGCCCCACAACTTCTGGTTCCAATGCTTTCCCTTCACTGCCTAGTCCAGCCCCTCCCGTGGGAACATATGTGTGGGGTGGGGAGGGATATACAAAGCAAAAAATAAATCATCTTATAAAATGTTAGAAACAATAGCAAGAAAGAAAAACCATTTGAGTCTTTATCTTGGAGTTCATTTCCCTTAACATCAACTTATCTGACCGTTTCGGCTTGTCTCAGACATATACTAGGTATTACAAATAAGGGAATCCATGGGACCTATGTTTATTTGGGCCTGGCTTACTTCACTTAATATAATTTTTTCCAAGTCTTTCCATGACCATACAAATGGGGCAATGTCATTCTTTATGATGGAGGCATAGAATTCCATTGTGTAAGGGGAAACAAAAAGGTGGTAAAAATGTTTGAAAAGAAATGTACTCATTATCTTGCCTATGTACTTGTAACCCCTCTGTACAGTATTTTCACAATAAAAAGATAAAGTAAAATAAAAAAGACTTTCAGAGAAACTTCTCTGAAGAGGAAAGAAGGATGGCCAATAGACACATGAAGAAATGCTCAACTTCCTTAACCATAAATGAAATGTAAATCAAAACAACATTGACAATCCACCTCACCCTATTTAGAATGGCTATAATCAAGAACTCTAATAACAATAGATGCTGGAGGGAATTTGGACAGAAAGAAACCCTACTACATTTTTGGTGGGAGTGTAAACTTGTTCAACCACTTTGGAAAGCAGTATGGAGTTTCCTCAAAAGACTCAACATAGAGTTCCCCTATGACCTAGCATTCCCACTTTGGAACATTTACCCAAATGATCACAACCAAGACCATACTAAAGCTACCAGCACAACTATATTTACTGCAACATTATGTACCATAGCTAAGATAATGTAACCAACCCAGATGCCCCTCAGTAGATAAATGGATAAATCCCTCATTTTGCATGCAGTTATCATCTTAAGGAAAGAGTCTGCTTCTACATCTTTCATTCTATATGACAAACCCTTATTTTTTGTCTCTCTGTTTGCTGAATAAATGTATACCTGTGAATTGGATATTCACAGCAAATCTGGGTTTAAATTTCATTTTTTATATTTCAAATATAAACTTTGTTTTGACTAGTCATTTTCTAAAAATGAGTGATATTCATGAACACTAATATTTTGGTGCCTTTAAGTAAATTGAGATTGATGTGGTAGTTTTTGTGTTTAATTGACTTAACCATTAGATTATTCATTTATAAACATGTGTATTGCAGTTTTTATTTATTATTTTTTGTCAGGTGTGGGGCTTGAACTATGGGCTTAGGAGCTATGCCTCAGCTCTTCAGAACAACTTGAGCACTCGACTGATTTAGCCACAGCGCCACTTCCACTGGTCTATTGGAGATAAGACTCACAGACTCTCCTGCACAGGCTAGCTTTGATCTCAGCCTATTGAGTAGCTAGGATAACAGGTGTGAGCCACCTACACCCGGCTTTCCTTTTCTTTGTATAAAAAATAGTTCCCAAGGATTTACTTCAAAGTGATAATGGGAGGGTTTGTCTTCCTGTTCCAAACTTTTTATTTATTTCAGGAAAAGTACTAGAAATACTTGATGTTTACTTGAGCAACATAAAAGATGGGAACATATTTCTATATTGAATGGATTTATTGATTAAAACATAGAAAAGAGTAAAATTATCAGGTTTCTTGCTTGGTACTACATAAACTACATATGAATGTAGTTCAAGACAGGACTCAGAAATAAATTCTTATTAATATTACTGAGATTAATATCACAATATAAGCAATAGAGGTATTTCAAAGAATTGGTCATTCAAAGCCTTAGATATCTAATGGATGAAGAGTGTAATTCAAAATAGTAGAGGTAAACAATTCAATATGCAGCTATTATGATTTTATAATACTAATATGAAAGAAATGGAGCTTTTGCCCTTCTGAAGAAGAATGTTTAGCCAATAATTTCAATGTAAGGCATCAGTTGTAATGAGACTAGTCTTTTCCTCCAAGATATCCAAGAGTACTATACTCATCCTCTGAAGAGTAAATAAGTAATTATTTTAATTAGCTTTGCTTAATATTAATTTACTTGTAGCAAATAGGTTAAAATGACTGCTCTCTTTCTTTGAATGTAGTAACATACATTTCATGTTGTTTCTGTCTCTTCATATAAGCCTGAAATCAGTATTTCCAAGTAACAGAAAAAGAAAAACAAAAATAATCTGATACAATAATCACATATCCTAAATTATGTGAAAAAGTCCACAATATAAAAAATGAACCTGAATAAGAGGAAAAACAATGACAGAATAACAACAGACAATTGCCATCACTCACTCTAGTGAAACAGAGATTTAGAGTCCTAGCAGATACTCCTCTTCTAGAGGGTCCCACCAAGTCAAGTATAATTATATATAGATACACAATTCAAAAGATTTTATACTGTCTTCACAAGAAAACAGAAATCTATTAAAAGGTGCTTAGCCAGGCAGGTGACTGCTCTGAATGTGTGGGCCAACATATTCAAAATCACGGCTGCAGTGTGGAAATGAAAGGACTACATGTGAAAATAGCAGGAATAATTTATATATCAGAGACAGTCACATCCAAATACATAGACAATTCAACATACCACTGGACAGCCTGTACTGTCACTGGAACCACAATATTAACATCACAACATCTCCCCACAACTGGTTTCTACTGCTACACTTAATCCTCTAGACAAAAACCTAATTCCAAGGGGGAAGATGGAAGAGGAGAAGCTGGAGACTAAAGAAGGCCTCACATAGAAAGCAGATTAGTATTCCAGTGTACAGTCCGAGTCTAGAGAAGCAAACCAAGTGTGCTATCCCAGTACAGAGAGTTTGGCCAGAGAGAGAGAATCCAGGTAGAATGACAGATCTGAGCATTTGCCAGTAGACGCTACAGCGGTTGATGCGGCGGCAAGGTGGTGGGCATAGCCACCATACCTACAGTGAGAGTCCAGGACAAAGAAACCAGATGCAGTGGGCGAGCTGACTCTACCAACACCAGCAAGAACTGACAAGGAGTAGATGTCTTCATCCTGCAGATCGCAGACCAGAGACGACCCATGAACCAACACTCCAGCATGAGTAGAACCCTGACATCCTCACTCCTTCTCAGGGAGCAGAGGAGGGAAAGCCACCCCTCCCCTACCACCAGAGATCTCCATTTTAATACTGACAAAGGCCTGGCTGAGCAGCTAGCTCCAACTCAGGCCTTGGAAGAAAACAAAAGAGTCATTTAGCAGGTCATAGGAACCTGGCCTGAACTGCCAGGCACAACCCCACTCAGGAGAAAGTCACCCTGGGCAGGCAGGGGGAACTCTGCGCCGAGGGTAAACAGAGCCAGAAGGCTGACCCTCCCTAAAGCAGTCTACAAAGCTAGCCCCTCATGGAAAAGATACTGTTTAGTGAAAAGCCTCAACCCTCCCCAGAACCTAGCCACATCACAGACAAAACAAAGGAAAGAGCCATCTCCCTCTTTTGTGATACTCAAAGCAGATCTCCCTCCCATTGAACTACCTGGGAGGAGGATCACAAAATACTGGATAACGCAGAGCATTTTTCTGCCTGTTCAAACAAACAGAATTAAGAATCCAATCAAGCCACAAGAAAACCAAACACCATAAGCAGACCAAAGTCTCCATAAAGAGACTGGTTATGGTCCCAAGGGAAATACGTGATCTACCCATTCCTCCCCCCCAAAAAAATTAAAAAACTCTTTTTTGTACCTTTATTTTTTTTTATTTTTTTAAAGAATTGTTTTCTTTTAATCCTTTTTTCCTTATAATTGTTATTTTAGGTGTATATGTATGTGTGTGCTTTTTAAAAAAAATGTTAACTTCAGACTTTTTGGTCCTTTTTTTATTCTTTTCATTTTTTTTCTTTCTCCCTTGTGTTACTGAATTGTAGTTCCGCTCATCTCCAGATATATACCGGTCTTCAATTATTAGACCTTATCCCCATTATATACATACTTAATCCAGATATTTAATACTCTATTCACAACCTCTTAGGATTAACTTCTTTAAGTGCAGTATTATCACTTTATACTTATATAATTTTCAAGTAACTAATTTTAAGAAGTATTTTTTAGTTTTTCATGTCTCTTTTCTACCCTCCCTTCCTTTCAACCAATCCTCTCTTCTCTCAATATCAATTCTTTGAATTTACATAATTTTTAAGGATGTCACTTTTAAAATTTAAATTTAGGTTTTTTCCATTTTCTCTTGTTTTTTTTTTTTAAATGTCTCTCCTAATATTCTGTCCTAATCATTTCTGTCCCTGAAATAAGGACTTGTTTAAATTCACTCTCCTTTTACCTCTCCACATCCCTCAAATCATGTTTTTCCCATTTCTCTTAAAACCTAATAATTTCTGGTTTGACAAATTCTTCTTTCCTGTTCTTAGCCCATTAATCCATTGATGTTGAATAGATTGTATCTGTTGAAATAGATTGTATCTGCAGCCATTTTGACTGTGCTACTACAGGAGTCTGGATGATACTTGCCTTAAAATATTGTTCTAGCAAAAAATTGGTGTTACTTTCATACCAAATGGGCAGAACAAGCCAGAAAAACACCAGAAAAATGGGAAGTCCATGTATCTCAAATCCACTCATTATAATCAGGTGACAGAACAGTTATCATTATAATCAGGTGACAGAACAGTTAATGATTAATCCAGAGGAGAGTTACCAAAAAGCTCTACACACATTACTGGTAAACATGGTGAATGATAAGATTGAAAATCTACAAAAGATGCGGTGTGAGGGTGATAAGGAGAAAGAGGAGGCAAACCAAAGATTAATATAGGAATCTCGTGAGCATGAGGAAAGTACTCAAAATTAATACAGGAATTGCATGAGCAGGCAGAGAACAGTAAAAGAGAAATAAAGCAATTGTGTGAGCAGGCTGAGAACAGTCAAAGAACTACAGGAAATGCATGAAATGAGGAAGCTAATCAAAGAGTAATACAAGAATTGTGAGAGAGGGATGAGAATAGACGAAGATCAATAGAGGCATTCATGGAATACATAAACAGACAGCTGAAAGAAATCAGGGAGAACACAAAGGGAATGCTGAATGGATCCTGACAGAAAGAATGAGTTACCAAGGAAACAATAAAAAATCAACTAAATGATTTGAGAATAAATACTGAACACCAAATTAAGGAAGTAAAGAAGTTCATACAAGATCTAAAACAATGTTCCAACAAAGAATTTGAAGCCATCAAAGTCGACCGATTAGAAGGAACGAAATAAAAAACAAATTAGAAAATCTTGACAGTAAGTTAGACCATGCAGAAGATTGAATCTTGTAGATTGAAGATAGCCTAGATATTATAGAGAAAGAACATACAACTATCAAAGACAAATCCAATTCATATGATAGATCTATTCAATATTTGGAAGACACCATCAGAAGGCCTAATCTGATGATAATGGGTGTAGAGGAGCACCTAGAGACAGATGTTAATGGTTTAGGAAATTTGTTTAACAGTATGTTAGCAGAGAGCTTCCCAAACATGCAAAAAGATAGGCCTATTCAGATACAAGAAGCTTTTAGAACCCAAATAGACCAGACCAGAATAAGACATCCCAGCCTGACATTATAATCCACACAGGATCAATGTAGACCTAGGAAAAGATCCTTAAACCTGTCAAGGAGAATAGATCAATTACTTATAAAGGGAAACCAATTAGAATCAACTCAGATTTCTAAGCATAGACAAATTAAATTCAGAAGAGCCTGGAATGATGTGTGCCATGCCCTAAAGACAAATAACTATCAACCAAGGACACTGTACCCAGCTAAACACTCTTTCTTGAACGAAGGTCAAATAAAAATTTCCATAGCAAAGAAAAACTGAAACAATATATCTCCACCAATCCAGTCCTATAAAAGATACTTAATGATGTCCTATATATAGAAAACCAAAAAGACCACAATAAAGGCCAAGAAACTACACCCAAACTGAGAATTCAAAAAGCATAGGAAGAACCCAGTTGTCGCAGGCCCAAGAAGGTGGATAACCTGATAGGAACTAACAAACACCTCTCTGTCTTATCTATCAACAATAACAGACTTAACTCACCAATTAAGTGACATAGACTCTCTATTTGGATTAAAAAGCAGAATCCTTTTATCTGCTGCTTTCAGGAGTCACACCTTGCCCATAAAAGCAAACACATTTTGAAAGTGAAAGGCTGAAACAAAATCTACCAACCAAACGGCCCCCATAAACAGGCCGGAGTTGCAATCCTAATATCAGAGAAAATAGACTCCAAATTAAAATTTGTGAGAAGAAATAAAGAAGGCCCCTACATACTAATTAAGAGATCTCTCCTTCAGGAGTACATTACAATTCTCAATATCTATTAGCTTATCAACGAAGCACCCAAATTTATCCGAGAAACACTACTTAGCATTAAATCTCACATAGATCCCAAGACAATAATTGTTGGGGACTTTAATAGAGCACTATACCCACTAGATAGATCAACTCTGCAAAAACTCAAAAATAATACACAGATCTAAACAAATGCATAGATCAACTAGATTTAACACCCAGCAGCATTAGAATACACGTTTATTTTTTCAGCAAAACACGGAACTTCTTCCAAAATCGAAAACATTTCAGGTCACAAAGCACACTTGTGGAAATTCAGAATCATTGAAGTTATACCTTGCATTCTCTCAGACCACAAGGGAAAAAATTATAATTTAACAACAAAAGCCATAAAAGAAAGTCCTGTACAAATGGGGGCGGAACAACATACTCTTGAATCACCAGTGGGTCATGGAAAAGGTTAGAAGGGAAATTCAATTGTTCATGATATTCAACAAATTTGGAACACACAAATTGCCAGATCCTCAGGGATAGAGCAAGGCAGTACTCAGAGGCCAGTTTATAGCTCTGAGTTCCTACAACAACAAATTGAAGAGATCTGAAAAGAACAATTTGATGAGACATCTGAATCTCCTTGAAAAAAAGCAGCAAGTTAAACCCCAATCCAGTAGATGGAAATAAATAATTAACACTAAATCAGAATTACATGAATTAGAATCCAAAAGAAAGAGAATCAACAAATAGTTGGTTCTTCGAAAAAATTAACAAAATTGATATTCGCCTAGGAATTCTTATTAGAAAAAGAAAAAAAAAACAAAATAAATAAACTCATAGTTCAGAATGGAAACATCACCATAGAAACAACCAATATTCAGAACATTATAAAGGAATATTTCTCAAACCTTTATGCTAATAATTTTGAGAACTAGGCAGAAGTGAAACTTTTCCTAGCAAATATAGACATGTTGAAACTAAACCAAGATGAGTTAAACCATATTAATAGGCCCATATCAAGGATGAAATAGAAACAGCAATAAGAGACCTCCCATCTAAAAAGGCCCAGGACCAGATGGATTTACAGCAGAATTTTACAAGGTCTTCAAAGCAGAGCTGACACCAATATTCCTCCAACTCCTCAATGAAATTGAAAGAGAAAGTTCACGACTGAATTAATTCTATAAACCCATCATAACCCTCATTCCAAAACCAGGCAGGAACTCATCAAAAAAGAGAACTATAGATCCATTTCTTTGATGTGCATTGATGCAAAACTTCTCAACAACATTTTGGCCAATCAACTTCAATAATTCATCCAAAAATTCATACACCACAATCAAAGAAGATTTATTTCAGGGATGCAAAGCTGGTTCAATATATGCAAATAAATTAATATAATTTATCACATTAACAAGAGCAAGGATAAGAACCACATAGTTATCTCAATACATGCAGGAAAAGCATTTGACAAGATCCAACACCCCTTTATGATGAAGGTTCTGGAAAAACTGGGAATCCTGGGAACATTCCTCAATACAATAATGGCTGTATATGACAAACCTATATCCAGCATTATACTCAGGAACGAGACAAAGATGTCCACTCTCTCCACTTCTCTTCAGTTGAGTATTAGAATGCCTAGCTTCAGCAACAAGAAAAGATGCGAATATAAAATGGATCCAAATAGGCAAAGATGAAGTAAAACACTCCATCTAGGCAGATGACATGATCATGTATTTCAAGAATCCCATGGACTCCACTCCTAAATTACTCAAGTTGATTCAAAACTTTAGCAAAATAGAAGGGTACAAAATTAAGGTTCAAAAATCAATGGCTTTTCTGGATGCCAACAATGAGGAAAGCGAGGCTGAAATCAGGAAAGCAACTCCATTTGTAATATCCCCCCAAAAACGAAATACATGGGAATTAATTTAATCAAAGAAGTGAAGGACCTCTATGATGAAAACTTTTAAAACCTGAAAAAGGAAATCAAAATAGTATTTGGAAAGTTGAAAAATCTCCCATGATCCAGGATTGGAAGGATCCACATCGTGAAAATTGCAATACATCCCAAGGTTATCTATAAATTCAAAACGTTACCTATCAATATTCCAACCTCATTCTTCAAGGAAATAGAAGAGGAAATCCAAAAATTCTTATGGAACAATAAAAAAACCGAAATAGCAAAAAGGATCCTTAACCGAAAGAACAGTGCTGGAAGAATATCAATACTGAATTTGAAACCCTACTACCAAGCCATAGTAATCGAAACAGCCTGGTACTGACACAAGAACAAACTTCAGGACTAATAGAATTGAACTGAAAACCCAGAAATGAACCCACAGATCTATAGCCATCTAATCTTCGATTATGGAGCTAAAAAAATAGAATGGAAGAAAGACAGCTTCTTCAGTAAATGGTGCTGGCAAAATTGGTTAAACACATGTATAACACTAAAGGTAGATCCTTATATTTCACCCTGCACCAAAATCAACTCCAAATGGATCAAAGACCTTGGAGTTAAAGCAGACACTCTGAAATCATTACAGGATGGAATAGGAGAAACCCTTGTTCTCCTTGGCACAGGCCAAACTTTTCTTAAAAGAGATCCAGAAACTCAAAAAGCAAAGAAAGGATGGACAAATGGGATTGCATGAAAAGGCAGAGCTTCGGCATGGCAAAGGACATTGCTAGAAAGATCAATAGAAAGCCCATGGATTGGGGGAACATCTTCCCTAGCCATATAACGGACAAGGGTCTCATATCTAATATATACCTGGATATCAAAAAATTAAATCCCCAAACAACAAAGTCTCAAAGAAACAACTGCGCAATAAGTAAGTGGGCTAAACTTAAAGAGAAACTTCTCTGAAGAGGAAAGAAGGATGGCCAATAGACACATGAAGAAATGCTCAACCTCCCTATCCATAAAAGAAATGCAAATCAAAACGACATTGAGATACCACCTCACTCCAGTTAGCAGGACTATATTCAAGAACTCTAATAATAATAGATGCTGGAGGGGATGTGGACAGAAGGGAACCCTACTGCATTGTTGGTGGGAGTGTAAACCTTTTCAAACACTTTGGAAAGTAATATGGGGGTTCTTCTAAAGACTCCACATAGAGCTCCCCTATGACCCAGAAATCCCACTTTGGGGCATTTATCCGATGGTCACAAACAAGACTATACTCCAGCTATTAGCACAAGTGTGTTTATTACAGCATTATTTACCATAACTATGATATGGAACCAACCCAGAAATGGAAAGACTTGGGAAAGTTTTTATTAAGTGAATTAAGCCAGGCCCAAAGAAACATAGGTCCCATGGTTTCCCGCATATTCAATAACTAGTATATGTTTGAGACAAGGAGAAAAGGTCAGATAAGTTGATGTTAGGTGAAATGAACCCCAATCAAAAGATTCAAATGTGTTTTCTTTCATGCAATTTTTTCTAACATATTTATAAGTTGAATTCTTTGTTACTTTGTATATCCCTCCTCCATGGTATAACCCCTGCTTTCACTGTATTTGATATTGGTATAATTTGTGGACAGGAAGGGCAAAAACAAATCCCAGCATTATTTATGATAATTAAGATATGGAACCTACCCAGATACCCCTCAGTGGATGAATGGATCAAGAAAATGTGGTATATATACACCATGGAATTCTATGCCTCCATCAGAAAGAATGAAATTGCCCCATTTGTTTAGGAAATGGAAAGTCTTGGAAAAAACTATATTAAGTGAAGTAATTCAGGCACAAAGAAACATAGGTCCCATGGTTTCCCTTATTTGCAATAACTAGTATATGTCTGAGACAAACAGAAAAGGTCAGATAAGTTGATGTTAGGGGAAATGAACTCTATGTTAAAGACTCAATTTATTTTCTTTCTTAGTATTGTGTCTAACACATTTATAAGGTAATTCTTTGTTGCTTTGTATGTTCCCCCCCCCCCGGCATAACCCCTTTTTTCATTGTATTTGATATTGGTATAATTTGTGGAGGGAAAGGGAAGAAATGATTCTTTATATAGCGGTACAGGTGGATCCATTGCAGCAATGAGACGTACAAGATGTTATGTCAAAAATGAATTTTACAACTTTGGTTCAGGTGGGGGATGGGAAGAGATGGGAAGGGTAAACAGAGGAATAGGGAAAAATTCTTGATAAGAATGCACTCATTATGTTGCCCATGTAATTGTAACCACTCTGTACGATATTTTTACAATAAAAAAAAAACTTAAAAAAGAAACCTAATTCTATAAAACAAATCGCAAGAGAAGATCAAACCAACACCTGGCAAATCAACAAAGAGAGTTACCTATTAAGAACATAAGTCCTCCAAATGAAAGCCAAGTAATACTCCAAAAGAACAAGACAAATCAGAAAAATACAAGAAAAGTGATATCAAGGTAGTATAATTCATACAAAAAATAACCAGGCATTAGAGCAGACAATCAAGGACCTAGAAGATACATTTCAAAATACATTACAAATACTGATCAAAAATGTGATTAATGAAGCAATACAAAACTTCTACCAGGAAATTTGAGACCAAAATGAGTCCAGCCAAATATTAGCAAAAAAATTCATGGGGAGACTACAAACAAAAAGATGAATTCTAAGAAGGCCAAGGAGTCGAAGAAAAAAAATAGATGTCTAGTTAAAAGATATGATTGAAGGTACAGATAAAATAAACCTCCCACCCAAAGATAAGATTTAAAGATAGTCCAAACAAAACCTAAAACAAAGCTTTAATAAAGGAAAAAGGCCCTAAAAATGACCAATTTGAAGACAGAGAAATCAAAAACAAAGCAGAAAGTCTGAAGAGCAAATAGATGATATAGAAGAAAATCTCAGGGATGAAGGGAATGAGGAGATAATCAATTAGAACCAATCCAAGAAATAAGAAACCATCTTGCGGGAACTTCAAGCATCAGTTAGAAGATCAAATTTGCAGAACATAGTTATCAAGAAGGGGAAGAGCAGGGTACCAAATGGATGGCAAACATATGACAGAATTCCAGGAAAGATCATTCCAAACATCCAAAAAGATAGGCTCATTCAGAGAAGAGAAACCTTTAGAACACCAGAGAATATCATAACAGAACAACTCACCACCACTTCATAATCTATTAGAGGATCATTAGAGATCAATGAAAGTATTCTTAAAGCTGTCATAGAAAAAAGATTATTATTTATAAAGGACATACAGTCAGAATAAATACAGATTTCTTAGATGATATGGTAAAAAGGAGAGGCTGGCATTTTATGACAAATATTAAAGGCAAATAACTGCCAACCGTGAATATGGTCCCAAGCCAAACTCTCCTTTACCTTTAAAGGATATATAAAAATATTTCATGACAAAGAAAACTTGAAACAATGTATCTCGACCAAATCAGCAGGATAGTAGTTCATGAAATGTATCCCACATAGAGAAGATCAAGAAGAACAGGAACTGGTTATATAAAATACTCCCTACCATAGAACAAGGTAAATATATTATAAGAAGATGAGGCACAGATCCTAAAAGCAGGTGTATTTATGGAGCCTGCCGGCAATCAAAGGGATTCCTGATTTAGGGGGTGAGGATGAGAAAAAAAAGACACAAGGCAAAGCATGGGGTTGGGTGGTCTGCAGCTCAAGACTGCAGCACCGTTCATTTTTAACTTTCCCTAATATATACTGTTAGAAGTCAAGAAGCAGCATAAGGTTACTATAGTCCAGAGAAACAAGGAAAATTTCTGTAAAACAGAGTGCAGTAAAAAACAAGACAATGTCAACTGGTTGAAAGTAAAACAAACTCTGTAGACATAGCAAAGCAATCCCAGGCATCTGGTGTTTTTCAAGTAAGCCAGTTCCTTGTACATGCCTTCATTTGAACACAGGGGTCAAGATGACATTTGAGCTGTACTTCCAGCTCCCAACCATGTATAACATAGCAGAACTCATCAGATATTTCATAATCTTAACTCTCAATATCAATGGACTAACTTTCCAATTAGAAGACAGATTAGATAGAATGAAAGAACAAGAGGCATCTATCTGGTATCTACAAGAGACACATTTTATTGACCAAAACAAACACGTACTCCAACTGAAGGGCTGGAAGGAAAATTTTCAAACAGATGGACATCATAAACATGCCACAGTAGAATCACTACCATAAGATAAAATAGAATTCAAATTAAAATTAGTGGGAAGAGATATTACATATTAGTAAAGGCAATTCTCCATTAGGAGGATATAACAAGTCTAAATATCAATGTCCCAACTCCTGGAGCACCCCACTTCATCAACCAAATACTACTTAACATAAAATCACATCTCAGCACATCATTGTGATCCATGGATACGGCAACCAGGAAAAAATCAACCAAGAAGCTGTAGATCTAAATAACTACATTGACCACCTATTCCTAACAGACAACTAAAGAATATACATTCAGTCTCAGAATATACATTCTTCACAGCAACTCATGGAAGACTCTACAAAATAGAATATATCCTATGTCACACAGAAATTCTGTCCAAATTGAAAGAAAAATAAATTGACATCCCATATCCTTTCTGACCACAACAGAATAAATTTAGAATCAAAAAATGAAAGCAAAAAATAATTCTCAAACCCATGAAGACTGAACAACACGTTGATGAATGACCAGTGGGACACTGAAGAGATTAGAATGGAAATCTGAAAGTTTCTGGAATTTAACAAAAATGAACACATAAAATACCAGCACCTCTGGGACACGGTAAATGCAGTATTTAGAGAAAAATTTATAGCTCTGAGTGCCTACATCAAGCAATTAGGGAAATCTCAAACCAATATTTTAATTATGTACCTCAAGCTCCTTGAAAAGAGGACAAGCTCAAAGCAGTGGACAAAAAGAAATAAAAATAATAAATTGGAAATAACTAAAGACTAAAAAAACATAGAATCAACAAAAGAGTTGGTTCCTTGAATAAACAGACTTGACAAACTCTTACCAAATCAGACTAAGTAGAGAAATTATATAGATGGAAAGATAATTAGAAAGCTCACAGATTGGGAGAAGATCTTTATTTGCTATGCAACAGGCAATGGCATCTAATCTCAAATATACTTAGAGGACCAAAAGTTAACACCACAAAAAAATATCCTCAAAGAAACAACAACCCTAATAGTAAGTTTGTTAAAGATTTGAAGAGAGACCTCTCTGAAGAAGAAAAATGAATGGCCAATAGACAAATCAAAGCAACATTGAGATTCCACCTAATCCCAGTTAGAATGACCATTATGAAGAAAATTAATTATAACAGATGTTGGGCTGGTGGGGATGTGGCCAAAAATGAACATTACTACACTATTGGGGGAAATGTAAACTTATTCAAATACTCTGTAAAGAAGTACAGACATTCCTCAAAAGTGGTCCCCTATGACCCGGCAATTCCACTCTGGGCATTTACCCAAATGACCACAAAGAAGCCAACTAAAACTACCATCACCAATATGTCCATTGTAGCATTATTTACAATAGGTAAGATATGGAACCAACCCCAATGCTCCTCAGTAGATGAATGGATCAAGAAAATGTCATATATATTCTCAACAAAATTTTATGCTTCTGTCACAAAGAATGACATTGCCCCATTTGTAAGGAAATGGAAAGACTTAGTAAACACAGTAAGTCAAACAAGCCAGACCAAAGGAATCATAGGCTACATGTTTTCACTCATTTGGAAAAACTAGAATATGTCTAGGATATTCTTAGAAAAGATCACAATAGCTCAATAGCTATATGCATATCACCATATAAAATGATGCTTATCGAAATGAGCTCCAAGAAATGGTTACAAGATGATTTATAGTGAGCTGTTTTTAGTTATTTTTATTTACTTTCTCCCCTTTGGTTTATTCCCTGTAGTCACCATTTTTTATTTCTGTACCTTTTGTCTTATACATAAATTAATCTGATTTGAGGAAGGGAAGAGAAATCACAGAAATGGTGCAGCAAAGATTAAACAAACCAACAGTAATATACAGTAGACACTATGTTAGAAATGAATTTTACAAAATTGGGGGAGTGGGATGTCAAGATTGGAGAAAGCAGGAGAAAATGAGAAAGGTGTAACACAGTTCAAAAAAAAATGTAGTCATTACTTATGTAACTGTAACCCACCTCTGTAAATCAACTTCATAATAAAAAAATCAAAAAACAATAAAAGAACTCACCCAAATATATAAAATTGGAGACAAAAAATGAGACATCACAACAGAAATAAGGACAACTTAGAATCTTCAAAGAAAGCACTTTGAAAACCTTATGCGAATCACCTGGAGTATCCTGGAGAAATTGATGATTTCCTATACTCGAAGTGAACAAAGAAGTGATGCATAAGAAGTAATGAAAATGAAATGTCAATAAACAATTCCCATACCAGAAAAATATGGGACTCAATGGATTTACCATGAAATTAAGGCCTGGAAAAAACTTACAATAGTCAGATCAAACTCTTCAATAGAATAGAAAAGGAAAGGGAATTATCAAACACATTCTTTGAAGCTAGAATTAAACTATTCCCCAAAGGGTAGGAAGGGGAAACAAAGGAGGAAGCAACAATGCTTGATAAGAAATGTACTCATTATCTTGCCCATGTAATTGTAACTGCTCTATATGATATTTGCATAATTTAAAAAATTCAAAAAAAAATCTATTCCCCAAATCATATAGTGACTCCTCAAAGAAAGAGAACTATAACCCCAACTCTTTGATAAGCATTGATGCAGAATTTCTAAATAAAATTCTTACCAACCAATTTTAACAACTAACAAAAAATATGCTATGATGAAGCAGGATTGATCCTAGTATACAATTGGATTCAATATACTTGTCAATAAAAATAATACAAACCATCAGCAGAAGCAGGGACAAGAAACACATGATCGTCGATATAGATGAAGAAATAGCTTTTAGCAAATTCCAATACCCCTTTATGATTAAAAGGTCTGAGAAGCTAGGAATGCATGGAACTTTCCTCAATATAATAAAGAGTGTGTATATGACAAAGAGATATTTAGCATGTACCTAACGGTGGAAGCATGAAATCATTAAAATTAGGAATGAGCCAAGGATGTCATACTCTCTACTACTCTTCAATATAGTAGTGGACTTTCTAGCAAGAGCAATAGACAAGAGAAAAACATAAAGGGGACCCACATAGGGAAGAAGTAAATCTATCCCTTTTTATAGATGAAATGATCCTGTATTTAAAGGACGCTATAACTTTCTCTCTCAAGTTAGTAAAGGTGATACCAATCTTCAGCAATATAGCAGGGTATAAAACCCACAAGAATCAGTAGGTTTCCTGTGTTGCAAACAATGGGAAGATCCATGCTGAAATCCAAGATACAACCTCATATGTATTAGCTCAAAATCATATCATATTAAACAAAACAAAATAACATCAACAATACTAGGAATTAATTAAACTAAAAATGTGAATGACCTCTGCTGTTAAAACTTTAAAAATCTAAAAAGGGAAATTGGAGGAGATTCAAGGAAATGGAAAGTCTTTCAATGCTCCTAGATGGAAAAATTAACATTGTGAAAACTGCAATACTGCCCCCAAACAATTGACAAAGCAATATCCATGAAAATCTCAACAATATTCTTCAATTCAGTAGAGAAAGCAATCCAAATTCAATATGGAATTGCAAAATCACAGATGAAACAGAAGGCTCAGAAATGAACTCATGGGCCTATAGTCATCTTTCACACACACACACACACACACACACACACACACACACACACACACACACACACACACACACACACTGGAATTCAGTGGAATTCACCCATCAGAAAGGATTATTTTTCACCAGTCTTGAGGAAAATGAAAGGCTTGGGAAAATTATATTAAGAGAAAGGAAGGCAAACTCATATAAATTTAGGTTTCATGGATTCATTCATTTCTGGTAGCTAGAAGGTGCCTACAAATCTTCAAGTAAACAAGACAGATTGTACCTCACCCCAGATAGAATGGCCATTATCAAGAAAACTAACAATAGCAATTACTGGCGTAGATATAGCCAATAGGGACCTTTATTATGCTGTTGGTGGGAAATTAAACTTGTTCAACCACTCTGGAATGCATTATGGAGATTCGTCAAAAGACTAAGCATAGATCTCCCTTATGCCCCAGTAATTCCCCTCATGGGCAGTAATCCAATAAATAATAAAAACGCTCACACTAAAGCTATAGCATAAGCATGTTCAGGGCTCAGGTCCCAAGTTCAAAGACTGGAAAAAAAGGTCACCACTGCTGGTATTTGTTTCCACAAATATGAATCTTTTGACATAAGATACCAAATCATTCTATTTGCAGTAGCTAGGATAGGACTTAAATGAATGGGTGATAAAATGGCTTCTTTGTTGAATGTTAGGGAAAAATGTAGGCAGTCCACGAAAAGAGGGATTTTGTTTTTGTTGTTGTTGGTCAAGGTGCTTGAAGTCTGGGATTAGGCTCTGTCCCTGAGCTCTTCAACTCATGGTGAGTGTTCTACCACTTGAGCCATAGTGGCACTTCTGGTTTTCTGGTTGTTAAATGGAGATAATAGTCTCAGGGACTTTCCTGCCCAGGCTGGATTTGAACAGCAGTCCTCAGATCTCAGCTTCCTGAGTAGCTTGGATTACAGCTGTGAGCCACTGGCACCAGGCTAAAAATTGTTTTTGTTTTTTTTTATAAAAGTAGAAAATCCACTTCCTCATCTGGGTCTAAAGCTCAGATATCACTATTAGAACACTTCACACTCAGCTCATTTCATCACACATTTGTAAATTTTCTCTTTTCTTTCATGTGCGCATACTGCAGTCAATATCATCTCAGCTGTGAGTCTAGACCAATTGTATGGTAACTGCTAGTACCTAAATGAACAGCTGTTACATCAAAACAAATGAAACCCTCAACTGGAATAATTATTTGTCTCTTTTTATTACAAGTCATTTTTTCCTAATGTGATATTGGACCTCCTAACAGAGTAATAACATTTTCTTTGTCTTCAGCAATTGGTCTTCTCCCACATGTGACCAAATATTTAAGAATTCAAAGATTATCATGATAATTCATTAACCTGTCCTCTAAGAAAATGTCTGGAAAATTTCTGGAATTTGGTCTGCTGTCTTATTCTTACATGCACGGGCTTTCTATGATTTATTTGTTCTACATGTAATTCTACTTTCCAAACTTTGACCAATTTTAATCTGTCTGATTAGTCATTCTGACCCTCTCTTTAGAGTTTCATTTCAGTCTGACTCATAAAAAATATAATAGTTATCAGCTTCTGTTTTCTGCCTGTCTTCATGTAGGATGTGAGAGCAGCCCTGACTGGCTGTGCTTTCTGGAGTTTTTTTGTTTGTTTGTTTGTTTTGTTTTTTAGAGGTCTAGCATTATTATTCAAGGTAGTAGCTTCTCTGGGCCCCAGTGATCCCCTGGCCTAGCGTCAATGGGATTTTCCCCTAAAGATACAAACAATACCTGACTAAATTCCTTCTTTAGTTGTTTCAAAATGAGGCAATCTGGCATCCTTGCAAAGCAATGAATAATCCTCTGTTACCACTTACAAAAATGGTCTATCAAGATGGCTTTTCAAGGTCGACTGTGAAAAATGTTCATTTCCAAGTCACCACCCTAAAACAGATCACATTCCTGAGAACTGACTTTTAGAAGGAATGATCCCCTTCCTTCCTTCTCTTATGATAGATCAAACTATAATATTCTTCAGTTGTGGTCAGCCTGGAGTACATTTTCCCACGAATATTCTGTAGTGTAACAGAGGACCAACTATCAAAATAAAGGGGGAAATACCTGTCTACAGACTTGATCTATCTTGCTTATATCTTTTCTTACTTTCATTACTTTAAAAACACGGATAATTTATTTTGCTTATATCTGTTGTTATTTTCATTACTGCAAACATATGGATAATATGTATTTGGGATTAGACAAGTGCTAAAGGATTAATGAAATAAACATTCAGTTTACTTTCATATATCCAATATAATACATTTAACCTTTTATGGAAAATTTAATCAAACCATAGAAACAATGTCAGAAAGATAAAATAAACCTCAATATGTATAATCAGGCACATATGCACCATCATCTACTCAAAAATTCAGCCTTTCCATAAATATTTATTTGGCACAAAATTATAAAATTTTAATGAATGAATATGACTTTTAATTATCATCTGAAATACTCCTCCTATATATAATTGTATATAATTATATGGAGGTCACCTAGACAGGAATTTAACATGCATGTAGTAATCAAATTTCCACAATTTAAGCTAGACGAGAGGAGTTATACCCTCACATACTGCCAGGAGGATGTGTGGTGTGAATTTTACCACAGTGCTGAACCCTTCCATCTAGTACCAAGAGTCGTGAGCAATAATTTATTCTTTGATGTTAAGATTAGTGTTAAGTGCATAATACACTTTGAATTATTGGATTAATTCACAGAAATGAAATGATGATTAATTATTGAAATAATGATATAGTATTTGTTTAAGTTCTAATGATTCTTAATTTTACAATTAATGAAATACATTATTAAAATTAGTTTCACTTTCTCTTTTCAATTGCTACTAAAATTAAAATTTTATATTAAACGTTCAGTATTAAGAAATCAGTAATAAGTACCTATTATTTAAATGATATTCTATTAATCTGTGATTTGAATTATAATTCTAACTAATTGTGATGTAAAAATCATTTAATAGAATTATGGGTAATATTTTTTAAACTTACTAGCTTGTTATTTGTTTACAAATTGTGTAATTTGTTATTTTTGGTCCAAATCATTTCTTCACCATAATTGTTTAATTTTCTATTTTATCTCTATTGGTTTACTGATTGTGCAATTTGTTTTCCCTTTTTAGTGACTGACAGGAGGCAGAAAATCTGTACGCTAGTTTACTACTACCTATGTTAAAGTAAAATTACTGCTTTCCACAGCTGTTCTAGTTTTCTCGTATAGTGCACTATTTTCCCCATTCCCATATTCCCATATCCTGTATTGCTGATCTCATGTATTTTATTTTATCTTTTATTTAAATTTTATTGTCAAGGTAATGTACAGAGGGCATATAGTTACATAAGTAAGGTAGTGAATTCATTTCTTTTCTAACTTGTTACTCCTTCCCCTATTTTCTCCCTCTTCCCTCCCAGCACCCCAAGATGATTTCCAACATATTGGTTGTGAGTGTCACTATTGCATAGGTTCCCCCTTTGTCCTTTGTCTCACCATTTGTCTTTTTCCTTTCCCTTCCAAAGTTCAGATCAACATATTTACAGTAATCAAGGTATAAAAATCAAGTACAGTGACTACAGGGAGAAAACCATAGGTGGAGAAAACACAAAAGATAAAAAGAAACCACGTAGTACATTAAAAACAACAACAAAAAAAAAACATGTCTTGGAGTTCATTTCACTTGGAATCACCTTACACGGTCATATGTACATAGCTATTGAGCTATTCTGCTCATCTACCAAGATTATCCTTGATGTACACAATAATGCTTTCCTATTACCCAGTAATCCCACTTCTGGACATTTGCCCTAGTGACCACAAACAAGGCCACACTAAAGCTACCAGCACAATTATGTTTATCACAGTATATTTCCCATAGCTAAGATATGGAATCAACCCAGTTGCCCCTAGTAGATGAATGGATCAAGAAAATGTCACACACACACATACCAGAAAGAATGACACCATCTCATTTGTAATGAAATGGAAGATCTTGGAAAAAATCATATCAATTGAAGCAAGCCAGACTTAAAGAAACATAGGTCCCATGGTTTCCCTTATTTGTAATAATTAGATTATATCAAGGAAAATCTCATGTATTTTAATTTGACATTTTGTTCTATGTTGAGCATTTATTATTGTTGATTGTTTGTTATTATTTCTGTACACAGGCAGGTATATTTAAAGAATTACGTTCATTTCATCCATTACTGAAGGAAGAACAACTAAAAGAGCCACTCCTACTAGGAAGAACATCTCCTACTAATTTAACTTCATTCTTATGTAAGGACAGACTTGTCCCCTTTAACATCATGTTGTACATTACAACTCTATTCTTGGTCATCCTGCATATCTACTATTTTCTACATTGTGACATAAATTGCCTAGTAATTCCAGTTTGCTTTACTTTTAAAAAAAAATTCTCTTAAAGTTTGAGGTTGGTGTGTGTGTGTGTGTGTGTTTGTGTGTGTGGTATTACAAAGATCAGAAGACAACATTTTTCTTCATTTAGAATACATATTTCTGATCATAGTAAGTTGTGGCTAATGGGAGAACTTTCTTGCTATTTTAAGGATGAAACAGAAAAATACATTTGTGCATGTACCACAGTTGCTTTGTTAGTCTGTAGTTGAAAACTAAACTTCAAGCTATTTCTTGGCCATTGTTATGAATAATGTGAATAACAATGAACTACAGATACATTTCTGAGTTACCCAGAGAGAAATAATCACATGATTGGTGGGTCAGATGACATTTCAACTTTGCATTTCTTTAGAAAACTGTGTACTACTTTCTACAATGAGAATACTAACCGGCATTTTGACCAAGAGTGTAGAAAATTTCCTTTTCTCCATATTCTCACCAACATTATCACCTTGAGTTTTTTTAAAGGACAGGTTTTTACTATGTGCAGTACCCCAGACTGGCCTTAGTCTCAAATCCTCTTACTCCAACCTCTTAAATGCTTGGAATTACAAGCCTTTACCACCACATCTGTTTCCTTTGATTTTTTGATGAGTTATAATAGTTGTAAAGTAGTATCATAATAATTTTGAATTGCATTTCTCTAAAGACTTCTGTTCACAAAGCATTAAGCCAGCATAGAAGTGGTATTAAACACAACTTTGTAAACCCACTGGCGATTTTCAGGGCTTTTTGGAAAGCGTGTCTATTCAGAACTTTTGTCCATTTTTAATCAAGGTTCTTGTTAGTCTCATCTTTAATATCTCTATAGAAAATCAATAATTAATTCAATGTATTAGAAAGGAAAAAATTAAGCAAATCTAACATTTTTCAATTTTCAATAACGTATTGTTTAAATCATTTTCTGTCTATGCTTGAGACTATATAACTCAATTTAGTTAGATCTTTTACAAGACTAAATATATTTTATTTATTTTACGTTGATTGCTCTTTCTAAAGCCTGTGTGTCTAATTTTCCTTGGTTTCTTTCAGTCTTATGTACTTCAAATTTCTAAATGAAGAATAAATGGAAGCAAACAAAAAGTACAGTTCCTCTCATCTGATGATGCCTCTACAAGAATAAGGGAAGAGTTCGTTCATCCTTCTAAGGACCTATGATAGGGTGTCAAAAAGAGAATTCATGCTTCGAGGCATTTCCTATCTTTGCAATGTAACTTAAATGATGTAAAACACAACATACTGCTCGGATACATTTTCAGTTTATCAAGTTTTGCGCATTTTCATATGGATTTCACCTAAGTCTACAACATTCATTCATTATTCTGTCCCTGATATTTTTACACTACCAAAACATAAGATAACCTGTTTGTTTTACAGCATGAGAACTTACCCAGCTCGCTTCCTTGGAAGCAGAGCATAGTCAATAGATAAGATTATTTCTGGTTGCTCACTACATGTAATGGTTTCTGTAATACATATCGCATTCTATTTAGTATTTTAAAAAACTGCTGTCTAAACTCAAAGCTCATTCATAGAAGTTTATGATAAGTATTTCACAAGTGTTATTTATCTTAATTCTTAAGATAAAATTTGCTATAATGGTAATGTAATTATCATTTTACTGTTGGGAAAAATTGTAACTAAAGGCACTAAGTTCATGGCCCAAAGACATAGTGAGGAAGGAAACGAGTCAAAGTTTCCAAAATTCTTTTGCCGATACAAAAAGATAAGTAAAATCTCTCTGTTCTCTTGCACTCTCAATTCAATATTCATATTGTCCAAGAAATAATAGCATAGCAATTATTGCCCATGGTAATTGTTTTTGTCACATTTTGTCTTCAACACAGGCTGTGTTGTTGACATTGGGTTATCATGCACAGAGCAGAGCTTATAAAGTGAGGTCCAAAGAGAGCCAAATTTCTTCTGTCCCACAGTTCCAGTTTCCTTTTTAAAAGGACTAAAACTTTAAGTATCATCACTTACTGTCTTTTAAGAATCCAAAAACAAAATAAATTTACATATAATCACTCCAAAATGCTTTATAAGTAAGAGATGATAAAACAGGCACCCATGAAGTAAATTTTCTTCTACTTTTAAAATTACTCTGAAAGCCTTGTGGTGGTTGGTCACACCGGTAACTATTTGGAAGGTCATAAAACTTTTCTATAAAGTTATTAAGACATATGGTAGCAGAAATATACTATAAGTAAGTACATTTCAGAGTTTGTAGAAACTTTACTGAGAAGTTGCAAGGTTTGTGTAAAGAAGCAGAATGAAGAGTTAAGACTTTGTTAACTACACAGTTTCGGTTAAAACTTTAGGGCTTCATTACTTTATATGTTAGCAACGAACAAATAATGATATAAGCCATATACAAATAAAGAGATGAGCCATAAATAGTAATCTTAGTTGGAATCTTTAAAGACTACTCAGAGCCAATAAAAGTCCTGTTGAACATCATAATATTAGCCAGTTTTAAAAGTACAGGGATATGAGAAAATAGTAAAATAAAAAGCCAGGTGCTGATGCTTCATGCTTATAATCCTAGCTACTCAGGACGCTGAGATCTGAGGATCACGGTTCAAAGCGAAAACCAGAAGTGGCACTGTGGCTCAAGGGGAAGAGCGCTCACCTTGAGCTGAAGAATTGAAGGACAGCGCCCAAGCCCAGAGTTCAAGCCCCATGAGCGACAAAAAACAAATGTAAAATTTAATATGTAGTACACATTGAATTCTGAAAACACTGGTAATTGTTTTGGTTTTAATTTTATTAATCATTAATGTTTAATTATTGGTATTCTTTATTTGTAGCATTGTTTTACTTGTTGTAATATAATACAACATTTTGTAAATCATCATTAGGAAGTACTTTGAGAATGTTACTGGGAAGGCCAAACCATTTTTTATAGTTGCTTATGAATTTACAATGAGCAAAATTAAGAACAAAATATTGATTAAAAATTTTCTCAAGTAGACTCTGAATCTAGAATGTTGGTATGTGTCCACAGCTAAAATCTTAGCCCTATGCTGATGCAGCAGTATTACAGAGTTGAGGCCACAAAAGTGAGAGAGTGTTTAGTTTCTTGTATTTGATATTGTGGTAATGGGTCTTGAACTCTGGGTCCTAGGTGCTGTCCCTTAGGTCAAGTCTAGTGCTAACACTTGAGCCACAACACCACTTCCATCTTTTTCTGCTTATGTAGTGCTGAGAAATGAAACCTAGGGCCTCAAGCATGCAAGGCAAGCACTCTACTACTAATCCACCTTCCCAGCACCTGCGAGACTGTGTTATAAAAAATCATCACAACATTTGCTTTCTGCTTTGGGTTATATAATGAAATATATGAATATCTTTTTATGTCTTTGTGAATTGTCATACTTCTGAATTTATACTAACTTCAGCCACTTTATCCTTTTCAAAGTTATGAAATATGTCTGAGAGTTTGATTCTGTGAAGAGTGATTTTGCATTTATAATTTTTTCTGAGTCATTTTTATTTTTTATCAAAATCACTGTATATTTTATGTTGATGGTTTATCATACATCAAATACCTTCAAATATATATTTAGAGTCTAGTATATGTCTGAGCTAAGCATAAACAGTCACAATAGTTGATATTAGGCTAAATGGACTCCAAGGTAAGGATTTAAATGTTTTTTTTTTTTTCTTGAGATTGTAGCACATTTTTAAAATGATTTCTTTGTTGATTTGTAGGTCCCTCCCCCATGGTATAACCACTGCTTTCACTATGTTTGATATTGGTATAATTTGTGGAGGGGAAGGGCAAAAACAAACCATTTAAATAGGGATACAGTTGGACCCATTGCACCAATGAGATGTACAAGTCGTTATGTGGAAAAAAAACTTTTCAACTTTGGCCCGGTTGGGGGGAGGGTGTGGGGGAGAAATGAGATGGGAAGGGATAGGAAGGGGAAACAAAGGAGGAGGCAACAATGCTTGATAAGAAATGTACTCATTACATTGCCCATGTAATTGTAACTCCTCTGTACGATATTTTCACAATTAAAAAAAAAAAAACACACCAAAAGCAGACCAGAGACTCCACCCAGTGACTGCTTATGAACACAGGGGAGAAACAGGATCTTCCCATCCACCCCCCAAGAAAAAAAATGAATGTTTAAGGTCTGAACAGGGACACCTCTCTCCCTCTTGGCTAAGTTTCTGCCCAGCATCTGTTACCTAAGTAACTAGTAGAACTGGAAGCAGTCACCTTCCCCTCATGCTAGGTCACATCCTGGGCCACGTCTAGTCACATGCCTCCCATCTGACCTTAGGAGGGTCCCAGACCCTGAGGTCACATCCGGATCCAGTGTTGCCACACCTGTTCCAGATCCTGGCTTTGAAAAATTCTCACCCAGCGGTGGCCATCCCCCCTTTCAGTTTCAGCTATGCTTCTCAATTATACGTGGCAGGGGCAGAAGTTCAGTAAATAAATTTCTTTTCCTGCCTGAATAGCACGTGGTGTTCTCTTCATTGGCTGCCTAAGGAAACCTACCTATTTAATATGCCTTACATATTGTTCTGTGACTCGGATGGGGATTTTGAGTTGTGAATGTTAGAATTTCCTAACTACCCCTTTTCTGTGAACCAAACTTCCTAGAGATATCATGCGAGACTTTTCACCAATACCTTGCTGGCCTTCACATCCACACCCATACCACTTCTCTACTCTCGTGACTGAAAGTACTCTCTACAGTTTTCTGTTGGTCAATCTCTGTCCAGATGTGGCACCTTGCCAGAGAGCTCTTATGGCTTTTAGCTGAAAGGCCAGTCACCTCCGAAATCAAGGACATTTGGTCAGGGACTTGGCCATTTATCTCTACAGGGTCCGGGGGTGAAGTTGGGACGCCACTTCTGCCTGGTCAGCTCTCCTTCAATCACCAGACTGATTCTCCTATACATTTAATGGGGTGCTGCGAATCAAGCTGAGCTGTGAAACCCCTTTGAAATGCTTCCTGTGCTCTCTGGAAAGCCAGAGCGCCTAATTTTTATGCCGTTCTCAGATATAGACAGTTTTTTTTGCCACTGCAATAGTAAATGGTCAGAAGTCTGTTTACTTTCAGCCTCTTTGCTCTCTCTCTGCCAATCATGTCTAACTTTCCTTATTTCTCCCTTTCTCTTTTCTACAACATTTTTGCTTGTGCCCTGAAAAATGCAATATAGGCTGGGTCCCAGGACACCCCCTCGAGGTTCCCTCTCAAAGGCTAGCCATTCTACGTTTGAAAATTGTCAGAGTTTCCATTTGTTTAGGTTGTCTTTGTGGTTTTTCAGAAATTCACAATCTTGAGTTCGCCATCTTGGCCACATGGTGGGTTAAGGGTTTATTCTCATCTGACTCTTAACTTTCCACCAAGCTTACTACTACACCCAATTTTGCAGCCTCCCCCATGAGTCACAGTATTTGCGTCCTCCCCAGTTAGGTATACCCCAATTTGTGGCCTCTCCTGTGAGGCCATTCCCTGTTTTGCAGCCTCCCAAACAAGGTGCACCCTCCATTTGTGGTCCCCCCAGCAAGACTCCTCTGTTTGGCAGCCTCCGCCATGAGGCACCCCCTCTATTGCTACCTCCCCTGCAAGGTAATCCCTCCTTTGGGGCCTCCCGTGTGAGACCATTCCTGTGGCCTCTCCTGCAAGGCTTCCTCCCCTGCAGAACCCCTCCTCTTCCTTTGTACTATGGGTGGAACCTGAAGATCCATGTGTTCTGGAAGCAATGCACCCTCACATTCAAAATCTTTAGCTCTCGGGTTGGGAAGGTGGCATACTGGTAGAGTGCTTGCCTTGCATGCATGAGGCCCTGGGTTCAATTCCTTAGCACCACATAGAAAAAAGAAAAAAGCCAGAAGTGGTGCTGTCGCTCAAGTTGTAGAGCGCTAGCCATGAGCTGAAGAGCTGAGGGACAGCACCCAGACCCAGAGTCCAGGCCCCATGACCTGACCCCAAAAAATATCTTTAGCTCTCTCTAGTATTGACCATGTAGCAGATGCACCATCTTGGCATCTTGGGAGCTCAGCTGCTATTTTGCACCAACTCGATTTTGCCCTGACCTCAACTTGATTCTGTGTGTATATTCCTATGTGTCTATGTCTGTGTCTGTGTAAACTTGTTATCTGGCATTGCAACCAAGTTATTTGGCTTAAATCATCTGAGATTCCTGAAGTTTGTTCAGTTTGGTTTCGTAGTTCAGTGCTAGCCAGTCTATATGCAGTCCAGATCCAGTCCATCTCTTCCAACCTGGAAGACAGCCCTCACTCTTGTGTATACCATCCTACCTCCACCATGGTAAAAGTAGTCTGGAGTCTTCCTTGGCTCCATCACATGCAGCTGATTAGCTGGTGAAATTTTGCTTTTGATTTGTAAAAGCTAAGGTTTTTTCTGTAACTTTGGTTAACTTAAGCACTGGTAGGGGTACCATAAAGAAAACAATACTATATCTGTGCTAAAATTCTCATCACATTTAATGAGTTTTGTCTTTTCAGAATATTTGTTGGTCAATTCTTAATAAGAACCAGGTAAACTCTACTTGTTCTACTTGATCTCCTTGTTGCTTTAATTGAAAATAATAAAGGGCTTCAGTGGCAAAGATTGCAGTTCAAAGCCATCCCAGGCTGAAAAATCCCTAACACTCCATCTCCCAAGTAACTTGCATAGAGCCAGTCTAGAAGCAAGGATCAAGACACTTATTTCTAACAAACCAAACACTGGAAGTGGTACTGTAACTCAATGTGGTAAAGCAATAGCCTTGAGCAGAAGTGCTCACGGACAGTGTCCAGGCCTTGAGTTCAAACCTCCTTGAATACCACCTGGGACAAACCATCATAGCAACAAGCACCTAGACTCGCCAGTCTGGGGAACAAGGGACCACAGAAAAGAGTAAGAGGAAATGATGTCACATCAGCCACTTTGTACCTGCCCTTTAACCAGAGCCAGGAGGTCAATAGAAGTAAGAAGCCTGCCTGTCTAATGTCTGTACCTGTCTACCTTTCAACTGGATAGAAATTTATATTCTTGCCTGTGTTACCTGACTTCTCCTCTACCTAGTCGCCAGATGTCAGAAGTAGCTAAGGACATTTCTACCAACGTTTTCAGCCCCAAGCCCTTCCACTTGCCATTTATTTGCTCTTTAGTATTTTTTTAGCCCATCAATGCATGAGACTTCTCCAGACTTCACCTACGAACTCATGCCCACCAAGTGACAGTTGTTACCTGCTGTCTTCTCTCAGAGGAACACCTTTCAGCCTTTTACCCCTACTGTCAACGTCCCTTGCAAGCAGGAAATAGCCAGAGAGAATTTTTACCCATTTTCATAATTATCAAAATGCTGGCATGTAAGGTCTGAACAGGGACACCTCCCTTCCTCTTGGCTAAGTTTCCACCCAGTATCTGTTACCTATGTAACTGGCAGACCTGGAAGCTGTCACCTTCCCCTCCTGCTAGCTCATATCCTAGGCCACCTCTGGTCACATGCCTCCTATCAGACCTTAGGTGGGTCCCAGTCCCGGAGGTCACACTCAGATCCAGTGTGGCTATACCTATTCCTGTCCCTGACCTAAATAAGTTCTGGTCCAGGGGTGGGTCATAAACCATTTCCTTTGCAGCCTTGTTTTTCCAGGATGCATGGCGGGCGCAGCAGTTTCATAATTATTTTTTTCTTGCCTGAATAGCACGTGGGGTTCTATTCATCATCTACCTAATGAGACCTACCTATTGAATATACCTTACACAAAGAACTCTTTCTTGTAACTTTTAAAAAAAATTTAAATTTTTTTCTATTAATCTTTTCTTTTTTCTCATAATTTTTAGTTTAGGTGTATATGTAAATGTGTGTACTTCTTTATTTAATTTTTTTAACCTTTTCGTCCTTAATTTTATTCTTTTCATTATTTTTTATCTCTTTCTTTCATTTTTGCGTTGCTTAATTGCTGTTCAGCTCATCCCCAGATGTATACCCCTTGTCGATTATTACACCTTATCTTCCATTGTGTACCTACTTAATCCAGAAATTTATTACTCAATTCACTGCATCTTAGGCTTAACTGCTTTATTATAGTATTATGTCTTTATAACGTATATAATTTTCAATTAACTACTTTTGTTTTTGTTTTTTTTTTTTGGTCTGGTAGTGGGGCCTGAACTCTGGGCCCGGGCACTGTCCCTCAGCTCTTCAGCTCAAGGCTAGGGCTCTACCATTTGAGACACAGTACCACTTCCGGCTTTTTTCTCTTTGCTTATGTGGTGCTGAGGAATCGAACCCAGGGCCTCATGCATGCAAGGCATGCACTCTACCACTGAGCCACCTTCTCAGCCCTCAATTAACTACTTTTAAGGATTTTTAATTACTTTTTTAATTTTATTATTTTTTTTATTGTAAAAATACTGAATAGAGGGGTTAAAGTTATATGACCAAGGTAATGAGTACATTTCTTATCAAGCATTATTATCTCCTTCTTTGTTTTCCCCCTACCATCCCTTCCCTCCCATCTCCACAATTACATGTCCCCCACTCCCCTTTGCCTAAATTGTAAAGTTCGTTTTTCTTTTTTTTCCTATTTCATTTTATTTTATTTTTATTGTGAAAATACTGTACAGAGGGGTTACAATTACATAGGCAAGATAATGAGTATATTTCTTATCAAACATTGCAGCTTCCTCCTTTGTTTCCCCTTCCCATCCTTTTCCATCCTCCCCTCGCCCCCCCATCCAATCCTCCCCCCCTCCTCACCCCTCCACTCCCCCTCCAAACGAAAGTTGTAAAGTTCATTTTTCGGCATAATGGCTTGTACATCTCATTGTTGCAATGGGTCTACCTGTATAGTATGGAGGTTCCTCAAAAGACTCCACATAGAGCTCCCCTATGACCCAGCAGTCCCACTTTTGGCCATTTACCCAAATGTTTACAAACAAGACCACACTAAAGCTCCCAGCACGAATATGTTTATTGCAGCACTATTTACTATAGCTAAGATATGGAACCAACCCAAATGCCCCTCAGTAGATGAATGATTCAAGAAAATGTGGTATATATACACAATGGAATTCTTTGCCTCCATCAGAAAGAATGACATTGATCCATTTGTTAGGAAATGGAAAGACTTGGAAAAAATTATATTAAGTGAAGTAAGCCAGGCCCAAAGAAACACAGGTTCCATGGTTTCCCTTATTTGAAATATCTAATATATGTCTGAGTCAAGCAAAAAATGTCAGATAAGGTGATGTTAGGGAAATGAACCCTAAGATATGTATTCAAATGTTTGTTTTTTCTTTCATGCGATTGTCTCTAATACATTTATAAGATTATTTCTTGGTTGCTTTGTATATCCCTCCCACACAGTATAACTACTGCTTTCACTGTATTTGATGTAGGCATAATTTGTGGAGGCGAAGGGGAAAAACAAATAATTTTAAGGATTTTTATTTTTTGGTTTATCATGTTTCCTTTCTATCCCTCGTCTTCTCCCACTCTATCCTTTTCTTCTCTAAATATCATTTCTTTATACTTACATAATTTTTAAGTGTTTAACTTTTTAAATTTAAATTATTGTGTTTACATTTTTTATTGTTTTTTTTCTTTTATCTCTCTCCTATCATCTGTCCAATCCATTTCCCTCTCTGAGATTATCCTTGGTTAAATTCACTCTCCTGTAAACTCTCTGGATCCCACTAATCCTATTTTCCCTACATTTATCCCTAAATATAATAATTTCTGGCTTGCCAAATCCTTCTTTGCTGTTTTTAGCCCATTAATCCATAGTTGTTGATGTTGAATAGATTGTATCTGTTCAACAAGATTGTACCTGCAGCCATTTTGACCGTGCGACTACAGGACTCCAGTTAATGCTTGCCTTAAAATAGTGTTCTAGCACGAAATTAGTGTTACTTTCATACCAAATTGGGAGAGCAAGCTGGAAAAACACAAGACAAATGGCAAGTTCGTGTATCTCAACTCCCACTCTTGATAATCAGGTGACAGATCGGTTAATGAATAATCCAGAGGAGAGTTCCCAGAAAGCTGTACAAACACTTTTGGTAAACATGATGAATGAAAAGATTGAAAACCTGCAAAGGACTCGGTGTGAATGTGATATGGAAGGAGAAGGGGCAAACCAAAGATTAATACAGGAGTCTGGTGATTGTGAGGAAGCTGCGCAAAGATTAATACAAGAATTGGGTGAGCAAGTTGAGAAGAGTCAAAGAGAAATACAGGAATTGTTAAGCAGTCTGAAAATTAACAAAGAGAAAGAGAGGAATTGCGTGAGCAGCGGGAGAACAGTCAAAGAGAATTACAGGAATTGAGAAAACGATAGGGAACTAATCAAAGGGAAATACATGAATTGGGAGAGAGGGATGACAATAGAAAAAGATCAATAGAGAAATTTATAGAAACCATAAGGAGACAGCTGATAGAATTCAGGGAGACCACAACGGAATGCTGAATGGAGCCCAACAGAAGGAATGGGAGTGCAAAAATCCATAATCAATCAACTGAGTTATTTGAGAATAAGCACTGAACATCAAATTAAGGAAGTAAAGAAGTTCATAAAAGATCTAAAACAACGCTCCAAAAAGAATTTGAAGCCATCAAAGCTGACCAATTAGGAGGAAAAGAAATAAAAAAACAAAGTAGAAAGTCTTGACAGTAGGTTAGATCATGCAGGAAATCGAATCTCGGGGGTTGAAGACAGCCTAGCTATTATGGAGAAAGAACACAATTATACAAGAAAAATCCAAGAAATATGATAGATCTATTAAATATTTGAAAGGCACCTTCAGAAGTCCTAATCTGAGAATTATGGGTGTAGAGGAGCACCTAGAAACAGAAGTTAATGGTCTAGGAAATTTGTTTAACAGGATCCTAGCAGAGAACTTCCCAAACATGGAAAAAGTTAGGCCTATTCATATACAAAAAGCTTTCAGTACTCCAAATAGACCAGATCAGAATAGGACATCCCACCGTCACATTATAATCCACACGGGATCAACTCAGACCAAGGAAAAGATCCTTAAAGCTGTCAAGGAGAATAGATCAATCACCTATGAAGGGAAAACAATTAGAAAAACTTCAGATTTCTCAGCAGCAACAATTAAACCAAGAAGAGCCTGGAATGATGTATGCCATGCCCTAAAGGAAAACAACTGTCAACCAAGAATACTGTACCCAGCTAAACTCTCCTAGCGAAACTATGGGAGACTGCTCTCCAATTAACTATCAAAAATAGCTGGTAGTGGAGGTGTGGCTTAACTGGTACAATATTAGCCCTTAGCAAAAGAAGCTCATGGTTAATGCCCAGGCCTTAAGTTTAAGAAGGAGGACAAGAATTCCGGGAAGATGGCGGAGGAGAAGCTGGAATCTGAACAAGCTCTTGCATAGAAAACAGTTTCAGATTTCCAGTGAACAGTCCCAAGCCAGAGAATCACACCAAGTGTGCCATCACAGGACAGAGAGTTAGTCAAGAGAGGGGAAGCCAAGCAGACACATCTGAGCGCCTGCCAGCAGTTGCCGCTGTGGCGGCAGGGTCGCAGCAGCGACCACCGCCGCGGGGGCATACCTGAGACACAGTCCAGGACGAAGAAGCCAGACGCAGCAGACAAGCGGATTCTACTCAACACCAGCAAGAACCAACAAGGAGCGGACAACTTCATCCTGCACTTTGCAGACCAGAGACGACCCAGGATCCAAGACTCGGCGTGAGTAGAAGCCCGACTTCCTCACTCCTTCTCAGGAAGCAGAGGAGGGAAGACCACCCCTCCCCCCCCCAGCACCAGTGATCTCCATCTTGGATACTGACAAAGCCCGGAGGAGCAGCTAGCTCCAGCTCAGGCCTTGGAATAAAACTAGTCATTTAGCAGGTCACAAGAACTTAACGGTGAAGTGACCTCACAAACTCAGTTCCATCCAGGGAAAAGTCACCCAGCTCAGGCGCCAGCCATTGGAGTGGCTCTCCTCACCGGGTAACCAGAGCCAGAGGCTGCCCCTACCTCGAGCAGGCACCACAATCAATTGAAAAATAGAAACCCTGAGAATGGCTCCAGGCTGGGTGCTTTGAGTTTTTTTCACAAAATAGCCCCAGGGAAAAGCTACTGTTTGTTGAAAGGCCTCAACTCTACCCAGAACCTAGCCTCATCACTGCATCCCCCTCTTTTGTGATTCTCAAAGCAGATCACCCTCCCAGTAAACTAACCTGGGAGGGGGATCTCAAAATCTTGGGTAAAGCAGAGCATTTTTCTGCCTGTTCCAACAAACTGACTTAAGAAACCAATCAAGATACAGGACCTCAAGCTGACCAGAGACTCAAACTAGACTCTGGTTACAGACAAAAGGGAGATACAGGACTCTTCCCACACCTCCCCCCCCAAAAAAATTAAAGAACTTTTTTTTCTTCTTCTTCTTTTCTTTTTTTTGTTTTGTTTTTTGTTCTTATATATATAAAAAAAATTTTCCCTTTTCTAAAACTTTTATTAATCTTTAATTTTTGCCTCTTCTGAAAAAATAATTGTTTTCTAGTAACTTTTTTTTTTCACCTCTTATAATTTTTATTTTAGGAATATGTGAATGTGTGTTTTCCTTTCTTTTCTTGTCTTCTTTCTCTTTTTCTTTCATTCTTAATTATCTTTTTGTTTTTTGCCTAGTTCTACTGAACTTCTGATCTTTTCTTCTCACTTTCCTATCCTTTCCACCTTTTCCTCTTTGTTCATCTTTATGTGACTTAACTCTTGTCCTGCACATCCTCAGATAAACCCGTAGTTAACTAGTAGACCCTATCCCCCATTGTGTACACACTTAATCCACAAACTTATTACTCAATTCAAAACCTCTGAGACTTAAATTCATTAATAGCAGTACTACTTCTTTATACCTATATAATATTTTAAGCATTTTTTTAAAGTTTTTCACATCTCCTCTATGTCCCTCACTTTCTCTCAACATATTCACATTCCTCTCTAAATAGATGGTCTTTTAATCTCTATAATAACATTAATTTTTACGTTTCTATTTTTTTTCTGGTCTCTTTACATTCCCCTTTCCCTTTCTTCTTTCTCTCTCTCTCTATACTTGCATCCTACCCAACCTATTTCCTGCATTGGGATTAGGACATAGTTAACTCTCCCTGTGCCTCCCCACACCAATCTATTCCTATTTTTTACCCACTTCTCTCCCTAACCCTAATAATTTCTGGTTTTCCAAATTCTTCTCTGTGGTTCGAAGTCCTTTAACATATAGTTGTTTGATGTTGAATAGATGTATCTGTTGAACTAGATTGTATCTGTAGACTATTGAGTGTACAAATGCAAACTTTGGTTGATGGTTGACTTAAGAGAGTGTTCTAGCACAAAACTGATGCTATCTTCATCTCAAATGGGCAGAGTAAGCCGGAAAAACACAAGAAAAATGGCAAATTCGGGTATCTCAATTTCCAATCTTGATAATCAGGGGTTAGAACAGATAATGAATAATCCAGAGGAGAGTTCCCAAATAGCTCTACAAACACTGCTGGAAAACATGATAAATGAGAAGTTTGACAACGTACAAAGGACTCTGTATGAGCGTGATAGGGAGAGAAAGGAGGCATCCCAAAAGTTTATACAGGAATATCATAAGCGTGAGGAAGCTACTCAAAAACTGATACAGGATTTGCGTGAACAACTTGAGAATACTCAAAGAGAAAAGGGGGAATGGCGTGAGCAGGCTGAGAACACTCAAAGAGATCTGCAGGAATCCCACGAACGGGAGGAAGCTAATCAAAGAGTAATACAGGAATTGAGAGACCAGGTAGAGAACATACAAAGATCACTAAAGGCATTCATGGAATCCATTAACAAAGAGCTGAAGGAAGTCAGGGAGACCACAAAGGGAATGCTGAATGGAACCCAACAGAAGGAATGGGAGCCCAAAGAAACCATAACCAATCAACTAAGTGATTTGAGGACAAACACTGAACACCAAATTAAGGAAGTAAAGAAATTCATACAAGACCTAAAACAGAGCTTCAACAAAGAACTTGAAGCCATCAAAGCTGACCAACTAGAAGGAAAAGAGATAAAAAACAAAGTAGAGAGTCTTGACAGCAGGTTAGACCATGCAGAAGATCGAATCTCAGGGATTGAAGAAAGCCTAGATATTATAGAGAAAGAACATACAACCATCCAAGACAGGTCCAAGAAATATGATAGATCTATCCAACACCTGGAAGACACCATCAGAAGACCTAATCTAAGGATAATGGGTGTAGAGGAGCACCTAGAAACAGAAGTTAATGGTCTAGGAAATTTGTTTAACAGGTTCCTAGCAGAGAACTTCCCAAACATGCAAAAAGATAGGCCTGTCCAGATACAAGAAGCCTTTAGAACCCCAAATAGACCAGACGAGAATAGGCCATCCCACCGCTACATTATAATCCACACAGGATCAACTCAGAACAAGGAAAAGATCCTTAAAGCTGTCAAGGAGAAAAGGGTAATCACCTATAAAGGGAAACCAATTAGAATCACCTCAGATTTCTCAGCAGAGACAATCAAAGCAAGAAGAGCCTGGAATGATGTATGCCATGCCCTAAAAACAAACAACTATCAACCAAGAATACTGTACCCAGCTAAACTCTCATTCATAACTGAAGGACAAATAAAAACCTTCTATAGCAGAGAAAAATTGAAACAATACATCTCCACCAAACCAGCCCTACAAAAGATTCTTAAAGATGTCCTACACATAGAAAACCAACAAGACCGCAATAAAGGCCAAGAAACTGCACCCAAACTGAGAATCCAAGAACATAGAAAGAACTCAGGTTTTGCAGCCCCCAAGAAGGTAGATAACATGGCAGGAACTCCCAAATACCTCTCAGTCCTATCTCTTAATGTTAACGGACTGAACTCTCCAATTAAGCGACATAGACTCTCTAGTTGGATTAAAAAACAAGACCCTTCGTTCTGCTGCCTGCAGGAGTCACATCTTGCCCGTAAAAACAAACACATTCTCAATGTTAAAGGCTGGAACAAAATCTACCAAGAAAACGGACCCCATAAACAGGCGGGAGTTGCAATCCTAATATCAGATAAAATAGACTTCAAATGAAAATTCGTGAGAAGAGATAAAGAAGGTCGCTACATACTAATTAAATGATCTCTCCTTCATGAGGATATTACAATTCTAAATATCTATTCGCCAAACAATGGAGCACCCAAATTTATCAAAAAAACACTACTTTCCCTCAAATCCCATATAGATCCAAAGATATTAATTGTTGGGGATTTTAACACACCACTCTCCCCACTAGATAGATCAACTCAGCAGAAACTCAACAGAAAAACCGCAGATCTAAACAGCTGCATAGATCAACTAGACTTAACAGACATCTACCGAACATTTCACCCAGCAGCATCAGAATACACGTTTTTCTCAGCAGCACATGGAACGTTTTCTAAAATAGACCACATTTTAGGCCACAAGGCTAACTTGTCTAAATTCAGAAACATTGAAGTTATACCTTGCATTCTCTCTGACTACAAGGGAATAAAATTAGGACTCAACACCAAAAGCCACCAAAGAAAGTCTGGTATCACATGGAGGCTGAACAACACACTGCTGAATCATGAGTGGGTCATGGAAGAGATTAGAAAGGAAATTCAAATGTTCATCCTATTCAACAAAAATGAACACACAAAATACCAGCTCCTCTGGGACACAGCAAAGGCAGTACTCAGAGGCAAGTTTATAGCTCTGAGCTCCTACATCAACAAATTGGAAAGATCTGAAATTAACAATTTAATGACACATCTAAACCTCCTTCAAAAAGAGCAGCAAGATAAACCCCAATCCAGTAGACGGAAAGAAATAAACAAAATTAAATAGAATTAAATGAATTAGAATCCAAGAAAACTATAACAAGAATCAAAAAAACAGAGTTGGTTCTTCGAAAAACTTAACAAAATTGACAGACCCTTAGCAAATCTTATCAGAAAAAGAAGAGAACACACCCAAATTAATAAACTCAGAGATGAGAATGGAAACATCACCACGGAAACAACCAAGATTCACAACATTATAAGGGAATACTTCTCAAAACTTTATGCTAATAAGTTTGAGAACTTGACAGAAATGGACCTCTTCCTAGCAAATATTGACATGCCAAAACTAAACCAAGATGAGTTAAACTATTTTAACAGGCCCATATCAAGCATTGAAATAGAAACAGCAATAAGAGTCCTCCCAGCTAAGAAAAGTCCAGGACCAGATGGTTTTACAGCGGAATGTTACAAGGCCTTCAAAGCAGAGCTCACACCAATTCTCCTCCAACTCTTCAATGAAATTGAAAGAGAAAGCTCACTACCGAACACATTCTATGAAGCCATCATAACCCTCATCCCAAAACCAGGCAGGGACTCATCAAAGAAAGAGAACTATAGAACCATTTCTTTGATGAACATTGATGCAAAACTTCTGAACAAAATTTTGGCCAACCGACTTCAACAATTCATCCAGAAAATCATACACCACGATCAAACAGGATTCATTTCAGGGATGCAAAGCTGGTTCAATATACGCAAATCAATTAATATTATTCATCACATCAACAGGAGCAAGCATAAGAACCACATGTTTATCTCAATAGACGCAGAAAAAGCATTCGACAAGATCCAACACCCCTTTATGATGAAGGTTTTGGAAAAATGAGGAATCCATGGAACATTCCTCACTACAATAAAGGCTGTATATGACAAACCTTCAGCCAGCATTATACTCAATGCTGAAAAACTAAAGCCATTTCCTATTAACTCAGGATCAAGACAAGGATGCCCACTCTCTCCACTTCTCTTCAATCTAGTATTAGAATGCCTAGCTACAGCAATAAGACAAGATGCAGACATAAAGGGGATCCAAATAGGGAAAGAAGAAATAAAACTCTCCCTCTTTGCAGACGACATGGTCTTGTATTTAAAGAATCCCATAGACTCCACTCCCAAATTACTCAAGCTGATTCAAAACTTTGGCAAAGTAGCAGGTTATAAAATTAACCCCCAAAAATCAATGGCTTTTCTGTATGCCAACAATGAGGAAAGTGTGGCTGAAATTAGGAAAGCAACTCCATTTGTAATAGCCCCACAAAAAATAAAATACCTAGGAATTAACTTAACTAAAAAGTGAAGGACCTCTATGATGAAAACTTTAAAATCTTGAAAAAGGAAATCAACACAGAACTTTAAAAATGGCAAAAGCTCCCATGCTCCTGGATTGGAAAGATGAACGTCGTGAAAATGGCAATACTTCCCAAGGCTATCTACAAATTCAACGCAATACCTATCAAAATTCCACCCTCATTCTTCAAGGAAATAGAAGAGGCAATCTAAAAATTCATACGGAACAATAAAAGACCCCGAATAGCAAAAATGCTCCTCAACGGAAAGAACACTGCTGGAGGAATTTCAATACTAAATTTCAAACTCTACTCTAAAGCCATAGTAATCAAAACAGCTTGGTATTGGCATAAAAACAGACCTCAGGACCAATGGAATAGAATTGAAAACCCAGAAATGAACCTACGGACCTATAGCCCTCTAATCTTCGATAAGGGAGCTAAAACAATAGAATGGAAGACAGACAGCCTCTTCAGTAAATGGTGCTGGCAAAACTGGTTAACTACATGTAGAAAACTAAAGCTAGATCCTTATATATCACCCTGCTCCAGAATCAACTCCAAATGGATCAAAGACCTTGAACTCAAAGCAGACACTCTGAAAACATTACAGGATGGAGTAGGAGAAACCCTGGGTCTCCTTGGCTCAGGCCGAAATTTTCTGAATAGAGACCCGGAAACACAACAAATAAAAGAAAGGTTGGACAAATGGGATTGCATAAGGTTGCAGAGCTTCTGCAGGGCAAATGACATAGCTAGCAAGATCAATAGAAAGCCCACGGATTGGGAGAAGATCTTTACTAGCCATACAACGGACAAGGGTCTCATATCTAAAATATACTTGGAACTCAAAAAATTAAACCACCCAACAACAAATCCTCAAAGAAACAACTGCCCAATAAGTAAGTGGGTGAAAGACTTAAAGAGAAGCTTCTCTGAAGAAGAAAGAAGGATGCCTAATAGACACATGAAAAAATGTTCAACATCCCTAGCCATAAAAGAAATGCAAATCAAAACAACATTGAGATATCACCTCACTCCAGTTAGAACAGCAAAAATCAAGTACTCTAACAACAACAGATGCTGGAGGGGATGTGGACAGAAAGGAACCTTACTTCATTGTTGGTGGGAATGTAAACTTGTTCAACCACTTTGGAAAGCAGTATGGAGGTTCCTCAAAAGACTTCACATAGAACTCCCCTATGACCCAGCAATCCCACTTTTGGGCATTTACCCTAATGTTAACAAAAAAGACCACACTAAAGCAACCAGGACAACTATGTTTATTGCAGCATTATTTATCATAGCTAAGATATGGAACCAACCCAGATGCCCCTCAGTAGATGAATGGATCAAGAAAATGTGGTATATATACACAATGGAATTCTATGCCTCCATCAGAAAGAATGACATTTCCCCATTTGTTAGGAAATGGAAAGGCTTGGAAAAAATTATATTAAGTGAAGTAAGCCAGGCCCAAAGAAACATAGGTCCCATGGTTTCCCTTATTTGCAATATCTAGTATAGGTATGAGTCAAGCGGAAAAAGTCAGAGAATATGATGTTAGGAAAACGAATCCTCAAATATGTATTTTAATGTTTTTGTTTCTTTCACGCATTTATAAGATTATTTCTTTGTTGGTTGTATGTCCCTCCCCCACAGTGTAACCCCCGCTTTCACTATATTTGATGTCAGTATAACATGTGAAGGAGACGGGGACAAACAAGTCGTTTAAGGATTCAGGTGGACCTGTTGCAACAATGAGAAGTACAAATTGTCATGTCAAAACCAGCTTTACAATGTCGGTGTGGGGGGGGTATGATTGGGTGGGGGGGAGAGGGGAGGCTGGAAGGGAGGTGAAGGGTAAACAAAGGAGGAGGCTACAATGCTTGGTAAGAAATGTATGCATTATCCTGCCCTTGTATTTGTAACCCCTCTGTACAGTATGTTCTCAAATAAAATAAAATAAATTTTTTTTTAAAAAAAGGAGGACTAGCACAGAAGAAAATGGCATTCGATTGTACTTAAATTATATTTTATCAATTGTTTTAGAATACATATTCATGCATTCTCATTTTAAATGATGTAAACTAGGCTTATTATTTATATATAATATATATTTATATTATATATATTATAATGTAGAAATTGGCATTTGTCCATGACAAATAAACCAAGTGGAGTATAACCCTGTTCAGACATTTCCAGCAGCAAGAAGGGAAAGAAACTGGAATTCACAAAGTGAAAACGATACTGGGCAAGGAGGCCCACACTAAGTACGTTCTTCCACCCCACACTTCCAAAAAAAAAATCCCAAAACTTTCAAGGCATCTGTGCTTAAATGGACATTACAATTTCCACAATGTGGGCTACTCTAGATGAAGTGGGTCTTACATAGGTTGGACCAGTGCCAGACTCTAAGTCTGAGGAGTTCCTTGATGCATAGGGAAATTTCTCTCACAACTGTGGCAGCTAACATGAGTTTCTACTTTAAAATCACTGTTAGCCTCTTGAAACATTGTGAGACCAATCAGATAACAGAAATACATTGGGAAGGATTATATACTTTCACATTTTAATTCTTACTTATGATAATGTAATTGAGGTTAGGAGATTACATTGTTTTTGCTTATATTTTTGCTTAACAGATCTGATTTGCTGACTGGAAATTACTCTTTCTCCTTAAAATTTAGAATATCTCCCATCTTGCCTTCAAAAGGTATTCACAGACACTAAACTGATTCTTGAACAATTTCCACTGCTCTAATATATACACAGAATAAAACACCAAAATCCTGTATCAATTGAGATTTTTCAAAACGTAACAATTGCCTAGAAAGTTCCAAATTCCTTGTTTGAACTCTTATGCAGTTTTTGGTTATTTGGTTCTGAATTTTGCCTATTCTTTAAAGGTTTTTGTTTTGTTTTCTTTTTTTTCCCCTTTTGGTCGTGTGGCTTTAACTCACACCTAGGACACTGTCTGTGAACATTTGCTGGGCTCTACTTGCCTTTCCTTAAGTATTTCTTCAGCTTACTAGTGAAATGTTTCCTTAAATACTTCTTAGAGCATGTTACATTGCCTCCTTTTCTCATCAAAGAGATGTTGGGTTGTGGTGATCAGAATGAATGTGGGTAGAAGAGTGAAGTTTACTTTAGGTTTATGTTGATGTGAAGCTTGCTTCTTTGCCCCAAATCAGTCTGCTTTTTTCTTTCTGTTTTGCATGTACTACTCTGTATTTGAATTCTTACCTCCTTGATCCTGAAAGTTCCTCTCAGTAACTCTATGCTACATGAATAGGGGACCTCAGACTTGTCTTCCAGACCTTATCCATTAGAATGTGGAATAAATCTTTGTGTGTGTGTGTGTGTGTGTGTGTGTGTGTGTGTGTGTGTGTGTTCGGTGTTGGGGCATGAAATCTGGGCTTGGACGCTGTCCCTGCCCTCTTCAGCTCAAGGCGAGTGCTCTACCAATTGAGCCACAGTGCCACTTCTGGTTTTCTAGTGGTTTATTGGAGATAAGAGACTCAAGGACTTTCCTGCCTAAGCTGGCTTTGAATCGGGATTGTCAGATCTCAACCTCCTGAGTAGCTAGGATTACAGGCATGAGCCACTGGCACCCGGCTGGAATAAATCTTTTTTCTCCCTCCATCATATGTGAGATCCTATGCTTGTCTCTTAAAGATTTATTGTGATTTTGGACGATACTTTACACACAACCTGATTGGGGAGGATTGGAGAGGAAACATTCATGGCTGATATTCAGTCCTCAAGTGTATGAGTTCTCCCTGCCTCTTTTGTGTACTTGAGCCATTCCTCATAAAAATGGAGATCTCAGGGCATATTTGGATGTATGTATTTCCACGTGAGAGTCCTGATAATAATGTAAAGTAAAAAAATACTAGTTTCTTTCTGTAAGAGCAAATTCATGAGAGGCAAGCAGAATAGGATATCAAGTGAAAACTGGAGTGCTTTTAAGATTTGCTGTATAATGTAGTTTCCATTGTTCAAGGTTACATTTTTGGTACATTGAATTCTAAGTATTTTTCTACTAGTGTAAAGAGAACTTACTCCCTACATTATTCTTAATTGTTCATTGCTCACAAATGTAAATCCAATTATTTTTAAACACACATTATAACCTATTCATTGAACTTAGTTATTGAACATAATTTTTAGTGAATTCTTGTAATTTTCTAAATAAAAAATAAGGTGAGATTTGGGAGCCAGTGACTGCTACCTCTAATCCTCGCTTCTCAGGAGGTTTATTTCTGAGGATTGAAGTTGGAAGCCAGCCTGAACAAAGAACTATGTAAGACTCTTGAAATTATTACCTCCAATCAACCATCAAAAAACCAGAGGTTGAGCTACAGCTCAAGGGAGAGAATTCTAGCCTTGAGTAAAAATCACAGGGACAGAACACAATCCCTGAGTTCTAGGCCCAGAATGGCACAAATAGAAGATAATGTTATCTGCACAAAAGGTAATTACACTCCTTCCTATCAACACAGATATGGACATTTCTATTGTCAAATTGATTTCCTTGCACTCCAGTTCCTGCAAATTACAAATGGTGAGAGTAGATATGGTTATCTTGTTGCTGACTTTAGGAGATAACTACATGTGGTTTCATCATTCAGTAGGATATTGGCTTTCAACTCTTCTTTTTGAAAAACACATATTTTTTAATATATTTAAATTATACATGGGAGTCTCATGGTGACATTTTAATGCAAGAATATAATTTACTTCATTGACCTCACTCAATCATAATTCCTCATCCACTCTCTTTCCTAAAATAATTTTAACCTATTTCATTGAACTGTTCTTGTAAATGCTTCTATAGAATTTTTATAGAAAGAGAATAAACATAGCTAATATTGTTTACCTGTACTAGAATAAAATAATGAAACATGTCCAAACTATTTTAAATCATGATGAAGGGAGGGTGATGTAGTGAATAGAATACATTATAAACATAAATAAAAATATCATATTGAAATCCTACATATATAAGTAATGTAAACATTTTCTTTTGTTCCTGTTTGAACTGTCCTTTACCTTTTGTATTTCTCCTCTAGGCTTCTTCTCTACCACTTGAATAACATTATTTTGATTAATCTAGTAGAAATTATTTTGGATTTATCTATCCAGGTTGGTTTTAATCCCTGATCTTTAGATCCTACCCTACTGACAAACTAGTATTACAGGCATGAACCACCAGCATATGGGTATGCCTCTGGGGTCATCTTCCAACAGCTCTATTTCATTATTATTATTATTATAGTCCTTTAAATCTGTCTATTAAATCTGACATCGGGCTTCTCTCCCAATAGGTATCTTTTTCCATTGTGGTCACACTTACTGTCTATTTGCATATCTGATCATTGTTAATAAAATAGTACACCTAAACTGTCAAAGAATAACAACTGTGGACAGGGTTTGTTATTTCTCTGGTTACATAAACTTAGACTCTTATAGAAAAGTCTGCTTTTCTATACAGCTGTTCTAATGGACAAACATGGGTATGCACACAGGCTTTTCAGGCTTTGCCTAGCAAGGTGTTGCTTCTTTGGCCTTCAGCACACTGAGAAATTCCACTAATACTAGCTGATTCGTGTCTGGTTTGTGAGATTAATATGGGAGCTTAAGAAGATGAGATATACCTGTTCCCAACCTTGGAAGGCAAAAATCTGTACAATTACAACTATAGGGAGGAGAGGCCTCCGTGCCTCTCTCCTACTGGTCTTTGAAATTTCTGTCCTTTGAAGAGGGATGATATAAATGGTTAGTAATGTGAAGAAATGCTGTGCTTAAAAAAATATGTTCTTTAAACATAAACAAAAAAGCTCTCAAAAAAACTCAGATATCTTACTAACCTTTAGTGTTTTCTCCATTTGCTGTCTATCCTTAGGCTATTTCCAGACTGTAATTGGTAGTTGTTATATTTTTTAAACATTAGGGTATGCTGCATGCATTTTATCAGCTCCACAATCACCACTATTAAACTACTGCTGCACTTTTTCTTTCCTCCTACCTTAACTTGGAAGTGCAAGTCTGAGTCATTCCAGGAGCAACAAGTCTGAGGAGAACATGTCTGATTTTGGAACTTCATATACCTGAGAACCTATAATGTTCCTTTAACTCTTGCTATTCTGAGATAAGCTCCCTGGTCTATTTCTTAAATGTGATTTTCTGTCCTCTAGTCCTACAGAGTACATGACACTGAATGAAAGACTTCTTTATAATGGATGAATAAATGTTTGAAATGATATTACTTAAGTGGAAACTTAGAGGGTCTGGTGAAAATGGAGCTAGAACTGGTACAATGGTTTTCTAAGGTCCCAATGGAATAATCTGTTTTATACTCAAGGTGTTTTTCTAATTATAGTACACGTGCGCGCGTGCGCGCGCGCGCGCACACACACACACACACACACGTACACACACACAAAATAGTCTAAAAGTGAAAGAAAAACAAGAATGAAAATGATAGATGGGCTGTGAAAGAACAGTTAGCTATATTTGGAGACAAATGAAGTTAACAACTCTGATGGTTAATCTTGAGGATAAACTTAATTGGGATTGATTTGATTGGTTTTGGATGCACCCAGCTAATAAGTAAAGCACAATTCTGGGTCTGTTTGGAGGATTTCCATAGCAGACTAACCGAAGCAGATATCCCTTCTGCACAATAGTGGCACCATCCCATAGACTGTCTTTCCATATGGAATTAAAGAGGAGAAATGAGAATCCTCCCATTTAAGCACTCCTTTTCCCTCTCTTACCCCTTCCCCCGCTCCATGTCCACCATGTTCTGCTCTGCCATGATTGCCTGAAATCTATGGCACTGAGCAAAATAAATTCCTAATGTATTTCTGTCAAGTATTTTGTCATAGCAACAAAAAAATACATGATTAACATACAACTGATTCTTCCACTTCAACTTCTTGTTGTATTGATTAATTGATTGATTTAGCCATGCTTGGATCTGGAACTCATTGGCTAAGCACTATCCCTGAGACTAATTGTGCTCAATCAAGAGTAGTGCTCTACCCCTTGAACAACAATGCCATTTCCAGCTTTTTCTGAGTACTTTATTAGACTTAAGAGTCTTATATACTTCCATGTCCAGGGTGGGTTGATCTACCATCCACAGATCTTAGCCTCCTAAGTAGCTAGTATTACAGGCTTGAGCTGCTGGGGACTTGCCACATTCCACCCCTTCTTCCTTCTTCTTGGTTTTTCCTCCTCTCCCCTCACAACCTTCCTCCTCCACACCATGCTAAATAAGTATAGGTTTTACCACTGAACTGCACACCCAGCTACAGGCTGCCATCTTTACTCAATGAAATAAACAGCTGACGTCAATGTGTTGCTGACTATATGCTAGGCACCAACCAACTTTTTCCTTTGTGAATTTGGTAATAAACCTTTAAGATAGGTAATCATTATCTTAGTCTTACAGTCCAGGCCACTGTAATATAACCAATGATTTGCCAGTGCCAAGATCTCAAAACTTAAATATTGGCCCAACAATCATCTCAATCCAACTTCAGTAGTGAAGATGAGACTCAAACCCAGGCACGCTCCTAACTAGACAGAGCCATGTACTTAATCACACCTGTACTTGTGGGCGTTTTTGATTCCTTGCTACAGGAATGTGAGTGTAGGGGATAACAAGGCCCCACACAAATGAAGTAGTATTTGAGGGTGAGCTTTGCAATTGGACAGACCAAGATAAAAGACCCAGCTCCAGAATTTACTAGCATGTGACATCATATACAAGTCATTTCAATTTGTTTGTCTCTGTTTCTATATCAGGAAAATGGGGATAATCAGAACCCCCTCCTTCATAAAGGAGCAGGTTCCCAGCAAGGTGTAACTGGCTCACACCTGAAATCCTAGCTACTAAAAAGGCTGAGATCAGAGGATCAAGGTTCAAGGCCAGTCTGAGCAGTAAAGTCTATGATACTTTTATTTCCAATTAATCACCAGAAAACCAAAAGTAGTGTAGTAATTCAAAATGGTAGAATGCTAGCCTTAAGCAGAACTCAGGTACAGCGCCTGGGACCCAAGTTCAAGCCTGAGAACCAAAACCAACAACAACAAAGAGCAAGTTCCAATCATTTGTTTAAGATAGTACATTAAGACTGAAATCTAAGGATCGAGGTTCAAAGCCAGCCCAGTCAGCTAAATCTGAGAGTTTTAACTCCAATTAACCTACAGAGAGCCAGAAGTACAGATGTGGCCCAAATTATAGAGGGCCAGTTACAGGTAACCACTCACTGCCTTTGCTCCAACCTGACATAAGGCCAGCACAAATGGCCCAACAGCAGATATTTGTTGGTGGGAAACTGAACCAGTGACCTTTATAAGGGGCCTTGCATCCTGCCAGATTTTCTTGTCCAAGCCCTCTCTGGCTGGGAAAATAACCATAGCCTAAAATGTGTCATATGAACCAGTTATAATTGTATACTTCAGTGGCTTTAAGTATAATCAGATTTTCATGCACCCTCACTGATACCAACCTGTAGAACTTTCTCAGAATCCAACCTGAAATTAAGTACTTATTAAACAGCATCATTCATCCATCCCTTTCCCCAGTCTCAGGAAACCCACCATTCTACTTCCTGTCTCACAATTTGATTGTTGCAGATCTCCTGTGAGTGAAGTCATGATATTCTAGTGACTGATGGTCATGGTGTGTATGTGTATGTTCATGTGTGTGTATTCATACTCATGCACATACCAGTATTATTTCTTATACTCAGGTCCTGGGCATTATTCCTGGGATTTTTTGCTTAAGGCTAGCACTCTGCCACTTGTACCATAATTACTCGTCAGTTTTCTGAGGTAGTTAATTGGAGATGAGTCTCATAAAGCTTGAATCCTCAGCTCTAAGCTTCCTAAATAGCTAGCATTATAGTCATGAGCCAATAACACGTGCTAGAGATGGTGAATTTTAACACATTAGTTCTGCTATCATGAGGTGCCTCATCTTTAGTCAAACAGGGTAAATGTTGCTATGAAAATATTTTTGGATATGATTACAATTTTAATAACATGGGTAAATTTAAATAGATAAATTTAAATAATTTTAAACTTTGAGTAAAGAATATTTATTACAGGCTGGGAATGTAGCTTAGTGTTAGAGTGCTTGCCTAACATGCATAAAGCCCTGGGCTTGATTCCTCAGTACCACATGAAAAAAAGCTAGAAGTCACGTTGTGTTTCAAGTGGTAGACCACTGGCCTTGAGCAAAAGAAGCTCATGCACAGTGCCCAGGCCCTTAGTTCACACCCCAGGACTGGCAAAAGACAAAACAAAGCAAAGCAAAAAAAAAGTTGATTACCTTTCCTAAATAGAATGGGCTTTATCCAACGATTTGATGAATTTCAGAATTTGAGAATACTCAAATTCTGACACTTAGCTGCAGTATAGATATTCTGAGTCTCCATCAACAGGCTGAATGATGCAAAAATTTTCATTTGCTTGAGCTATCAGGCCTGATATCCCCCAATCATCATATACACATGTTTTTATACATACATGCATATGTATATGTGTGGACACATTATACATATACATATACATATACATATACATATACATATACATATACATATACATATACATATACATATACATATACATATACATATACATATACATATACATATACATATACATATACATATACACAAAAGTTTATACTGGGGGGGACTTGAACTCAGGGTTTAGACACTTTTCCCTAGCTAATTCTGCTTGAGAATAGTACTGTACCTATTGAGCCACACCTCCAGGTCCAGGTTTTTGTTGGTGTGTAGGAGATACTCTGGGGTATGAGCCGTTTTTGTTGTTGTTGTTTGGTGCCAGTACAAGAGCTTGAACTCAAGACCTGGGCGCTGTCCCTTACCTCTTTCTCTCACAACTAGCACACTACAAATTGGGCTACAGCTCCATTTCAGGCATTTTAGTGGTTAATTGGAGATCATGGCTGTAAACCATGATCCTCAGAGTTGCCTCCTGAGTAACTAAGATTACAAGCATGAAATACCAACACCTTCTTCAGATAGTATTCTTATGGTCATACTATTTTCATTTTGAGCTGTGTGGCTCTAGTCAATGGCTTAATCTCTCTGAATACCATTTCCTGATATGTGAAATGAAGATTAAGAAAGCACATTAATAATAATAAATACTCTATGGGGTAGGTATAGACATTTGATGGGGTAAAAATAAAATAAATGAAACCTTCATTTCTCAATACAGCAGTTGGTAGTAATCAATATTTATTATTTGTCATAGTTATTATTTTTCCTGTCCTGTCCTGTTATTATTTGTCCTTGATTTGAGAAGTCTTATAAGATGCAGGGCAGAGAAGAGAAGTCCCACTGCAGCCTCTTCCCTGCCCCCATCTCATTGGTTCCCTTTGAGGTCACTAGCCATGATAAATGTCCCAGCCCTATAGTTTATAACTTGCTCCCAGATTTAAATTTGTCTTTAATCACTGGTGCTCTGTCTTTGATTTTGATGAAAATGGCTAAATACTGCTGGTGCCAATGGGGAGATAGCAGCCCATTCTATATTCATATTTGAAGACTCCACCAGACAATAGGACGAGAGAGAGAGAGAGAGAGAGAGAGAGAGAGAGAGAGAGAGAGAGAGAGAGAGAGAGGGAGAGAGAGAGAGAGAGAGAGAAATTTGCTCCACAAAGCTATTTAGTCTACTAATCATGGTGCTGGCAGAGTCTGTGCTGGACTAGGACTGCCAAATGGGGTAGAGAGACCCACCCTAAAGCCATTGTAGGGGCTCCCTTTCTTTTCCTGGAGTGCTGGTGATATAGGTGTTTTTTTACATCTTTCCAGGCTACCAGAAGATAATAGCATAGGAGAAGGATTAGAGTGGGCATGTCACAGAAAGGATTAGATTCCAGGGAATGGATATCCATCTCTTCCTCTTCTTGCAATGAGAGGTCCTTGATGTTCTCAGTTTCCTAGACTTGTCACGTGAAGCAAAGGCTAGCTCTTCCTTCCCAAGGCCCAGGGAGAATTCAGTAGGCCTTTACTAAAGCACAACATGGGCTCTGTAAGGGGAATCTGACATTCAGCACTAGCCATAGATGTGTGGTTAAAAAACTGTGCCTCCTGGTTCTGTGTAGGTTCCCAGATATCTAGCAGTTTCTATTTCACTCAACTCTTGAACTAGTTCGTTGCTTCCTTCCCTTCTTCCTTTCCTTTCTCTTAGCCTCTCTCTCTCTCTTTTGTCAGTCATTGGACTTAACACAGGGCCTGTCGCTGAGCTTTTTTGCTCAAAGCTAGCTCTCTACCACTTTGAGACACAGTTCCAGTACTGGTTTACTTGGTAGGATTACATATCTGAGCGACTAATACCGTAATTATTCCCTCCCTCCTTCCTTCTCCTCCTGCCCCCACTACCTTTCTTTTTTCTTTCTCTTTCTTTCATTTTGTGCTTTCCTAGGGCCTGAACTGAGGGCCTGGACACGGTTTCTGAGCTCTTCATTCAAGGCTAAAATTCTACCACGTGGGCCACAGCACAACTTCCAGAGTCTTACAGTCTTTCCTGCCCAGGCTGACTTTGAACTGCAATCTTCAGATCGCAGCCTCTTCACCAGCTAGGATTAAAAGTGCGAGTCACAAACACCTGGCTTAGTTGTCCTTCTCAAGAACTTTCACCTCAGGCAGAGCAGTTAGTGCTGTGCTGAAACACCAGCCAGAAACTGTAATAAGGAAATACATGTCTCAACTGGCCTAGGATCAAACATTATTAAAACCAATTCATACTTAGGAAACTAGGTAAGACAGGCTAACCCATAAGGATGAAGAATCTATGCCTTATGCAAATGGTTCACATTTAGACTACTAGTTACTGAGAAGGCTGAGATCTAAGGACCATGATTCAAAGCCAGCCTGGGCAGAAATGTCAGTGAGACTCTTATCTCCAATGAAGAACTAACGACCAAGAAATGGAGCTGTGGCTCAAGTGGTATAGTGTGCCAAACGTGAGAATCAGAGCTAAGGAACAGCACCCAGAAGTTCAAACCCTAGAATTGGTGCACACACACACACACACACACACACACACACACACACACACACACACACACACACACACACACACACACACATACAGCACAGCACAGAATGCCTGTAGCCTGTTTTGTCTTTTGGGCCCTAGGTTTGTTGCAAGGAAAGGTACTGGCACCTGGGACAGGGGCATGGATTTGGGTTTTTTTTTGGGGGAGGTCCGGTCGTGGGCCTTGAACTCTGGGCCTGGGCGCTGTCCCTCAGCTCTTCAGCTCAAGGCTAGTGCTCTACCACTTGAGCCACAGCACCACTTCCGGCTTTTTCCTTTTTGCTTATGTGGTGCTGAGGAATCGAACCCAGGGCCTCATGCATGCAAGGCAAGCACTCTACCACTGAGCCACCTTCCCAGCCCTGGATTTGGGGTTTGAGGCCACTGACTCACCAGGAATTTTCCTCCTTTGTAAATAAGGAAGTAAGGATACCTGACTTATATGTTTGTTGGGAGCATTAGATGAGCTAACAAAAACGGTGTATGTGTATTTGAGTGTGTGTGTGTGTGTGTGTGTGTGTGTGTGTGTGTGTGTGTGTGTGCCATTCCTAGGGCTGTCCCTGAGCTTTTTTGCTCAAGGCTAGCATTCTACCCCTTGGGACACTGGTCCACTTCCAGCTTTTTTGATGTTTAATTGAAGATAAAAATGTCATGGATTTCCTACCCAGTGCTGGCATTGAACCACAACCATCAGATTACTAGCCTCCTGAGTAGCTAGGATTACACATGTGAACCACTGTCTTCAAACTATAATAAGGTTTAAATGCAGGGAGTTGGTGATATTCTTCAGTTCCTATATCATGGTGACCTCCACTGAGACCCCTAACATGCAACCAAATGGGATTCTTCCTTCAAGGAACCAGGATGAGTAAAAACCATCCAAGTAATGCTGCATTGACAAACAGCTTAGCCTTATTCCTACTCACAACATAAGTTTAAGGTGAGTCAGTAGGAGCTTCTTTTCTTCCTGTGAGGGACACTCAGCTCTGACACACTTCTAAGATCACTGGCAAAGGAAATTAACTTGGACTTCACACTGATGCAGTTTCTAGATAAGTTGTAATCATGTGATTTACCTAACCTTGAAATGAACAGAAATGTATGTCTATCATGTGGTATGTGTCCCATGGTATAGGAAGGCAGTGATGTACATCAGCAACTACTCACAAGTGTTTTAGTCCCAGGGATGATAAGTCTCGTTATCTTTTTTTTTTTTTAATTTTTAACCTGGTAGTGCAGAGTGGGACTTGCACTCAGGGGCTGTCCCCTTGCTATTTTTACTCAAGGCTAGTGCTTTATGCCTTGAGCCACAGATCCATTTCTGGCATTTTTGGTGGTTAATTGGTTAACATTCTCACATATTTACCTGCTCAGGCTGGCTTTGAACCACAATCCCCAGCTCTTAGCCTCCTGAGTAGATAGTATTACAAGTGTCAGCCAACAGTGCACAGCTGACACTTAAAAGTCTTTTGTTTAGTGGCCTAGGAAGGTGGCTCAGTGGTAGAGTGCTTGTTTATCATGCATGAGAAGCATATCCATATTGTGGAGTTCCTTTCAATGTGTATACTATTTTAGATAGATATGAAGATGTACTTAAGCACCATATCTTGTATAAAGGTAAGAGTTGTGTTTTTCTGGGAAGAAAGTCTTTAACTTACATTATGTAATGATGTGTGTGAGTCACCAAGTGGTCTCTACCTCTTTGTCATTCTCTTGAAATTTGCCATGGGTTTAGTGCAATGCTCAGACCATCTCAAAAGACACATTTGGCATTTGTCAAAAATGACAAATCAAAGAGAGGTACTGGTGACTCACAGCTATAAGCCAATCATGAGGTTTGAGGTGACAGGATTGAACTTCAAAAGCCAACCTGGGTAGGCAAATCTGAGTCTTTTATCATTAATTAACAAGGAAAACAAATGAAAAACAAAAACAGAAGGAGCCCGGCACCAGTGACTCATGCCTGTAATTCTAACTACTCAGGAGGCTGAGATCTAAGGACCACGGTTCAAAGCCAGCCCGGGCAGGAAAGTCCATGAGACTCTTATCTCCAATAAATCACTAGAAAACCGGCAGTGGCACTGTGGATCAAGCAATAAAGTGCTCGCTTTGAGCTGAAAACCACAGAGATAGCGCCCAAGCTCAGAGTTCAAGCCCCATGACAGACCAAAAACAAACAAAAAGGAAAACAAAAATATCCACAAAGAGAGATTTAGCTCACAAAGTAGAGGACCACTTGTGAGCAAAAATCAGCCAATCAAAAATATGAGCTGGGTTTAGGGATTTAGCTCCTGGAGGAGCATTTGCCTGGCAAGTACAAGTTCTTGAGTTCCATCCTACCTACTCAGGATGCAGAAATCTGAGAATGTTATTTCTAAAGCATCCCTTGCAGAATCACCAAAATGCAAGAAGTAGAGCTATGGATCAGGTAGTAGAACACTGGCCATGAGTGAAAAAAACTAAAAGAAAGAACACAGGCCCTGAGTTTAAGACCCAAGATCTGAACACACATGCGCGCCCACACACACACACACACACACACACACACACAAAGAAAAATTGCTAATTTAGTCCAAATGCACATACACACGTGCAAGTACTTGAGTAAGTTTCAAAGATGTAGAAACATATATGATCACTGTTTGGAATACAAAAAATACCATGTCCCATTAGTTCATAGCAGAGAAGGAAGGCATATGTCATTTTACCCTCAGGGAACTGCTTTAGGGGACATTTTGGGCAATCCTTCCATCGGGACACCTATATACTACTGGAGAGTCAAAAGTGGCAAGTTCCTCAAGAACCAGAAATTCACATTTCACTCCATCCAAGGGACCTACAGTTCCAAGAGCATCTTTGCACTCACTCTTCAGGGAATCAACAGTACCTAAAAACGGTGAATAGGGAGAAGGAGCAGGGAGGCCCGGGTTCTCTGTGCAAATGGTTTCAAAAGGGACTTTCCTGAGTAGAGACACAAGGATAAGCAGGTGGATGTGAGGGAGGGAAGCAAAGCTTATGAGGGTACCAGTTCTACAATAGTCACCACATCCTGGGATACAGGCATGTGCAGACAGAGTACTCCCTAGAAAGAGATCTCTGGATGAGGTCAGGGGACAAGAGAGGGCAACAGAAAAAACTAATTATAAAGTATGGAAGGTAGAAAGAAGTGTCTCCTACTGGGGTACCAAGGGCTCTGGGTTCTATTTCTGACTCCACTGAGTGGACAACTCTCTATCCTCACAGCCTCAATTTACCCCACCTGGGAGAAAAGTGGGAAGAAGCACAGACTGACTGTTCAAGTGCTGCTGCTGAGGACAACTACCAGAGGAGGAGGAAGGAGAAGGAGCCGTAGATTTGAAGTAAACCCAGATTGGGGTGGGAGACTGGGGAGCAGCATTCTGTCTGCACCATACCAAGCACTCAGCTGTCTGGCTCCTGACTCCTCAGGGTTCCATCAGGCTGCCGCTTATGGTGCAGAGCCCACAGCCCCATGATGACAGGAAGACCACCAGTAATGGAGGCATCACTTGCAGAAGATGCTCCACCTTCTGCTTCTTCAGAACCAATCAGTCCCACCGACCCTACAGCCTTGCTCCAAGCCCAGGTATGTCCACATGCTGGCAGTGGCAACAACTCAGCAAAAGGGAGTCACCCAGGCACCAGCCTCACTCCATCCCCACTTCGTGTCTGCTGTTCATAGGCTAGCAAACCAAATGGTACCGCTTAGTCAACACAGCAGGGGGGAGTAGCTGCCAGCAACCCCAAAATTGGGCACTATGGAGTCCTCAGACTCAAGATTCTCCCTTCTACACTTGTTACAGAATGACTATATCTGTCGACCTTGGCCTTCTTCTGAAGTTCTAGTCTATCCACGTATTATCTGTGAGTCTGATGTCAGATATCCCTCTCCTCAACCGAAATGGTGCACCATGCTACTTCATAGCTCCCCCAACCTCCTGCCCAAGTGTGGTGAGAATGAGCTAGAATTGGGTTGTTGAGTTTTAAGTGGTACCTTGGTGCTATTAAGCGGGGTGCGTTTTGGTGGTTCAAGTGTACCCCAGGGATCGATTCCTCCTCACAGCCTCCTCAGTGGCTGTGAGCTATCCTGGGGGTGGCGAGCTTCTCAAGTTTTGCAGATGCTGCTGGAGCCCTGTCATTGCTTCATACTCAAAGCTAACACTTTATCATTTTGAGCCACAGCTTCACTTGTGGGTTTTGTTGCTGTTGTTGTTGATGTTGTTGTTTGTAGATAATTGGAGATAAGAATCTCAGGGACTTTCTTTCACAAGCTGGCTTCCCATCTTGATCCTCAGCTCCCAGCCTTCTGAGGAGCTAGGATAAAAGCCCTGAGCCATTGATGCCTAGTTAATCTCTTCTTTTAAATTTGATAATTTTTGCTTTCTTTTGATTTCTTATTCTATCAAAATATGTGTGCAATACCTTTTCCACACACTCAAGGCTCCCTTGACTCTTTCCTGGAGGCTGTTCTCCAAAAGTTCCCTCCACCACTATGAACTCTATGAGGGGCCCATATGCTAGATGTTCAGGGCAAAGGTGGTAGAGGAGTCAGAGACGCCCGCAGGGATTGGGCAGGGGGAGGGCGGATACAGAAGAAAGTGAGCACTGCAGGTATGTGCAGTATCAGTGCAGGAGCGGGCAGCCCAGGGGGTTGATGATGTGGGCACACCTGGAGGCAGGTGGGGCCAGCCTAGAGGCAATGGTGCTTCTGCTGCATCCATGGCTGCATTGCTGCTATTGCATCTGCAGGGAAGGTGCGCGTTGGCTTTGCCTAGAGCCTGAGGATGAAGGGCAGCTGCTGGCTGGCCAGGACTTGCTTCCCGGCCTCTGGCTCATCCTGCAGCTGCCTGAAATTCAGATAGGCCACTCCGAGGAGGTCGGGCATATTCCCAGGCACTAGCTGTCGTGCTGAGGCCCTTGACCTGGTGGAGAAGCCGGTCCTCGGGGGCTCAACTGACAGCATGGGACTCAGGCTGCTGATTAGCAGCATCTGGTGCTCACAGGCGCTGGACAGGGCCCACAGGCCAGTCCTCAGGAGGTGGCAGCAGGACCAGGCATGGTGCGATGGGCCAAGGCTCCTGAGTCCCTGAGGACTTGCTGTCCTAGTCCCTGCTGCTGCTGGCGCCCAAGCCCGAGGAGCGCACACTGCTAGCTTAGAGGTTCTCTGCCCAGTGGCAACCCCCCTTCAGCCGTGGGGCTTCTCAAGGACTCAAGCCTGAGATGGATGCTGGGTGCCAAAGGCCTCATGTGCAGCCTGCCTCCCTTTCAACTGCAGCCACATTGAAGACTACAACACGTGCTGACTCGGCTCCATTGCCCAGCTTCAGGGATGAAGAGGTGGAACAGCGGCCCACAAACCCTCTCAGTGGCTGCATTGAAGCCCAGAAGGCAGTGCCCGTGGCTCCCCATCTTGGACAAAAGAACCAGGCGTGGCAGTGGTGGCTGGGCTAGATCGGCCTAGCAAACCATTTAAGTACGATTTATTTGCGAGTACACTGTTTTCTTGATGTGTGTAAAGCATTAGTTTTGTTAGGTGAATAGGTGTACATGTCTACATTCTGACCAGATTCATCTAATTGAACATTTTTATTGATTTACTTTATTGGTATTATAAAGAGCATGTAAAGAGTGATTGCAATTAAATGAGTCAGGTAATGAATACATTTCCATTTGTACAGTGTCTTCTGTTCCCTCACTCTTTCCCAGCCCCTTCCTCCCATTAATTAAACATTTAGGGAATTCTCTAAAGGAAACATGGACTAATGTAAAATAAAATCTTTATGACAGTAGAGGCTTAACCCAATCACATTTATTATTTTGTAGAATAGAGAAATCTATTTTCTGCAATGAAGAAACAGCCATGAGCTATCCTTGGAGACTGGAGGGAAGTTGCTGAGCAACCTAACCTGGGCACTAAGGAGAAGATCAATTGGCCTGAAAGGATGCCTGAAAGAAGACAGAGCTGCAGCTACGTGAGATGAACAAGCAGGTCCAGAGCATTGTAGAGGTGACATACTTACTTCCCTACTGGTGATATTCACATGCCATACATAGCTTTATTTGCTGTATAAAAGAAAGGAAAGTTTAAAAAAAAATTTAGAGAATTTTCCAATGAAAAGGCAAGGCTTACTAACATTTATGTTGTGGTCAATAATAAAGAATGAAAAAAGGTTCAGTATAAATAAAGTACTGTGAAGATACTCTTTTATGAATCATGAAATTTGGTCCATGGAGCACAAATCTAACTTTATATGTTTTACAGTTCTGGGATATAATACATACAGTGATACTGAAGTTTTCTGCTATCATTAGAAAAGGTACCTTTCCACACTGTGAAATCCTACATGATTTTGCACTAATTAAGAAGTAAAGTGTCTTATTCTATTTCATTAAAGAAAAATAATTGTTTTGTTTGGCCCAAAATGGCAAGTTATTCTCAATGATCATGAACTATTTTGAACCTAATAAAGCTGTTTTGAATTTGAGTTCATTTTTTTTCTGCCAGTTCTTCTGGGACATGAACTCAGTGACTGGGTGCTGCCCTGTAGCTTTATAACTCTTGGCTAACATTCTACTGCTTGAGTTACAGCTACAGTTTTATTTTTTCAGGTTTGTTTTTCACTGGTTGAGATAAGAGACTCATGGACATTTTTGCACCAAATGGCTTCAAACCATAATCCTCAAATCTCAGCCTCCTGAGTGCTTGGATTACAAGTGTGAACCATCAGTGTGTGACTTTTGTTTTGCTATTTCATAGTAAATTTTCTCAAATGAGCCTAGAAAATGTATCAATTTGTGCTTCTATGAATGAGTGAATGCATTTATTTCTTCTGTGAAGTTTCACAAACTAAATAAGACTTAAGGGTCCTTTTTTTCAGACCTGAGAAGCAAACTAAGGTCCTGACACTTGCCATCAAGTGCTCTTCCATTTAGCAAAATCCCCAACACTAAAATTAGGATTCCTAACTCTAAATAACACAGGATTCAGAGACTCAGAGGAAACTAGTTTGTTGACCACTGAATAGAATGAAAACCAATCACAAGATGAAAGTTCATGAAGGCTGGGAAAATGTAGGCTCAGACAAATAACTCTGTTCTTCTCCCTGCTGCCTGTCTTCACCATTTTTAAACCAGTCCTGGGGCTTGAACTCAGAGTCTGGGCATTTTCCTGAGCTTTGTATGCTTAAGTCTAGCACTCTACCACTTCAGCCACAATGTACTTCTAGCTTTTTCTGTTTATATCTTACTGAGGAATCAAACCCAGAGCTTCATGGCTGCTAGGCAAGCACTCTCCCACTAAGCCATATTCTCAGCCCTCACTTTTTGTTCTTGAGACAAGATATTCAACTTCAACTCAGGCTGGACCATGTCAATTGTTTTTAGTATTAATTCACTTAGGAGAATATGCAGTGTAAAGCTTGCTTGTACCAATGTCTGCCATCTAATTATTTCTTGGTGTAGGCCTCTAAGTTGGGTAGTGTATGATTTCAGTTCTTCAGTTTCACAGTGATTAGAATACTAGTACAGATAAAAGTGTGTTTTCTAAAAAAATCCTTAGTGATGTTTGAGGTCTAAAAATGTCATAGCATGAATTAAATCTTTGGTGTTTATGGATTTTTTGTCTACACTTATTATAAATTATTTGTTATGAACAATTTTAATTTCTATTACAAAGGCAATATATGGAGGATTTAGTTACATTTGACTGATAGATTTAGTGATTCTTTACCTATGGAGGGAGTCACAATCCAGAGACCCTTGACATAGATGATAATCCTAGGAGTAGCAATAGGTCAACTGCAATAATTACAAGAAACTGCATTTATTTTTGTGTTGGTCCTAGGCATTAATCAAGGCCTGAGTAGTGTCCTAGAATTTTTTTTATTGTAACTAAGACTATTACCTGATGATTTTAGCACATAAGAAAAAATATGCTCATGTGGCTGAGATACAAAGACTTATTATTGGGCCCCGTATGGCCTTGAAAATGCATCGGACACTTCTTTCCCCAAAAGAGATGGAAGTGGTTCTGTGTCTCAAGTGGTAGAGCAACAGCCTTGAGAGAAGAAGCAAAAGCATCGTGCCAATTCACTTAGTTCAAGTCTCCGTATTGTTATACATACACCAGTGTGTGTGTATAACACACACACACACACACACACACACACACACACAAACACACACACAAGAGAAAAAAGAAAAGGAAAAAACCCTGATAAGGTAATTAAGACCCCTAATGTAATAAAGAGGAGGCAACTTGAGGATTAATTTCTGTATTATTAGATTATTAAACCACAATCTACAAGTGATTTAAAGTAGCTGGGTCACCAGAGTTTCATTCTTGTTAATCTCTGTGTGTGTGTGTGTGTATGTGTGTGTGTGTGTGTGTGTGTGTGTGCGTGTGTGTGCTCACATACCTTAGTACTAGCACTTGAATTCAAGCCCTTATTCTCTTCCTTAGCTTTTTCTCTCAAGGTTGATTATTCCTCACTTAAGCTATATCTCCAGTCTGGCTTGCCTGTAACTCTAGCTACTTAGGAGACTGAAATCTAGAAGACTGTAGTTTGAAGCTCCCTAAAGCAGAAAAGTTGTAAGATTCTATCTCCAATTAACCAGAAAAAATAATGAGACCAGAGTCATGGCTCAGTAACTTTTCTGAGGTAACCGTGGACCTTTCCTTCCTTTTTCAAGTGCTTACGTAACATACAGAGTCATATAGCTGTGTAATATACTCAACTTATAGACACATATGAGTATGTATATATTTTCATAATATGTACATTAAAAGAAATGCATGTTTTTGTTTCTATGATCAGGCCACACATCTCCTAGAAGGTTTTGAGTTCATCTAGCACCCACTGTTGTGCATATAGTATTATTCTAGAACGAGCAAGTAGTAGAAAAAGGCAGGATTTGTAGCACATAATTATCAGAATATCTTTCTTGCTGTATAATCTATATGTGTACACATGCACGTTGTGTACATAGATTAAATTCGTTTCCTTGCACATGTTAGAGAAGTGTTAGCTAGACCCGTTTTTAGCAGTTACTTTTGAATGAATATCATGAGTTCCATAGGTTGTGTTAGAACGCAGGGTTAGAATGCCTCTCATTACATACCTACATACCTGGAAGCACAAATGCTTACTTATTGATTGAGAATGGGATTTTTTTTTTTTTCCAGTTGTAGTGCTTGAACTCAGAATTGAGCACTGTCCCTTAGTTTCTTTTGCTCAAGGTTAGTGCTCTTCCACTTGAGCCGCCTTTTCTGTTTATTTGGTACTGAGGAATCAAACCCAGGGCTTCATGCATACTAGGCAAGCATTCTACCACTAAACTGCATTTCCAGCTGAGAAGGGGATCTTGATAATTGTTTCCTATGCAATCTTGGACTCTGCTTTCCAAGTAAGCATTTTATAGGGGTGAGGACTACACTAATAGTAATTTTTAAATTTTTATATATTTCATTTTCCCCCTTTTTTATTGGTAGTACTGCGCCTAAAAGTGGTTCATCCTGTGTATCAGGATGTGTGGAGTGATGGAGGAGATGAGTCTCATAAAGATACATTGTTTGAATATACAAAAATTTCATAATCAAATCCCTTGGAAGAATGTGTGCTAATCAAAAAGTGAGAAAAAATATTACTACAGCTTTATGTGGTATTTTCTTAGCTCATATGCTAGTAGGTGTTTTTTTTTAATTTTGAAAGTAACAGCTTTTTGATTGTACATAAATGTCATAATTAAAATCTAGGGTTTAAATTTTTCTCCCCAATCCATCTGCACAACCATATACCCCATTCCCCAAAGAATTCCATTGTTAGATATATATTGCCAGAACCTTTCTCATGCATATACAAATATCTATGTCCATGAGTATAAAATACACACATTACCGATTATATCATATATAGGTTGCTTCTCACTTGATAGAGCATCCTGTGGTGTTCAATGTATATGTCATATTGTACTGAATTAATCAGCCTGTACATGATCAGAGGCAATCTCAATGGTTTTATATTATTTTAGACACATCTCATTCCTCCTAATGTTTTTCCACTAGTGAAGTACAAGAATATCATTGAAGCATAAAGGAAGTGGCTAGTTTCCCATGCCCTCCCTTCCCCCACCATTCTAATTTGTGATAGAGACTGCCAAAGAAGTATGGCTATAAATTCTTTTTAAAAATTAAGGACATTCTGCCAAGAAGCTACTCTCTTTTAAGAGAATGTGAAATTTAGTAGGAGTTAACATTTGTGAGCATTAAATATTGACATATGACTGTTTTCTAATATATAATTAACGTTGTGTGTGTGTGTGTGTGTGTGTGTGTGTGTGTGTGTGTGTGTGTGTGTGTGTATGTACCGAACCTGAGGGTGAATTCAGTGCCTGAGTGCTGTCCTGGAGCCTTTGTACTTGAACCACACCTCCATTTCCTATTTGTGGTGTTTAACTTGAGATTAGTTTCTCAGGGACTTTCCTGCTTGTCCTGACTTGAATAATCACATCTCAGGCTCCTGAGTAATTAGGATTATAAGCCTGAGCCACAGATGGCTAGCCATTATAATCCTCTGGTTCTCAGAATGACACTTCTCTTTTTTTGCACCAAAAACTGGCAGTGGCTACTTGATTGGCCTGGATAGGAGCATCTTCAGGGATTGTGGTCGGGGCTTTAGAATAGAATGCAAGTAATACCTTCCCCAGCAGCTAATCTCCATCCTCATTACTGTCTAAATAAAACTTATAAATTGAGAAATTTGCTTTCAAAATTGAATTTCTATTAAACATATTGCCTTATTATTGCACAAAATAATGGACTCCATTATATTTTCATATATTTTGATAATATTCACTTTCATCATCCACTTTTGCCTGTCTCCTCCCATTGTTCCCCCGTTTTTACGTTTTTCCCTGTCTCCTTCCCTCTCTCTTGCCCTTTCTCTCTTTTTTCTCCCTCTCTCTTTTTCTCTCTCATTCTCTGCCTACCTCTCTGCTAGTATTTGCTTTTCACTTTTTGCCTGCATTCCACCTTTTAAGCAAAGCCTCAAGTTCTGGCTTTATGCAGGTGAATTGGAATTAAGATTTTTAGCCAGGCACCGGTGGCCCTCACCTGTAATACTAGCTACACAATATGCTGAGATCTGAGGTTCTGACTTCAAAGCCAGCCCAGGCAGGCAAGTCCATGAGACTCTTATTTCTAATTAATCACAAGAAAACCAGAAATGGCTTTGTGGTTCAAATGGTAGAGTGCTTGCCTTGAGCTGAAGAGCTGATTTGTAGTGCCCAAGTCCAGGGTTCAAGCCCCATGACTGACCAAAAAATAAGTAAATAAAACATTTTCATAGATTTTTCTGTCAAAACATGATCATAAATTAAATTTATTCACAAAGATACTATAGGAATTTAATTTTGTTGGGTAATTAACAACTATTTAAATTATTTTTGACAAATTATAATGAATCATGCTTTATGAATCTCATCTTATTCTGAAATATTATAAAAACAGTAGAGTTCTTCTACAGGATTCCAACCTAAAGGGAAGCCCTGTTCCATATCAGAAGTATATATCAACCATTTCTTTCTCCTGTACTCACCTTACCTTACATCTATTCATTTATTATTTTTATTTGTCAATTATCTTTAAGCAGTTGTACAAAAGAAGTGCCATGTAACAAAGCAGTTTATGAAGACAGTGCATATTGATCCATGCCATCCTTACAACATTCAACCCCCCCTGACACATCCCTTCCTTTACTTTTCTTAGTTTTGTGGTATATGCAATGAATTCCTTTTTAGAAAAGTAATTTAGTTTATAATTATTATAAAGAGGTTGTGTAGAGGGATTTCAATTTCATGAGGCAGATAAATACATTTCCTTTCATACAGCATCTTCTGTTCCCTCACTCTCATCCAATGAGCTCATTTACATTCTGTCCTTTCCTCCCTTCATTTGTCTACCCTTTCCATACCCTCCTCTTTAATGCACCCAATTCTTGGAATTGATATTTTCAAGCTTTGACCTAGTCTTTCTAAAGGTTATAGTATTTGGGCCACATTGACAGCAGCGATGGTGGAGCAGGAAGGCTCCCAGAATGAAGACAACAATCACATGCAAGGTAAACTGCATCAAGGGCATGCCAGAAGTACCGGACCCTCTTCTTCAGGTACATGCCCCAAAGTAAGCCCTCTGGGGCTCAGGAGTTCATGTGCTCGGGATCACACTCCTGTTCTTCCCTCATGGCCAGCAAAAGAGCACAGCAGCACTGTCCATGTTGGTGTTGGAGTCCCCAAAGAAGGCAGAAGTGGATGTAGTGTCTGGCTAGGATGTTCAGTTTGATGGACCCCACTGATCCAGAGCCTTGAAGTGTTTCAGTTGGGGCTCCTGGAAACAGGGCCACCCCTGGTTCCATTTGCTTTGGGCATTGACTCTGTGGAAAGCAAGAACTACTGGGAACCTTGATACTACTTTCTACACTCCACAGACAGTGTTGGCTCTGCCAACTTGCTGGTGGAGGACTCCATGGCCCAAAGCTTCCCAGGCAAGTGGACATGCTCGTGCGCCAGGCAGTGCTGCAGTTTCTCTATTGGAAAAACAAAAGCAGGTCTGTGGTCTTCATCATGTATGCATAGAAGTACCATCCAACAAACACGGGCCACCCTCTGTCCAATCCCTGCTCCACTTCATCTGGTTTCTGCTGCGTGCCATGGATGGCGCCAAGCTGACTGTATTCATGGTGCTGTATTAGTAGTGCCAGCCCTCCCTGTTCAGGCACCTGATGCATGACAAGTATCTCAACAGGACAGAACAGGACAGGACAGTTCTCCCTTAGGGTGCACCCAAGCTTTCGTCTTCCTATGGTGGTGCTAGGCCACCTCCTGGCCTCCATTATTTACTCTATCACCTAAAATGTTCTTTCTTATTTATGCTCTATGCATTAAAAATTTCTTCAAAGACAAGATAAACTGTTCATGGCTTTCATACTCACTGCTCTAAATCCTGAGATGCTTACATTATGCCATTCTGCTTTGAGTAAAGACCCTCCAAATGGATTTTATAGAACCTTTCAAATGTTATACAAAAAATAAGGACTAAGTAAATGATGAATAAAGTACTTAATGGTTAGAAGACTCAATGTCCTGAAAAGATTCGCCTTAATTGCTCAGTACATGGAATATAATTCCAGACAAAATTCAGCTCGGTATTTTTTTAAAGAAACTTTTAAGGGCTGGCAAAGTGGCTCATTGGTAGAGTGCTTGCCTTGCATGCATGAGGCTATGGGTTCGATTTCTCAGCACCACATAAGCAGGGGAAAAAATCCGGAAGTGGCGCTGTGGCTCAAGTGGGCGCTAGCCTTGAGCCTAAGAGCTGAGGGACAGCGCCCAGGCCCAGAGTTCAGGCCTATGACTGGACCAAAAAAAAAAAAAAAGAAACTTTTAAGAGGGCAGCTACTATTTCTTACCTTCCTAAAGAAGTATTTTTGTAGAATCAAAATGATCTTTTCAAAGTTTTAGGAAAAGTCAATAATAAATTCATCAATGCCTAGAATTTTCTTGATTAGAATGCATTTAAAAGTACATTAACGAAATATGTGTAGATTCTGTTTGTTTTTCTCTTTCTTCCGTAAGTAGGTTTGATACATTTCATTTTAGCTAGTACTCTACCCACTAAGCTATGCCTTTAATGCATAATTTCGGGTTACTTAATATGCCAGAAAAGATAATAGTGATAATAATGCTATTAAGACCTTCACCCATCTAGATACCCATATTTTGTTTGTTTTGGTTTGTATTCTATCAGTATATTTTTTTTTTAATTTTATTTTATTTTATTTGAGAACATACTGTACAGAGGGGTTACAATTACATGGGCAGGATAATGCATACATTTCTTACCAAGCATTGCAGCCTCCTCCTTTGTTTACCCTTCACCTCCCTTCCCGGCCTCCCCCCTCCCTCCCAACCAATCGTACCCCCCCTCCCCCCCCCACCGACATTGTAAAGCTGGTTTTGACATGACATTTTGTACTTCTCATTGTTGCAACAGGTCCACCTGAATCCTTAAACGACTTGTTTGTCCCCGTCTCCTCCACATGTTATACTGACATCAAATATAGTGAAAGCGGGGGTTACACTGTGGGGGAGGGACATACAAAGCAACAAGGAAATAATCTTATAAATGCGTTAGAAACACATGCATGAAAGAAACAAAAACATTAAAATACATATTTGAGGTTTTGTTTTCCTAACATCACATTATCTGACTTTTTCCGCTTGACTCATACCTATACTAGATATTGCAAATAAGGGAAACCATGGGACCTATGTTTCTTTGGGCCTGGCTTACTTCACTTAATATATTTTTTTCCAAGCCTTTCCATTTCCTAACAAATGGGGAAATGTCATTCTTTCTGATGGAGGCATAGAATTCCATTCTGTATATATACCACATCTTCTTGATCCATTCATCTACTGAGGGGCATCTGGGTTGGTTCCATGTCTTAGCTATGGTAAATAATGCTGCAATAAACATAGTTGTGCTGGTAGCTTTAGTGTGGCCTTGTTTGTGATCATTTGGGTAAATGCCCAAAAGTGGGATTGCTGGGTCGCTGGGGAGCTCTATGTGGAGTCTTTTGAGGAACCTCCATACTGCTTTCCAAAGTGGTTGAACAAGTTTACATTCCCACCAACAATGAAGCAAGGTTCCTTTCTGTCCACATCCCCTCCAGCATCTGTTGTTGTTAGAGTTCTTGATTTTTGCTGTTCTAACTGGAGTGAGGTGATATCTCAATGTTGTTTTGATTTGCATTTCTTTTATGGCTAGGGATGTTGAACATTTCTTCATGTGTCTATTGGCCATCCTTCTTTCTTCTTCAGAGAAGCTTCTCTTTAAGTCTTTCGCCCACTTACTTATTGGGCAGTTGTTTCTTTGAGGATTTGTTGTTGGGTGGTTTAATTTTTTGAGTTCCAAGTATATTTTAGATATGAGACCCTTGTCCGTTGTATGGCTAGTAAAGATCTTCTCCCAGTCCGTGGGCTTTCTATTGATCTTGCTAGCTATGTCATTTGCCCTGCAGAAATTTGTATGTCATAAGGTTTGTTTTTGTTTTTGTGCTGTTCCTTGAGCTTGAAATCAGTACCTTGCCCTCTCCTTGAAACTGGACATTGTTAGCACACACCGGTAATTCTAGATACTCAGAGAGCTGATATCTGAGAATCCCGGTTTCAATCCAGCCCAAGAAGGAAAGACAAAGAGTTTCTTATCTCTAAATAATCCCCCCAAAAAATTTCCAGCATTTTGGGTATTAATTGGAGAGAGGAGTCTCACAGATTTTTCTCCCCTGGTTGGCTCTGAAACAAAATCTTCATCTCTTTGCCTCCTCCGTAGCTACGATTTCAAGCCTGAACTTGTACTCTTTTATTCTTCTATTGTCTTCTATTCTTCTTTTGCTCCCCTATGAATATTTAAGAATCACCTAATTAAGAGGTTTAAAAATCCTGCTTTTGAACACAGCAGAGAACATCAATAAAAAGAAAAGCTATGTCTGCTCAAGGGTAAAACACCGCCCTTGAAGGAAAATGCATAAGTGAGAAGGCCAGGTCCTGAGTTTAAACCCCAATATCAGCACTCAAAAACGTTGTTTTCCTTGAGCTTTATATTAAATTGTTCAGAAAAACAGCATTGTAGTAATATTTAGCATTACTATTACAATCATCAGGTATATTTATTGATGTTATTCCTTTATTTTCCTAAATTTTACTTACACATTTATATCCAGTAATGGAAAGACAAGATTACTGTTTCACAAGTATTTATGGCAGTTGAATATATGGATGAGAGGTGCATAAAAGTAGTTTGGATTGAAAATAGATATTTGCAAGCTCTTCACATAAGGAAATGATAATTGAAGAAGCTGTGAGCATGTATGAAATAAGCTACAGAAACCAGCAAGGAAAGATAAGGCATGATTCTGGAGAGCAAACAATTTTGGAAGAATAGAAAACAAGGGAAGTATTTAGCTTTTGGTAAGAACTTTGTAACCCACCTACACAGTAGACACATTTGATCCCTTATTACTAGTAAAAGGCATTTCAGTTAACTTTATTTTACAAAGTTAAACATGATTAACATTCAATTTTAACTCTTTCAGTTAAGCAATTAGTGTAGCCATGTGCCAGTAGCTCATGCTTATAATTCTAGCTATTCAGAAGGCTGAGATTTCCAGATCCTAGCTCAAAGTCAGGTTGGACAGGAAAGTCAGTGGGATTCTTCTCTTCAATTAACCACGAGAAAATTAGAAATGGCTCTATGGTTCAATGTGGCAGCAATAGCCTTGCTATTAATCTCAGAGATAGAACCCAGGCCCTGAGTTCAAGCTTTCTGAAATTATTCTTAAAATACTTGTTCTCAGTAATTCTTTAACTTTTCTAGAAGAAGGTTTTAAACTTTGGGATTTTTTATTTCATGTTGTCAGCATGGCTTTTTAAGATATGCAGAGAAAAAAATATTATTTATATTCATGTGGAGTACATGGGCAGCAAAGATGGCGCTGAGAGGGAGTTGAGTGGACAGTGGAAATCAAAACGAAGGTGAAGGTTACCCCCTCTGACTCGGGTGTCCCTGACTCTCCTAGGCCCCTCCCTATTCCTCTGATTCAGAGGGGGGAGGTATGGCGCCCTCCGTGACCTGCAAGAGAGACCTGTAAGACTCGGACCCCTACCAACCTCCCATGGAGAGGCCGAGGGCTGGGGAAGTAACCTACTCGGAGGCCTGCCCTTTAATGAAGTGCCACTTGGGAGCCTGGACCCTAGGCCACAGGATTCACTTCCCCAAAAACATCCAGTCAATCTGGCACCTGGAGCTAACAGGCCATTGGAATGCTATCCAGGGCAAGCTAAGGACCTTAAAGAGTTCTGCAAGCGGTGGTGGAGGATGGCCCAAACTCTCCTTGGGCCCTTACCCTATTATAGGACGTTGATTATCACCTGTGTGTCCCTAAGGACTGGCTAGATGTTGCCAAAGCAGTCCTCAATAGTTCTCAGTTTATTAAATGGTGTGCTTTCTTTAAGGAGGAATGCAGAGTGCGAGCAGAGAATAACCGGCAGGCTTAACCCATGATACCTATTACTTTTGCCATGTTAACAGGGACAGGGGAAGGATACTCCACTGGCCTCCAAAAGGCCACAATACCTGGCCTGTACCATGACCAGGTGAGGCAGGCTGGACTTGCTGTTTGGTATAAACTGGATGATGGCCCACTGAGACCCCCATAGCAGGAGTGAGACAAAAACCTGGTGCGCCTCTAGCTGAGTTTGTAGACTGATTCCAAAAGAGTATAAACCGCAAGCTGCCCACAGGGAACCTATGAGATCAGTTTGTAAAGCTGCTGGTCTGGGAAAGAATGAATGCAGACCACCGCATGGACTGCGCAAGATTGAGAAAGAGTACCCTGAGCAGATGGGTGGTGGCCTCTCAGGATGTGGGAATGCAACAGCATCATTCCCAATCACTAGCTTTAGCCTTACTGGCTTAGACATCTGCAATGAGGCTATTACCCAGGCATTGGCAGCCCGGACCAAGAAACCCTAATACCATTGGGGAGAGAACTTGTTTTAAATGCAGGCAGGAGGGGCACTTTAAGAGGGACTGTTTAAAACAATCCCCTGCCAACCGTCATGGGGGGGGGCAAATTGCTCCCTACACACTGTCCCAGGGGCAGGAAGGGATTCCATTCGAAAAAAGTATTGTCAATGCAAGTTTGATTTAGATGGCCAGCCTTATCTAGGGGGAGCAGTGGCCATTGACCAAACCTAAACTTGTAGCCCTCCACCTTTTGGTGGTGGAACAGATAAATGTTGGGCACATACGCCCTTCTATGAGTCCTTAGAACACTCCTGTATTTATTATTCAAAAAGACTTTGGGGCTTGGCATATGCTCCAAGATCTATGTAAGGTAAATGAAAGAATGGAGCTAGTAGGAACGCCCCTAAGAGGCATGCCCTGGACTCCTGCTATATGTTCAGAATATACCTCGGTTGTCAATGATATTAAAGATAGTTTTTTTCTATCCCGCTACATCCAGATAACTGCAAGAAGTTTGCTTTCTCCATCCTTTTTCTTAATTTTTCCCAGCCTGATCGGAGGTTTCAATGGATAGTGCTGCCACAGGGAATGGCCAATAGCCCGACCTTTTGCCAACAATACTTGTCCACACTTTTAGGGCCTGTGCTGGGTTCAGATACCTCGCTTGCTTATGCCTACATGGATAATATAATTTTGGGGCACCAAGACCTGGGAAGCCTGGAGGACCTTCTGGCCCAGGTTCTCGCCATGTTGAAAATGGAGGGTTTTACCATAGCCCTCAATAAAATTCAAAAGGTATCTCCTTTTAAGGTGCTCAGAACCCACCATATCTTGACTCAGGCCAGCCCCCGTAAGCATTTGCTGGATTTTCCAGTCTCGCTAACCTTAACCCAACTTCAGAGTCTTTTAGGGGGAATCAATTGTCTGTTGCCATGGGTTCCCGTCCCTACAGATAGTCTTGTGCCCTTATTTGCCCTACTAAAAGACAGGACACCCTAAGAAGTTATTACAATTATAGACAGTCATCGGGCAATACTTTTGTAGTTCCAAAAAGCCCTGGATGAAGTTTCCCTGAGGAGGTATTCTATTTTTGAACCCATTTCCTTTTGGTTGTTTGCAGGTGTCACATTAATTTCTGCAGTTTTAACTCAAAGGGGGGAGCCATTAGAGTGGGTTCACACTCCCCTGGGGGGCACACCTCAGGTGTACTCTCAGGCAGACCAACTTGCTATTGTCAAGGGAAGGACCCAAGCCCAAAGGCATTATGGCCTTGACCATCACTCCATTGTTTTTTCTTTTCAGATGGCAGACATTGAGTTGTTCACTCGAGCCAATGCTCATCTTGCTCTCTCATTGGAGGGATTTCTAGGCCAAATTGACCGCCATCATGGGCCATCCAAATGGACTGTAATGTTATGGCAACTTCCTCTAAAATGCCATCTCTATTTTCTCATACGCCTATTCCTGGCACTCTCCATGCTTTTACTGATGGAAGTAAAGCAGGCTCTGTGTATGCAGCCTTTGAGGAATAACAAAACACCCGAAGCCAACAAAGATTTAAACTTTGCAAAGGGACAGCACAATATAAAAATGCTCGCTGTAATTATGGCACTTCAGGACATTCAAATATAATACCCTTTAATTTTTATTCTGATGACCTATATATGATTAACTTGCTCCCTCATTTTCCCCAAGCATATATTAAGCTGGATGAAAGCCTTATTTCTCCTCTTATGTTTACTCTTAAGGGGCTATTAGAAGGATGTGGAGCCCCTATTCATATTCAACATTTGAGAGGGCATTCAAAACTTCCTGGTTTTTTATCCCTAGGCAATAATTGGGTAGACCAGTTAGCTACTGGTCCACAAGCATTAATGTTACAAGAGGCTACCTGTTTGCATGATTTAACCCACATTAATTGGAGAGGTCGTCAATATAGATTTCCTTAGATTCCTGTAAATGACCTCAAAAGAATTGTACATACCTGTAAAACATGCCAGCTCTTCTTAAAAGTATCCCCATTACAACCACCAGGTGTAAATCCCAGAGGCCTTAAACCTAACGTCCTCTGGCAAATGGATGTTACTCATTTCCTAGCCTTTGGTAAGTTTCAATATATCTTTGTATCTATAAATACCTACTCAGGAGCAGGCTGGGCCACAGCACATACACATCTTCTTCAATGCTTTGCCACCTTGGGTCTACCAGCACAAGTTAAAACAGAAAATGGACCTTTTTTTGTTAGTAAAGCAATGTCAGAATTTTTTTTTAACAAATGGCATATTAATCATCCTACAGGAACTCCCTATAATTCCCAAAGTCCAAGTAGTTATAGATAGAAATCTCCAGTGTCTTTAAGAGCAATTATTAAAACAAAAAAGGGAGTTAGTCCACAATTCAGGCCCCACAACCGGACCCCCAAAAAAAAATTAAAAAAAAAAAAAAAAAAAGGGAGTTAGCCCCATATGTAGTTATAGGTATCTTTGTTTACCATTACCATTTTAAACTTTTCAAAAAGGGCAACTGAATCCAGATTTCAGAAGCACTGACGACCACCAAACCTTAAGGAAAGTCAGGTGGAAGGATCCCCTGCCTTGACACAACAATGGAGAGGACCTGACCCCCTAGTTACCATGAGCAGGGCCTTTGGATGCGTTTTTCTCATAGGGGAGACAGCCTCCATTTGGATCCCTGCCAGGAACCTTAACTATTTACCCATTTTCTCTATACAGGAGGATGCCCAAGATAAACTAACCAACAAAGAAAGTAAAACAGCTATGGTGGCCGAGGCTTGTGTATAAAGAGGGAAAGCAAAAAAGATAATTACTAACCATCCCCAAGGGCAACCAGCCCTTGAGAAGGTCTTGTGTTCTCTAACAATTGCAGATGGTGATACTCCAGCTGTTGGCTGTCCTGACCTTCACAGTCCCAGCAATGGCCCTACGGAATCTGCATCGACCTCAACGGGTGACCTGTGCAGTGATCAGCGCTGGCAATGCAGAAATAATCAAATAAATTGTCTTTAGAACTTTTTCAAACCCACAGGCAAATACCCGGATTAGAACAAGCCCCACCTCTGGACTCTGAAGAGGCAAAGATTGCTATCCCATCCATGACTAATGTTAAAGGACTGCTAATGACATTTCTTGGCCTGGTAATGCTTTTGCTGATGGATTTTCTATGCCTCCTTGCATTATATGTGCACTGCAAAACTCTTCCGAGCTTAGCCAGCCAGTTACATAAGATCAAGATCAAAGTGAATGAATTTCCCCCGAGAGGAATCGCAGCCAGAGATGGGTAAGAGCGGGTGTCAGTCTAACCAACCTAAGACAAGGCCTTTAGCTTTGCTCCGAAGAAGTTCCCGATGATGGGTAAGGCAGACAAGGCAATCTACCCAACCTATGACAGGTGGGTTCTCTTCTTTAAACAAAGACAGGGTGTTGGGAACTGACAGTAAAGCTCAAAGGTCATCTTGACCCCTGTGCTCACTTAAAGGCACATACAAGGAACTGGCTTACTTAAACCACACCAGGTGACTGGAACTGCTTTGCTATGTCTGCAGTTTCTTTTAAATTTTCCTTGTTTTTCTGCACTATAGTAGAATGGCCTGAGTGTAGGAGCCCACGAGAATGCACCTTGCCGCATGTATGGAACTCCCAATACCCAGGCTGCTCCCATGTTCTGAAGAGGACAACCTTATGAGATATTGACTTTTATATATGTTCAGGAATTAATTGAACTGTTTCAGACATTTCTAACTGTGGTGGAGCTGATGTTTATTACTGTGCTAGGTGGGGATGTGATGTAACAGGGACAAGCTCTTGGATCATGCACAAGGGCCCTCCCTCTCCTTGTCTGCCAAATCTCGCCCACCAGACTTGCCTCAAACCTCCTGCATGGCCAATGCTATTCTTTCCAATGTAATCCTGTTAAAATAACCTTTACAGTAGAAGGAAAAGGATTACTAACTGGGAGGTGGGTCTGCCATTAAAATAAATAAAGGGGAATCTGTGGAGCACGTGGGCAGCAAAGATGGCACTGAGAGGGAGTTGAGTAGGCAGAACCCAATTTGCTGTAGAGCACATGATCAGCAAAGATGGCATTGAGAGGGGTTGAATGGGCAGAGCCCCATTTGCTTTACCTTCAGTGCATAACCAGCCTGTGGAAGCTTAGGTACATGATAGGGTGTGAACTTTACAGTAATTGGTTCCTTTTCCTTCCCTCCCATGCCACTGGGTCTTTTTTGCTTTAAAAAGTGCTTACTGTGTGTTAATAAACGAGTTTTCCTACTTGACTTGACTCCCTGCTGCTTCTGATTGTCTCCCACGCTAAGCATGGCTGGGGAATGGGCGAGCGACCGCATTCACCATTCTTCAGACCCTGTCCATCTTTTGTGGGATGGCCAAAGACCCAACATAGTCATAATTGGTTTGGTTTCCTTTGTATTACAGATTGCCTCTACACCCAGAGATCAGCTGTAAAGCAGATGGCCAAATCCTGGCTCTTGGCAATGAAGATGGATTTGTTTTTCGTTTATCAAAGAAACAAACTTATGAAATGGTAGCCTTTATATATAACACCTTAATAGTAACCATAAAATTATTATTATTATTATTATTATTATTAAGTTTTGTCAGTTGTTGTACTTGAACTGCGGGCCTGGGCGCTGTCCCTCAGCTCTTCAGCTCAAGGCTGGTGTTACCACTTGAGCAACAGTGACACTTTACATTTTCTGAACCTTTAATTGGAGATAAGAGTCTCACAGACGCTTAGTTCTCAGCCTCCTTAGTAGCTGGGATTACAGGTGTGAGCCACTGGTGCCCGGCAGTAAAATTCTTTTGGAAAAGAGAAAACCCATGATTGTACCTTTAAAATATCACAATTTGGCAAGTGTATCTGTAACATAAGTTGTATCAAGAAATCATAGGCAACTATCAGTTTTAGATCTACTATGTCTTGTCGAATGCCAGATATTATTTCATTAATTTATTTTACTTTGTCCTACAAAGTTCATTATGAATGTCCAACAGCACAATTTTCTAGTGAGTATAAAGAACTCTTCAACATATTTATTCCAGCAAACAGCATTTTGCACCATTTTTTTAACTTTGACGATCCTAGAGCTTGAAATCAGGGCCTGGGCAATCTCTCTGAGCTTCTTTTGCTCAAGGTTATCATTCTACTAACTGAGCCACAGCACTACTTCCAGTTTTTCTGCTTATGTCATACTGAGGAATCAAATAAAATGTTTTATGCATGCTAGGCAAGCATTCTAATACTAACCATATTTCCAGTCGTTGGCACTTTTGTTGTTGTTATTGTTGTTTTAAGATAGAGTTTTCTATGTGTCATTCTGTTGGCCTAAAATTTCGGCTGGTCTCAAGCTAACTTCTAAATCAGCCTCTCAAGTTCGGAGATTACAAACATGGACCACCATATTCAGCTCAGGATTCCTTGTGAGAGAATAGTCTTTTCAGAAATAGAGTTATTCTGTCTTCCTTGGACTGAATATCTTTTTGTATTTGGCCCTATTATCACATTTCTTGTCCTGATGTTTCTCCTTCTAGATCAATAGAAAAAGTTCAGGTTCCCATCTTGAAACTGAGCTGTGTCATCCAGCAACATCACAATCTTGTGAATAGCAGTAGCTGGCATCATGAGTATGGCAGCCAGTTGGAGCTCAGGTATTTGATGTCCTTGGGCTCCGACAATTCAATCATTTGTGTGCACAGTCTGGAAACTGTCATAGGTAATTTTGATTTATTCCATCCTGTTCTCAGCTACTTGCCATTCTCAGCTTTGTATGTTTTAAATTCTGTTAAACATTAAATACTATTACCTGCCATTTTCAAAAGTAACATATATGTCTTACTTTAAAATTCATTCGAACATGTCAAAAATGTTAATATAGCTGCTGTCCACCAGTGGCTCATATTTTACCTCTCAGCTACTGAAGAGGCCAAAAACGGAGGATCCTGGTTTAAAGCAGCCTAAGCAGAATAAGCAGAGATAGGTCTCCAATTAAGAAACCAAAATCCTAATCTCAAAGCAGGAAATAGGTTGGATAGGATGAAAGTAGAGAGAGAAAAAAAAGAAGAAAGAGAAAGGTAACAAAAAGAGACCAGAAAAAATAGAAAGGTAAAAATTAAAAATATTGTACAGAATCGAAAACAAACTATTCAGAGAAGAACATGAATATATTGAGAGAAGGGAAGGGATATAAAGGAGATGTGAAAAACTTAAAAATTAAAATACTTAAAATATTATATAGGTATAAAGAGATAATACTGCTATTAAGGAATTTAAGTCTAAGAGGTTTTGAATTGAGTAATAAATTTGTGGATTAAGTGTGTACACAATGGGGAATAAGGTCTAATAATCGACTACAGGTATATCTGAGGATGTGCAGAACAGCAATTAAGTCACATAAAGAAGAACAAAAAAGAACAGGTAAAAAGGATAAGAAAGAAAGAAAAAAGATCAGAAGTTCTGTAGAGCTAAACAAGAAACATAACAAAACAAACCAAAAAACAAAAAAAGAAAGAAAAACGCACACACACTTATACTCCTAAAATAAAATTCTAAGAGGAAAGAAAAAATTACTAGAAAATTTTTTTTAGAAAAGGTAAAAATTAAAGATTAAAAAAAATTTATAAAAAAACAAATTTAATAAAAGGTACAAGAAAAAAAAGTTCTTTGATTTTTTTGCGAGGGGTGGGAAAAATCCTGTGCCTCCCTGTTGTCCATAACCAGCCTCTTGTTGGAGTCTCTGGTCTGCTTATGTTCCTGTGGCTTGGTTGGTTACTTAAGTCAGTTTCTTTGAACAGGCAGAAAAATGCTCTGCGATTCTCCTCCCAGGTTAGTTCAATGGGAGAGAGATCTGCTTTGAGATGGAATAGGAGAAACCCTAGGTCTCCTTGGCGCAGGCCAAAATTTTCTCAATAGAGACCCAGAAACACAACAAATCAAAGAAAGGTTGGACAAATGGGATTGTATGAAGTTGCAGAGCTTCTGCATGGCAAAGGACATAGCTAGCAAGATCAATAGAAACCTGCGGATTGGGAGAAGATCTTCGCTAGCCATACAACGGACAAGGGTCTCATATCTAAAATATACTTGGAACTCAAAAAATTAAATCCCCCAACAACAATTCCTCAAAGAAACAACTGCCCAATAAATAGGTGGGCTAATGACTTAAAGAGAAACTTCTCTGATGAAGAAAGAAGGATGGCCAATAGACACATGAAGTAATGCTCAACCTCCCTAGCCATAAAAGAAATGGAAATCAAAAGAACATTGAGATA